>NW_024063146.1:0-1228247 GCF_006381635.1 Hibiscus syriacus | reverse complement strand
TTGGCATGATGTATAATGATTCGGGTGGGGTATGGGATATTCAAACAAGAAGGAATCTGGTGGATTGGGAGGTTGAGCAGTGGTTGCAGCTTATCTCTCTCTTGAACATTTCTTCATTGTCATTAGTAGAGGATGATTGTTGGATTTGGTTGGGAAATGGTGAAGGCTGTTTTACAGCAAAATCTTGCATGCAATTGTATTTTTATAGAGAGGGTAATGATGAAGTAGAAGGTAATTGGGAAAGATATGTTTGGAAGGGGATAGCTCCACCACGAGTGGAAACCTTTGTTTGGCAACTTTCTTATCATAGAGTAGCGGTGTAGGAGGAACTATTGAAGAGAGGAGTTACTGGGTGGAAGACAATGTGTGCTCTTTGTGCAGGAAGTGCAGTGAGTCGGTTTCACATTTGTTTCTGCACTATGATGTGGCGTCGGACTTGTTAGCTAAGTTTTTAAAGTACTGGAATGTTTGATTTATGGTTCTGGCTAAGTTGATGGAATTCTTAATTGTGTGGGATGAGCTAATTCTGAGATATCTCATATGGACGTTTATCCCTAGGGTTGTGATGTGGTCGGTTTGGAAATGGAGGAATGAGGTGATTTTCCAGCAAGAGAAGGTTGATTCTGCGATGTTGTTCTTCATTACAAGATTCAGAATTGTTTCTTGGTTTGGAACTTCATTTAAGGATGTTCATATTCCTTTCGATTCCTTGATGGGGGATTTAAAACTAACAGACTTGAATGGTAATCTGATAAAAGAGGACTCTTTCATCTTCTAGGTGGAGTCCTCATCCGGAAGGGTTTTTAAAAGTAAATGTAGATGGTGCAATGGTCAAAGGTTGGGATAAGGGGGAATAGGTTGATTGATTAAGGATGGTAGTGGTTCTGTGCTTGGGTCGTTTTCATAGAAGGTAGGGGGAGGTCCTTCTTTACTTGTAGAGCTTTTGGCGATCAAAAGAGGGATGATTCTTATCGAGGAAGTTGGTTACATTCCAAATCAGAGGATTATTTTGGAATGGGATTCGACTAATGCTCTAAAGTGGATTAAAAATCCGGACCTTAGTACTTCTTTGTTTAAATCCTTGGTGAGGGATATAGCTACTCGTGTGGAAAGGATGGGCATTATAACAAGGCATATTTCGAGAGCTGCAAATTGGGAAGCGGATGAATTAACAAAAGCTGGTATAGGTTAATTTTTGGGTATCTATTGTGGTTAAAGGTGTTATACCTTGGCTGTCCTTGTTAAGGGAGTTATTAGGATGCGTTATGTATTCAGAGTTATGGTTTAAAGGTTATGTGGTTAGTGGTTAGTCAAGTAGGTGTGGAGGTGTATTATTGTTCTTATTAATAAAAGTTAGAGGCACTCTTTTCCTTCTTCCTATATCCTTCATGTTAAGTTCATAACATGTAGGATATGAAGGGGTTTTTTTAATGAGGCCTGATTTTATCAACAAAAAAAGAAAAAAAAGAAACATGAATCTAATTTACATATGTACTTGTATAGGTCGACTTAATACTATTATCATTTTTTTCATGGTATTCAGGTCCAGATGGTCTGTTTAAGGTGAAGAATCACTAGGACACCGATTGCCCATTTGATGCATATTTTCGACAGCCGAGTTTAGATCATTTTCTTCATTTATTAACTATACATTATTTCCAAATAGGGTCAATAAATGGTGGAACACCACACCAATGCTAGCAAATCGCAAGGTGGTACTTTATGTTTGATGATTGTCAATGCTTCATTTTTTTAATAATGATGCATACTGGTAAGACTCTAAATTTGCTCAATTTGGCTTGTTCACACATTTCAGCACTTGATCTGTAGTCTATTAGTGTGATCAAACATGACTAAGCATTTATTTGTGATACACAAATGATCCCCGATTATAGTGTTATTTTGTTGAATCTGTTGACTATTAAAAGTTATAAAATGATTCATCAACTATAAGACTTTTTTTGAATATCTGACTATTAAAAGTTATAAAATGGTAACCCAATTATTGAAAGTTACAAAGTTACAAAATGATTACCTGAATATTGATATGATTCAAATTCGTCCATTTTCGTTAAAAAATTGATAGTAGTTTGATCTGGATGTTAACTTGTTGATTAGGATATGATAAAATTTGATCTCAAGATCTCAATTGGTTATACAGTTCAAATGGTTATGAGATCACATTTTATCATATCTTAATCAACAGCTCATAAGATTGTTATTTTTTAATAGAAAAAACGAGTTTGAAAAATATGAATAGTAGTATGATTATTTTTTTATTTGTAATAATTTGAGAGATTCAACATCCAATGCCCTATAGTTAAGAGATCATTTTGTAATTTTTGATAGTCAGAGGATCTAACAAAGCAACTTCTTGTAATTGAGGGACTATTTATGTATTTTATCATTTTTTAAAAATCTTTAAGCATTCCGTTGACATCTTTCTTTATGAGAATATTTTCCGGTAGCCACAAGGCCCTAACTGAACTCAAAGTCGAGCTAAAACAGATCTCATTTTGTGGTGCAAGCTCTCACAATGTTTTTTTTCACCTACAAGATCCGAATTCGATACCTTTTTAAGTGACGTTCGATAGTCAATAAAAAAAACGAGTTTGAAAATATAGTGTTATACGTTAACCAACACTCTTTTCATCTCACTTAATAGATTTCTTCTTCATTTCTCATATACATCCCACTACTCATTATTCCAATAAATATGGACGTATACATATTTATTTATTTCTTCCAAGGATTGTTACCTAATTTTTAATAGTCCCCAAAACTAATTAGAAATGTTCTTTTCCAATAAAAATTCACTATGATTATTTACAAACATATGTTTTAAAAAAGATGGATAAGGATATTGATGAGTAAAATGCCATTGGTTTTATACAAATTAAATGATAATCACACTAATTTAGAATCCATTACAAGCCCTTAACCAAAAAGTGATTTGATGTGTGAGTCCATTCTTTTCCTTTCTTTTGCCACTAATTTAAGTTGTAATTAACGAGCTTTTAATCAACATGCTGCACAAGGATTGGTGAAGGATATTTAATGTCATTGATGACGATGATGATGATAGAGACTCGAACGAAAACGAGTGTCTATGATCGAAAAATGGTGAAAGCAGTGGTGGATGCACTAAGCCCCATAGAGGCCAAGTGCATCCCATTATTTTGGAAAAGTGGTTAAATTTAGCTTAATGTTTTAATGAAAAAAGAAAAAAATTACAATTTTTGCATACCCATTAGTTTTAAAAAAGAAAATTTAAATTTTGGACCCCTATTCTTAAATTTCTGGATCCGTCACCGATTGAAATTAGCTGCCAGCATGTGCTTGTAAAAGGGTTGAGCTAGTTTTAGCACCTTGAGTTCTTCTACATCTTTTGGCAGTTTATTGTTTTCGTCTGTCAGCGTCTCACAACTCTTCTTCAACAACTCACAATCCACCTCAGTTTGTTTAAGCTTTGTCCTGCAATAGCAAAACTTTTAGATAATATTATTATTGAATCAAAAGAAGCAAAATAAATGTAAAATAGAAGAATAATTTTTGTTAAGACATGTATGAACAATTTCTTTAAGACATTTGTTATGTCCTCAGTGCTTTGAATAACGTTAGACGTCGGTCTTCCAAGATACAACAATAAACGATCACAGCAGTAAACACAACAACATTGATCAGTCGAACACAATCTTGTCTTTCTTTATCACTAGAAAGAACATATTTTGAGGCAATTTTCTAAGTGTTTTGTTATTCCAATATAAGATGTTTCTAAGATTTGTCTCCACTAGTCTTTATATAGCGGAGAAGAAATGAATTGAATGACTAAGACCATTTGATGAAAATACTTGACTATTCATAAAAGAGAATAGTTGAAAAATTAATAGGTACAATTGAATGATTGTAACTTTAAATCAAGAAATAAGTATATTTATCAAATGACATGACTTATTATTAACAAGTCTATTCACCAAGTCACATGACTTATCACTTACACCCTCTGTCTCACTAAATATGGGGAATGTCTAAGGAACGACAATCTAATTTAAGGCTAAGAAAAAGCGCAACCAGAAATGTTTAAAAAAAACTTAACATTTTCGGTTGAGCGTAACCTAAAATGTTAAATTTGTAACATTTGTACAACCTAAAATGTTAATTTTTTAACATTTTTTATTGGCAATCGAAAATGTTAATTTTTAACATTTTTATTGGCAACCGTTTTCATAAGATTTCAAGTTCCAACCAGAAATACTAAAAGATTAACATTTTAAGTTGCGCAAATAACATTTTAGGTTGCGCTCAATCGAAAATGTTACACTTTTTTTAACATTTCCTATTACACCTTTTCATAGCCTTAAATTAATATGTCATATGGCAGAACTACCCCTAAATGTGTCCCTTTTGATTTTTAAAATTGTCTCATTCAAAATGTCATATTTGAAAATTCATCAAACAACAACACTTATATTTTATTTTTTACCCTGATATGTCCCACTCTTTTACACCTATCAAAATAAATCTATCAATCACTTTTAAAGATAATTTTGTCATTTCCTTTGGTCAAATATATCTCCTAAAACTATATGCATAGTCAATATGGGACACAAATTATAGGATGGATGGAGTATTATAAATAGCATCAATATCATTAATCCATTATTTTTTCCAACTTTAATTATAAAGTTTTTTTTATATTTCATGATGATTATAAAGGTAATATCTGTTCGAAATCTATTTTAGTCATTGATAACGTACACACCCTTCAAACACAGATGTTTGAACCCAAGATCTCTAAAGATAACAACATCTTCTTTTACGACTGAAACGTTTCTTATAGGCTCTTCTTTGCTATCATTAACTTGGTATCTCTCACCAGAAAGCCCCAACGTAATTAAAAACTTGTTGCTGCCATGGATGATTGTTGAAACTTGAGACATGATGATTTCTTGGGAGTTTGATCTTTGGCCTTGGAAGGAGTTTTCAAGGACGATGACAAGCTTAACTCCATAACAAGGCTTGTATTCCATGCATCATGAATACCTATCAAGCTGAAATTTTGAAGGTTTTTCTTATAGAAAAAGATCAAGGGAAATATATAAGGAGAGGCGCATGCCTTTTTTTGAGGGGGAAGGTGTGATTATTAATCAAAATAATTACATCACCTATCCTCAAAGTATCACCCTTATTTTTAATTGGTCCTTAAACTTTTAAATGTCCAATTTCTTTCTTAAACTATGACTCTCATTCTAAATTAATCCTCAAACTTTTGAATATTTCAATTTTATCCCCAAACTATAACATTCATTCTAAATTAGTCTCCAAACTTTTTGAACATTTCAATTTCATCTCAAACTATATGTATATACTAATCATATTCCTTGTTAATAAAATTGTTAGGCTGAGTTATATTATAATATGTTTGAAAAAAAAATTAGGACAAATTATGGTTGAAACTAATGACATGTTTGATGGATTTGGGGATGAAATTGGAATATTTAAAAGTTTAGGACCAATTTAGAAAGAGGGTCATATATTAGGGATGAAATTAGATTATTTAAAAGTTTAAGGACTAATTTAAAATGAGAGTCATAATTTGGGGATGAAATTAGAATGTTTAAAAGTAGAGTTTGAAAGAGTTAAAATGATTCATCAGCAAGAAGTAACATCAATGCCAAATTAGAAAGTCTTTTTTTAAATTAATCTGGGGTAAGTACAATGTAGTATCTTTTAAAGATAACTCTTAATCATTTGATAGTGAACATTTATACCCCTAACATTCATGATTCTCAAATTCAAGACCTCTGTAATCACCATTTTTTACTCAATCCCTTTATTATTATTATTATTATTATTATTATTACAAACCCAAATTACAAAATAGGCCCAGACCCACTAAGATTAAGGATTTTTTTAAACCCTAAGATTTCATATCCGTCACCACCGCCAGCAAGGATCTCTACCACCATCGTCGTCACCGACAACTGTCTTGCCACCACGACAACCCCTACCAAAAAGCCAACAACCCCAGTCATTGTTTCTCACCCAAAATCAAGCTCAATAGTGGAAAATCCAACAAAAATCAGAGAAGGTTAAAACATTAAATGACCTTACCTACCCGATTGGGAGGCAATCCCCTGCTACCATCGGTTTCCACCATCAACCAAACATGCACAGAAGATGTCAGATGAGCAAGTATAGATTAGGAGTTTTTTATTATTTGTATATGTAAAAGCTTGGGTATAAAAATCGAGAAAGATGGATGTAAAGGGGGCACCCTCCATTCGAAAGCAATACATAGAAGCATTTCTACTCGATTTTATATTCGTATCCATAACATTTCATTTTTATTTTTCATTTGAATATCCATTAAAAAACACCAGAAAGGAAACCAACCCATTTGAAAAAAGACCATACCTCTCGGCCGGAGTTGTTCACCGGTGATCGCGGCCTCATTCGGTTAATCCAAACTTTGAGAAGACGTGGTTTGCCATAGGAGCAACATAGTTCAGATCTGAGAAGATTCAACTGTGAAGAAGGTAGATTGGAGCACCGAAAGCCGAAGTGTCTCGGTCTTGTTTGAAGGCATTGGAGGTCGTTTCTCGTGAAAACACGCCTAGATATACAACCATCGCGTCGAGGCAAACAAGCTCGTGTAATTTGGGTCTGAAAGGATGCTGACGAAAGTGGTCAGCGCGGCTGTCGGCGACTACGCTCATCGTCAGTTTCTAGAGAATTATAGAGAGAGGGGAAAGCATTTGGGATGAGAGAGAATGGAGAAGGGGAAAAATGGGATTTATAGACAAATCCAAATGGCGCTGTTTTGGCCCCCATATATGTGTTTTGGACCCGAAGGGTCTAATCTCTTTCGCAGTCCTCCCAAGTTCCTCTAGCTTGCATTTTGGTCATTATCATGCGATTTTTCATTCTTATTTTAAATTTAATGTCACTGCCTTGCTATTTTTCATTTTTTGTGTTTTAAGACTAATTTTTGGCTTATTTTCTTTTAGGTCCCTGAAGTTTACTCGCGTTTTTACTTTTTATCCTTGTTTTAATTATGCAATTTCATGATTCATTTTGTATTTGTTTCAATTAGGTCACTATATTAATTAGTTACTATTTAAACCCTAAACATTTATATACATTTTAATTTAATCCCTAATTTTAATTAATTTATTTAATTACAATTTAGTCCTTGATTTTATTTTATTTTAGTCCTTATTTTTAATTATTTTCTAACTTCAATCTTATCTAATTTTCAAGCCGTTCAAATCTAGAGTTTCAACATTACATCTATTTATTTTAATTTATCTTATTTTCTTAATTTATTTATTTAAATTATTTACTTTAATTATATTATTGTAACTAATATTCTAATTTTCATTTTCATTTTCTTATTTCTTTTCAGGTACATGCATTAAGGTAATTTCTTATGTTTTTTTTTTTAATTTCATTTTATTTCATTTAAATCTTACCATGTTAATAAAATATCTTCAATTTAGTCCTTTAGACTTAGTTTCTTCACACATTAGTCCTTAAATTCAAGATTGGGGGAGTTTTCAATTTGGTCTTTGCTTTCATGCCCAAGAACTAAAATTGACATTCCTATTAAAATAATTAATCTAATAAATATTTGAAGCCTTAGTTTAGCTTTAGTTCTTTAACTTTTATATAGGTTTACTTTAGTTTAAAATTAGGGTTAGTCAGAGCCTTAGGTCATAGGTTTTTTCCCTAAACTTTTGACAATCATATTTAGTCCCTAACTTTAATTTTGATTCCAATTTGACATAATCAGTTAGGTTAATAGTTAAAACCTTCATCTTAGGTTTAATTCCACCTTAGTCCTTTAATTTAGGGAATAATTCAATTTGACATTTTCTATAATATGCCCTAAAGGACCATTTCGATTTCTCGACTCAATATTTAGTTAAAACAAATTAGAATTAATATTAGAAACTTCACTATCAGGTTTAGCTCTAGGTTCTTTAATTATTCATAATTTGACACTTTAAATTAGAGAAAGCCTCAATCTACTCTTAGTTTAATTAGGGTTAATAATAAACTGTTTGATTGTATCATGTTTTAAAATCTAAGGCAATGTTCACATATTAGGGAGTCAATAGTATATCTCTCACAAGTATGCTCAGGGAGTGACTATTGGTGATTCTCGAAATAGGTTGACATCCTTTTCAAGACTGCATCATGAATACTAAAATATCGAGGCAATGTTCGGTTATTAGGCACAGTAGCTAATCTCCCGCATTCATGCTAGGGGAAAATGCTATTGGCTTTAATAAACGAATACCCTTTTTAACTTTGCATTCGTAATGATTTTAATTAGATAAAGTTCAAACTCAAAATTTTCAAATATAAATATAAGGTAATCAACTAGGTACCAATTTTTTGTCATTGTGGGGGTGCTAATCCTTCCCCATGCGTAACTGACTCTCGAACCTATTTTCTTGTTTTCGTAGACCGTAAACTTGGTATTTGATAAAAATAAAATGTTTTATTAAATCACCCCATTTTTATGTTGTCCTGATCGCATCATAAAATGATTGGTGGTGACTCCTCATATTTCAAAATCATTTCAAAGAAAAATCCCTAAGTTGTACTAGTTTTTTCCCCACCTAGGCGAAAAACGGTGACGACAACTTGGCGACTCTGCTGGGAAATTTTGTTTTCTAAAAAAAATCAAGAGTAAAGCCACGAGTTGGTTACCCTATATTTAGAATACTAGAAATTATGAGTTCGATATTATTTAATTTACAGTTCATTATGTTATTCAAAAAAGGAAAAAAAAAGATTCTCTCTGATTAATGCTTACATTTTTGTGAATTTATTTAGGATTGTTGCATATCATAGCTCTAAACCCGAGCTCAACCCTAGTTTACCTAAGTAGGGGAAACGTTACACCCATCGGAAGCATTGGGCTTCCTTATGTGGGTCTAACAGTCTACCTCTGGAAAGCATCCTAAGTTGCATGTTTGGTTATCAATTTTGAGATACGGTTTTAGTGGCGTGATCCCCTAATTTGAATCCGATTCGCAAGTCTATAATTGGCCAGAATCAGAGTCCTTGTTAACTTAGCATGTTGTAAGGATAGATTGGGAACCCTTTGCTAGAATCGAACTTCATGTAGAGAATTTAGTAAACCTACCCCGCTAGAGCCATATGGATAACCTAGGAGAACTAGAACGCATACGTTAGGACTCTTAATTTCCTTTGTATACTTTATTTTTCAGTCTCAACTTTGAGTCATATTTAATTATTTTTGCTAAGCTTATATTTCTTTGAATAATCATTTTAACAAACTTGATTCTTTTTGTCTTATTTCTATTAACTTGATTCATTTTTTTCTTGTCTCGTGTTTTATTGTATTTTGGCATGAACATGACATATCCCTCAAAAGTACTGATCCCTGAAATAACTGATATTTTAGAAGGTTCTTGAAAAACAATGCCCATAGCAATGCATTTCATTAGGTTTGATAGAATTTCAAAGATTCTCTACATAGATCGAGTAACGTCAAGAGATAGTCCACCTACTAAGGAGACAAGCCGGACATCTACCTTCTTAGGTAGCAAGTTGGACTCAAGAAGATTTGACTTTGAAGCTAATAATTGAAGATCACGACGCAGCTCGATGAATTTCTTAAAGTAGGAGATGAAGTAAAAGCTTTGAAGGGTTTCAATATGCGTAGATAATGATGAAAGATGATGTAATATCCAAATGCTCGCATGAGCTGGACAACTTGAAGATGGGCCATATTTTTACTTACCAATGTACCGAGACATTTCCAATTTCTCAAGAATTGTTCAAGGAACAATTACTTTTGGGAGCAATTCCTTTATTGCATTTGCATCTTGCATTTTCATTTCTATATTTTTGCATTTGTATGTGCATTTTTGAATCTTTTCATTTGCATCTATACATCATACATTGCATAATATAAATTTCATTTCAACGTTCATTAATCACGGATCCTGGGAGTAACTCATAGAGAATCTTGTGATAGAAGTTTTTGAGGTAAATTAAAGTCACCCCATTCGTACCTAGAAAAGAATTAAGAGCTATGGACGTGATGTTAGCACTGTATGAAGTTCAAGACACATCATTGAGATCTGTGGGGCATCGAAGAGCAAGTTCCAGAATTTGTTTAACCCAGGGAGTATTGACCTTTAACGTATAATGAGATATTCTGGTACCAATCAGGAAAAAGTTCTTACATCCACCATGAACCCTTATTGTACTAACATTGCCCTATTTGAACGTATTTTTGTTCTTTATTTATTTTCTTAAAATAGTTTGATTATTGAACTTATGTCATTTTAAAGTTATAAGCAATAAATCAAGTTTTAATCTTATAATTCTTTGAATATCAAATGAATTAAAGGTTCTTTTTCTATTTCATTAATCATATATCTTTGAGCAGTGACAAGGTTAGACCTTTCGTGTTCCCTCCAAACCCAAAAACACCCTTACTCGTTTCTTACATGACATGTGCTCATTACCAAAAAAACTCAAACTTTGACATCACTTCCCTTTGAAGCTCTAAAGCCATACCCTTATCATTCCCGAGGCACTAAAATTTATACTTTTACCTTTCCAAACAATTATAACCTTTTTATAACAATACATTTTTCAGAATTATGAACTTAAAGTCACACATTTCCCTTCCTAGACATATAACTAACATTAATTGCCCAACCTCAACAAAAACCCGAAGGCATAAAGTACAAGATGTCTGCGTGTACATGAACCATTCCTACAAGAGAAGCGATATGATTTATCATGGATTGACTTTTCTGTTGAGTTAATCAATTGATGGAATCAGCCAAGAGGGGGTGAATTGGCAATTAAAATTTTAGTGGAAGCTTTTGCAGAAAATTGAAAGTAATTGCATAGCGATTTAGAGTGGTTTGACTTTCTCAATCAAAGTCTACGTCCACTACCTTAGCTATCCACACTAAGGATTTTCAAACAAATTCACTAATTAGTTCTTTCTTTTGAGGCCAAAGAGATAACCTTACAACACCTTCAAGAATATACCCCAATTATTGAGAACACTCTTTCTCAAAGAGACTATTACAAATTTGCAAACTTACAAGGAAATCCTCACAAGGTAGATTGTTTGCACAATTCTAGAACAAAGAACTAACACTCAAGAATAATACAATTGAGCACAATAAGTGTTCTTGAAAGAAAAAATTAATATTGAATGAAATAGGCTTAAAAATGCTCAAACTTGAGGTTTGATTCTTTCTCTTTGATTCTCTCTTGATTCTTGTTGATTGTTGTTTCTTGTTGTTGATCAATGGCTTCTAAGCTTGTTTAAATACTCATTCAATTGATTCTAAATGTTGGTGATGATTAGTGGAGTTAATGGAGTTGTTTAAGTATGAAAACAATTAATAAAACTGCTTGGAGAGTGGGAGGAATCGGTACCCCCTCATAAGGAATCAGTTCCCTAAGTGTAAAATTCAAATATTTCGACCGTTACACAGGGGGAATCGGTACCCCCTGGGGGGGAATAGGTTCCCTCTGAGCATTTTGTTTTTCTCGGAGCCAAACCATTCAGGGGGAATCGGTACCCCCTTGGGGGGAATCAGTTCCCTCTGGGCAATCTGAAATTTTTGGCTTTGAGAAGGTTCGAAATACTTTGCAAAATTGTTTTGAAATTATTTGAAGATTGAAACTTAATTTTACACTTGAGTAAGGATTAAAATTGACATTTGAAAGATTTGGAGTAATATTTTGATATTTGAATAATTGAATCGAATATACTTAGAAAATCTTTTGTAAAATCTTAAAATTCATTTAACTTAATTTGTTATATCGATATATCAAAATGTTTTAAACAATCTCCCCCTTTTTGATATAACAAAAGATTTTAGTAATTTTAAGATTTTGAAATCAAGTTTGAAATTTCTCCCCCTTACTCTAACACTTATCCCCCTTAAACACCTGAGCACTTCTCCCCCTTTTTGTTAAATCAAAAAGACTCTAAAACGATTTTAAACAAGTTTTTGAAAAAAACATTAGCCAATTGATTTTAAAGCTTTAAGCTGCTAAGATCACAATCAAGAGAAATATTAGCCATTAGTTTCATAAGCAATATTCATAAACAATGTGACATGGAAAAATTGGTCATATATCTAACATGATGTAAAAGATGCAATAATGAATAAATTTAACCAAACCAAATATATAGAAATATAAGTTCAAACATCCATAAACCATCAAACAAATCCAACAATCGAAGTCAAACAATCCAAAAACATTCAAAATGTTGAGAACAATAAGTTTGAATCAATGTGAAAGTGCATCAACCCTCAGGTCCAAATAGTCGAAATGACGGTTCATCGTCTCGTTGGTAGCAGTCAGATTAGAATCAATGGATGCGAGCCTCATATTAAGATTCTCCATAAATGATCGAAAGTATGAAGGCACTTGATCTTCTTTGATTTTTCATCCTAATTTAGTTAAAGAGAATAGGTTGATTTGGTTTTTGAGTGGAAAAGAGGCATCAAGACCAACTCTAAGCCCGTCCTTTTTAAACAGATTACTTAGAATATAACGTAAACTAAAGATGAATAAAATTTCTTATTGGGAACAAGAGTTACGGTTTCGACAAGTTCAACAAAGATAATCTGTGGAAGGTTGATTTTGAGATTATTTTGGACACAATGTAGCAAAAATATATCTAAGGCTCGAACAGTAGAGTAACGGCCTCCGGATGGTCGAAACCACCAAGAGATTATTAGATGAAGAAAACGGTCATGAAGATCTAAAACACTCGCACTATCCCTTCGTTTATAATAAGATCCTACCATTAGTTTTTCATTATCTAACCCGTCATTATCTAGTCCTAATGCGGTGACATTGCATTCCGAGTCAAGATGAAAGAATCATCCTAGAAGATAGGATTGGATTCCTATGGTTGTGGTTTTATCCCAATTTTAAATGCAAACGGCATTTTGCATTAGAGTAGAAGATACGAACGAGTTAGTGAAAAACTATTGGTTCAAGCTCGAAGAGTTTATCAAATTTCCACTCTTGTAGGGTGGGAAGATGTCGAAAATTGATGTCTAACATGGCTTGAAGAGATTGGATTCATTCTTCTCGGATTTTGTAAGACTCAAAGTATTGGCAAATCCTAAAGTAGAGATTTTGTCTACGACCGGGTTCATTAAAGCATGAATTACGAATGGTCATATTTGGATCATCGGGATTATGATTAGGAATTTGTTGGATAAGTGGAGGATTTGGAGGTGAGTTTGGAGGTTGGTTAGAACGACTAGAGGAAAGTCTAGAATGTTTGTGAGACATGATTTAAAATAATCAGAATGAAAAGAATAACCTGCAATTTTAAAACACATGTATGCAATATAATCAATCCCAAAACTCAATTGAGTCTCAATATTTCAAGGTTCCCTAAAATAATCCTAATGGGCAAAGTTTTGAAAAACTATGTTTAAAAAACAAGTTTTGAAATTAATATGCTTTTAGTTTTCATAGTAACAATATAATTAAATCAAAACAAAACAATTTGAAAACAATTTTTTTTTAATTTCGAAAATTCAAAATTAATTGAAAATTTGAGAGATTTTGATGAAATTAGTTGTAAAATCTAGTTTCTAAACATTAAACAATCAATGTCCGATCACTACTTCAATCTAGAACTAATTAAAACTAGTCCTATGTTCAAAAATTGATAAACTAGAAGTTTTAGAAAACAATACCTTGAAGATTTTTGGATTTTATGAGAATGTGATGATTTTTGCACTAGTTTGATGATTCCAACAGGTTTAGAAGATGATATTTGAAGTAATTTTGACTAGAAATCAATGTTTTGAAGCAAAGTGGAGATTCGGGAGATAAATAGAGTGAATGGCGACAAAAAGGAAGAATAAGAGGGTTTGAGAAAAATAGGGTATTCTGGTCGTGTATTATCCAGAACCCCAAGGGGGTATCGATTCCCCTACAAGGGGGAATCGGTTCCCCTTCAAAGGGGGAATCAGTTCCCCATCAGGAGGGTATCGATTCCCTCTGCACCAAAATGCTAAAATCTGATTTTTAAACACTCAAAATGCTAAATTAATTTGCTCTAGTGGTATTGACAACTCATATATTGAAAATTAATCATGTTGAATCAAACAATTTTATCTTTAAACTACATTTGAACATAAAATTAATTTTCTCTAAGAATCATAAACTCCCCCTAACTAATAGAAAAGAAGGTAATAAAAAATTATTATTATTATAAGTATTTTTCATTTATTCTTAAAAGTGCTAAAATTAATTTAGACACTAAGTGAAGATAGGTTGGTCAAACCTAATTCTCTCCTAAGTGTCCAAAATCTTTCTTTATCTAAAGGTTTTTTAAAGATATCCGCTAATTGATGCAAAGTATCAACAAATTCTAGAACTACATATTCCTTAGTGACATGGTCTCTAATGAAGTGATGTCTAATTTCAATGTGCTTAGTTCTAGAGTGTTGGATGGGATTTTTAGTGAGACAAATAGCACTAGTATTGTCACACTTGATAGGAATGATACCTACTTCAATTCCATAATCTAAAAGTTGTTGTTTCATCCATAAAACTTGTGCACAACAACTACTGGCTGAAATATATTCCGCTTCAGTGGTAGATAATGCAACACAATTTTTTTCTTTGAAAACCAAGAAATCAGCATATTTCCAAGGAATTGGAAAGTACCGGAGGTGCTTTTCCTATCTAATTTACATCCTCCATAATCTGCATCAGAAAAAGCATGCAAGCTAAAGCTAGAGTCTCTACGATACCAAAGTCCTAAACTAGGAGTGTCCTTAAGGTATCTAAAGATTCTCTTAACAGCTAGTAAATGTGATTCCTTAGGACATGATTGAAATTTAGCACATAAGCAAACGCTAAACATAATGTCTGGTCTACTTGCGGTTAGATAAAGCAATGAGTCAATCATAGATCTATATAATTTGACATCCACACATTTACCTCCTTCATCTATGTCAAGCTTTGTTGACTGAGCTCATTGGAGTGTCATGAGGTTTCCCATTTTCCAGTCCAAACTTTTTGAGCATATCTTTGACGTACTTAGCTTGATTGATGAAGATGCCATCTTTTCTTTGATTGATTTGGAGTCCCAAGAAAAATGAGAGCTCCCCCGTCATGCTCATCTCGAATTCACTTTGCATTAGCTTAGAAAATTCTTGGCAAAGAACATCATTAGTAGAACCAAATATTATATCATCAACATAAATTTGAACTACTAATAAATCTTTACCTTTATGCTTTAAAAACAATGTAGTGTCAACCTTTCTTTTTGAAAAACCTTTTTCGATTATAAAATTTGACAATCTAACATACCAAGCTCTAGGATATTGTTTTAAACCATAAAGCACTTTTGTCAATTTAAGAACATGATTTGGAAATTTTGAATCTTCAAAACCATGAGGTTGTTCCACATATACTTCTTCTTTTATAAAACCATTTAAAAAAGCACTTTTAACATCCATTTGATATAATTTAAATTCATGAAAACATACAAATACTAATTACATTATAATTACTTCCATCCTAGCTACGAGAGCGTATGTTTCATCATAGTTTATGCCCTCTTCTTGAGTGTACCCTTGAGCAACAAGTCTAGCCTTGTTTCTCACTATATTACCACTTTCATCAAGCTTATTCCTAAATACCCATCTAGTACCTACAATAGATTTATTACTAGGTCTTTCAACTAATGTACATACTTTACTCCTCTGAAATTGATTTAACTCTTCTTGCATAGCCATAATCCAATGTTCATCATTTAATGATTCTTTAATATTCTTAGGCTCTATGCATGAGATAAATGCAACATAATTACAAATATTTCTAAGAGAGGATCGAGTTGTTACCCCTTTGGATGGATCACCTATAATCTCACCATCCTTGACATAGTTGTATTCCTTTGGGTAAGAGACTTCCATTTCTTCAATGGTTGGATTCTCAGGAGGATCTTGAGTTTCCTCATCTTTTGTTTCTTCCTTTGATGATGCTTCTCCAATGTCATGTCCAACATCATTTATGTTTATAATGCCTACATCATCATTCATATAAGAATCCTTCCTCGGAAGGGGATTATCATCGAAAACAACATGTATAGACTCTTCTACAACTAAAGTTGTTTTATTAAATACTCGATAAGCTTTAGAATTTAAGGAATAACCCAGAAAATTTCTTTCATCACTTTTAACATCAAATTTGCCAAGATTGCCTTTACCGTTGTTTAAAACAAAACATTTACATCCAAAAGGATGAAAATAGCTAATGTTAGGCTTTTTATTTTAAAAAATTCATATGAAGTTTTCTTCAAAATAGGTCTAATCATTACTCGATTAATAACATAACAAGCGGTATTTATGGCTTCCGCCCAAAACTATTTTGGCAAATTGTTTTCATAAAGTATGGTTCTAGCCATTTATTCTAAAGTTTGATTTTTCCTCTCAACAACTCCATTTTGTTGAGGGGTTCCAAGTGCTGAAAAATTATGGTTAATACCATTAGAATTACAAAATTCAGTAAATCCAAGATTTTCAAATTCAGTTCCATGATCACTCCTAACACTAGTTATGGAGTAACCTTTTTAGTTTTAGATTACCTTTGAAAAACGTGATGAATTTTTCTAATGCTTCATCTTTAGTACTTAAGAATAGAACCCAAACATATTTAGAATAATCATCTACCAATACAAATGCATATTGTTTTCCACCCAAGCAAGTAGTTCTAGATGGCCCAAAAAGATCTAAATGGATCAATTGTAATACTCTACTAGTGGATACGTCATTAATGGATTTAAAAGAAATTCGCTTTTGTTTTCCTTTAGCAAAAGCATCACAGATTTTGTCATTATCAAATTTAAGTTTAGGCAACCCTCGAACTAAATCTCCTTGAATTAATCGTTGCAAAACACTCATACTAGCATGTCCTAGTCTCCTATGCCATAACCAACTATCATGCTCATCTTTAGCAACTAGGCATATATTAGTCATATATATGGAATCTAAGTGCACCATGTAAATGTTTCCTATTCTATGACTAACAACCATAATCCGATCAGATACAATGTCAATGACTTTACAACCATTAATATCAAACATGAAATTGAATCCTTTATCGCACAATTGACTAATACTCAATAGATTATGCTTTAATCCATTCACATATAAAACATTCTTAATTTGTATGGAAGAGGTATTACCTATTGTGCCTATACCTTCAATGTGACATTTTGAGTTATCACCAAAAGTCACATCTCCTCCATTTTTAGCGTTGAGCTCTACGAACCGGCTTTTGTCACTGGTCATGTGTCTTGAGCATCCACTATCAAGGTACCAGGAATTTGAATTTGTTTCCTGTGCCTTGTAGCAATGCTCCTTTTCCTACAAACATAGATTAATTTTTTATTTTTGGTACTCAAATTCTTTTGGGTCCATATTCATTAGTTTCCAAATCCTAGTCCCCTTAGGTATCCATTTGTGTAGGATATCCTTATCTTTAGTAGTAATGAGTTCTTTAGGAACCCATATACTTCTAATGATTTTTCCATTAGAGGTTTTTTGGAGACATCTATGATTGTAGTTTCTAAAACTTTTTCTAACAAAGTTGGTTTTTGAATTTTCTCCTTTTTCAAAACGTTTTGATAACTTTATAAAAAGAAGCTTTAAGATCATCAATTTCCTTTTGATGATCATCATTGACTCTTGAAAGTAAATTTTGCAAATCAGAATTTTTCTTTTCAAACTATTCTAGTTTGATTTGTAAATCTTTGATTTTACTTTCAGATCATTGGTCGTGGATATGAGATTATTTTCATTTTTCAATTTTGAAAATAATTTTTGTATTTTAAAAACAATTTCTCATAATCCGAAGCCAACCATTATATTCCTCTAATAACTCATCATAAGATAAATCATCTAAATCAAATGAGTTAGAGGTTACCTTAGAATCTTCCCGAATGCCATCAAGCACAAGTTTGCTACTTCTTGTTCCTCTTCATCGGAACATTCTTCATCACTCCATGTAGCCATGTTAGCCTTGTGCTTATTCTTTGATTGACCATTTCTCTTCAATTATGGGTAATCATATTTGACATGCCCCGGTTTCTTGCATTCGTAGCAACTAATCGGGTCCTCTTTTGGTTCATTTTTGAAGCCTTCATTTCGTTTGAATTTTCTTCCTCGATTTGGCCTCATCATTCTTCTGAACTGTTTAGTAAATAATGTCATCTCCGCGTCATCATCATCTTCATCTGAATCACTCTCATCTTTTGTTGATTTGAGAGCAGCTCCTACATTATTCTTCTTCTTCGTATCCTTCTTTGGCTCGTCTATTTTCTCAAGGTCTTCCTCTTCTTTAAGCATCATTTCATGTGTGAGGAGAGAGCCAATAAGTTCATCGAGGGTCAATGATTTTAAGTTATTAGCCTCGATGATCGTCGTCTTCTTTGATTGCCAAGCCTTTGGAAGAGTAAACTAACTTCCTTACAAGCTTGTCATTTGGAATGATTTTTCCATATGATTTGAGACTATTGACAATCTTGGAGAATCTATCCGTCATAGCTTTGACATCTTCATCCGGTTTCATCCTGAAATTTTCATAGCTATGAGTTAGAAGACTAATTTTAGATTCTTTTACCTCATTTGTGCCTTCATGAGTGACTTGTAATCTGTCCCATATCTCCTTGGCGGTTGTATAAGATGAAACTCTTCTATATTCATCCGGTCCAAGAGCACAAAAGATAATATGGATAGCTTTGGAGTTGAGCTGGAACATTCTTGTCTCTCATTCACTCCACAATCTTGGATGAGTGGAGGGTTTGATGTATCCATCTTCTATAATATTTCATGCTCCCATGTCACTTGCTTGAATGAAATACATCATCCTATTCTTCAATAAGTTTAATTAGCTCCATTGAAGAAAGGAGGCTTGTTGACAGGCAATGAATCAAGACCAAAGTCGGAGTTTGAAGTGGAGGCCATTGATATGGATAGCTTTGGAGTTGAGCGGAACATTCTTGTCTCATTCACTCCACAATCTTGGAGTGGAGGGTTTGATGTATCCATCTTCTATAATATTTCATGCTCCCTGTCACTTGCTTGAATGAAATACATCATCCTATTCTTCAATAAGTTTAATTAGCTCCATTGAAGAAAGGAGGCTTGTTGACAGGCAATGAATCAAGACCAAAGTCGGAGTTTGAAGTGGAGGCCATTGATGACTTGATTATCGATGTAACTCTTCCCGGATCTACTCAAGAGGCGATTAAACATTCTAATAAGTCAAGCTATGATACCAATTGTTGAGTTAATCGATCGATGGAATCGGCCAAGAGGGGGTGAATTGGCAATTAAAATTTTGGTGAAAGCTTTTGCAGAAAATTGAAAGTAATTGCACAACGATTTAGAGTGGTTTGACTTTCTCAACCAAAGTCTACATCCACTACCTTAGCTATCCACACTAAGGATTTTCCAACAAATTCACTAATTTGTTCTTTTTTTTAGGCCAAAGAGATAACCTTACAACTCCCTCAAGAATATACCCAATTCTTGAGAACACTCTTTCTCAAAGAGAAGATTAAATAAATTTGCAAACTTACAAGGAAATCCTCACAAGGTAGATTGTTTGCACAATTATAGAACAAATAAAGAACACTTAAGAATAATACAATTGAGTACAACAAGTGTTCTTGAAAGAAAACATGAATATTGAATGAAATAGACTTGAAAATGCTCAAACTTGAGGTTTGATGCTTTCTCTTTGATTCTCTCTTGATTCTTGTTGATTATTGTTTCTTGTTGTTAATCAATGGCTTCTAAGCTTGTTTAAATACTCCTTCAATTGATTCTGAACGTTGGTGATGATTAGTGGAGTTAATGGAGTCGTTTAAGTGTGAAAACAATTAATAAAACTGCTTGGAGCGTGGGGGAATGGGTACCCCCTCATAGGGAATCAGTTCCCTAAGTGTAAAATTCAAATATTTCGACCGTTACATAGGGGGAATCGGTACCCCCTTTGGGGGGAATCGGTTCCCTCCGAGCATTCTGTTTTTCTCGGAGCCAAACCATTCAAGGGGGAATCGGTACCCCTTGGGGGGGGGGAATCGGTTCCCTCTGCACAATCTGTAATTTTTGGCTTTGAGAAGGTTCAAAATACTTTGTAAAATTGTTTTCAGATTATTTTAAGATTGAAACTTAATTTTACACTTGAGTAAGGATTAAAATTGACATTTGAAAGATTTGGAGTAATATTCTGATAACTGAATAATTGTATCGAATATACTTAGAAAATCTTTTGTAAAATCTTAAAATTCATTTAACTTAATTTGTTATATCGAAATATCAAAATGTTTTCAACATTTATGAAGATAAGCTTTAGTAATTGGGGCATACCAGAAGCGAATAGAAGAAAAAGAAAAAAAAAGAAAATTTGAAATAATTCTATCATGCATTAATTATATTGTTTTCATGTAAATAAGGTTAATCCTGAATACGCGTCCCCTTGGGGATGAACTCTAGGGTAAAAACCCAAAAATAGGTAGTCTAGAAGGATTTAGGAAAATGAAGAAAATGAAACGATTATAAGTAGATTCAAATAAGGCAAAGCAAGATTGAAGATGTCGACATAAGTTGATCCTTGGTTCGATTACTCTTAAACACTTGTTTGGGTCTATTTATCTCTTTTTGTCATAACTGTGAGTCGTAGCCTACATTACATGCCCGAAAAGCCCCTTCTAATCATACAAGGATTTCTAAGTGGAGAGACTATCTTCAGATTTCATTCCACCCCTCATGGTTAATTTTATTTGCAAATAATATTTTTCTAAAATCTTTAATGTATGATAAGGAAAAATAATAAAAAGAGGGTTCAAGAAGTAAATTTTTATATGACGTTTTGAAACACAAGGAGAATTCAAGTTGAAAACTTGAAAAGGAACTCGAATACGAAGATTATCAACTACTGCATAGAAGATGATCTTATACAAAGCACTACGCAACCCAAAGGCACTCACGAGGGTTGGGAGCCGGTGAATAGTTCCAGAAGATGAGCATAACGATTACTTTTCATCATCAAGGATGTAAGATTTCAACCAAAGAAACCAACCTGAAACATTTTACCTCCCAAATTAACCTTAAACGCATTACCTCCCCAAATTAACCTGAAACACTCTACCTTCCTAAGTCAGCCTAAGCCTTATATCAGTATTAATCTGTACACTTGTCAAATGTATATAATTTTTGAATGATTAAAAGTGAAATTGACTTATTTGATATTCAATGAACTATTGTCTTACAATTTGTTTTGATTGTGAGCATGAAGAAAATGGCAGCATTTTTAAAACTTATTCATCAAACCATTTTTTCACATTTCTAAAATTGAAAGTGGAAGAAAAATATTTTCAAACATGATAACCTCAAGTGAAAAAGGTTATTAAAGCTGGTGAGGCTCATTCCGCCTCAATTGGAGAAGAAGAACAAACGATACCAGAGTAATGAAGATATTTCACAGTCTTGAAAACAAATAGTCCGAGAGATCAGAAGGACTGGAGGATATAACTTCTAACACTTCTTTGTGACATTGTCGGTAACCCATCGAAAAGAAGATAATCACCTTAGTTGAAAGGGGAACATATGTCAGCTCATAGAAAAGCTTAAAGACATTTATGTTAGAAAAATTGATCACTGCTTAAGTGTACATCTAATTGTGTCATCATAAAGAGATTCCCTTAAACTATTCGATAACATTTCTGTTGATGGCATATGATTACTGATTAGCGACACAAGAGTGAGACTATTCGAGATTATGATATTTTGGCAAGAAGAGAGCCATGAGTACCCATATTGGGGCATTACCAAAACCAGATCTTGCTAAGATAACAAGATTCAAATCAAACGGACATGGTGAATGAGCCTTGCCGTTTGGAGTGCCAAGGGCAGAATGAGGAAGAGAAGAGTTTACATTGAAATGTTTTTGATAGAACCATTGAATTAGAGCCAAAAGAGGTATCAAGACCATATGCCTTACTACAGGAGAGCATTTCTTCTAAGACTGTAACGAAGAGACCAAAGATGGAAGACAAAATGACATGATTGCACAAGATAATCAGATTACTCCTCAGAAAATGCAAACTTGAGCTAACAAGTTGCCAATGAGGCAAGATTCATTCAAGAATGATCAAGTGAAGGAAGATTGAGTTCTCCACTTTAAACCCAGAAAAAGAATTGATGATCAACATTTCAACTTATAAGAACCTCATGCATTACATTTAGATACATATTCATTGTATTCACATTTCATGCATCAAGCCATATTTTTACAAATTGTTTAAAGAAAAGAATAGAGCAAAGAAAGAGCATAATTCAATCCTCTAATGGAGGGGATTTTATTCAAAGTGGCTAAGTCTCAAGGATCAAGGAGTCAAATAAAAAAGAATCATTACTTTGTTGTGGGGGCGCGTTACCCAAACAATATAATGTTTTCAAATGAATTTTTTAAGAAACTAAGCCTAATTTTTAGGGGTTCTTGATGATCACTTCAAATGAATTTTGAAAGAAGCTAAGCATGATTTTCAGGGGTTTCTTGATCTTTTCAAATGGGTTTTTAAAGGAGCTAAGCCTATTTTTAGGGGTTTCTTGATGTCTACAAATGGATTTAGAAAAAAACTAAACCTCATTTTCAAGGGTTTCTTGATGTTTTCTAATGAATTTTTAAAGAAGCTAAGCTTGATTTTCAGGGTTTTTTTTATGTTTTCAAATGATTTTTAAAGAAGCTAAGCCTAATTTTTTAGGATTTCTTGATGATATCAGTAAATGAATTTTTAAAGAAGACAAGTTTGATTTTCAAAGGTTTCTCGATGATGAGTCCTTCGGGCCTCGTAACGTACAGTTGCATTATACTGGTGATTTTTCGTGCGTAAATGTCAAAGCCACAAGAAATGATGAATGCTTTTGTACCAGTAGTTATGATGTTGAGCCAATGTTGAGTTCAAAAGGGGTTTCTATAAATTCTAATTTCACCTATTTGGAAGTTCATGTTCAGTCTGCACCAAGATTAAAAGTGGATAATCGAGAAGTTATTTCCGCTAAGTAGGCGATAAAATTTTGAAAAAATCAATGCAAAGCTTGGAGGGCTGAATTCGATGTTAGCAATTGAGCAAACACATTCAATTCTGGTTATTTCTAAGGTTCCAACTACCATCCTTGGCATGGATGTATCGTAGGACTTCTCAAGGAATGTGAATGTTCTGTCAGTTTCTACGGTGGTTAGTTTTAGACAGTGACTATTGATTTTCCGTCAAAAGGTGGTAGTAAATAATGGGGTAAAATGCGCCCGTTTACAAGTTAAGATTCGCAAGAATGCACTCAGGTGTGACAGATGAGGGAGACAGCCGAACCAGGAAAAGAATGAAGACTGCTCTAGTAATGAAGACTGCTCTTGCAACCATTCCTGACATATCAAGAAAACATGTTGTTGACACCTGTTTTCGTCCGGATGTTTCGTTTAATTATTGTTTAACTATTTTATTTTTACGTACGTTATTATTTTATTTTCATTATTTATTTTTTTTACACACCCGAGATGACTATCCAACTCAGTTGGTAGAGCACAAGGTTCTTAACCTTGAGGTCGTGGGATCGAGTCCCACGGAGGGCATTCATAATTCGGAGGTCTTCTACAGAAGCTGGTCTCAACCTGGTGTTGGGGGCAGCCTACTATCTTACCTCCCTCTTACCCCATTACATATGGGAATAAGGGACAACCATTTTTTTACACACCCAAAATTACATTGCAAACCCAAATACAATCGGGCCCAATTACAAGTGACCTAGTGGGCCCAAACTGGCCCAACTAGTCCAAGCCCAAACTTTGGCCCACATTAATTAGGATTTGGTGAAACCCTAGCTTCCTATTCCAGCCGTCGTCGGTGAGAGTCTCCTACTTTCGTCACTGTTTCGACCGTCTATTCCCGACGATCCAACTACAGTTTCAACTACTCATTGTCATATACAATGACAATAAATCAATCAACTACCAAATTACTGAGAACCCATTAAAAATATATTAAAATCCTGAAAAATTGGGATATTAAAAATGGGTTGTAACCATCATCAGATCTCGACCAGTAGCCTCACCAAACACTAAAGGGAGGAGGATTTAAGCAGTGTTTTTTCAGAGAAGTGGGGGGGTTTCGGTGAAAAGAAAAATCAGGAAAAAAATCGGCCCGGAAAGAAAAAAAGAGAAGTGATTCGGTTTTCTTTGAGAAAGAAAAAGAGAAATGAAGAAAAAGAAAAAAAGGGATTTTTTAGAATTCGAAAAAAAGAGAGAAAATATGAATAAAAGGAGAGAATAATTTACCTTTTGGGTCTAAAGAACTCCACCTCACTGGAACCACGAAAACATCTAAATTCAAAAGTAACCCCTTTCTTTTTGTTGGTTTTGAAAGCTTGAGAAGGGTTGGACAGTGAGAATATCGATGGGTTTGGGTCAACGCGAGCGAGGATGGGGTTAAAGAGGAGCCACCGGACCCTTAGTCGACGGTGGTCGGAGGGTTTTAAAAAAAAGTGAGGGAGAGAGTAGAGACCAAGGAGGGGGCAGTACATGTAGTTTAGGTTTGAGATCCCACCCTAGTAGAAAAAGTGAAATATATACTTGAAATTATGGTCTATTTCCATAGAGGTCCCCCATATTTATGCGTTTATTTCCAACTTGGTCACCGGTCTGTGGCATTTTTGTTTTATTTCAACTTGTGGGGCCTTCATGTGCAATTTCACCCTTCTTGTTTGTTTGAAAATATGTTCTTAGACTTCTGGTTTAGTCACCATTTAGATCCTTAAATTGCCTTTTTATTTATTTTAGTCCCCATTTTGGGTTTTGTGAGTTTCTGTTCTGGTTCTTGAACTTTTGAGCGTTGAATTCTAGTCCTCTATGTCAATATATTTCCATCACTGATGCGTTTTTTACATCTAGCATTATATTTATGATATTTTTGGTACAGTCTTGAAATATATTTGTGAATCTTACGCTTGTATTGTGTGTTCCCTCCCGTTCGAGCCAAAAACCTTTCCTTGCTTGTTTCTTCGATCTATTGTATCCCGTTTTTTTAAATTATTATGCCTCATATCTACTAATTATTTAATTTAAGCTGATTGCATGTTGGCTCCTCACGAATCCTTTGTTTATATTTTTAACTCATCGAAAAATGTATATATTGGTATACGTGTATGCAATATATTATTGGTAACATGTCTTATATATAGATGAGAAGCGTGCATGTATTTTGATTATGTGAATTTTCATGCCATATGCGACCGTTATTTTAAGTATGCTTTGGCCACAATTTTAATGTTGTTATTTTTAAGTATGATATATTAAGTATTTCCTTTTTAATTATTATATGATTAGTATTAAGGATAATTAATACACGTTATTTTAAAATCTTTAGGATATACATTTTCTTAGCCAAATCTAAATATTATTAACTTTCAACATGTCCATCAATTATATATGATTGTATTTGTGTTTGTAAGTGTAAATCTAGATAATTCATCTTTTAATTAGACTATATGATATCCTCGTAAGCATGACTCAACTCGATCAAAGTACTTTGACTAAGGGAATATCCGTTTTTTTTAGATTAGGGGAAGTGATTGTCTTAGAGAATAAGAGGTCGCTTTCAATAATCTTAAAATAAAAGAGTATCTCATCAAGTGAAACCCTAAGAAATTTGATTACATTTAAAATTTGGGACTAAAAAAAGAATATGTTCTTTTAATTAAATTTACCAAGAAAAGACTGTTAGATCGGATCTAAGGTCTCGTCTCGATATATTTAAATAATTGAACATCTTTATTCTCGTTAAAGGTTGGTAAAATAATTAATTAATTGTATTTGTTTGTCATATGTGTTGAGCTTTCATTTTATTTTTGTATATGTTTTACTATGATTTCAAAAATAAATCACACTCAAATTAATATTGAATGTTAGGATGAAATAGTAATATTAATTTATTTTGATTGGAGTAAGAAATGAATGCTTTAAGGCATGAGAGGTCGTTTCTTCTCGATAGAAAATAATTAATTATTTCTTTTTTCCCTCCTAAAATTCAAAGAATGTGTTTTTTTGTTATTTTATTTTATTTTTATTTATGCATTTAAATTTGGAATTAATAATGAACTTTAGGATGTAATTGTAATATTTCTTTATTTCGTTTGGAGTAAGAATCGACTACTTTAAGGTATGAGAGGTAAATTATTCTCGATAGGAAATTATTAAATATTGTTTTGTTTCATCCTGAAATTCAAATAATATTATTTGTATGGGATCTTGAATTAAATTAAACTCGAACACGTAAATTTCATTGCAAAGACAATTAATTAACCGACTAGGTACCAATTTAGGGCGTTGTGGGGATGCTAATCCTTCCCCACGCGTAACCGACTCCCGAACTCAAATTTTTGGTAACACATACCGTAAATTTGTTGTTTTAATTAAAATTAATATTTTTATTAAAATGACAAATATGTTTTTGGGTGCCCAATCACACCCTAATCAAAGATTGGTGGCGACTTCTCGAATCTCGTTTTATTATTAATAGGTCACTAAATTATTTGAAACGAGATATTTTAAATATCGCTTTTAAAAAATTAAATTTGTTTTTTAAGAAAAATCTTTTTGACACATGCATTCATACATATTACATGAATTTGCATATTTGCATCATACATTTCATCATTTCATAAGCATGATAACCTCTCATGAGGATGCCTGTAAAATATATTTTTGAGAAACTATTTTGTCATTCTTAGGATCATTTTCTAGAAAATTGTTTGAGTCATTCCTAAAATCGTTTCTCTGGAATGTTGTTTGAGTCATTCTGAGGATTGTCTCCCTAGAAACCTTTTCAATGATATCTTTCTTCAACTTGACTTTTTTGTGTAGAGAAGTTAACCATTTACAACGAAGTGGCCAAATCGCTTCAATGCGAGTGAGCAGTGTCGTTTCCAGGATGTACCCAACAAAGACAAAAACTTAACGAAGATAAAGGAGAAGAGATTCACTAGGCAATAGAATTTATAATACAAAAATGACATCATACATGCATATTTAGGCATTTTGCAAAAGTAGGAGCATACACATTCATTTTTCATCAAGTTTTAAACATCTGACAGGAATAAAAAGATTTCATGTCATGACTTAAGATAATCTTTTGCAGATTTAAAACTTTTCAAAAAGAGGATAAACCATTTAACATTCCCAATGGAAGGGTTCATAATGAGAAGAAATTACCTGATAAGGGAGAAAAAGTTCATAATAAGAAGAACTTGTTCAACCTTAGCTCGATTCCATCACAGAAGAGGTGAATCAACATTTCCAATGAGGAGTTCATAATGAGAATAAATCATCTGATGAGGGAGAAGAAGTTCATAAGGAGAAGTAGTTGTTCATCCTTAGCTCGATTCATCACATAAGAAGTTGGATCAACACCGACACTTTGCTCTATTCCATCATATGAGAAGTAGGATCAACATCGCTATTTCACTCGATCACATCATAGAAGCGGGAGGATCAACATTTCCAATGGAAGGGTTCGTAGAAAAGAACTCATCCGATAAGGGAGAAGAAGTTCATTATGAGAAGAACCTATTCAACCTTAGCTCGATTCCATCACAGAATGAGGTAGATCGACAATTCTAGTGGGGAGTTCATAACGAGAAGAACTCATCCGATGAGAGAGAATAAGTTCATAATGAGAATAACTTGTTCAACCTCAGCTCGATTCATCATATAAGGAGTTGGATCAGCACTAACACTTTGCTCGATTCCATCATATAAGAAGTTGGATCAGCATCACCATTTCACTAGATCCCATCACAGAATGAGATGGATCAACATTTCCAATGAAAGGGATCGTAATGAGAAGAACTCATCCGATGAGGGATAAGAAGTTCTAATGAGAAGAACTTATTCAACCTTGGTTCGATTCCATCACAGAAAGAGGTGGATTAACATTTTCAGTGGAGAGTTCATAATGAGAAGAACTCATCCGATGAGGAAGAAGAAGTTCATAATGAGAAGAACTTGTTCAACCTTAGCTCGATTCATCACATAAGGAGTTGGATTAGCACCAATATTTTGCTCGATTCCATCATATAAAAAGTTGGATCAACATCGCCTTTTCTCTTGATTTCATCATAGAAATAGGTGGATCAACATTTCCAGTGGAGAGTTCATAATAAGAAGAACTCATTCGAGGAGAGTGAAGAGTTCATAATGAGAAGAACTTGTAGCTCAAGAATTTCAGCAATACAGGATAAAAAATAGTGTTTTATATCTTTGCTACATTCCCATTTCACAGCAATGAGCAAAGAGGAGCAACTATAATAACTATTTTTTACCCGACCCTTTATTATTATTATTATTATTATTATTATTATTATTATTATTATTATTATTATTACAAACCCAAAATTTGGACCCAAATTACAAAACAAGCCCAGGCCCATAAATATTAAGCGTTTATTTTAAACCCTAGGGTTTTATATCCACCGTCGTCACCAGCAAGGATCTCCACTGCCATCATCGCCACCGATAACTGTCCGGCCACCGTGACAACCCCTGCTAAGAAGTCAACAACCCCAGTCATCATTTCTCACCCAAAATCAAGCTCAATAGTGGCAAATCCAACAAAAGTCAAGGGAAGGTTAAAACATTAAATGGCCTTACCTACCCAATTGAGAAGCCATCCCCTGCTACCACCGGTTTCCACCATCAACCAAACATGCACAGGAGATGTTAGGCGAGCAAGTATAGATTAGGAGTTTTTATTATTATTTGTATTTGTAAAAGCTTGGGTATAAAACCCGAGAAAGATGAATGTAAAGGGGGCACCCTCCATTTGAAAGCAATACATAGAAGCATTTCTACTCGATTTTATATTTTTGTATCCATAGCATTTCATTTTTATTTTTCATTCGAATATCCATTAAAAACACGAGAAAGAAAACCAACCCATTCGAAACAAAAAAAGACCATACCTCTCGGCCAGAGCTATTCACCGGTGACCGGTGCCCCTCTTGCCCATGCTCAAATACGGGTCTACTCCAGTTCTTAAAGTTGAATCGATCTTGAATAATTCACAATTTATCTTGTTTTATTTATAACCTTACCAATGCAGTATTCACACCCGAAAAAGACGACACAAAACTCCGTAAAAAACAACACCCAACATTAGATTTTGAGGGAAACATGACTAAAGAAACCCAAAACAAATGCAAGAATTCAATCAAGATTAAAGGCGACGGCTAATAGCGGCTAAAGGCGGTGGAACAAGAAGTCTATGGTTAGGATTGGAGAACACAAGTTTTTTTTTGTTAGAGAAAATGGTGATAAATCTTTTTTAAATATGTAAGAATTAAATTTGAATTTTTTTTACTTATCACATCATTAAATTAATAAAAATTAATGATTTAATAACTAAAATAAGACATCGATAATATAAACAACAAAATTGCTATCTTTTCAAGATCAAAGACCAAAATAGGACAAACTGAATAAAAATAACTACCTATATATTTTACCCTTGAATATTTTATCCAAAAATTCATTAATTTCTTTAGGGTAAACTACGTATTTAGTCACTCATATATTCATGTGGGTTTTTTTGGTCACATAATTATTTTTTTTAAATCACACCTAATGTTACATATTGATTCAATTTTGATCACCCACAATTAAAAAATTGTTAACGTAATAATTTTTTTAATAATAACATGACATTACCTTATAGTTACTCGTTAATATTACCATTAATTTTTAAAGAAAAAGGACAACAGTTATACGTAAACATTATCTTTAATTTATGATTACCAAAATGTGAATCGAATATAATTTTAAAAAAGAAACAAGATGAACAAAACAGAACCGTAAGAATAAGACAATAATCTCCACGCTCTTTTAAAATTTTATTTAAAAGCACATAATTCGTTCTTTTTTCTCACAATTTTAAACTTTTCCACTTTTAAATAGTTTAGAATTTTTTTTAACTTGCAAATTTTCTGAAGTTTTGAAAGAACATTTAAAGGTAAATCATTCGATTAACTGTTGTAAACCATTCATATAATGTTCGTTGGATAAGTTAAATAAATAATATGAACACATCTTTTTATGTTCATTAATAAACAAACAAACACAAACAGATGTATTTTCAAAACATTTATGTTCACGAACAAACTCTCGTTTATCTACTCGTTCTTTATGTTCATAAACAAGTTCGTTTACTCAATTCTCATTTTCTTTTTATTTCTTTAACATTTTAAATATCAATGAATATAGAAACTAAATCGAACACATGATAAAAATGATTTTAAATTGTGAATTTTAAGAAGTTTAAACACTTGTATAATTTTATCATTTTTTTAGCTTACAAATGAAAAGATAAAACTAAAAATTGAATATACAAAAGAAAGATAAACAAACATTAAACAAACTCTAAATAAACGCTAAATAAACATTGAATATGTTGTTCATAAACGCTAAATGAACATGTTCAAGAACATATAAATGAACACGTTCGCAAACATTAAACAAACATATTCGCAATCAATAAATAAACAAACACGAACACATTTAAAAATAAATAAACAAAAATGATATTAAAAATATAAACGAACACGGACATAACCTTATTCGTTCAAGCTCGATTTATTTACACTCCTACCTTTAAATTACTTACTATATAATAAATAAAACAAAATGATACTAATCAACAATAAATACGCTTAAGTTCTCACTCAAACTGCCACATCAACGTGATCTAGTCTTAACATTTCCATTAAAAGAAAGGTTGAAGACAAATTTTCCTTCAAGGATAAATTAACGATTAAAGGCTTTTTATTTTAAATAGTATGAAATGATTACAATATAGTATCTATTTATAATTTTTTTAACCTTTGACAATACACACAATCCCTTCAACCACTGAGACTACTCAACGAGCTCAGATTAAATCTTTTTACTCAAAATAAAATGCACTAACGTATAAAAAGTTAATTAAGTTTAATAGATGGGAAAGACCATAAAAACTAATCCTATTTTGTCACCATAATAAACCAACACAAAAACACAACTACAAAACCTACCACACCACCACCCTATGGAAATTAGGAATATCATAAACCAACACAAAAACACAACTATAAAACCTATCACTCCACCCTATGGAAATTAGGAATATCATAAACCAACACTGCTAAGCAAATCCACACCAAAATGATAAAGGGGGGGGGGGCGCTGGAAAAGCATTTACATGTGTTTCGAACAAGATCAGAGTTAGTAAACACCTTTAACATGTTTAGTTTCTGCAAGGCGTGTTGAAACATCTGGTATTCTGCAATACACCAAAAAAGAGTAATTAAAAGGCTGCTTCACTCAAGATTGATCCTGTTGGGAATCATAATTTGGCAGGGACAGGAAAAAAGAGTACCTTTTTGCAAAATGATTAAGATAAAAAGAAACTAGATATATCTCTACAACTTCTGCTTTGACCTTGTCCTCATTCCAATTTTTTCATTCTCATCCGGTTTGGGATCAACATTGTCTTCAAGCTTTTCTTCACCTCTTTCTAGCGTGTCTTCCATCGGCTACAGAACCAAATAAATTACATGAACCTTAATGATACAAAATATAAAGACTCAAAACAATACCTGATCAACTTGTATTACCACTACGAAAAAATTACTAACTCGCTCATAATCGGGGAATGCTACTGTAAAAGAACCAGAGACAATAAGGAGAAAAGCCCCACAAAAAAAGATCCACTGCAAATAAGAGCCTAGTAAAATGCTGTACTGTCATCAGCATGCAAGAAAAAGGAATTTGCAGATGCTAGAACCAACCTTTACCTGACAGGGCATGGTAACTTGAGAAACATTCCCCAAATATGCTTCCCCAGATTCACTATTCCCTCCTGAAGCCCTTGCATGAGGAATACCCTGCACTGATTCTGCTACAATATCCTGCAAATGCTCTGTATTTCCTAGATTGGAAGACTCATCTACAATCTTTTCTTCACAGGTCTCTTCCAAAATCTTAGTTATTTTATCATCAACCAGCACATTAGTCTCACCAGCCCCACCTTGGCTCTGATCATATGATAATGCATGCAGATCTGGAGTTGAATTTGGTTCAGTTGAATTTTCACTGAAAAATTACACGTCATTGTCAATAAACCTCAGAGCTGTGAATCAAAAAGTAATCAGAATAACAGTATACGTTTAATAATATGATAAAATAAATCAATATAAGGACAGAAGTGGATACCTGTGAGTACAACCCTCTTCTTCAACTACAGATGCATCTTTTGTTTGCCTCCTTTTTTTAGTGGCATATGAAGGTAGGCTGTCAACTCTTCTTTTCTTTCCAGCTTGACTCCGATGTTCAGAAACTCCTTTGACCACCTCACCTTCAGAGGGCACTTCCACTATGACTTTTGGTTCCCCATCAAATCCTGAGGGCTTTCTTCCATACTGATTGTATCTTGGCCCATCACAGCCGTTGCTTGAAACCAACCTTCCAGCTGACGTCAAACACGCATCTTCATGATCATATGTCAAAGATCTTTCATCAGGCTTCATTTGGGCCTTGTCAGGGGTATGTCTGAATATCAACTCGCTGCAGCGCTTAATCCAAGAGGAACGACCAGTGCTAGGAGAAGCCCTACTTGGTTTTGAGTTTGACAATGGCGAGTTGAATCCATTACCATTGTCAGCAACAACCCTATTTTTAACTGAAACAGAACCAGGATTTTGCAAGACAGTTTGCTGTTTCAGAGTCTTTCTTTCAGATGCTTTCTGCCTGCTATGCTTACAATGGAACATTGCATTTGAGCCACCATCATATTATCTACAGCAGCTTTCAAGTCCCCCAACCTTTTTAACTCTTCAATCTCAGCATGTATTTCGTTTCTATCAGCATGCAATAGTTCCCTCTGTTGCTTCAATTTGTGCCTTTGCACCTTAAGCTCCTCAATAGATTTGTTCAACTCTGCCCACTCCCTTTCCCTACGATCACAATCCAATTTGATCTCCATTCTTTCAGCATCGAGCCTTTTCATTTCTAAGGTAGCTTGTTCTAACTCCTTCCCCGCTCTTTCCTTCAGAGCATTAATAAGTTGAAACTGAATTTTCTTTTCTTGCTCAAAATCTTCCTCTCTTTCCTTCAAAGAACTGTCCATTTCTTCACGCCTTTTATCGGTACAGTTCTCCAGCTCCCTCTTCTGGGTTTCAATTCCCAGCAACAATTCAGCACGCTCTTGTTGAATCTTGTTGAACCAATCAGAATGCTCAGTCAACATCTTTTGCATAAAATCTTCTCTCTCACGATTCAATGATTCAACATCCTTTTTATGCTTCTCTCGCATCGCATCACTCTCTCTTCTCAAGCTATCACGCTCATCCTTGAGGAACTTCAAAATAGCTTCTCTCTCCTCTTGAACACACACGGCTTCCTTCCGCAACTCTTCTCTTTTTTCATCAATCAATTCCCACTCAGTTTCAAATTTTGCCTTCTCTACTTGCAATCTGTCTGCATTAGCCATGAGCTCCAATTTTTGATCCCTAATCAAATCAAGTTCTTCCTTTAGTTTTAATTCTAAATTAGATAATTCATGTGTCTCACTTCTCATGGCTTGTAGTTTCTCCTTTGCACAATCAACTTTGTTTCTTTTATCTTCTAATGATGATAATGACTTCTGAAGCTCAAGTTTCATTTCACTTATCTCCTCCCTTTCTTTTTCTAGAAAAACTTTCTTCAACTCAAGTTCCTTTTCAAAAGCACTCGTAATCTTTTCTCTCTCATCTATGAGATTTGACTTCTCAAACACATCCCTCTCCTTCTCTGCTAAAATCCTTGATCGAACATCAAAATCATGCTCTCTTTCACAAATTAGGTCCTCACTCTGTTTGATATCCATCTCCTTCAACTCACAAGCCCGCCTCTTCATTTCGGTCTCATCTTCTGCCATTTTACGCTTGATCTCCAGCTCAGCCTCAAACTGAGATTTTTTGGCTCTCAAAGAAGTTTCATGATTGGAAACGACCTTGCGAATTTCATCCTACATCATCCATTAAAAAGAATAAGTTTTCCATAAAAGAAAGAGAAACAAATTGAAATCATGAAACATGTACTACAAAGTAACTCACAGACTCCTTGTTTGCAAGTTTCTTTCGAGAAACAAGCAGCTGTTGCTCTTTATTGATAAGCAAAGCTTCATGTTCTGTAACAGTCTGCAAATAGAAAAGACAAATTGAATTAATATGATTTTCTGTAATGCAGAAGTAACAGAACAAAGTGAAGCTGCATCAAAATCAGAAGTGTTTTGGTCAAATGGAATATGCAAACCTCCTCTCTTTTTGACAGAGAAGCTGAAGTTAACTCAAGTTTGGATTTTTCATCCTTCAAAGATTTGCGTTCCTTCTCAATATCCACTCTTGAAACCTTCAACTCCTTCTCAAGTTGACTTAGTTCTCGAGTTCTACTACAAATATACTCCTCTCTGTGGTTCAAAGTAGCTTGTTCATGCAGTAGTCTTTCATGTTCTTGCTGCACGATCTTCTGCCTCTCACTAAGCAACTGACGTTCACGAATAATTTCCTCTTTTGTGTCACAACTAAAACGTGAAACAAAATAATTAACAGAACTGCATAAATGCAGCCAAGCAAGCATCTGTATCCAGCATCAATACAATACCATTTCTAATCAAGATAGTTTTTACTGGTTCACTTCCAACTAGACAGCTCAATCACGTCTATCTATAAAAACATTTTAAACAGATTAATACACCATTATGTTACAGTTTTTATTTATAAAAAAACTTTCCAAAGCAAGACCTAAACATATTGCAAACCAGAAATCTGAATTCTACGCCACATGAATACAAAAGAGATATATAGGATTAAGACACATGTTTCCTTTAAAGAAACAATAGCACGTCCAAAAACTTCAAACTGTTACGTAAGAACAAAGAGAATATATGCATATATATTACAGACAACATAAAGAAGGAAATGCAATGTATATGACATACTCATTTTTGAACTGTACAATGCGTCTACTAAGGTCTTCTTCATGTGCTTCAACTTCTTGAAGCTTTCTCTCAGCAGTGCGTTGAAAGATGCTAGTCTCTGTTTGTAAGGACTTGGCAGCACGAAACTTTGTCTCAGCCTCTTCAAGCTTCTTCTGAGCATCCTCTATCATGATACGTGCTTCAGCTAATCTACTTTCAGCTGCAACCTTAGTTTCAGCAGATTCTACACGCATCTCATGCAAAGCCTTCTCAATCTGCAAAACCACACCATAAAGTCCTAAGAAGCATATCGATGAAAAGACAAGTGAACAAGAAAAACAAGTTCAATTAAAGAGAGTTTTAAATGATAACCATACGCTTTCCATGCACTCTTTCTCAACTCCTAAAGCTTTCTTTAAACCATCCTCTCGCTTTTTTGCTTCTGCAAGAACAGATATATGTGCAGCTTTATCCCGCTTATGCATTATCTCACTTGCTTCAGCAGAGGCTTCAATTTGTTCATACTTGGAAGCAACCTCCTTTCTTTCCAATATAAGAAGGCCCATGTGGTGTTGGTGCTCAAAGAGCTAAATACCAGAATAAATAATATTAAGATTAAATGCAAATAAGCTTTGTGGGAAATCACAAAATGAATGAATAATTACAATATGAACTTATAAGAAACATGATAATGCATAGATCATCTTATGCTAAATCTATAGTTCAATTATTCCTCACTCTTTCCCTTTATATAAGCATTCATGTAAGTCTCATCCAGGCATAAAGTTTGGTAGAGATCACAGCTTAATAATACAAAATCCAATGGAACTAACAACTGCAAAACTTGAAAGTTAAAGTAACATTCAATTCCAAAATGATGGCACGGAAAACAAGAAATACTATCTAAAAACAATGAAACAAATCACAGAAACCACAAAAAAAAGCAAAAAATAAATGCTTCTTAAAGCTCTTATAAACCCACAAAATTAATAACTCAGATGTATTGCATGCCCACAACATCAACATACACTAATGGGTATCACAAGGCAAAACAACACCTCAATCAAACAGTGGAAATAGATGGGTAAAATCAAGTTTGTTCCATCAAAGCTCCTACAAGGATACCCAAATTAGGCAAACTTAACGCCATTTAAGTGAAGTACAGAACTTTTAACCAAAAGTCATATTCAAGAACCAAAATTTGAGTTGATAGCTTAGCATTGAAAAGATACTTGAGGGAAGAATAAGAGAAGATAAGATAAGAACACAAGGACACAAAGGAATAGTGGTTCTACTAAAATAGCCTACATGTGGAAAGACCCAAAGTTTACATTGTTGATATCATGGATTGAGTTGTTTTAGTTTATACAAGAATGACCTATTAATATAGAAGGTTATTACCAATTCAAAAAATATCTAATCAAGAATATTGTACAGAAAACTCTAATATATGGCATCATAATTACATTCTAAACCCTAATATATCTAATTACATCAATTAGTTTAAACAGCTTGTCACAAATATTAAAAATATTTCTATATACGACAAGCTAGCAGCATCCAAAAACCAAAAACATACTGTTTTATGTTGAAATCTGTTGCAGACCACTTCTATAACCAATTTTTTTAATAAATACCGATATAATTTATTTTCTTTCTGGTTTTAAATTTAAAACATCAACTTGAACGCCATAAAAAGAAAGAAGAATTTATCTTTCATTGAGACCAACGCAATTCGCAATTTAAATTGTCAATATACTAATACTCTCTCTTTTACTCAAGGTTCCAATGATCAAACAAAACCTTTAAAAATGTACGGAAAAGAATAACCGTGAAAAAAATTGAGGAAAAAAAAAGCAGTGTACAGATTTGAAGCAAACCTCAGCTTCAAGCTTTGCAATATAAGCAATAAGAGCCGCTTTATCCCTCTTCTTGATCGACTCCTCATCGAATCCAGCTTCCTTGAGGCGTTTCCAGATCGTTTCGTCACTAAGAGGAGACTTCACAACCCTAGACCCCGGCGTTATAGACAACGCCCTAGTGCTACCTGGCGTGATCGGACTCGTCATCTTCTAAAACCCGATCACGACACCGAAGCACTGGACTTTCCGTACGCCGGTAGATATTTTTGTTGATCGGATTCTTCACTTTTTTGTTTCTTCGGTGTAAAGACAGACAGCGAGAGAGAATCCAAGTGGTGAGTCACTCCCTGAGTGGGGTTTTGTTATGTAGGGAGCAGAAATCGCCAAGAAAATGATTTTAGTACATTGAAAAATATAAAAACGGTGTCGTATTAGGGAATTTACGCCGCCAATTAATGAGAAAACAATATGGAAAGAAATTCGAAATTCAAATTTTAAACAAATAAGAATTGACAGTCAGCGACCACGTCAGCTAATTTGAAATTTTAAAAAAGAATAATTAACGGCTGGTTTTTTCTTAAGCTAGTTTAATTCTCACATTTCACTGCAAGAGCTGAAGCAATAATTTGTAATAAATTTGAAAATAGAAAATGAGTAAAAAATTTAAATATTCGATGATATGTTAGTATTTGAGTCGCGCGCGTATATATATATACACGAGTGTAAATAATATTTTTTTTAGGGTAAAGTATATAAATGGTCACCAATTATTATTTTGTTGAGTCATGACTGTTGTTGACACCGCTTTTCGTCGAATGGAAAAAAATTAGTACGATTTAGGGGTTTTTTCTTTAAAAATGTTTTAGAGTCACCATCGACCTTTTAAGTTAGGTAGATCGAATACCTACAAATTTTTTTTAAAAGAGTTTTTAAAAAACATCATTTTAAAAGATAAAACAGTCTACATGTAACTAGAGATTCATTATTTTTTGTAATAAAAAAAAGGTTAAGGGATCGACTACGTGTGGGGAATGATAAGCATCCCACAACGCCCAAAATTAGTACCCTATCGATTATAAATTGTCTTTAATAGTGTAAATCTAAGAATTCAAATATAAATTTAAATTGTGATCCTATTATTCCAAATTCAACCATACAATTTTTATTTATCGAGAAATTCTACGGAGAAATAGAAAATATTCTAATATTTTAAATCGAATAGAAAATAATCCCTAAAATACTTTAGGAAGAATATTTATCTTTCCAACTGAAATAAAAAGAATATAATAATTTCTTTCAAGAACTCAATATTAAAATAATTTAATTCAACCAAAATGAATATAACTAAAGCAGGCATATTCAAATTTTTTAAGTTTTTCTAAATAGGGTATTTATTTATTTATTTTAAAATATCAAAATAGGACATCTAGTTACTTTAAGACGATCATTTCTTAATATTTTAAAATAAATAAATATTGTCTTTAATCCAATTATGAAATCAGTCGAGTTATGCTTATGAGGCTTTCATATATATTTATAGGACTAAAATGAAATGCACAGAAAGTAAAGAGCAATAATTAAAGTAAAATAAAAATAATGCTAAAGCATAAACAATCAAACCATCATGCCAAAATTGAAACAAAAATAAAATATACAAGTGACTAAATAAACATTTTCAATATACTATGCTAAAATTACAAGAATTGGAAAATAAATGAAACATAGGGCTAAATTAAAATAACTTAAAACTACATAGCCAAATTAAAAAATAAAAAAACACATTCAGGTTCGAAATACAAACATGCAAAAATACAGGAGCTATTTCATAAATATTCCAAATTTTCTAACCTAAAATAACATATCAGAAATAAAAATGGAAAATTACAAAATTAGTCCCTAAAAAATTAAACAACCACTACGCATGACCAAACTGTAAAACACGCCAAACATGCAAGGACCATTTGGAAAATAACCCTAAAAATACATAATCGGCATAAAAATAGGAAAATTACAAAATCAATCCCTACAAGTGATCACTTTGCAAAACACGCCAAATATTGGGGGACTTAAGGTGCAATTTCCCCTTATATTTTCTATAAATATCATATTTTTCCCTTTTTATTTCATTTTATTCTTTTTTAAAAATATTTTTATAGAGAAAGGGTCTCTCATATCTCTAGAAAACGGCGATCGCCGGTAACTTACCACATACCGGTCGCCATGTCGCCACCGCGTCGGTTGCTGATGGCTACCAAATTTCACTGAGAGGTCCGTCTTGGTCTCCCCATGCCGATCTGATCTCCGTTTCGCGAGACTCGGCGCTTTTTGTCGCAAAATACCAAAATTTGCTCGGCCTTCCCGAGCTCCGATAGCTGTCGTCCACGGTCCGATCGACCCCAAATTTGAGTATGTTGTTCTACATCACCTTCTCTTTATTTTCAACATTCAGATTCATGAACGGAGGCCTCCAACGCCGTGGGTGTCACCGGAAGAATGGGTAAGAACCATTCTCTCTTGTATTTGTTTTGTTTTGTTTTTAGTTTTGCTCTGCTATGTTTAGTTTTGTAGGATAGAAATAAAATAAAATAAAATAATACTAGTAATAAAAATCTGCCAAAATCGAAATAGAAGAAATTTTTTTATCAAATGTATCTTGAACTCTTCTGTATTAATTTATTTTGACTACAAAAGGGAATTTTACATTGCTTGGTGGAACTAAATGCCCCATTTCCCTTACATTTTTTTTACAGTAAAACCAAAAACCCCCTCTCTCCCTCTGCTCCCTCTCTTAAAAATCGAGACCCTCCTCCCCTAAATCTCATTACTCTCTTGTTAAATCTTGCATGTGGTTGGTGATTGAGTGATGTTTGATGATATGTTGAATGAGCATGGGTGATTGAAGGTATGGGCACGGGTCTGTGGAGTAGGGCATAGGTTTGCTCAGTTTCACGTGGGCATGGCAAGTGCAGGGCATGGTGAGCATTGTTGGTGGAAGGGAGCAGGGTATGGCATTGACAGAAATCGGGTCGGGTCTGGATCCGATCCTGGGTCGGGTTGGTGCTGATGTAATCTAGGTTGGATCACTTGTAATGGGCTTCGGGATTGGGCCTGGAGTGGTAAAGCATGCAAGAAAATAAAATAATACTTAAATAATAATAATAATTATTATTATAATATATTAAAAAAGGGATGAAAAATGAGTGTCTTCTGCTATCCCTCTTTGCCCATTCTTGTGTCAACAAGAATATGGCAAAGAGGAAGAGACAAAGCATTTTTCATCCAGTCAATTTCAAGGTTTGAAATATGATAAGGGATATGTTCGCTGTCACTCAGAGAATATAAGATCTGAAGATGTTGATCCAAGGTGATGCTGCTCCAACTCCTTATGTGATGCAAGAGCAAAAGTCGATGTTGTTCCAACTCCTTATGTGATAGAAACAAGCTAAAGTTCTTCTCATTATGAACTTCTTCTCCTTTATCAGATTAGTTCTTCTCATTATGAACTCTCTAATGGAAATGTTGATCCCTCGAGTGAGGTGTTACTGATTCAACTCCATATGTGATGAATTGAGTTAAGGTTGAACAAGATCTTCTCATTATGATCTTCTTCTCCCTCATCGGATGTGTTATTCTCATTATGAACTCTCTATTTGAAATATTGATCCCTCAAGTGAGGTGTTACTGATTCAACTCCATATGTGATGAATTGAGTTAAGGTTGAACAAGTTCTTCTCAATATTAACTTCTTCTCCTCATCTGATGAGTTCTTCTCATTATAAACTCTCTATTTGAAATATTGATCCCTCGAGTGAGGTGTTGCTGATTCAACTCCATATGTGATGAATTGAGCTAAGGTTGAACAAGTTCTTCTCATTATGAACTTCTTCTCCCTCATCTGATGAGTTCTTCTCACTATGAACTTTACATTTGAAATGTTGATCCCTCAAGCGATGATCACTGATTCGAAATGTCGTGAAACGAGTGATAGGTCAAACAAGCTCTTCTCATTATGAACTTCTTCTCCCTCATCGGATGAGTTCTTCTCACTATGAATTCTACATTTGAAATGTTATTCCCTCAAGCAAGGGTCACTGATTCAAAATATCGTGAATCGAGTGATAGGTCAAACAAGCTCTTCTCATTATGAATTTCTTCTCCCTCTATCAGATGAGTTCTTCTCATTATGAACTCTCAATTGGAAATGTTGATTGGTTTTCCCTCTCTTTGAAGAGTTTTAAACCTGTAAAATATTATCATATGTCAGTAATAATGGTGTTTGAAGTACCTGAAGGTATTGACCCAAAGGTCCTCGAATTTTGCTGAGATCCATTTCTTTCAATGGTGAAAAATATGGATTGATTCTTTTCTGAAGTTGTGAAATGAAATCTTTGTTGGCTCTTTGAATTCCTTAATTTTGCAAATTGCTAAGTTTTTATCTTTGTTGTATCCATCTTGGAAACGACACTGCTCATTCTCATTGAAGTGACCTAGAAAAGTCCAGTTGGAAGAAAGGCATAATTGAAAATGCTTCTAAGGAGAAATCTTAAGAAAGACTCATGTGAAATCCTAGAAAAACGATCCTAAGAAGGACTCAAACAATTCTTTAGAAAAATGATCCTAATAAGGACAAAATAGTTTTTTTCAAAATAGACTTTACAAATATCCTCATGAGAGGGAAATCAAAATTTGTCATGTGTATAAAATGATGAAATGTATGATGCGAAGATGCAATCATGTATGAATGTAGGTTTTCTTGATCTGTTGAAAATGGTTACAAGAGCAGTCTTCATTGCTAGATTAGTCTTCATTTTTTCCTAGTTTGATTGTCTTCTTTATCTGCCACACCTGAGTGTATTCTTTCGAATCTTAACTTGTGAATGGGTTCATCTTGCCCTAGTAAAAAAAATTATCCTTGGTAAATTTTGCTTTTTCAAAAAGATTCATTTACAGTTATCAAGAAACCCCTAAAATTAGTTTAGCTTCTTTCATAAAATTCATTTTAAAACATCATGAAACCCCTAAAAATTAAGTTTAGTTTATAAAAATCTTTCCTTTTCAGTTGTCATAAAGGAACCCCTAAAAATTAGGCTTAGCTTCCTTTAAAAATTCTTTGAAGATAATCATCAATAAACCCCTGAAAATCAGGCTTAGTTTCTAAAAACTCATTTGGAAACATCCACCCGAAGGTCTTATAGATGGCCGGAAGGACTTATCATCTTGTTCGAAAGACTTATAAATGACCCGAAGGATTTAAGCAACATTATCGAAAGACTTACTGATGGCCCAAATGACTTACTCATCTTGCTCGAAAGACTTACCGATGGCCCGACGGACTTATGCTAATTCGAAGTGTTGTGAATCAAGCAATAGGAAATGTTAATCCTTATGGTGGGGTGTTATTGATTCCAAGTGTTGTGAATCGAACAAAAGAACTTTTAACCCCTCTGATGGGGCGTTGCTGATTCGAAATGTTGTGAATCGAGCAAAGGAAATGTTGAAAACATCCTACCTGAAGGTCTTATGGATGGATTGAAAAACTTAAGCTTATTCAAAGTGTTGTGAATCGAGAAAATAAAATGTTAACCCCTCTGATGGGGCATTGCTGATTCTAAGTGTTGTGAATCAAGCAAAGGAAATACTGAAAACATCTTGCCCGAAGGTCTTATGGATGGCCCGAAGGACTTAAGCATCATGCTCGAAAGACTTACTGATGGCCCGAAGGACTTACTCATCAAGAAACCTTTGAAAATCAAGCTTAGTTTCTTAGTTGTATAGGAACCCCTAAAAATTAGTCTTAGCTTCCTTTTAAAAACTCATTGAAAATCATCATCAAGAAACCCTTGAAAATCATGCTTAATTCTAAAAACTCATTTGAAAACATCAAGAAACCCCTAAAAAGTAGACTTAGCTTATTTTAAAATTGATTTGAAAACATCATGTTGTTTGGGTAACGTGCCCCCATGTCAAAGTAATGATTCTTCTTGGATTGGGTTCCTCAATTCTTGAGGTTCTGCCACTCGTAATATAACTCCCTTCATTTAAGGCTTGAGTTATGTCTTTTTCTTCTCTTCTTTTCTTGAAAAATCTGTAAAAATATGATTCAATGCATGAAATGTGAATGCAATATGTATCTGAATATAATGTCTGAAGTTCATGTATGTAGAAATATAGATAATCAATTCTTCTTCTGGATCAAAGTGAAGACCTTGGTCTTCCTTTACTTGATCATTCTTGAATAAATCATGCCTCAATGGCAACTTGTCAGCTTAAGCTTGTATATTCTGAGGAGTAATGTGATTATCCTATACAATCATGTCTTTTCTGTCTTATCTTTGGTTTCTTCATTGCAATCTTAGAATAAGTGATCTCCTATAGTTAGCCATATGATATTGGTGCCCTTTTTGGCTCTGATTTAATGGTTCTATCAGACATAGTGATGTAAACGCTTTTGTCCTCATTCTGCCCTTGGCACTCCCAAATGACGAGGCTCATTCACCATGTCTGCTTAATTTGAATCTTGTTATCTCAGCGAGATATGGTTTTGGTAATGCCCCAATGTGGGTACTCATGGCTCCCTTCGTACCAAGATTTTAATCTCGAATGGTCTCACTTTGGTATCTCTAAACAACAATGTTATCGAATAACTTGAGGCATGATGCAACAATCGGATGGACATTTAAGAAGTTGTCAATTCTTCTCACAAAAATGTCTTGAATATTTGTTATGAACTGAGATATGTTCCCCTTTTCGACTATGGAAATCATCTGCTTCTTGACAGGTTACTCATGATGTCCAAGGAAATGCTAGAAGTTTTATCCTTCAGTCTTTCTGATCTCTCGGACTATGTGAAATGTCTTTATTACTCTGGCATCATTTGTTCTTTTTCTCTGATTGAAGCAGAATGAGCCACACTAACTTCAACGACCTTTTTCACTTGAGATTGTTCTATTTGAAAATGTTTATCTTCTTTCTTTTATTTTATAAATGTGAAAATGCTGAATAAAATTAAAAAATGTTGTCATTTTCTTCTAGCTCGCAATCAAAACAAATTTTAAAACAAGAGTTCACTGAATATAAAATAAGTTAACTTCTCTTTTAATCATCCAAAAATCATATACATTATAAAAGTGTAAAGATTAATGATGATAAAAGGCTTAGGCTGACTTGGGTAGGTAATGTGTTTCAGGTTAATTTGGGAAGGTAATGTGTTTCAGGTTGGCTTCTTGCTTCCTTGATTCTAGTGTTCATTAATCTGATGAAGCAACAATCATGCTTATCTTCTAGAAATGTTCACTGGTTCTCAGTGCTCGTGAGCGCCTTTGGACAGTGCAATGCTTTATCAATAGATGTATAAGATTATCTTATATGTAACACCCCCAACCCTTACCAACCCGGATACGAGTCCGAGGTGTCACATTGGCCTTTTAAAAAAATTGAATCTTATAAAAATCATGAAAATCTAAACTTTCATTAAATAAAATTAGTTAATTTACATAAGTTAGACCAGAATAATACAAAATCGATCAGAGCATATGTAATTCACAATTTGTTTACATACCAACACACTTGATACAACAAAATACATACTTTGCAAATTACTTCTGATTTGATATGCTAGTAGAGGTATGGTGTCCCTACAACTCTTAATTATGATCTTCTTGTTTCTTGGTACCTATGTGTAAACCATTTACACGCTAAGTCATAGACTTAGTGAGGCATAATAGAATATTTAACAATGAATTCATGAAACATGCACTACTATCACTCCATCATGACATTACAATTTACATGTATATATTAAACTATAACATATATGATCATGACATGCACGAATGAAACGGAGCTTCTTATGAGAATATCGATTCAATTTATCTTTAGATGTCCATGTACACTATTAAGAATAGGAGGCACGTGTGTACACTGAGGTTGTGCATAAATGTTGTCACAACTGCTCTAATAAATTCCCTCTAGGGGCACTTAAAATTTGTCTCGAATGACTACATTGTCCCGAAGGATTACTATGTCTCGAAAGACCACTATGTCCCAAAGGACCACTGATAACCCTCGACTCTTGGGATGCCAATTATACCTACAACTCTCATACTATATAACATGGGCTTAAATATGAATACCTGTTACATTTTCAAATCACTTCTCATATAAGCAATTCTCATGTACATATATGATAATTTATCTTTTTCATATATAACTTGGAACTATTCTCTTATAATTGCATTCATCACAAATTATATCATATTAAAACATATATGAATTATGCACATACTCATTATAATCATAATATATGCATGTACATGAATATGAAATCATGAACTCAACTATAGGATATAGACTTATCACAAGTCTTATTTCCATAAAACCATATCTAGACTAATTATGGTATGCACTCACCTTAGCCTTGCTTAATCCCAAATCCACTTCTATAATTCTATCACTTAGGATCGATCCTGACTCTATGGTCATTCTGAAACTTGCTTGAGCTCTATATCTACACGAATATCATCTAATGAATATCGAGATTTGAAATATTTGAAAAGAATTGATAATAATTTAAACTAACCAAAATACTAATATCAACTTCCCAATCTTAGTAGTATCGGTACTACAAGCACAATACCGATACTTCTATCTTAGGTATCGATACCCCTAGGTATCTATACCAAAATTAGATTCGATGTTTTTGTGTATCGATACCTTTAACCAGGATTAAATACTACTATACTATGGTACCGATACTACCTACCCATGTATCGATACCCTTTGAATACCTTTATTGAATTTGAACTGATGGTATCAATACTGTTCAACCATTATCGATACCCCTATACCAAATGACCCTATTTTTCTCTTGAAGTATCTATACTGGATGAAGCTGTACCGATACCCAAGCCCAGATTTTACATTTTAAGCCCAAAAATTTACTCATTTCATCTCAAACACTTCATGTCTTAATCCCTTTACTATTCTTAACTCAAATACACATACTTAAACCCATTTGTACTCATTTATCACATCTTTATCTTCCAAATTCTATCCTCTATATAGAAATCAAGAATTATACCAAATTTTCAACATGTTCTAATTTCAATTCTAACACTTCATACTCATTAATTCCACTAATGACAAGTTAGATTTAGTCTTGAAATCTAATTACTACCTCTCTACAAAAATTTCATTTAAAAACCCCTCATCTTTAATCCTTCATATCCCCTTCATCTTATTGTTTTAAGATAACTTAAGCTTTCTTTAAGCTTAAGTATCACCTAATGATCAAAACCAAACTTAATATTCAACTAATAATCAGCTAACAAGAAAACTCACCTTTGCTTTTACTTTCACGTATGAAGAATGAAGAAGAAGATGAAGAAGAGACCTCTGGAAACTTTAATTTGCCTCCTTTCACTTTCACGTGGTTTTAATATAACCACTACCAAATTAATTATTTCTTTATCAATTAGCCATTTTGTCCTTCTATTCATCCTTCTTTGTAATTCAATCTTACACAAAATTTTTATATAAGTCCCTAAACTTTTTAAATTATCTACTTTAGTCACCAAATTCTAAAGTTTTACAATTTAGTCACTAATCCAGTATTAAGGATATTACAAATCTCCCCCTTAAGAAAATTCGTCCTCGAATTTCCATTGCATAAAGAGCTGGGGGTATTGATTCCTCATGACCTCTTCACACTCCCATGATACTTCTTCTATCTTATGATTCCTCCACAATACATTGACTAATGGAATCGTCTTGTTCCTTAACTGTTTCACCTCGTGAGCTAATATTTGAACCGATTCTTCCTCATAAGTCAGATCAGGCTGAATTTCTATCTCTTATGGTTACACGATATGAGAGGGATCAGATCTATATCTTCGAAGCATTGAAACGTGAAAGACATTATGTATCTTCTCCATTTCATGTGGCAAAGCTAGTTGATATGCCACTGGTCTCACTCTCTTAATGATCTCATAGGGTCCAATGAACCTGGGACTAAGCTTTCCCTTATGTCCAAACCTCAAGAACTTCTTCTAAGGAGATACTTTTAAAAACACTTTATCTCTAATTTTATATTCTATTTCTTTCCTCTTAAGATCCGCATATGATTTTTGTCTATCAGTTGCTGTTGTGAGATTATTCTAAATCACTTGAACTTTTTCTTTCACTTCTTGAATTAACTCAGGGCTGAGAACTTCTTATCTTTAAGCTCAACCCAATTTAAGGGCGTACGACATCTCCTTCCATATAGTGCTTCATAAGGAGCCATTTTGATGCTTGACTGATAGCTATTGTTGTAAGCGAATTCAACAAGTGGTAAATATCTTTCCCACAATCCTTTGAATTCCATTACATAGGCTCTCAACATATCCTCCAGAATTTGGATAGTCCGCTCAGACTGTCCATCAGTATGAGGATGAAATGTTGTGCTAAAGTTCAATCGAGTTCCAAATGTTCCATGTAAAGTCTTCCAAAACCGTGATGTGAATTTAGGATCTCGATCAGAAACAATGGAAACAGGTACACCATGTAATCGTATAATCTCTCTGATATACAATTCAGAATATTTATCCATGGAGAAATCAGCTCGTACTGGAATGAAATGAGATAACTTAGTCAATCTATCTACAATCACCCAGATTGAATCTTTTTTGTTCAGAGTTAAAGGCAACCCCGTCAAAAAATCTATCGTTACATTCTCCCATTTCCACTGAGGAATGGACATTGGTTGTAATAGTCTTGATGGAACCTGATGCTCATCTTTGACTTTTTGGCAAGTCAAACACTTGGATACGAATTTCGTAATATTCCTCTTCATTCCAGGCCACCAATATTGACTCGTGAGGTCCATATACATTTTGTTTCCTCCAGGATGCATCGTCAATGTACTACAGTGAGCTTCTGTTAACAATTCCTTCTTTAACTCATCATCATCCGGAATCACTAATCTCCCTCGATAATACAAGTTCCCACCAGACTTGATCTCATAATCTTTTGACCCCTCATTCTTTACTTGTTGCAACTTCTACAAACACTTGTAATCTTTTCTTTGCAATTACTTAATTCTATCTAGCCATGATGGCTTGAGATTCAATTCCGTACATATTACACCATCTTCATTTACTGACAATCTGGCATCTAAAGCTCGTAAGCCTACAAACGCCTTTCGACTTAAGGCATCTGCTACTACATTGACTTTTCTTGGATGAAATCAATCACCACATCATAATCCTTAAGGAATTCCACCAATCTCCTTTGCCTTAAATTCAACTATTTCTGAGCCATCAAATACTTCAATCTTTTATGATCGATATATAAGTAGCAACGTCCACCATACAAGTAGTGACGCCAAATCTTAAGAGCGAACACTACTGCAGCCATCTCCAGATCTTGCGTCGGGTAATTCTTCTCATGAAGTTTTAATTATCTCGAAGCATAAGCCACTACCTTGTCTTCTTGCAACAACACACATCCCAAACAATTATGGGACGTATCGCTATAAACCACAAAATTCTTGCCAGACTCTAGTTGGACTAATACGAGAGCTTCTGTCAAAATCTTCTTTAACATTTCAAAACTTTCTTGGCATTCCGGAGTCCAAACAAATTTTACATCTTTCCTCATCAGCCTAGTTAAGGGTAAAGCTATCATCGAAAAGTTTTTAACAAATCTTCGATAATAACCGGCTAACCCCAGAAAACTTTGAACTTCAGACATATTCTTTGGAACTTCCCACTCTAGAATGGCTTTAATCTTTTGAGGATACACTCAAATTCCTTCTGCAGAAATTACATGTCCAAGGAAAGTCACTTCGCTCAACCAGAATTCACATTTAGATAATTTAGGATATAGCTTCTTATCTCGTAAAATCTGCAGAACAATCTTCATATGCATATTTTGCTCTTCTTCTGACTTCGAATACACCAATATATCGTCAATGAATACCACTACGAACTGGTCCAAATAGGGTTGAAATATGTTGTTCATCAGATCCATGAAAATAGCTGGTGCATTCGTACTCCAAATGGCATCATAATAAACTCATAGTGACCATACCTCATTCTAAAGGCCGTCTTTAGAATATTTTTCTCTTTAATCTTCAATTGATGATATCCTGACCATAAATTAATCTTGAAAAACACTGAGATCCCTTTAACTAATCAAGAAATCATTAATTATAGGGAGGGGATACTTATTCTTAATAGCTACCTTGTTGTGTTGCCCATACTCAATGTAGAGACGCATTAAATCATGTTTCTTCTTGACAAATAAAACTAAAGCTCCCCAAGGTGATACACTTGGTATAATAAAACCCTTTGTCCAACAGTTCATATAATTGATCTTTAACTCTTGCAACTCTTTTGGGGTCATTCTGTATGGTGCCATTACAATGGGCGCTGTTATTGGCATTACCTCAATCTGAAATTCCACCTCTCTATCTGGAGGTAAACCTAACAACTCTACAGGAAATAATTTGGGAACTCTTTTATAATGGGAATTTTCTCAACCCCTTTTTGGTTCTAACATCCATCACATTAGCAATAAACCCCTGACATCCCTGTAGCAATAATTTCTTTGCTGACATTACTGATATTACATTTGCCAATGGATTCCATCATTCACTAAATACAATAACTTCCACAACTTCTGAACTGATCAACGTTACTCTCTTCAGTCTACAATCAATATTAGCATGGTAACGATATAACCAATCCATTCCCAAAATCACTTCGAATTCGTCAAAGGATAATTCCATCAGATTAGCAAGGAATTCAATTCCCTAAACCTGTATGGGACACCCCCGACACACCATATTTACTCGAGCACTATGCCCTAATAGATTCGTCACTATCACATCATTGCTAGTAGTTTATAACTGAATGTTCAATTCCCTCACTAACTGAATGTTCAATTCCCTCACTAACTTACTACTAATGTAAGAATAGGTAGAACCAAATCAATCAATACTAAAACATTTTTACCATGTAATTAAAAAAATACCTGCAATAATCTCCAGGTCATCTCTATCTTCATTAGTCTTGAGATTATACACTCAAGCAGCGGAGCGTATTTCCCGTTGAGTAGAGGACTCTGCCTGACTTCTTCCTCTACATCTACCTCTTTCCCTCAGAGTCATAAAAGCATACCTCTCTGGCTGTGTAAACTCCCCGGCTATTATTGGACAGTCCCGGATAAAATGCCCGGTGTCCCCACATTTGAAGCAAACTCCAGAAATCATTCTACAAATTCCTGGATGATTCTTTCCACAATGTGGACACTGTTTGACTTATCCTGGTTAGATCTCCCAGACTGAGTTTGTCTAGCTCTCATCGGATTCGATCATCTGGTGGATAACGTAACTGACTCCGATCTCGCCTGGGGTCAAGAACCAGCATCTCTGTCCCCTTTTTATTGGTGCAGAACTAGAAGAAACACCTGTTCTTTTAGACGTATGTGCTATTTGATATCCAAATCTTTCATTATGATCTCTTTCCAGAGCTTTGGCTTAGTTAACTACTTCTTGGAATGAGGACATGTTAACACAATCAATATCTCTTTCAATCGAGGACGTAATCTTTCCACAAACCACTCACAAGCATCTTTCTCTGTAGGAATTAGTTTGACAGCAAAGCAGCTCAACTTGTTAAACTCACACTCATATTCATAAGCTGTGCGATTTTATTGCTTCATATGTCAGATGAACTGATCTCCTATATACTTATGCTTGAATTCTTCTAAAAATAAGGACCAAGTTACCTGATCACTAGTCATTCTCAATGTAACATTGGTCAACCACATTCTCTCTTGCCCTCGGAGCAAGGAGACCACTCCAACCAGCTTCTCCGAACCAGAACAATGAAGTCCCTTAAGCATGATTTTCACATCATTTAACCAAAGGTTCGTAGCAACAACACCTTCTTCGGCTTCACCTCTAAATTCTGGAGCTCCTAAAACCTTCAGCTCATTCACAACATTCATTCTCTAAGTTGAAGAGGAAGGAGGTTGGAAATGCACCATGACAACATCCGACGTCCTGAAGAAATATCTTGATCACCCACAGACACTCCAGAAGATGCATGTTCTTCACCTTTCCTGGCCAGGGCAGATGAATTATTACTCTCAGCGGGCCTATCGTCTCCCGCTTCACTTCGAGAACTATCATGTTTGGACATCTAATAAGACATAACCATATCATTCTATTAGAAAAACATCATACTCTTTATTCTATTAGATCAGAAGTTCTCTATATTTTGTTGGCATGTATACTTTAAAATCATTATAATCTTCGGTTTATGCCTAGAACTGGCTAAACCATAGCTCTGATATCATTAAACGTACACCCCAACCCAGATACGAGTCCAATATATCACATTGGCTTTTAAAAAAAATTTGACTTGTATAAAAATCATGAAAATCTAAACTTTCATTAAATAAAATTAGTTAATTTACATAAGTTCCCAACACACTTGATACAACAAAATACATACTTTGCAAATTACTTCTGATATGATATGCTAGTAGAGGTATGATGTCCCTACAACTCTTAATTTTGATCTTCTTGTTTCTTGGTACCTAAGTGTAAACCATTTACACACTATGTCACATACTTAGTGAGGTATAATAGAATATGTAACAATGAATTCATGAAACATGCACTACTATCTTTCTATCATGACATTACAATTTGCATGTATCTATTAAACTATAACATATATGATCATGACATACACGAATGAAATGTAGCTTCTTATGAGAGTTTTGATTCAATTTATCTTTAGATGCTCATGTACATTATTGAGAACAGGAGGTACATGAGTGCACTAAGGTTGTGCACAAATGCTGTCGCCACAGCTTGAATAATTCCCTTTAGGGGCACTTAAAATTTGTCCTAAATGGCCACTTTGTCTCGAAGGACCACTATGTCCCGAAGGACCACTGATAACCCTTGACTCTTGGCATGCCAATTATACCTACAACTCTCATATTATATAACATGGGCTTAAATATGAATACCTATCACATTTTCACATCATTTCTCATATAAGCAATTCCCATGTACATATATGATCATTTATCTTTTCATACATAACTTGGAACCATTCTCTTATAGTTGCATTCATCACATATTATATCATATTAAAGCATGTATGAATTATGCACATACTCATTATAATCATAATATATGCATGTATATGAATATGAAATCATGAACTCAACTATAGGAAATAGACTTATAATAAGTTTTATTTCTATAAAACCATATCTAGACTAATTATGGTATGCACTCACCTAGCCTTGTTTAATGCCAAACCCACTTCTGTAATTCTATCACTTACAATCGATCCTGACTCTGTGGTCATTCTGGAACTTGCTTGAGCTCAATATCTACACGAATATCATCTAATGAATATCGGAATTTGAAATATTCGAAAAGGATTGATAATAATTTAAACTAACCAAAATACTAATATCAACTTCCCAACCTAAGTAGTATTGGTACTACAAGCACAGTACTGATACTTGTATCTTAGGGTACCAATACCCTCAGGTATCAATATCAAAATTAGATTCAATGTTTTTGGGTATCGATACCTTTAACCTGGTATCGATACTACTATACTATGGTACCAATACTACCTAACCATGTATCGATACCCTTTGAATACCTTTACTGAATTCAAACTGATGGTATCGATACTGTTCAACCAGTATCGATACCCCTATACCAAATGTCCCTATTTTTCTCTTGAAGTATCGGTACTGGATGAAGCAATACCGATACCAAGCCCAGATTTTACATTTTAAGCCCGAAAATTTACTCATTTCAGCCCAAACACTTCATGTCTTAATCCATTTCCTATTCTTAACTCAAATACACATACTTAAACTCATTTGTACTCATTTATCACATCTTTATCTTCCAAATTCTATCCTCTATATAGAAATCAAGAATTATACCAAATTTTCAACAGGTTCTAATTTCAATTCTAACACTTCATACTCCTTAATTCCACTGATGACAAGTTAAATTTAGTCTTGAAATCTAATTACTACCTCTCTACAAAAATTTTATTTAAAAACCCCTCATCTTTAATCCTTCCTATCCCCTTCATCTTATTGTTTTAAGATAACTTAAGCTTTCCTTAAGCTTAAGTATCACCTAATGATCAACACCAAACTTAATTTTCAATTAATAATCAGCTAACAAGAAAACTCACTTTTGCTTTTGCTTTCACGTATGAAGAAGGAAGAAGAAGAAGAAGAGAACTCTGGAAACTTTAATTTGCCTCCTTTCAGTTCCACGTGGTTTTAATATAACCACTACCAAATTATTTATTTATTTATTGACCATTTTATCCTTCTATTCATCCTTCTTTGCAATTCAATCCTACACAAAATTTCTATATAAGTCCCTAAACATTTCAAATTATCTACTTTAGTTACTAAATTCTAAAGTTTTACAATTTAGTTACTAACTCGCTATTGAGGATGTTACATTCTGTGTAGTGGTTGACAATCTATGTGTTCGAGCCACCATTTCAGGTTTTCAACTCGAATTCTCTTTTGGTTTCAAGACGTCATCTAAAATTTTACGTCTTGAACCCTACTTTTATTATTTTTACTTATCATGCATTACATTTTTTAGAAAACTAATTTTGCAAATAAAATTAACCCTGAGAGGCAGAATGAAATCTGAAAATAGTCTCTCCACTTAGAAACCCATGAATGATTAGAAGGGTCTTTTCAGGCCCGTAACGGAGCCTAGGGCTCATGGTTATGAAAAAAATGATAAATAGGCCCAAACAAGAGTTTAAGGGTTATCGAACCAAGGATCAATTCATTCTGCCATCTTCAATCTTTCTCTACCTGATTTGAATCTTCTCGTGTGTCTTTTATTTTATTTTCTTTTGGTGTTCTCTGATCTTCTGGCGAATTGATTCTAAATATTTGAGCCGCCTGTATTGGAGTATTTGATTGGTTTTCTTTATCTTTCTTCTTCTTTTTTTCTTTTTTCTTTTTTATGTTTCTTTTTTTTTGTTACATATTCTCTTTTTTTTTTGCTTTTTTCTTATTTCTTTTTTTTTCTCTCTCTCTTTCTCTTTTTTCTCTTTTTTCTTTTTTCTTTTTTTGCTATATCTTCTCTTCTTTCTCTCTGTGTCATCAACACTATTTGATCTTCGAGCGCTTTGTATTTGGTCTACCTTGCAGTATCTTATTATTTCCCCCTTATTTCATCATGACTTGCTTCTGTAGTGAAATCTAGATTGATGATCTTTGTTCATGCGAGCAGATGTCCTTCATCTTTGCCCCCTAGTATGGAGGGTGATCCTTGGCTAGGGTTGAATCAGAAGAAAAATACTATAGGCTCAAAAGGGGACAACAAGGGATATATATATATATATATATATTAAAGGATAAATGAAAAAAAGTCGTTCATCATCTCATACATGGAAGTCTTTGTAAAAGTGGTATCCCCAGGGGATAAGTATTCAGGATTAACCTTATTTACATAAAACATTATAATTAATGCATGTTAGAATTTTTTCAATGATTCATTTCTTTTTTTCTTCCATTTGCTCATAGTATGCCCCAATTAATCGAATTCTCTTGGAAAAGCTTGATCCACAACACTCCACTTATCTTTCTTGCAGGAAAGGTCCTCATTATGACCCCCAGGATTTATTGAGGTTGGGAAATGAATGTTGGTTTTGTGTCTAGGAAGGGAAATGTGTGATTGTAAAATCATGATTCTGAAAAAAAATGTAATGTTATGGAAATGTTAGCTCTGTCTGGGAAGGTAAAAGTACAGGTTTTGGTGCCTTGGGGGGATAAGGGTATGACTTTATTGTTTCAGAAGGAAGTGATGTGAAGTTTCGGTCTATGCTATTTCAGGTAAGAAACCAAGAAGTGATTCTTTTGGCTTTGGATGGGGTATGGAAGGTCTAATCTTGCGCTTGTTAAAATAATATAATTAATGAAGTAGTAATAGAACTTTAATTCATTCGATATTCAAAGAATTATGAGATTAAAACTTGATTTATTGCTCATAACCTTGAGAAACGACATAAGTTCGATCAACAAAATATTTATTGAGTATACAAAGAAAGAACAAAAACACGTTCAAACAGGACAATGCCAGTGTAATATGGTCTCACTATGAATGGAATACTTTTCTTGATCGAACTAGAATGTCTCATGATAAATTAAAGGTCAATACCCCTGGGTCAAACAAATTTGGACCTTGCTCTTCGATGCCCCACAGATCTCAATGATGTGCATCGAACTTCGGACGACGCTAACATCACATCTTTAGCTCTCAATTCTTTTCTGAGTACGAAGGGGTGTTCAATTTACCTCAAAATATTTCATGGGTTACTCCAAGGATCCGTGATTAATGTACGTTGAGATGCAATGCATATCATGCAATGTACGATGTATAGATGCTAATGCAAAGATGCTCATGAAAATGCAAAGATGCAAAAATGGGAATGCAAAATGCAAAATGTAAATGCAAAAAAGGAATTGATCCCAAATTAATTGTCATAAAACAACTTCCAAAGAACACACAATATCTCAATATACTGAGGCAGATGGAAACTACAAATCACGTCATATTGCTCGATTTCTTTAATTTTGATCGAAAATGCAAGGAAACGATCTTCTTTTATCCTTGGCTTGATGGAAAATTCCAACGCTTCGACTTATTTTCTATAAATGCATTTGTTGAGCGACCATATGCGACTGTCATCATCTATTGTCTCGTGTTGGCTATCATTATTGCTTGATGACTTCAAACATATTATTTCTTTTTCGGCTAGTTGTATCAACATCATCGTAGCACCCTTGAAAAGCTTGTTTTAATGCATCATTTGAGCTTCATGTATTCTAGCTTGATGTACCTCTTCAGTTGTTTCCTGGAGCACCCTTCTGGACCATTGATGAGTTTTTTCATTTCTAATATACCTCTTCGAGTGACATTGTCATATTGAAAACCTTCTAATGCGACTATTAACTCGGAATCAATACCTTTTATGACATGACATGTATGAAACACGTGTTAATTCCAAGGTAATTATCCTAGAACAACTTTCAAAGAACTCACAACGTCCCAACATGTCAAAGAAGATAAAAAATATTTACCCCTTCTTGTGGCATTGATGTTTCAAAAGCCTTCTAATTTTGATAAATACCTCGGGTATTAATAGTATGTTTGCACAAAATAAAGAAACATGACAAGGAAAAGATGTTAGAAAAAATAATAATCAAAGAGATGAAATTTATGTTAGTGAAATATGAAAAGATTAAATTCAACTGGTAAGTGAACCATAAAATACAATGAATAAAACACATAGAGGAAATTAAAACCCTAACCGTATAATTTCTAGTTCCCATACAATTATTCAAAAATAATATATCGAATAAATTAAAAGAAGAAGGTTAGAGTTCATTTATCCTTTGTGTACACTTATTTGGGTACCTACGAACAGAGTTTCAACATGGTCTTAGATCGGATGGGTTTCTATAGTTTACTATATGCAGAATTATGGTTATAGGAGTAAAGGTAGTTGAATTGTCCTTGTTGGTGCCCCCTTGGGAGAGCAAGACCCTCAATCCTCACCCATTATAGGCTTAAGCGGATCGAATTTAATTCGAGAGGCCACATTTCCCTATGTCTGACTGAGAGAATAAATCCTCACAAAGATATAAGGTATATGAACCCCGAAAGCTACTGGCTAGGTCTAACATAAAGAATAAATTCTCACGAAGACGTTGCTTTCACTCCCACTTAAAAGGGAAAGAGCTCGAGTATAGAGCTTATGTTATGCAATGCAAGTGTCGTGTGTGAGGAAAAATTCTCAAACCTTTAAAAAACAACCACAATACAATCGAGCTAAAATGAATCCAAAATTTCAATATATGAAAATCAATCAAATACAAACATTAATATACAAGGATATGAAATAAAATAAAACAATTGAAAGAAATCAAAAGAATCGTAAATTAAATAAAATGGAATTCTCAATTTCCAACTATATAGACAATATATAATCGATTTAGGGCTTGATCCACTAGTTCCTCAATGGAGTCGCCAAGCTGTCGACACCGTTTTTCGCCCGGGTGGGGAAAAACTTAGTACGACTTGGGGGTTTTTCTATGAAAATGTTTTGAAATGTTTTAGAGTCGCCATCGACCTTTTGAGTTAGGTAGGTCGTGAATACACTCATTTTTTCATTTGATTATTATTTATATTTTATTATAATTATAATTAAAATTAAAATTATTAAAATTATTATTATTATACTTTTTATTATTAATAAATATTATTATATATTACAGGCCCAATTACATTAAATCCCGGAGCCCAATTACAAGCCCAACCCAAACTAGCCCAAGTTTAGAAACCCTAAATAGATTAGGGTTTCATTTTCTTCTCCAGCCGCCAATTAACAACAGCTGTTGGATCTAGCTTTGATCCAACGGCCCACGTGGTTCCAGATGAAAACCCTAGGGTTATGATACCCTATGGACTATAGCCGCCGCCTCTGCTGCCAAGTGCTCCAACCGGCCATTACCGACGGTCAACCACCCCACGTCGATATCTCACTGCCACGAGCCTCTCCAGAAGCTTCCAGGATCGCTACACAGCTGCCCAAATCGCAGCTATTGGGGTGAGTCACCACATAGCTCGGTGACTCACCAAAAACCACTCTATTATCCGGTCCGACTAGAGCCTCACCACCGAATCTGCAAAGAGAAGAACACGGGGAGAAACACAGAGCAACAAAAAGAAAAAAAGAAAGAGACCACGAATAGAAAACCATAGCAAAAAACCACCAATAAACAAAATACCCAACAACAACACCAACAACGAAAAAAGAAAAGAAAAGAGAGAAAATCTTACACGGAGGAGAGCAAACGTCGCCTGAAACCACCAAAACCCGAATGTATTATTGTAGATATGCTCCGATTAGGAGCCTTTTAAGGAAAACTAAAGTTAGATTCGGTATTAAGGGTGTCTAGCGCTTTCTTTTGGTATAAGGTTGTATAGTTCCGGCCACTGTGAGCGGTGGCCGGCGGCAGAGTTAACGGCGGATGGTTGGTGACCGCTCTCCCTCCGACCGGAGATACTAGAGAGAGGAGAGAGTGTTTCATTCTCTCTTAGCTAGAGAGAGAATGAGAAATAAGAAAATGAAGAAGATGGCCTGAAGGGCCGACCATTTGGGGTATTTAAACCCCCCCCCAAACGACGCCATTTTGGGGAGGGTATCTGTGTAATTTCACTCATGGGTAAACTATACCTGTAGTCACTATAGTTTGTAATCCTTGCAATTTAGTAACTAAAAAACAATTCTTTATCATTTTAATCTAGTCTTCGAACTTTATTTTCTTATGTTTTAGTCTATACCAGTATATATGTATTTTAGGATAAATAACAGATTTAATCCTCATAATTTTAATAGATTTTTTTTAATCCCGAATAAATATATATGGTTAAATTACTCTATTGATGCTTAGTTTTCATAATATTTTAGTTGGAGCTTTTAACTTTAATATGTTATATTTTAATCACAAACTACAAGTTTTAATTTATTTAAGTTTAATGTTCGAACTTTATATAATTTTATTTTAAGTCCATAAGTTTAATATTTTCATTTATTTTACAAGTTTTATTACTTTTTACATTTTAATATTATAGTTTTAATTTTATTTATTTTAAACACTGTTTAATTATATTTTACTTTTATATGTTTATGTTTATATATATATATATTTAATTATCATTACTATTATTATTATTATTTAGTCATGTATATATATATATATATATATATATATATATAATATTTATTTATTTTATTAAAATCCTATTTATAAATTTACTATATTATTTTTAAATCATTTTGAATCATATTTTAATATATATTTATCAATATTAAGAAAGGACAGTCTTAAAGCAGCTGTATGTCTATTTTCTGATATTTTTAAATAAAAATAAATATTTTACTTTTATAAATAATATATAAATCTATTTTATATATTATTATTTTTAGATAAATGTTCTATTAAAATTTATTTATTTTTTAATATTAAGAAAGGAGATGTCTTAAAGCATCTAGAAGCCCTTTTCTGATATTTCTAAATAAATAAATATCTTATTTATATTTAAATTAATATATTTTCATAAAATTATAAATTTAAAATAACAAGATTATAAATTAAATATATCTTTGAATTTTAAATTTCTGATAATAGATACAATTTATAATTAATAAAGTACCAATTTTGGGCGTTATAGAGGTGTTAATCCTTCCCTAAACGTAATCGACCGCAAATCCTTTTTTACTAAAATTTTTGGTTATACGCATATCAGTTTTATCTTTTAAATTATGTTTTATTCAAAACTATTTTAAAATATTGTTTTAGGTATTTGACCTACCTAACCCAAAAAGGTCAATGGTGACTCCCAAAATATTATTTAAATCAAAAATCATTTATTTATTTATTTTAGTTTTCCCGCCAAGTAAAAAATTCGTGCCCGGACAAAAACCGGTTACGATAGATTGGCGACTCCGCTGGAGACTTAGTCAAGCTTTTAAAATCAATTATAAATTGTCTCTATTAATAAGAAATTAAAAATCCATATATTTAATTTATAATTCTTTCTTTTCAAAATTTTTATATATACTTATTATTTTCATAATATATATATATATATTATTTTTATTTTTATTTTATTTTCAAGTATTAAATTTCATTATTTATTTGTTTGTCAAAGGTTTGAACATTTCTCCTCACACACATCACTTGCATTGCATAACATAAGCTTTATAATCAAGCTTGTCCCTTTTAAGTGGGAGTGAAAGCGACGTCTTCGTGAGAATTTATTCTCCGTGTCAAGCATAGAGAAGTGTATCCCCTCAAATTGAACTCGATCCACTTTAGTCTGTGATGGACTAGGATTGAGGGTTGGCAGCCTAAGGGGGCACCAACAAGGACAATTCGGGTACCTTTACTCTTAGAACTGAAACTCTACATATAATAAACCCTAGAAACTCTTCCGATCTGAAGCCATGCCGAAATTTTGTCCAAAATAGGTGTACACAAAGGAGAAATGAATTCTAACTTTTTCCTTTTAATTAATTTATTTATTTTCTTGCTGAATAAATTGCATGTGAATTTAAATTATTTAAAGTTTGTAGAAAGCATGTTTAAACAGAGATATTTAGGTAGACATTATTAAATTATTTTTTCCTTTATTATGTGAACTAATTCATTTCTTTTTGTGTGTTCTTTTATTTTTTCTGTTTGCATAGCATCATACAGGATAAAAGGTATTGATCTTCAAGTTAATCATCTCATTGGAAAACCTTCATCTATGGATAAAAAGTGTTCAAATCAAATAGTTCCAAACTCAAAAGTAAGACAGTGGGCTGAGGACTTACAGAGATAAGTGGGAGACAGTCTGCAGGATGATTATGTACCCGAGTTGGCAAGTTATGCTCGGTTTCGCTAAAAAGAAATGATATGCAAGATTTGTGATATTTGGGAGAGTTGGGATTCAAATAGAAAGCTGCAGTTCTATCAGTCTTATGGGGACATCCTATATTTGCTCTATGTCAAAATTGATGATGACTTACTTCGAGCCCTAATTCAATTCTGGAATCCCGGTTATAATTGCTTCACTTTCAATAAAGAGGATTTGGTTCCTACTATTAAATAGTACACAACTTTGCTACATATAGAAGGGGATTTGGAGAATCAAATTTATTCAAGGTCAGTTAAAACTCAACCTTTCCGGGTTAAATTAGCAAAGATTGCAGGAGTATGAGAGGAATGGGTAGTAGCCCGCAGGAAACAAAAGGGCGAGGGCAAAGGCATTGCTTGGACCAACATCAAAGAAATTATTCAGAGTTATCCAGATAATAAAGTACGATTTGATCTCTTTGCTCTGGGTATATACGGTATGGTCATCTTCCCGAAAGCATTAGGATACATTGAGGCTGCAATAATAGATTTGTTCGAGCAGCTACCAAAAGGGGTCAATCCTGCTTCTACAATTCTAGTAGAGACCTTTCGATCGTTAAGTGCTTGCAGAAGGCTAGGAGGTGGACGATTTTCGGGATGTGCACCATTGTTATATGTATGGATCCATAGCCATTTTTGGAGGATAGAAAAGGTTTCATACAGTCGCTTTAATACGGACTACTCACCGTTGAAAGAGTTTCTGGAGCAAGAATGGCCGAAAGAAGTCACGAAAGATATGTGGATCAATGCACTTCAAAATATACAAAGCGATGATATTGTTTGGCATGCTTCGTGGCAAATTCAAAGGGAATTCTTTTACAAATGTGGTGATTATAACTGGGTGATGCTGCTCGGTTTGTGGGGAGGAATCGGATATACACCACTTCTGGTTATAAGGTAGTACGAGGGTCGTCAATTTGTTCCCGTTACTGCTGGATTACATTCATTTGAGTTCACATTTCATAGCAAAAATTACAAAAGAAACATCATGGATGTCGTTATAGCTTGGAAAACAACTTTCTGTATTCGAGCCAAAGCAGCGAAGGTAATGTTAACTCATGATTATGAGGAATAGAGGTTTGTTAGGAAAAATGAAAATATTCCTCTGCCAGACCAAAATGAGGATATCTCTATGGAAGATCACATTCGGGAAGTTCCATCAGAGATTAAAATCCTAAGAGCTGAATTTGAAGCAGAAAGAGAAGGTTGGTCGAAAGAATTAGAGCAAATGAGATGAGATAAAGCTATGCTGGACGTCGATGTTGACTTTCATTCAGCACAATGTGCAATGCTGAGGGAAAACAAAGAAAAAGTTGATGGGGAGCTCAGAATGTTAAAGAAGAATTACCATGAGCTACATAAATCCCGAAGAGCATCATGATCAATGACCAAAGAGTTGAACATTGAGAAATGCTGAGTTGAAGATTTGAAAGGAAAAAATAGTCGTTTACTCAAAAACCTTGAGAAAGGAAAGTAGAAAATGGAGGATCTTGAGATTGACAAAAAAGAGTGAATCATAAAGAACAAAGCTGAAAATCACGCGATTATGAATGAAATGTAGAGAAAAAGAGATCGAGCTAAAAAATTAGAAAATATGAAGAACAATATGTTTGAGGGGTTTGAGGTTGATAAAAACACCATGTTCAAGGGATTTGATTCTGAAATGAACAATCTGATTGCCAAACTTGAAGTCAGGGGCCAAAGGATTGAAGAGTTCGATGTTGAAAAGGAAAAATGGGAGTTGGAAAGGAATAATTTCAACACCAGACTTGAAGTAGAGCAAGAAGTGGCTAGTACTTGGATGTAACGATGTAGAAACAAAAATGTGCAAATCCAGAAAACCAATGAAAGAACACAAGAAGCACGAACAAAACTTGAAGAGGATCTGGATCATTCTAGAAACAAAAACTCAGAGTTTAATACTTACATCTTGCAACTCAAAGAATCATTATTCTAAGAGAAGGTTCGTCTAGGACCTAGTGATCTTAAAGAAAGTTATGAGGAGAACGCTTCACTACGAAGAAGAATCCGAGATCTTGAAAAAACTCTACACAACTGTCAAGTCAGAATCACTGAATTAGAGCAGACTCTCGAGGGAACTAATGAACAATGGAAAAAATCTACTGACTTCTTTGAAGAAAAAATAAAGAAAGAAGCAGTATGGTATTCGAGGCCATGGTACAAATGAGCGAAGTTGCTAGATATATTGGGAGTTAGCAGCTGAAGCAAAGATTATTGAGCATCACGTTGATCCAGTTTTAAGTTTGGAAAGAAGATGACATGGCTGATGAAAGAAATCATAGAGCTTAATAGGAAAGCTATGCCGTATATGTAGTTATGAACTATTATAAAGAAACTTTTGTATGCCGATGGAAGTTGTTCTATGACAGTTAACTTTTTGGGATCAATACCTTTTGCATACATTCATTTTGCATACATTCATTATTTATTGCATTATTTTCGTTATAGTTTTTATTTTACATTAAAATAAGCATTTATTAAATAAAATTTGAAAAAATAATATCAAAAGGATTTTCAATCGTAGTTATTCTGGCCAAACGAGAAATCCAACATCACTACGGTACTAGACAAGCTACTAAGAAAATCATGGAGGATAAAATACAATGTCTCGAGGAACAGAATAATAAAGAACAAGCAGAAATGAGAATGAAGTTAGAGAAGATTGAATCCAACATTGCAAACTCACAAGACAGTATGATGCAGAAAATAGAGGATATGCTCAGGAAGCAAGCTACCATTGGAAAATAGAGGATATGCTCATGAAGCAAGCTACCATTGGAAAAATTTATGAAAATCCTGTACCTTTCGACCAGGAACCTATGTATCCTTTAGGTTTCATGCCGGAACCGGTTTATCATTATGGCATCACACTGTACAAATCCATCCCCGCACATCAGCACTTCAAGAGACCAAACCTAATGAAAGTCAACAAGTGGATCCCACTTATTCAAGCAAAAATCCGCTTATATCAGATGTAAAAATAGGGGAATTTAATGCTGAGCATCTGATTCCTGATTTGAATGAGTTGAATGAGAAAGAAAAAGCCAATGAAGAATTAACCGGACATATTAAGAGCTTAGAGGAACGAATAAAATTCGTAGAAGTAACTGAATCATTCTATGGATTTGACACTAGTGAATTGAGCTTGGTCCCGGACCTAATCCTCCCCATCAAGTTCAAAGTTCCTAAATTTGACAGATATGACGGTACTACATGCCCTTCGTCCCATATTACCATGTTTTGCCGCAGAATGACAGGTCATGTGAAAGATGAGAAATTGTTAATTCATTACTTTCAGGATAGTTTGACAGGACCAGCCTTAAAGTGGTATACTCAACTGACCAAAGCCAACATTAGATCTTGGAAGGATCTGGCAAAGGCGTTCCTAGAGCAGTATCGCCACTTGACAGATATGGTCCCTGATAGATGGACTCTCCAAAATTTGGAGAAAAAGAACAGTGAAATATTCATACAGTACACCCAGAGATGGCGTGACACAGTGGCTCAAGTTCAGCCACCTCTATCAGAAAAAGAAGCCACAGTGATGTTCGTCCACACTTTAAAGGCTCCTTATTTAAGCCATTTAATGGGGAACGTAACCAGAAATTTTACAGATCTGGTTATTTCTGGAGAACTCTTTGAAAATGTCATAAAGAATGGCAAAATTGAATCAAATGAGGGGTCTAGTTCCAAAAGACCCATGTACCGAAAAAGGGAGAACGAAGTTAACAATGTGAATTCTTACAACAAGGATACCTCAAAAAGTGTTACGATAACCCATCCAAGGGTTAAGAAGGAAGAAACAAACACTAATCGAACGGAATCCAGAGTATCTCGCAAGGAAAATGAGAGGCCTTCTTTTGTACCATTACCAGTACCCTATGATGAGATCTATGATTCACTGTTAAAGGCATATATCATAAGGCCCTATTCTTTGATTTCCACGCAACCACCGTTCCCTCCATGGTATAATATGAAAGCACATTGTGTTTATCAAGACGAATTATGGGTCACTCCATTGAAAACTGTTTGGCATTCAAAAGGGTGGTCTAAAATTTGATTAATACTGGAAAGATGGAATTCAATTCACCAACTACATCAAATCATCCGCTGCCAAATCATGGAGACAAAAATGTGAATACAATCCAGGAAGAGAATTAAAGAAAATAAAAACGAATGTTTCTGAGATTAAATCTCTTTTTGGTTGGATATTTCAACAACTCTCCTTATCTGGTATGATTCAACAAGTTAGGCCAAAGCATAATGAATGCGAGAATTATTGTGAATATCATCAAAAGAAGGGACATGGAATTCAACTATGCTCTGAATTTAGGTATTTGGTGCAAAAACCAAAGAATAACAAAGAGATAGAGTTCTTTGAAGAAAAACCAGGAAAAAGAGAAGATGACGTTTGCACATCAGAAGATTCTATGCCTAAACAGAGAACAAGTGATCCCGTGATCATCACTGTGAAATCATCTACAACGATTCTTGCTCCAATAAAGTCAAAAGTGATTATCACAACTCCTTTACCATTTCCATATAAGGATACCCGCAGGGTACCTTGGAACTATACTACCAATGTTTCAATGGTAGGAGGATCTGTTTCTCTGGAAAAAGTAGAAGAGAAAGTACAGAGTGTGGATTCGATGTCAGAAGCAGTAAGTGAAGTCGGGTTCTTTACAAGAAGTGAGAGATGTTATTCTCCCGAGTCATCGAATGCATCAGAACAAGCAAAGGCAAAAGGAAAAGCTACGGTAATACCCCAAAAGGTATTTGATGATGAATCCCCACCTATAGTCAATAAGCCAGTAACAGAGAAACAAGCTCAAGAATTTCTGAAATTTCTGAAACATAACGAATATAGTGTGGTTGAACAGCTTCATAAACAACAAGCACGAATTTCAATTCTTGATCTGTTGATGAATTCATAAGCACACATAAATGCCTTGATGAAAATTCTTAATCAAACCTTTATCCCTAAAGATATATCCCTCAACAAGCTTGACAGGATTATGGGGCACATAGCCGCTGATAATTATATAATGTTCACGGATGATGAAATACCTGAAGGCGGAATGGGATCAGTGAAAGCTCTGAATATTACCACATATTATCATGGTCATGTATTACTAGGAGTACTAATTGATAATGGATCTTCTCTTAACCTGATGCCTTCGGTTACACTTCAAAGGATGCCGATAGATAAATCGCACATGAAGAATTATCAGAACATAGTGCGAGCTTTCGATGGGACTCAGAAAGAGGTGCTTGGAAAAATGGAAATACCACTGCTGATCGACCGGTTGTATTCAACATTGACTTTGTGATAATGGATATCCACCCTTTATATAATTGTTTATTGGGGAGGCCGTGGATTCATTCTGCAGGAGCTGTTCCTTCTTCGTTGCATCAGAAACTGAAATTCGTTGTTGATGGTCAACTAATATGCGTCTGTAACAAGTAATGCTCGTATATTGAAACCAATTATGATGCTCTTGAATGCTCTTTTGGAGCTTTGGAATTTGTTAATGCAACCTTTATTGTAGAGGGAAATAAAATTCCACATCCCAGATTGTCTGATTGCACCAAGATGACTGTACGACAGACTCTAGGCATTGGAGCTAAAACTGGGAAAGGTTTGGGAAATAATCTTCAAGGAGCTCAGTTCCTGTAAGTATAAAGATGAAGAAAGATCATTTTGGTTTTGGATTTAAGCCAATTTTTAGAAAAGAACAAAGAAATGATAAGAAGATGCGAAGATAGAAAGACAAGGTTGAAAGGAGAAGAAATCCCTTGGGAATGCATGTCTTTCCCTCCTTTGAAGTCCACATTCAAATCAGGAGGAATGATTAATGTAGAAAAACAGCTTGTTGATGCTCTTAAAGAAGGAAAGTTGACAAAAGATCAAAGCATGGTTAAAGAAGCTATGGGAGGATTATTTATCAACATGATCACGAATGACAACAAGACTGACAAATACTTAGCTGGGATTCGCCCTTGTCTTCCTGGAGAAACACTCAACAATTGGACTGCTGAAGATATCCCTGTAGTTTTTAGTATTAACACAGAGTAATATTCAGAACTAATCTTTATGTTTTATCCCAAGAATATAAATTTTTTTGTTATCTTGTAAGGGCAGTTGTTAAGTTCACTTAAATCAAATACAAGAACTTTTCTTAAAATTCTCAAATGGAAATCATTCTTTACATTTTACATTTTTACATTCATTATTTCCATTCTTTATATTTATTTCATAAATTCACTATATTCTTTCATAAATATGTCTGATTTAAATTTGCAGGTGTCACAATGTTAATAGCATGCTTATTCCTAAATTTAATCATGAGATAAATTTAGAGCGACCCATATGTTTAGAGGAAGTCAATGAGTGTGAGGATGAAATAGAATGTGATGTTCCTATGAATTGTTAATACTGGTAGAAAAAGAAGACAAACAAATTTTACCTCACAAAGAAGAAATTGAGACTGTAAATCTGGGAACCGATGAAGAAATGAAAGAAGTGAAAATTGGTACTACTTTGTCAACCCAGATAAAACGAGAATTGATAGATCTCCTCCAAGAGTTTAAAGATATATTCTCCTGGTCTTATCAAGATATGACTGGTTTGAGTACAGATATAGTGGTCCATAAACTTCCAATCAGTCCAGCATATAAACCTGTTCAACAAAAGCTCAGGCGAATAAGGCCAGAAATATTATTGCAGATTAAGGAAGAAGTGATGAAACAGATTAATGCAGGTTTCCTACAGGCAGCCAAATATCCAGAATGGGTAGCCAACATTGTTCCAGTACCAAAGAAGAATGGGAAAGTCTGAATGTGTGTGGATTACAGAGATCTCAACAAAGCTAGTCTGAAAGATAGCTTTCCATTACCTCACATAGACACATTGGTGGATAATACTGCAGAACATGCATGGTTTTCATTCATGGATGGCTTATTAGAGTATAATCAGATAAAAATCAACCTTGAGGACATGAAAAAAACAATATTTGTAACCATGTGGGGCACTTTCTGTTATAAAGTAATGCCATTTGGATTGAAAAATACAGGGGCAACGTATCAGAGAGCAATGGTTACTCTATTTCATGACATGATGCACAAAGAGATTGAACTATATGTGGATGACATGATTGTCAAGTCCCGAACCAAAGAAGAACATATTCAAAATCTGAGAAAGCTTTTCCAGAGATTGAGAAGGTATCAATTAAAGCTTAACCCCGCTAAATGCACTTTTGGGGTGACATCAGGAAAACTTTTGGGATTTGTAGTCAGTAAAAAAGGAATCAAGATTGATCCAGATAAAGTAAAAGAAATTCAAGATCTTCCACCACCCAATACAAAGAAAGAAGTTTGAGGCTTTTTGGGAAGATTAAATTATATATCTCGGTTCATTTCTCAATTAACTGACAAATGTGATCCAGTGTTCAAGTTACTTCGAAAGAATAATCCTGAAGTCTAGAATGATGAATGTCAAGAAACTTTGGATATTATTAAGAAATATTTATCCAATGCCCCCATTTTATTATCACCAGTGCCTGATAGATCATTAATTCTCTATTTGACAGTCTTTGAAAATTCAATGGGATGTGTACTGGGACAACATGACGAATCTAGAAGAAAAGAGAAAGCCATTTATTATATGAGTAAGAAATTTACTGATTGTGAAATTCGATACCCACCAATACAAAAATTATGTTGTGCCTTAGTGTGGGTTACTCGAAGACTCAGACAATATATGTTATATCATACCACTTGGCTGATATCTAGACTTGATCCTTTGAAGTTCTTAATGGAATCGCCAGCTTTGACAGTCAAAATGGCTAGATGGCAGATGTTATTATCCGAAGTTGATATTGTATATGTCAACCAAAAAGTATTAAAAGGAAGTGTCATAGCTGATTTTCTGGTCAGTCGTGTATCAGATGATTATCAGTCCCTGAGTTTTAATTTTCCAGATGAAGATTTGTTGTGCATATCCATGAATGAAGAAGTCAAAACAAATGATGAATCTTGGAAGCTTTATTTTGATGGAGCATCCAACGCCTTGGGACGAGGAATTGGGGTAGTGTTAATTTCACCAGAAAACATTTATTATCCTTTTACAAGCAGACTGGATTTCTTTTGCACCAATAACATGGCAGAATATGAAGCTTGTGTCATGGGATTGAAGGTAGCCATAGAAAGGAAAATTAAATCTCTCAAGATATATGGAGATTCATCATTAGTGGTGTATCAATTACGAGGAGAATGGGAAACAAAAGATCCCAAATTGATGGAATACCAAAATCTTATCCTCGTATTAGTGAAAGAATTTGAGAAAATCACCTTCAATTATCTCCCTCGAGAGGAAAATCAAATGGAAGATGCTTTGGCTACATTAGATGCTATGTTTCAGGCAAATAAGAAAGTTGATATGATGTCAATCAAAATGCAAGTCTATGAAATTCCTGCACATTGCTACAATGTGGAAGTAGAGGCAGATGGCAAGCCATGGTATTATGATATATTGCAATATATCAAGTATCAAAGCTATCCACAAAATGCATCTGAGATTGATAAAAGAATATTGAGAAGAATGGTTGTTGGATAATTTCTTGATGGAGAGACTTTATACAGAAGAAGCAATGATCAAATGTTTTGAGATGTGTAAATACAAGCGAAGCCAGAAGCATCATTGAGGAAGTCCATAGTGGGATATGTGGAACACATGCAAATGGTCTTTCCATGGCTAGTAAAATAATGAGATATGGATATTATTGGGCTACCATGCACATAAATTGCATTGATTTTGCAAGAAGATGTCATAAATGCCAGGTATATGCAGATAAGATTCATGTACCTCCATCGCCTTTACATGTGATGAGAGCACCTTGGCCATTTTCTATGTGGGGAATAGATGTCATTGGAGCAATCACACCAAAAACATCAAATGGACATTATTTCATCCTAGTAGCAATTGACTATTTTACCAAGTGGGTTGAAGCTTCTTCATATGCCAATATTAAGAGGTCTAAAGTTTACAAATTTATAAAGAAAGAAATAATTTGCCGGTATGGGCTACCAGAGAGAATTATTACAGATAATGCTCTAAACTTGAACAACAAAATGATGATTGAACTTTGTGCATAGTTTAAGATCAAGCATGCAAACTCAGTGGCATATCGTCCAAAGATGAATGGGGAAGTTGAAGCAGAGAATAAGAACATCAAGAGAATCATTACAAAGACTACTGAAACTTACAAACATTGGCACAAGAAGTTACTTTTGCTTTATATGCATACCGAACTACTGTGCGAACATCTACTGGGGTAACGCCTTTTTCTTTAGTCTATGGTATGGAAGCAGTCTTACCGATTGAAGTTGAGATCCCATCACTTTGAATCTTGAGAGAGGTAAAATTGGATGAGTCTGAATGGATCCAAGCTCAATTTGATCAGTTGAATCTTATTGATGAGATTAGATTGAAAGCTATTTTCCATGGATAGATGTATCAAAAACGGATGATGAAGTCTCATGACAAGAGAATGCATCCAAGAGAATTCCAAGAGGGTGATCTAGTGCTGAAAAAGATCTTGCCTATACATAAAGATTTCCGTGGGAAATGGATGCCTAATTGGGAAGGGCCATATGTTGTAAAAAAGGCCTTTTCTGGAGGAGCGTTGATCTTGGCAGAAATGGATGGAAAAGTTCTGAGAAATCCAATAAACTCAGATTCTGTAAAGAAATATTATGCTTGAAGAAGAAAAAAAAAGTGAAGAAAAAAAATGAAATGAAAGAAAAAAGAAAAAAATGAATGAAATGATAAAATATTTATAGAAAATGAGGGTCAAGATAAAAACCCATAAAGGGCGTCTTGTTACCAAATGAAGGATTTGAGTTGAAAACCCTGAAAGGGCTTCTCAAATGCATGTTGATATTAGGCATATGACAATCAAACCCTCTTAAGAACTTGATATTTTGGGAAGAACTTTACATCTACAAGCATTCTGGCAACGTTTGAGATCTTCCAGACATAAGCTTACCTCATTGCTCTAAATTATATCAAGTTGATTAGTTTAGAAATATTTATGCTAATAATTTGTTGAGTCATTTGAATCATTCCTATGTTTGCCATGACTTTGAATACATTTTTATATATTTATTATTTATTCCAAGAATATCTTTTTGAAATTCAATTTCTTTTGTTCGAAATTTAATTTATTTTTCACATAAACATCCTGTAAATAGATTAACATAATCTTAAAAACAAACAAAATATTTATGACTATTACTTTATGTTAATACTTTTAAGTGCATGGAATCTAAAGTAAGTCTTATCGACATTTGTAATCACTGTTGAAAAGCAAACATGTTATTTCCATCATAGAGTCATTTGGAAGCGGAACAAGAGGAAATCTGTTCTTAATTGGCAGATTATGAATATAACCCCTTTTCAGCACAACAACATAAAAATACTTCGAATATACAAATTTCGGCTCTACATCGTATAAGTACCGTGACTTTCAGTCCAAACACAACTGGAGCAAATGTCACGTTCTCGTAGTAGAAATAAGGAGGCCTAATAGCATCTTCTGGAAGTGTTTTTTGAGTTATGTGATCTGATTCGATAGGAATCCCAAAACCAATCATTGGATTTGAAAGATGAACTGCATGACCGCCTTCATTAAGAAGCTTCTTTTCAAGCTTCCTCTGTTTCTTCCTTTTTTAAGAAAATCATAGCCCAAATTTCGCCTTTTCTTGTAATTGGGATCATTGCATAATGGCTTTCTATCTTCTACTAGAAGAAATGTGTCAGCAACCTTAGCCATTTGAGCATCACATATAAAATCTGTCAACTCTGCAATTGATGACTCCGGACCACATCTCTCCATGGCTATTGAAGCCTCAGCCTCTGAGTACCCTATTTTTGTCAAGTATAACAGTTTATTCTCCTCATCAGAATCAGAATTCAGGATTTCCTCGGTATCAGAAGAACTATCAATATCTGTGAAATCATCTTGAAAGATCGCTTTATAATCAGATGAGTAGTTATCAGAATCAACATGTTGCATGAGTGCGGACTCTTCAATAGACTATACTATTGTGTTTTATTCTCAAGTAGTTTTGTGACATCATATCTACATCTACACTCTCCAAAGATGATAGCTTCTCTTTTCAAAGAAGAAAGATTTATTGGATTTCTACACAATTGAAGAAAGACCGCGCTAACCACTTTAAAATCAAATAAAAATGAACTTAACATTCATGCATCATATTTACACATTTGTGAAATAGGGGCATTTTCATTCATTCTATCCATGTTGAATATTTGACAGGAATTTCAAAGATTTTAACCCATCCCTCGATGGATCAGCATTGCCAGGTAGAGTTCATAATGAGAATAACTCATCTGAAGAAGGAAGAAGAAGTTCATAATGAGAAGAACTTGTTCAACCTTTTGCTCGAATTCATCATTCGATGGATCAGCATTTCCAGTAGAGTTCATAATGAGAAGAACTCATCTGAAGAAGGAAGAAGAAGTTCATAATGAGAAGAACTTGTTCAACCTTTTGCTCGAATTCATCATTCGATGGATCAACATTTCCAGTAGAGTTCATAATGAGAAGAACTCATATGAAGAAGAAAGGAGAAGTTCATAATGAGAAGAACTTGTTCAACCTTTTGCTTGAATTCATCACTCGATGGATCAACTTTTCCAGAGAAAGTTCATACTAAGAAGAACTTATCTGAAGATGAAGAAGAAGTTCATAATGAGAAGAACTTGTTCAACCTTTTGCATGACTCTATCACAGAAGGAGATAGATCAACATCAACTTTTCCAGAGAAAGTTTGTAATAAGAAGAACTTATTTGAAAAGGAAGAAGAAGTTCATAATGAGAAGAACTTGTTCAACCTTTATTTGATTCTATCATAGAAGGAGATAGATCAGTATCAACTTTTTGCTAGATTACATCACAGAAGGAGATAAATTGTCATCCCCAGTGAAAAAGTTCATAATAAGAAGAACTAATCCCAAAGAAGAATTTGTTCAACATTGCCATCATAATCAAGTGAAGTCAAATGAAAAAAACTTATTATCTTTTCGTCTTTGCCCTATTCTTATTAACACAAGAATAAGCAAAGAGGGGCAACTGAAGACACTCATTTTTTTCATTTGATTATTATTTATATTTTTTATTATTATTATTATTATTATTATTATTATATTTTTTATTATTAATAAATATTATTACATATTACATGCCCAATTACATTAAATCCGGAGCCCAATTACAAGCCCAACCCGAACCAGCCCAAGTTTAGAAACCCTAAATAGATTATGGTTTCATCTTCTTCTCTAGCCGCCAATTAACAACAGCCGTTGGATCTAGCTTTGATCCAACGATTCACGTGGTTCCAGATGAAAACACTAGGGTTATGATACCCTAGGGACTATAGCTGCCGCCTCTGCTGCCAAGTGCTCCAACCGACCATTGTCGACGGTCAACCACCCCGCGTCGATATCTCACTGCCACGAGCCTCTCCAGAAGCTTCCAGGATCGCCACACAGCTGCCCACATCGCAGCTATTGGGGTGAGTCACCACATAGCTCGGTGACTCACCGAAAACCACTCTATTATCCGGTCCAACGAGAGCCTTGTGGTGGCCTATAAGCCCACCACCGAATCTGCAAAGAGAATGACACGGGGAGAAACAGAGAGCAACAAAAAGAAAAAAAGAAAGAGACCACGAATAGAAAACCATAGCAAAGAACCACCAACAAACAAAATACCCAACAACAACACTAACAACGAAAAAAAGAAGAAAATAGAGAAAATCTTACACAGAGGAGAGCAAACGTCGCCTGAAACCACCGAAGGTATTATTGTAGATCTGCTTCAATTAGGAGCCTTTTAAGGAAAAGTAAAGTTAGATTCAGTATTGAGGGTGTCTAGCGCTTTCTTTTGGTATAAGGTTGTATAGTTCCGGCCACCGTGTGCAGTGGTTGGCGGCGGAGTTAACGGCAGACGGTCGGTGACCGGTCTTCCTCCGACCGAAGATCCTAGAGAGAGGTGAGAGTGTTTCATTCTCTCTCAGTTAGAGAGAGAATGAGAAAATGAAGAAGATGGCCCGAAGGGCCGGCCATTTGGGGTATTTAAACCCCTCCCCAAACGACGCCATTTTGGGGAGGGTATCTGTGTAATTTCACTCATGGGTAAACTATACCCGCAGTCACTTTAGTTTGTAATCCTTGCAATTTAGTCATTAAAAAACAATTCTTGATCATTTTAATCTAGTCTTCGATCTTTATTTTCTTATGTTTTAGTCTATACCAGTATATATGTATTTTAGGATAAATAACAGATTTAATCCTCATAATTTTAATAGATTTTATTTTAATCCTGAATAAATATATATGGTTAAATTACTCTATAGATGCTTAGTTTTCATAATATTTTAGTTGGAGCTTTTAACTTTAATATGTTATATTTTAATCACAAACTGTAAGTTTTAATTTATTTAAATTTAATGTTCGAACTTTATATAATTTTATTTTAAGTCCCTAAGTTTAATATTTTCATTTATTTTACAAGCTTTATTACTTTTTACATTTTAATATTATAGTTTTAATTTTATTTATTTTAAACATTGTTTAATTATATTTTACTTTTATATGTTTATGTTTATATATATATTTAATTATCATTACTATTATTATTATTATTTAGTCATGTAAATATATATATATATATATATATATATATATATATATTTATTTATTTTATTAAAATCCTATTTATAAATTTAATATATTATTTTTAAATCATTTTAAATCATATTTTAATATATATTTATCAATATTAAGAAATGACAATCTTAAAGCAACTGGATGTCCATTTTCTGATATTTTTAAATAAAAATAAATATTTTATTTTTATAAATAATATATAAATCTATTTTATTATATTATTATTTTTAGATAAAAGTTCTATTAAAATTTATTTATTTTTTAATATTAAGAAATGAGCTGTCTTAAAACACCTAGAAGCCCTTTTCTAATATTTCTAAATAAATAAATATCTTATTTATATTTAAATTAATATATTTTCATAAAATTATAAATTTGAAAAAACAAGATTATAAATTAAATATATCTTTGAATTTTTAAATTTCTGATAATAGAGACAATTTATAATTAATAAAGTACCAATTTTGGGCGTTATAGGGGTGTTAATCATTCCCTAAACGTGATCGACCACAAATCCTTTTTTACTAAAATTTTTGGTTATATGCATATCATTTTTATCTTTTAAATTATGTTTTATTCAAAACTATTTTAAAAGATTATTTTTAGGTATTTGAGCTACCTAACCCAAAAAGGTCAATGGCGACTCCCAAAAAATTATTTAAATCAAAAATCATTTATTTATTTATTTTAGTTTTCCCGCCAAGTAAAAAATTCGTACCCGGAAAAAACCGGTTACGACAGGTCGAATACCTAAAAATTTTCTTCTAAAATAGTTTTTAAGAAAACATCATTTTAAAAGATAAACCAGTCTACGTGTAACCAGAGATTCGTTCTTTTTTGTAATAAAAAAGGGGTTCGGGGATCAATTACGTATGAGGAAGGATAAGCACCCCCACGACGCCCAAAATTGGTACCCCATCGATTATAAGTTGTCTCTAATAGTGGAAATCTATGAATTCGAATATATATTTAAGTTACGATCCTATTATTCCAAATTTAATCATACACCTTTTATATAACGATAAATTCTATGGAGAAATAGAAAATATTCTAATATTTCCAATCGAAGAGAAAATAATCCCTAAAATACTTTAGGACAAATATTTCTCTTTCCAATTGAAATAAAAAGAATATAATAATTTCTCCCAAGAACTCAACATTAAAATAATTTGATTCAACCAAAATGAATATAACTAAAGTAGGCATATTCAAAATTTTTAGGTTTTTCTAAATAGGGTATTTATTTATTTTAAAATATCAAAATAAGACATCTAGTTACTTTAAGACGGTCATTTCTTACTATTTTTAAAATAAATAAATACTTCCTTTAATCCAATTATGAAATCAGTCAAGTTATGCTTATTAGGCTTTCATATATATTTATAGGACTAAAATGAAATGCACAGAAAATAAAGAGCAATAATTAAAGTAAAATAAAAATAATACTAAAACATAAACAATCAAAGTATCATGCCAAAATTGAAACAAAAATAAAATTTACAAGTGACTAAAATAAACATTTTCATTATACTATGCTACAATTACAAGAAATGAAAAAAATGAAACATGGGGCTAAATTAAAATAAATTAAAACTACATAGCCGAATTAAAATAAATAAAAAACACATTCGGGTTTGAAAAAAAACATGAAAAAAACAGGGGCTATTCATAAATATTCCAAATTTTTTAACCTAAAATAACATATTAGAAATAGAAAAAGGAAAATTAGAAAATTAGTCCCTAAAAAATTAAAAAGCCTCTACTGAGAACCAAACTCTAAAACATGCTAAACATGCAAGGACCATTCAGAAAATAACCCTAAAAATACATAACCGACATACAAATAGGAAAATTACAAAATTAGTCCATACAGGTGATCACTTTGCAAAACACGCCAAATGTTGGGGGACTTAGGGTGCAATTTCCCCTTATATTTTCTATAAATATCATATTTTCCCCCTTTTTTATTTCATTTCATTCTTTTTTTTTAAATATTTTTAGTGAGATAGAGGGTCTCCCCTCTCTATAGAAAATCAGCGATCGCCGATAACTTACCACATGCCAGTCGCCATGCCGTCCGCCGCGCAGATCGCCAATGGCCACCAAATTTCACCGGGTGGTTCGTCTTAGCCTCCCCGTTACCGATCTCACCTCCGTTGCACGAGACTCGACGCCGTTTGTCGCAAAAAGGCCGAAAATCGCTTGGTCTTCCTTAGCTCTGATCGACGTCCGATCGACCCCAAATTTGAGTATGTTGTTCTACTTCACCTTCTCATTCTTTTCAATGGTAATATTCATGAACGGAGGCTTCCAACTCGTGGGTGTCGCCGACCGAATGGGGAAGAACCATTCTCTCTTGTATTTGTTTTGTTTTTAGTTTTGATGTCTATGTTTAGTTTTGCAGGATAAAAAAATAAAATAAAATAAAATAATACTAGTAATAAAAATCTGTCAAAATTGAAATAGAAGAAAAAAATTATCAAACGTATCTTGAACTCTTTTGTATTAATTTCTTTTGACCAAAAAATGGAATTTTACATTGCTTGATGGAACCGAATGCCCCCTTTCCCTTACATTATTTTTTTTATAGTAAAACCAAAAGACCCCTCTCTCCCTCTCTTAAAAATCGAGACCCTTTTCCCTTAAATCTCATTGCTCTCTTGTTAAATCTTGCATGTGGTTGGTGATGGAGTGATGTTTGATGATATATTGACAGGGCATGGGTGACTAGAGCTATGGGCACGGGTACCGTGGAGCAGGGCATGGGTTTACTCAGTTTCACGTGGGCATGGCAGGCGTAGGGCATGGTGAGAATTGTTGGTGGCAAGGAGCAGGGTATGGCATTGGTAGGAATCGGGTCTGGATCGGGTCGGGTTGGTGAGGATGTAATATGGGTTGGATCACTTGTAATGGGCTTTAGGATTGGGCCTAGATATCTGGGTCGGTTGGGTCTGGAGTTGTAAAGCCTACAAGAAAATAAAATAATAATTAAATAATAATATTAATAATAATAATTATAATAATATATTAAAAACGGGACAAAAAACAAGTATCTACAAATGTTAAAAGTTATAAAATGACTATCTCAGTATAGGGTATTGATTTATTGAGTCACTCGATTATTAAAAATTACAAATTGGTCATTTTAATATTTATATGTTCCAAGCTTGTCCTTTTTTGTTAAAAATTGATGACAGTCTAAATTTATGTTAATTTGTTGACTGAGATATGATAGTCGTTTGAGATTTTGAGATCAAAGTTTATCATAACATAATCAACAAGTTAACGTCCAGCTCAGACTGCCGTCAATTTCTTAACAGAAAATGATGAATTTAGAACATATGAATATTTAGGTGATCATTTTATAACTTTTAATAGTTGAGGGACTCAACAAAGTAATGCCCTATAGTCAATGGACCATTTCATAACTTTTAATAGTTAAGGACTCAACAAAGCAATATCATATAGTTGAATGACCATTTGTATACTTTACCCTTACTTTTACGATATGTATAATTTGTAAAATAATTTTAAAAATATTTTAATTTTATTCAAAATAATTATTTTATATAGATGATTTAATTAAATTTTAAAAATTTAAGAAATTAATGATAATTATTCATTAATATAATAAAATTAAATCGGTCGTAATACATGGGATGGATCTAAATGAATAACTGAGATTAAAATTTTCTTATTTCATTTTCTTTAGAATTGAAAAGGAAAAATAATAATAATATTACTAATACACAAAATTTTAATCTCAATTATCAATTAGATTAATTTGTCGATGAATTATATCATGGGTAAACTATACATGCGGTCTTTTATATTTTTGTTATGCTCGATTTTAACCACCAATTCAAAAGAATTGATTCTGGTCTCTTACGTTATATTGAGCCGATGACGGAAGACTCGTTACTTATCTTCTTACAATTAATTAATTCATGAAATTAATCAATTATTCACAAATTAAACTTCTAGCATTTAATAATAATAATCCGTTCTCAAATAAAATATATTATTGTATTAAATAATAATAATACCATCATTCCCAAATGGCTAGAAATATGTTGATCGTCAAGTCTCAATAGTTGATTTTTTCTTCCATTTGAACGAATTAGGTTTGTAGAAAAACAATAATTTTTAAAACAACAATTTAACATAAACATTAATTTAAACATAAATAATTTAATCTAAAATAATCTACAAAACAAAACAATAAATAGTTTACATTCTTTGAATGTTTTATTCTTTTCTTTTAAATTTTTTATCTAAAAACATCTATCTCTCATTCTCTTCTTTTCTTTCCATGCTGTTACTCTCCCCATAACATCTATATATGGCTGAATTTCTAAAATAATGCGATGGAAAAAAAATTTCGAATAATGCACACGAGAGATTATTTGCTCGAATGGGGTGAATGCTACATTGTTGAACGAAGACGCGTTGTGGTCGTCGCGTCTCAACCAGAGTCGACGTGCCTTCCCAATATCTTCCATTTGCCACTCGAAGACGTATGGAAATCCATGCGTTTCCTGCGTGAACATTGTAGGAAAACCACGTGAAGACTACAACAGAACCCTTCAAGGTTGCATTACTTACCATGGATTCACCCGTCTTATGCATGAAAATTGCTTCCCTCATGGGGGCATCAATAATGTTGTAATTAATGCAGCAATAATGGTGGGAGAGAGAGGGATTGGGGGTTGGTTTTAAATATATATGGGGTGTAGGGAGGGAGGGTTACACCGGGAGTGAAAGAAAGAAGGGAAGAAGAAAGAAGAGAAAGGAGGAAGAAATAAGAGAAAAGAGAAAGAAAGAAGAGGAAGAAGATAAGAAAGTTAAAGTCAGTTCGTGCTACATTATTCGACAAATTTAACACGATTGATTTATAAAATAATATGAATAATATAGACGATAAATTTTAATTTGTTAGATTTATTAAAGTGATTAAATAATTAATGTTGTTGAGTTCGAATGAATTTTTGTTTAAAAAAATAAATTATCTTGAATCTAACTTTAAAATATAATAGATTGGGTTTAAAGGAGAAGATTCAAATAAGGTAATTTTTTGTTGTTATTGTTGTTTTTTTTACGAATTTTCACTTGTTTAAATTAAATTAGTTACTTACTGTAGTTTATTTTTAAATTAAATTAATGTTTATATTAAATGTAATCTTTAAATTGAATTCGTTATAATATTGCCATTATTCAACATATAATCTAGTAAACCAATTCGTTTAAATTAGATACATGGATAGATATTGCTTTTGTATGTAACTTGTATGTGTTTCTTATTTGTGTTGAATACTTAGATGTAGTTAGTAGTATTTGATTTTTTATGCAACATTTCCCTTCAAGTAGAAGCAGCTTTGTGTTATTAAATTATTAATGTAATTAATTTTTTTCTACAGATTCGTTTAAATAGAAGAACAAAATCAACTACTTCATCTTGACGCTCAACATATTTCTAGCCATTTGGGAGAATTGGTGTTATTATTATTTAATAAAATATTATAATTGTTTATTAAATATAATAAATATTAATGTTTATTTTATGATTAATTGATTAATTTCATTAATATTATAATTGTAGGAAGACGAGCAGTGAATCCTCCGTCATCGGATCAATATTCCCGCTAAGCCACACCCTTTGATTGAAGATCACCTAGAAGAGGCTGGATTTTATTATGTTATATTTGTTCAAGAGTATAAGTTGGTTCCGGGTTTGATGAGTGCATTGATTGAACGTTGGAGGCCAGAAACACATACATTTCATTTTTCGTGCAGAGAATACACGATAACCCTAGAAGATGTGACCTTCCAACTTGGGTTCTAACAAATTGGATGCCAACGGTGATGAGAAATAATTATAATAACGTGGAAACACTTTGCAATGAGTTTCTTAGACTGACGAAGGTAAGCCCGTATTTAAAAGGGTGGCTTTTGAGGCTGTCGTGTTTGGAGAATCAATTTAAACTCCAACAAAATAATACCCAAGAAGAAATTGTATATGCAACTCGAGCATATATCTTGCAGTTGATTGGGGGAGTTTTAATGTCTGATAAATTAGGTAATCTGGGTCACACAAAATATCTCCCATTTTGAGATTTTGAGTACAGTTGGGGATCTACGATATTGGCGTTCTTGTATCGTGAGATGTGCAAGTCAGTAATCGTTAAGAATATTAATACAGAAAAAATTGGTGGATGTCTGATGTTTCTACAATCTTGGGCTTGGCACAAACTTCCATTTTTAACACCGATTACTAGAACAAAGCTTGACTTTCCTCTTGCCGGAAGGTAATATTTCTTTTCTCTATTTTAATTTTCATTCTTAATTATAATTTATTTATTGTGATTAATGTAACACCCATAACCCGTATAATTATACCTATATAGATTATAGATGTCACCCGAATTTCTAAACCATTTTATATTCAAAAGCGATTTAAAATTTATTTTCTTAAAAAGGTAACTAATATTATAAAAATATCATATCATATGAATTATGTTTCGTTATAACAAATTTAATTCAAAAGATTTTTTATGAATAGTACTATGAACAGTGAATAGTGAGGGTATCGGTACACTGTAGTAGGGTATCGATACCCTTGTAGCATTCTGGAAATTTTTTAACATCGGTACTGTTCACTGCTACAGTAACTTCAGCAAAATATATATAAAACTTAACCTTTCTTCACTATAAAGTTACCATTTTGTTTCCAAATTTGTTCAACAAAACAAATTGAACATTATTAATTACATGCCACTATTTAAGTCAAATTCCACCATAGGATGTCTTACTGATATTGAAATATACTCCTCGATGCTTGATGTCACTTTGAACTCTTTATTCCACTACTGACTTTTTACCTACACGTGAAAATCATCACACGCTAAGTATATACTTATTGAGGCAATTAAAACAATAAATAGTGCAATACAATTCATTCATGAATTTCAATGTCCAAATCAAAATGCCATAAAATCATGTTACCAATATACTTATCATTTAATTCCATAAGCTTGTAAGCTTATTTTACCAATATACTTACCATTTAATTCCATAAGCTCGTAAGCTTATTTTACCAAATATACTTACCATTTAATTCCATAAGCTCGTAAGCTTATCTTACCAATATACTTTCCATTATTCCATATGCTCGTAAGCTTATCTTACCAATATACTTGCCATTATTCCATAAGCTCGTAAGCTTATTTGCATACTTACCATTTAATAACCAATAAACCGTAAACCATAGCCCAGTATAAAACCCTGAGGACACTGGGTATTCGAGTAAAATACTTGCATCGTAGTGCTAAACCTACACTAAGCTTACGCCATAGTGCTAATCCAGAAAATAACATAAGGTCGTGCCCACCACCTACACTAAGGTTACGCTATAGTGCTAATTCGGACATGATGCATAAGGTCGTATCCACCTTTCCTGCACTTAGTGCCCTTACATACTATAGTGCTATTATAAACCTGCAGCTGCTATACTCTATCGCATGCCAACTATACCTGTCCCTCATTGACTTACTTGGGCATATTGTCTATTTTATTCAATCCATCCATGACAAAGTATATTATCAATATTTAACATTGGGCAGTTCATACCCGAAATAACATTCATGGTAAAATAACACATTTCCCATAATCAATGCATTATAATTTCATTCTGTGACATACCAATGTCATGCCAATTTATAAAAATATGACATAATATCATGCTGATATAAACAAGGTCGACTTATCGCAAGTCTTCCTGATGATGTATAAAACATCCATGTATAATTTCATGCGTGTATTGCACTCACCTTGACACTTTATGTCTTTCAAAATATATGCCTCACTATTGTCCACAATAAACCCTTTTTATACTTGACTTGCTTCAATCACAAATCAATCATGATCTATATAAATCACAAATTCATAATGATACATATGTTAGTATTGTACTAACATAAACATATCCCAAAATAACTCCATAATATATTTGAAACTCATTATCTGTCAAAATACTCAGTACTTAAAAATTCCTTTTTAACATTGGAACCAACTTTTCCAATTTATATAAAATGGTCCTTCACCATTTTACCACTTAGATTCTTAATACCAATAATTCCATCATTGAAATTATTTCCATTCAAATGCTTTTACAAAAGCATAATTACATTTAAATACCCCAACTATGTGAAGTTGTACTTAAATCACAAATCTTTTCAAACTTCCAATAATAGTCATAATTCACATCTAACACTCATTTCAATTCCAAAACAGCATTTTCCAGCAAAGTGCATAAATTATTTAACACTTACACAACAACCCATCAATTTTCCAGAATTTATGAATTGATCCCCAACTTTTAAAAAATTATGAAATAGTCCTCAAATTTTCTAAGTCTTGTAGAATACTTCCTTTATCATTTCCAACATATATAATTTTTCCATAATTTTCTCACTTAAACCATCCATGGCCAAAATTTAAAGAACAAGTTTTTAGAAAGATTAAAGATGTTCTAATCATCATACATGCTTGAATATGAATCTACTACCTCACAAACATCAAGATTCATCATCAATTTCATAAACCTTATTATGAACATAAATCCTTAGATTTGGGATATTTGAAATCCAGTAAGATTATCATGCAATATTGGTACCAAATGATAGCGTTTTTCGCGTATAACAATTTTCTATTTACGAAAAACTCAAAATCCTAAGGGAATTGCTTAAAATTTGAATTCAAGCTTTCTCTCACATTTGGAGAAAACCCACACAGCTTGGAGAAGAAGATGAGCAATTTGGAATGAAATGTTGGGTGTATTTCATATTAGTTTACATTATATTCCACTTAAATGAATAAAATATTTATTTAATTGGAATAAGACCAAATCACCCTTAATGAATATTCTTATACACCATAAAACCATGACAACTCATCCTTATCATCCTTCAAAGTCAAAGATGAATTAATTTGACTTTGATTTTTGAAATTTCCCATGAAATGTTCAAAACTTGCATTTTAGTCACTAAATTCCATTGTTTTGGTTAAATCTAAAAAATTGCACATTTCCAAACCAAATTACTTTGATCTAAAATATTAGAATAATATTTCCAACCATTTTATAACATCCTTACAATTTTTGTAAAATTCCAATTCGATCTGAATTAGCAATTCCTTACCGACTTTAACCCTTTCTAATTTTTCTTTACTAAAATTCCAAATCCAAAAATATGATTTCTATAAAACCCCACTCTCAAGAGTAAAATATCTCTTTATGGAATAGAATCCTTTTTAGGAAATTTATCACTTAATTCCCTAAACTTTTTCCCAATTTTCTACTTTAACCATCAAACTTTCCAAATTTTTATTTTGGTCATTATCTAAATTTTGGGGGTATTACAATTCTACCCTCCTTAAGAAAATTTTTCCTCGAATTTTAAAACTTTCTATGAAAATCGTAACTCCCATTTTATAAGGATTGCACTTTCTATTGTAAATTCGTAACCCAAATTTTAGGGTTGTACTGTCTGGTAAGACGTGCTCACGCCTTAACTGTAGACTTCTTCTGCGATAGCTCAAGATGAACAAGCTGTGCCTATGCCTTATACAAAAACCTCTTCTGGTCTTTCCAACTTCTTGAATTCTGATTTTTTCCTCCTTCATTTGAGGATTTTGTGAAGATCGTGCTAATCGTTAGATTTTGAACTTGTTAAATCCTATTCTTCAACTTGATATTACAATGTGTAGATATTATTTCTTCATATCATCCTCTCTCTCCCAAGTAACATCCTCAACATTATGATTTTTCTAAATCACTTTTACTAGAGGAATCATCTTGTTACGCAGTTCTTTGATTTCTTGAGCTAAGATCCAAACTGGTTCTTTTTCATAAGTTAAATCTGGTCAGATCTCAATTTCCTCTGATGAAATGACATATGAAGGATCTGATCGATACTTCCTAAACATTGACACATGAAAAATATTTTATACTTTGTTCAACTCTGGATCTCAATTACCTCCAGAGTTAATGTTAGCTGATAAGCCATCATTACAACTCTTTTTAATATCTTATAAGGTCTAATGAATCTTAGCCTTAATTTTTCTTTGCGTTTTGGGCACAAAATCTTTCTTTTTTCCCCAATGTGATACCTTAAGAAAAAATTTATCACTTTCATGTAATTCTATCTCTTTTCGCTTCAAGTCTGCATAAGACTTTTACCGATCAAATGCAAATTTGAGATTATCTTGAATTATCTGTATTTTATCATCAATCACTTTCAATAAGTCTGGGCCAACAAGATTTTGATCTTTTAACTTGAACCAATTTAATGATGCTCGATATTTTATCCCATATAAAGCTTCATACGGAGCCATCTTGATACTCAATTAATAACTGTTATTGTAGGAAAATTCTACTAAAAACAAATACTTTTCTTTTCCCATGATTCCATAGAATCCATCACACATGCACTCAACATATCTTCTAATATATGAATAGCACTTTTTGACTTACCATCCGTCTGTGGATAAAAGATCATACTGAAATTAAATCAAGTACCCAAAACTTTATGTAAAATATTTATAAAATCTTAAAGTGAACTTTTAATCCCTGTCCGATATAATGGATATTGGCATTCCATGTAGTCGAACTATTTCCCAAGTTATACAACTTTGTATATTTATCCAATGCATAGTCCATTCACATCGAAATGAAATGTACCGATTTAACTAACTGGTCACTATCACCCAAATAAAATCCTTTTTTATTTGATGTCAAAGGTAACCCTATAACAAAATCCATAGTGACTCTTTACTACTTCCACTCTAGAATAGAAATCAGTTGCAACAATTCTGAGAGCACTTGATTCTTAAATTTTACTTGTTGACATGTCATACATGTAGCAACAAACTCAGTAATATTTCTTTTCATACCCGGCCACCAAAATGACTCTTTACATCCTGATACATTTTGTTCCCACCTAGATACATAATTAGTGGACTATAATGTGCATGATAAAGAATATATTTCTTCATTTCATCATTATGAGGAATAAAAATTCTTCCTTGATAAAATAGACATTAATAAGACTTGACTTCAAAGTCTTTAGTCTCGCATTTTTTCCACAAGTGAATTTTTTTTCTCTTTTTCTTTTCTTTTCTTTCTCTATTTGTTTTTTTTCTTCTTCGTTTTCTTTTTCTTTTTATTCTTTTTTAGCTCTTATGCCATATGCTGAGACAACATGACTAAGAAAATCAACTTCTGATAGCCAAAACTCATACTTTGATAGTTTATCATAAACTTTTTATCATTAAGTATTTCAAGTACAATAGGAAGATAAGCATCATGCTCTATTTTTGTATTCAAGTATACCAGAATGTCATCAATACAGACCAACTCAAATTAATCCAAGTAAAATTAAAAATATTTGATTAATCAAATCCATGAATGCTGCCAGAGCATTTTTTTCCAAACCAAACGGCATTACTACTAACTCGTAATGTCTATACCATGTTCTGAAAACTATCCTTGAAACATCTTCCTTAAGAAAATCAAACAAGTCATCAATCCTCGGAAGATGATACTTGTTCTTGATAGTTACTTTGTTTAACTATCGATCATCTATGCATAATCATATATCCATCTTTTATTCTAGAAACCACACCGGTTCACCTCAAGGTAAAATACTTGGTCTAAAGAATCCTTGATCTAGCAATTCTTGTAATTGGTTCTTTATTCTCTTCGCTCAATCACAACCATTCGATATGAACCAATTAATACATGATTAATGCCTTGATAACCATTAATATTAAATTCCACCTCTCAATCTAGAGGTAACCCAATTAATAAATCTAAAAAGACATATGGAAATTCCCATGTTATGGAAATATCATATGATCTTGCTTCAGATACTTAAGTATCTATCCCCTTAGCTTTAAAAGCTATGCATCCTTCATACATCATCTTAATCATAACCATTGCTGATATCACGTTAGTGATGATTTCACTTTTCATCAATCTTTAAAATTTTTAATTTCTCTGCATTTTTTTAAATTAATCACTTCTTGCGACCATTAACCCAACCTTAATGCAGAGACAACCAAATCATGATCAAAATGATCTAAAACTCATTAATCATAATCCCATAATATTCACCGGTAACATAAGCTCATGAATCTTTATCGGACATTTATTTTTTGTCCTTCTAACACTTGTATTACGACCTATAGGTCTTCCGCTATAATATCACTCGATACCAAGTGGAATTGAATATTTCTACTTTAAAATTCCTTATTTCATTCTCAAGGAAATCTATATAACTTTTCCAGATCCAAAATAATATTTTTGAACAGTTAAAACATTTTTCATCTCAAATGAAAGTCTCAATGTTCATATCGTTCAATAAGAAAACTTGACAATTTGTAGCAATAACTTCATAGCAATTAATGTTAAAATCACACTATCAAACAAATTTACTATTTTTCCTCTCACTGTAAACTTGACACTTTTCAAGTTCTTGAGAATCCATCTCAATCTAAACAATAATTCATTTCAGCATGGAAGGTTAGATAATCCATTTTCGCATATTTACCTTCACAAGGTAACTCTATCCAGTTTTATGGACTTGATATTTATTCTCAATCCAAATCATAACCATTTAATTCACTAATAACTCAACCTTTTGTAAGCTTTTAGCGAAAATCATATTTACCGCTTACTCAATTCCTCTTACTCAAATCAACAATGCTTTAAACAATTTAATGCTTAACTTAAATATTTCTAACTTATTTAAGCTTACCTGGAGAACTTCATAATCATCACTAGATTCAGAAATCTCCCCTGGATCCTCATCCAATTCGGCTTTTCTTGTAAACCGTTCAAACTATTTAATCGATTCTTCCAATTCAGAATCTTCATTAAAAACTGGGCATTTCTTCCACAAAATGGAGAAAACCCCCTTACAACATCCACCCTTCTAAAGTATTTTACATAAGTCGTGTCGGGTCCCTTTTTGTCGATTTCAATCTCGACCTTCTTTTCAACATTTTCGACTTTCTTACTTTTGTCTTTAGTTCCAACATCTGAACATAGTCAGAATCATCATACATTATTTAAGAGTAACTTTACTCTCAATAAGCATCATCACAGTATATATACAACTATCAATAACTTTTGACATCCTAGTGGCATGTATACACTTTTAACTCAAAAAAACTCGGTTTAGTCATAGAATCGGCTAAACCTGTAACTCTTATACCAATAAATGTAACACCCATAACCCGTATAATTATACTTATACAGAGTATATATGTCACCCGAATTTATAAAACAATTTTATATTCAAAAGCGATTTAAAATTTATTTTCTTAAAATGGTAACTGATATTATAAAAATATCATATCATATGAATTATGTTTCATTATAACAAATTTAATTCAAAAGATTTTTTTATGAATAGTACCGTGAATAATGAGCAGTGAGGGTATTGGTACACTATAGCAGGGTATCGATACCCCTGTAGCATTTTGGAAAAATTTTAACATTGGTATTGTTCACTTCTACAGTAACTTCAGCAAAATATATATAAAACTTAACCTTTCTTCACTATATAGTTACCATTTTGTTTCCAAATTTGTTCAACAAAACAAATTGAACATTATTAATTACATGCCACTATCTAAGTCAAATTCCATCATAGGATGTCTTACTGATATTGAAATATACTCCTCGATGCTTGATGTCACTTTGAACTCTTTATTCCACAACTGGCTTTTTACCTACGTGTGAAAATCATCACACACTAAGTATATACTTAGTGAGGAAATTAAAACAATAAATAGTGCAATACAATTCATGCATGAATTTCAATGTCCAAATCAAAATGCCATAAAATGATGTTACCAATATACTTACCATTTAATTCCATAAGCTCATAAGCTTATTTTACCAATATACTTACCATTTAATTCCATAAGCTCGTAAGCTTATTTTACCAATATATTTTCCATTATTCCATAATCTCGTAAGCTTATTTACATACTTACCATTTAATAACCAATAAACCGTAAACCATAGCCCAGTATAAAACCCTGAGGGCCCTAGGTATTCGAGTAAAATACCTGCACCGTAGTGCTAAACCTGCAGTAAGCTTACACCATAGTGCTAATCCGGATAATACACATAAGGTCGTGCCCACCACCTACACTAAGCTTACGTTATAGTGCTAATCTGGACATGATATATAAGGTCGTATCCATCTTTCCTGCACTTAGTGCCCTTACACACTATAATGCTATTATAAACCTGCAGCTGCTATATGGCATACCAACTATACCCTGTCCCTCATTGACTTACTTGGGCATATAATATATTTTATTAAATCCATCCATGGCAAATTATATTATCAATATTGAACATTGGGCAGTTCATACCTGAAATAACATTCATGGTAAAATATCACATTTCCTATAATCAATGCATTATAATTTCATACTGTGACATACCAGTGTCATGTCAATTTATAAAAATATGACATAATATCATGCTGATATAAACAAGGTCGACTTATCACAAGTCTTCCTGATGATGTATAAAACATCCATGTATAATTTCATGCATGTATTGCACTCACCTTGACACTTTATGTCTTTCAAAATATGTGCCTTACTATTGTCCACAATAAACCCTTTTTATATTTGACTTGCTTCAATCGCAAATCAATCATGATCTGTATAAATCACAAATTCATAATAATTCATATGTTAGTATTGTACTAACATAAACATATCCCAAAATAACTCCATAATATATTTGAAACTCATTATCTATCAAAATACCCAATACTTAAAAATTCCTTTTTAACATTGGAACCAACTTTTCGAATTTATATAAAATGGTCCTTCACCATTTTACCACTTAGATTCTTAATACCAATAATTCCAACTTTAAAATTATTTCCATTCAAATGCTTTTACAAAAGCATAATTACATTTAAATACCCCAACTATGTAAAGTTGTACTTAAATCACAAATCTTTTCAAACTTCCAATAATAGTCATATTTCACATCTAACACTCATTTCAATTCCAAAACAACATTTTCCAGCACAACACATCAATTATTTAACACTTACACAACAACCCATCAATTTTCTAGAATTTACGAATTGATCCCTAACTTTTCAAAAATTATTAAATGGTCCTCAAATTTTCTAAGGCTTGTAGAAAACTTCCTTCATCATTTCCAACCCATATATAATTTTTCCATAATTTTCTCACTCAAACCATCCATGGCCAAAATTTAAAGAACAAGTTTTTAGAAAGATTAAAGATGTTCTAATCATCATACATGCTTGAATATGAATCTACTACCTCACAAACGTCAAGATTCATTATCAATTTCATAAACCTTATTATGAACATAAATCCTTAGATTTGGGATATTTGAAATCCAGTAAGATTATCATGCAATATTGGTACCAAATGATAGCATTTTTTGCATATAACAATTTTTTATTTACGGCATACTCAAAATCCTAAGTGAATTGCTTAAAAATTGAATTGAAACTTTCTATCACCTTTGGAGAAAACCCACGCAGCTTGGAGAAGAAGATGAGCAATTTGGAATGAAATGTTGGGTGCATTTCATATTAGTTTACATTATATTCCACTTAAATGAATAAAATATTTATTTAATTGGAATAAGATCAAATCACCCTTAATGAATCTTCTTATTCACCATAAAACCATGACAACTCATCCTTATCATCTTTCAAAGTCAAAGATGAATTAATTTGACTCTGTTTTCTAAAATTTCCCATGAAATTTTCAAAACTTGCGTTTTAGTCACTAAATTCCATTGTTTCGGTTAAATCTAAAAAATTGCACATTTCCAAACCAAATTTCTCTGATCTAAAATATTAGAATAATATTTCCAACCATTTTATAACATCTTTCCAATTTCTGTAAAATTCCAATTCGATATGAATTACCGATTCCTTATCGGATTTAACCTTTTCTAATTTTTCTTTGCTAAAATTCCAAATCCAAAAATATGATTTCTACAAAACCCACTCTCAAGAGTAAACTATCTCTTTATTGAATAGAATCCTTTTTAGGAAATTTCTCACTTAATTCCCTAAACTTTTTCCTAATTTTCTACTTTGACCATCAAACTTTCTAAATTTTCATTTTGGTCATTATCTAAATTTTTGGGGTATTACAATTAAAAATAAGTAACAAATAATTTTTTTTGATATACAGATGGATGCATAAAATAGAAAAGACGAGACTAGTGCATAATAATATTAAAGAGTTTCGGTTGAGATTGACATTTATAGCAAAAAGAAGGTATATTTTATAATATAATATAATATAATAATTTTTATTTCTTAATTTATAATTTTGCCTAATGAATTAATTTTTGGAGGCCTAATTTATTATATAAATATAAAATAATGTTTATTTATTTATAATTTTATAAATTTATGTCTAATTAATTTTTATAAATTTTAATTTACAGTTTATTTGGAGGTCGTACATAGAGTAAGAAGTTTTAGCGTGTGATCCGCCAGAGCTATTGGAGGGTTGTCAAAATTGGGGTGTTGTTACACCATTGATTTATTTTGCTTTTGTTGATATACATTTTGCGGATCGAATGTTGAGGCAGTTCGACTACCACCAACCTATTTCGCCCATTCCATGGGATCATTACCCCTTGCACATATTAGATGGACAGGGTAAGCACAACGTGAATTGGGTTACGAAGCACTCGAACTACATTAATGCTTGGAACAACATAGCTTCATACTTGCCACCTCTTGATCCACTTCAAGATGATTATTTTAATTTTGAGACTTTGGCTTACCTTCAGTATTATTGGGATCATGGAAAGTCGTACCTGACGATGTTGGCAGAAAGGCAACAGTTTAATAAATATAAGAAAAAATTTGGTACAGTCGATAAATTTATACCGAGTGGAAAGTGGGAGAGTAGATGATTATTCTGTTCCATTATACATACTCGAGTTGGTATATCCTCAAGAACCCATCTACTCTCCCACATTTGAATCGACATATGACTTTGAGCAAATGACATCTATGATGTCAAATTTAATTCACCATTTTTCTGCAAAAAAAATCTATTGGACTAATTTGAGATAAAGTAACACAAATTTAAACCAATTTACTATATAATACATACTCAAATTAGAATAACGAAAGAAAAAAAAACAAATTTTCTAAAATGCTTCCTCTATTAATCTTCTTTGCAATTGCTCCCTTTATCGGTCGCACTCTCCTCCAATTGTTGCTCCTATCTTTTTCTTTTAGATTATCACTCCCGATTTCATTCTTACATATATATATATATAGTTGAAAGAACAAGTTTTTATGTTCAACTTGTTATTACAGGGTATGAGATAGGATAGGGGTAGGGGTATGAGTTTAAGCTTTTATCATTTGAATGCCATATATGATCGACCGACCTTGGTAGTGGGAGAGTGGGAGACGCATGGCGTTCCGGGGGGAGTCGCATTGTCATCCATGCGACCTTGGGGCTAGGGAGTCACATGGCGATGTCTGATCAGGGCGACCTTGGGGAGATGCATGGAAATCCATGCGACCTTGAGGGGGCGAGGTGCAACACTGGGAGGCCAATGCAACTCCTTCTATGTTGTAGCAATCACCATATTCGAGAAAATAATCTATCGTATGCATTATTCGAGCAATTATTTTTCTCAACCGCATTATTGTAAAATTCAACCCCCTATATATCCTAAGCTTACCCCTCACTTATTGCTTTGTTCAATAATTTCCCTCACTTATTGCTTTGTTCAATAATTTCCCTCACTTATTGCTTTAGTCAATTATTTACCCGTGAAATACAAGTTGCATAAATGCAAACAGCAGCAAGTCTGTCTGCTCTATCCCATCGACTCAGCCAGCCCGTGACTTACTATGCATGTAGAGTGTGTCAGATCTGCAGTAATTAGATTGTTAAAAAAAGAATTGGCAATTGTGGTAACAGTCATGCGAATTGCAATTTGAAATTTTGAGCTAGGATTGGAGACGCATAGCTCTCCATGCGTCTCCCTTTGGGACGTTAGGAGTGCAACATGTCTCCGGGTGTGACATAGGGACCCCAACGTATCTCCAGTTCTAACTGTAGCAAGCACCCCCTTTTGCAAAATAACTCATGTTCCACATTATTCAAGCCATTTTTTTCCAGCAACGTTATCTTAAAAATTTTGCCCATTGCGAGAGCTAAAGCAATAATTTGGGCAAAATTTTTTAGATAATGATATGGAAAAAATGAATGAAATAATGTAAGTTTGGAATAAATTGCTTGAATAGGTTGTTTGCTACAGTGGAACCCGGAGTCGCATTGGGAGCACGACGATCATGGTGTGTTGCATGAAACACCATGCTTCTTCACCCTTGAACGCGAAGAGCCAACGTGTCTTCACAATTTGAAAAGCAAAATAGTTCCAGGAAACGCCATCAAGTTGATCATTGTTAGTATTTTTTTCATCATCCTCCACCAACGTGAAGCCAAAAGCATTGGTCCACGTTTCCACTAAATTCAGAACAACAATTATAACCAGCTTTTCAACCGTGAATGAGATAAGCAACTAGAGGTAGCATGGTGAAGTTGCACTATACTTTTCACGTTCAAGGGTGAAGATGCATGGTGTTCCATGCGACATACCATTGTCGCCCTATTCAAGCAATTAATTTTAAATGTACATTATTTCATGAATTTTTTCTCACATCATTATCTAAAAATTTTAACCCAATATTTTGTAATAAATTTGAAAATAAAAATAAAATGAGTAAAAATATTAAATATTCGATGGGTATGTTAGTATTTGAGTCGTGTATAAGAGTGTAAATAATATTTTAGGGTAAAGTTTACAAATGGTCCTAAACTATAGGTATTGCTTTGTTGAGTCCTGACTATTAAAAGTTATAAAATAGTTCTCTGACTATAGTGCATTGATTTGTTAAGTCCCTCAACTATTGAAAGTTACAAAATGGTCACTCACTATTTATATGTTCTAAACTTATTCTTTTTCGTTAAAAAATGATGATAGTCTGAGATGTACATTAACTTGTTGACTGAGAGATAATAGTTGTTTGGGATTTTGGGATCAAATTTTATTATATCATAGTCAACGAGTTAATGTCCAACTTAGACTATCGTCAATATTTTAATAGAAAATGATGAGTTTGGAACATATGAATAGTTGAATGACCATTTTGTAACTTTTAATAGTCGGGGGACTCAACAAATCAATGAACTTTAGTCTAGTGACCATTTAATAACTTTTAATAGTCGGTGACTCAATAAAACAATGCCTTATAATCGCAGGACTATTTGTGTACTTTACCCTTATTTTTATAAGAATGTATAATTTGTAAAATAATTTTAAAAATAATAGTAAATTTTATTCAAAATAATTATTTATAAAGATGATTTAATTAAATTTAAAAAATGTAAGAAATTAATGATAATTATTTATTAATATAATAAAATTAAATAGATCATAATACACTTATATGGAATGGATCTAAATGAATAACTGAGATTAAATTTTTCTTATTTCATTTTCTTTAGAAAAGGAATAATATATTATTAATACAAAAAATTTTAATCTCAATTATCTGATTAGATTAATCCATTGGTGAATTATATTATAGGTAAACAACACAGGTGGTCCTTGTATTTTCGGTCTGTTCGATTTTGACCATCAATTCAAAAAATTGATTTTAGTCCATTACGTTATTAATATGTTCAATTTTGATCCTTTAACAATTAACCCATAACAAAAGTCTGACTTAATATTTAAAAAATAAAATAAAAGCCACCTAAGAGGTATATCCATGAGCCCTAAAATCTAGAAATTAAAGAAGAAATTTTCACTAAGCCCTCTTTTTCTTTGTCTCAAATTTCCAAAGTCTTTCTCCACCATTTTCCCAATGGTATTTTCATAAACTATACTTGTGTATGCAACTTCTTAGTGTCTTTTCTTTTATCTTGCTTTAATTACAAGTCATTTTGTTTGTTCTTCAAAGAGTGGTCCGAATTTGATTATTGAGCAAACATGGGGTGTAAACTATCGTGCTCTACGCGACATGTTTCAAATAATCAAGGAAAGATCATATGTTAAATTTGATTTGAAAAAGAACGTTCAAACAATGTTACAGAGAAAATGAAGTTCCTTAGACATTGATAGAGAAACCATAATAATTAGAAGTACGATCAAGGCTAAAACAGTTGAAAATCCGCCATTATCAAAAGTACCCAATAGATTTCCAAACAAGATAACATCTAAGATTCATTGAACAATTCCAATAAACTTAGCACCAATAAAGTTCACTCAGAACATGAAGATGAGTCGTTTTGGCAAGTCCTTAATTAATTACGAATGTACGTTACTTGTTGTATGGACCTTTATGTACTGGTAAATCAAGTTTGGTTGTTGCAGCATGGGTTATGTTGGTGACGTTACCAGTGTCGTCCTTGGCAACAACGATTGAACTTGGTTTTGTTAACCAAAGCTTGTCATAGTTTTCGATCTTTCCAAGATAACCATGTTGAGAACCAGGTAGGTACGCCAAGGCCAACCATGTATAGGGCCTATTGGCATAGTAGAATAAACTTGTCCTCTTTTTAAGCATTTCAATGTTTTAAGTAGGGAATGGGTGTATGATATATAGTCCCCAGTTCTAGTATTTTAATATCTACAGGTAGCATTTATGTTATTTTGTTTTTGCATATATGTAAGGGGTGGACAGTTGGCAGAGTTTGGGCTAATCACAGGTAAAGGTATGTCTTTTGAACACCATCGAAAGCCACCCCTACGACCTAGTCGATGGTGTGGGTGAATCTTTTGTAACTCGATGTTATTTCCGTTAATAAAATATTTTTCCCTTCAAAGAAGTCTAAGGTCGACTGTGTGTATCCTCTATGCCCCACAGTCTTAATCTTTGGTCGAACGATCTTGTTTTTACAAAGATCTAACTCGACGTGTGTTTTTGTTTGATTAGATATACGAGACTAAGCTGACTTGGTGAGAAAGCATCCCTTTCGAGTGTCGCATGAATTAGCAACTGAACCAACTAGGCTAAGTTTGTGAAACTTGCTATCAGAGTACAGAGGTGCGTGATCTTTTTGATTAAAAGCAAAGAGCTGTACAGTGGTGATGCTTGTTGCTTGATTGATGAACAAGGCTGCACAATTGTCGAATTGAGCACAGAGGTGCTTAATTGTCGATTGCAACACGAAAGTGCTCAATCGTTTATCAAAAGCACAGAGGTGCCATACTCTATATTGATACACGGAGGTGCTCAATCAATTTTAAAGCACTAAGGTGCCAGATTTTATATTGAAGCACAGAGGTTCCAAATCTTATATTAAAGCACAGAGGTGCTCAATCATTAGAAAGCACAGAGGTACCAGATTCTAAATTGAAGCACAGAGGTGTTTAGTCATTTTTAACTGCACAAAGGTGTTAGTTTTTCGATTGAAGCACAGATGTTCTCAATAATTAAATTCAAGCACATAGGTGTTATGTATCCAGCATACTGGTGCCTTTTTTTTCTAATTTAGGCACAGTGTTGTTTATTTGTGTTGCATGCATAGAGATGTCGACGAACAAAAGAAAATGGTTCGTACGAGTAATGGTGGATCAATATGCTCTCACAAAGATGAGGAGTAAGAAGTTGTAGCTCCTGTCATAAAGGAGACGGGTTCCATGGATCGACAAAAGTTAGAGGAAATTGAAGCTACGCTAGCGGCCCTCATAGCTCATATGATATCTGGTGATCGAATGAGGAGAGTTGATGAGACTCAAGAGGAATCGGCTGAGATAATAATTGAATTGGGGAATGAGGCGAGAGATGACATAGGTGTCATACAACTTGGGTATGAGGAACTAAAGCCCCAAGTTAGTGTGCTTCAAGAGGTCGTAGCTAGTCTGACTGCAAACCTTGATGAAAGGGGGCATACGAGCCAAGATCCCTGATCCCCAATATTTTTATAGGGGTAGGGATACTAAGAGGTTAAGAATTTTCTATTTGACATGGAATAGTACTTTGCAGCAATGCACATCGAGTATTAGGAAGATAAGGTAGTGATGGCTTCGATGTATCTGACAAGTGACGATAAGTTACGGTGGTAGTCCAAGTTTAACGTGGAGTGTGCTCCGTGAAGACTTGGGATGCATTAAAGAAGTAGTTGAAGACTTCCTTTCTCTATGAGAATGTAGATTATAATACTCATAATAAGTTGAGGGAATTATCCCATATAAGGACCATACGGGAGTATGTGAGAGAGTTCTCAACTTTGATGATAGATATCAAGAACATGTCTGCAAATGATCAATTATTTCATTTTCTTGAAGAGCTCAACCCATAGGCTAGGCTTGAGTTGCAGAGGCAGAAGGTGCAAGATCTGACAGTAGCGATAGCCGCTGCTGAATGCCTTAATGACTATAACGATCATCCTAGAAAGTGTAAGGCGTCTTTCACGGGAGAAGATAATACCCTACAGAGGAGTGGGAACAAGTTGGCTCGGGGAGAAGATGACTGGAAGGGACCCAACCTAAAATAGAGTCTATACTGATTCGGATCGAACAAGGGAGAGAATAAACCCTCATTAAAGTATTTCTTTTGTAATGGGCCACATCAGTTACAGAGTGTCCGCAACGAAGTGCTTTTAATGCATGGTGGAATTAATGAAGAACAGAGAACAAATGAACTCTCCCACAGAAGATAGCAAGCCTGAGCCAACTAGAATGGGTTTCATCCGATTCATAACCGCATTGCAGTCCTAGATGAGTAGCTTGAGAAAGAAGCCAGAGAGGGGATTGATGTATGTGGATATTTCAGTAAATGAGAAAACTTCTAAAGATCTAGTAGACATGGGAGTAATAAATACATTTATCTCACCAGAGAAAGCTAAGAAATGTGGGTTAGTTGTCACTAAGGAGGTGGGATAAATGAAAGAGGTTAACTCAGTTACTTCGACGATATGCAGAGGCATGAAGAGGATGAGTATCAAGCTTGGGTCTTGGGAAGGAAGTGTAGATTTCACTGTTTCCCACATGGATGATTTTGTTGTGGTCATAGGGCTTGATTTCATTATGGCAGCCTAAGTGATTCATGTTCCAGCGTCAAGTTGTTTAATGTTCATGGGGGAGCAACTGTGTATAATGCCATCTATGATTTTCCATGTATTGGGAAGAAGATGCTATCGGCTATCAAATTTAAGAAATGAGTGAAGAAGGGAGAGCCTTCATTCTTGGTCTTTCCAGTTTCTAAGGAGGATACCAAGTTTGAAAGTGTTGAAGGACTTTGAGGATGTAATGCAAGGTGATTTGTCGAAAGAGTTACCACCTAGAAGGTCTGTGGACCGTGAGATTGAGTTAATCCCAGGAGTAAAACCTCTTGCGAAGTGCCCTTATCGGATGAGTCCTCTAGAGCTAGCTGAGTTAAGTAAGCAATTGGATGGGTTGCTTCAAGTAGGATTCATTCGACCCTCGAAGTCACCTTTTGGGTGCCTGTGTTATTCAAAGAGAAACATGATAGGAGTTTGAGATTGTGTGTGGATTATAAGGCATTAAATAAAATGACTATTAGGAATAAATATCCAATTCCTTTGATTACATATTTGTTTGACAAGCTGAGTAATGCCAAGTATTTCAAAAAGTTTGATCTCAGGTTGGGATACCATCAAGTGAGGGTGGCCAAAGGGGATAAACCGAAAATAACTTGTGTGGCTCGGTATGGTGCGTTTGAATTTCTTGTTATGCCTTTTGGACTAACCAATGCTCCTGACACTTTTTGCATTGTGATGAAGCAGGTGTTCCTCGACTACCTCGATAAGTTTGTAGTCATTTATTTGGATGATATAATGATATTTAGCACTTCCATTTAGGAGCATCAGGAGCATATTCGGTTGGTATTGGCAAAATTACGGGAGAGTCAAGTGTTTGTGAAGAATGAGGTTTCATCCAGACTCAAGTCTAATTTTTAGGCCATGTCATTGTGCAAGGGCACATATGTATGGATAAAGAGAAAGTGAAGGCTATACAGGAGTAGCCAACCCCCCCAAAATGTCAGTGAGCTTAGATTTTTTCTTGGTTTGGTTAATTATTACAGACATTTTGTGGAGGGCTATTCTCGCAAGGTAAAATCACCTGATGATTTGCAGAAGAAAAATAGTGAGTGGGTTTGGTCAAAGGAATATCAGGATACCTTTGATGATTAAAGTGGTGATCAATTAGCCAAGTCTTGCCTTGCTAGATCTTGAAAGACCTTTGGAAGTGGAGACAGACACGTCAGATTATGCCATTGGAGGGGTACTGGTACATGGTGGACATTCCATGGTATTCGAGAGTAGGAAGCTGAACTAGACTAAAGTGAGATACACGTCCCCAGAGAAAGAATTTCTAGCGGTAATTCATTGTTTGAGGATTTGGAAACATTATCTTCTAGGTTCTAATTTTGTGGTAAAGACATATAATACGACGGTTAGTCACTTTTTGATGCAACTGAAGTTCACAACAAATCAAGGAAGATGACAAGAGTTTCTAGTATATTTTGATTTACGCTTTGAGTATAAGGCTGGGAAAAAGAATCAGGTAGCTGATGCGCTAAGCCGCAGAGTAGATTTAGCAGCACTAAGGGTTTGGCTCTCATATCTGCTAGCAGAGTGTCCAACGAAGTTGTCAGGTTATTGTGAACTTTTCTAAGCAAGATCCACAAGTGGTGGCAATCATGGAGATGGTTAATAAGGGTCATTCGAAGTGTTTTTTGGATAGAAAATGTCTTGTTGATGACAAACGGGCCACAAATGTTTGTTTCTTGAGTTAGGAATTTGTAATAAAAATTATTGCGGGAATGTCATGATACCCCATGGGTTGGGCATCTAGGTTGGAGGCATACTTTTTCTTTGTAATGTCAAGGGTATTATCAACCCCAAATGTACCAAGATATGATGGAATACACAAAGACATTCTCATCTATCAATAAGATAAGTTGAATCTATACAAGACAGATGAGTTACTGGAACTATTATCGGTGCCCGTACGACCTTGGGAGAGTATCTCATTGGAATTTATATCAAGCTTGCCATAGGTGGGAGATCTTGGATCCATTTTAGTAGTAGAGGGCAGGTTCTCGAAGTATGCCACTTTTATACCAACACCAAAGTATTGCTTGGCTGAAGAGACAACTCGGTTGGTGTCCAAACACGTAACGAAGTATTGGGGCATATCGCATAGCATAATCAGTGATCGAGATGGAAGATTTATTAGGAAGCTCTGGAAGAGTTTGTTGAAGTTAGTGGGGACACAACTTAACTTTTCATCGAGTTACCACCCTCAAACAGATGGCCAGACTAAGTGTTTTAATGGGCTCTTGGAGGAGTATCTGTTGCACTTCATTCATGGAAATCAGAAAAATGGCATTCATTATAGGATGTTGCGTAGCTATGTTTTAATTCACAAAAGATTTTTTCCACTAATAAAAGTCCTTTTGAACTGGTGACAGGTTAACGGTCGAGATTTCCTCATACAGTGGATGAGACATCTCAAGGAAGGTGCCCTCGTGCCTCGAATTTTGTAAGGGAATGGAAGCAGAATATTGAGATTGCCAAGGCTTACTTGGAGAAAGTGGTAAAGTGTGTGAAGAAGTATGCAGATCGTAACAGAAGGGATTTGGATTTCTAGGTTGGAGATTTGGTGTTGGTCAAGCTGATGACAAAACAACTTAGATTCTTGCGCCAGAGGGATCGTCGCTTGGTGCACAAATATTAAGGTCCAATGTCGATAGTGGCAAAAGTGGGGAATACTTCTTACAAAGTTGACCCTTCTGCTTGGATGTGAGTTCACCCAATCTTTCATGTGAGCAATTTGAAGTCGTTCTATGTCGATTCCAATGACGGCAATCAGAGTCAGTCTGCCAGGGATTCGATTTATGCACAACCACCTTCAAATCATTATGTTGATGAGATTATTGCAGGTAGAGTAGTTAAGGTGGACGGAAAGCAAAGATGTGAGTACCTAGTCAAATGGGGAGGCCTTAATCATTAAGATAACAATTGGCAGAGAGAGTATGACCTCAGGGAATTCAAGAAAAGATCGAAGAGTTTCAGGCAGTGCAGTCAACGAGGGCGACGAAAAATTAGGTGGGAGAGAATGTCATGGTCGTCTCTTTTATGGGGCCACAACCGTGTAGGTTCACCAAGGCCAACCATGTATAGGGCCTATTAGCAAGATAAAATAAGCTTGTCCTCTTTCAAGCATTTCAATGGTTTAGTTAGGGAATGAGGGTAGGATATAGTCCCTATTTCGAGCATTTTAATGTCTACATGTAGCATTTCTATATTTTATTTTCGCACATATGTAGGGGTGGACAGTCGACAGAGTTTGGGCTGATCCAAAAGTAAAGGTATGTGTCTTGTAAACACCATCGAGCGCCGCCCCTATGGCCTAGTTGATGGTTTGGGTGATTCTTCTGTAACTCGATGTTATTTCCGTTAATAAAACATTTTCCTTCGGAGAAGTCCAAGGTCGACCGTATACATCTGCTATGCCCCACAGTCTCAATCCTTGGTCAAAGGATCTTGTTGTTGCGAAGATCTAACCCGATGCGTGTTTGTGTTTGATCAAATATATGAGACTAAGGCTAACTTTGTGGGGAAACGTCCCTTTCGAGTACTGCACGGGTTAGCAATTGAACCAACTAGGCCGTGGCACCTTTCCCCCTGCCAATTATTTTTTAAGTATTAATTAATATTGAAAAATATATATTTTTAAAAATAAATAAAAATTTACCCCCTCAATTAAAAAATTATATTTATGAAAAATAAAAAATACTTTATCCCTCTTTAATAAATTCCTAGTTCCATCCCTGATTCTCCCCACTCAAAAACGTTTGCAAGTCATGATTGTTCTTGGAGACCGGTAATCTCTTTGGTGCAAGATCAGAGATGACCAGTTCAGTTTCATAGTGGCGTAATCAAAAAGCTCGAGGTAATCCTTTATGGTTGTCTCTTCCCATGTGTTGTAACTTTTGAGATCCTTCCTGATGTTGGAAATGTTTGTAGAGGGGTGTTTGACCTCAAGAATGATCGAATGAGGGTATGTGGGATAGTCCATTCTAAAAAATTTAAATTAATATAAATTTTAAATGATTTTTATATTTTCAATTAAGAATTTATTTTCGTCTTTTAAACTTTTATAAATTTGTCTCATTCTAAATTTTTATAATACACTCCTTATAATATAAATCTTACGTCCGACCATGTTTGACCTCATACATTGTTTGGTGCAAGATTGCCTAGATGAGCTCTGGAAGGAACTTAGAGGGAAGATCTGGGAGAATGGCAATGGTGGAGATACATAGTTAGGGATACAAAGTGCCCTCTGATCAAGGAGGCTGCTTGAAGATGTCAAAGATTCTCCCTAGTCCACGTGTATTACAACTGGTTATTTATGTGGCTTTATTTTATCTTTTAAATGTCAAATTAAATTTATGTTACTCGGATAAAAAAATTAACAGTTTGGATCAAAATGTATTAAATCGATAACGTAAAGAAATAAATCAATCTTTTTTAAATTAATAACTAAAAGAGTTTTATACGATGTGATTAGATATTGCCTCTCGATATAGAGGATTTTCTAGAATATATATATCATATCCTTCTACCTCCATGGTTTAGAATTAACATCCAACGTGAAGCAATCCTCTTTTACATGCGTTGTCCTTTTTAAAATAAAAATCTACGTATGGGCTTGGTAAAATGGTATGAAGATAAGAAAAATACACCACAAATTAATATTAGGATATTAACCAGAATTGTATGACAGCCATATCAACACATATTGAAACTTCAAAAGTTGCTGTTGATAATGCTCAATCCCACATAGTATTGGAAATACTATTGGGAATGGGTATTTATGGTTTGGATTTCCCACTTCCTTGTTGAGTGAAAGAGAACAAGGGGACTCTCGCGCACCGCCACCACTTCCGTCTGTCTCGTCTCTGCTCGGCTCGGCTCGGCTCTTGGTAGTGGTTGTGGTAACACGTGTTTTCGACACGTTCACGTGGATACTATCTTTTAGAGAAAATTCTTGAGGAATTTCTCTTTGAAAGAAACAAATGGAAAAATGTGAAAGATTTCAACTGATATTTATAGGCTGCTGAGGACTGTTTAAATTTAAATAATAACAGCTGGTTTATGAGAGTTATCAGAAATTAAACAGCTTTTCCTAAATTAAATCAAAAACGTTAAGATGTATCTGACTAATTTCCAGCTTTGTACAAAGGGGACAAGCTGTTAATATCAGGAGTTACAGGAGTTATTTGATTTAATTCCAAGGGTTACATGATATAATTTCGGGAGTTATAACAGTTGAATAATGATACAATGAACCTGGACTATTTCTGAGTCAGGTTCATCTAGACGTTTCAGCTGTCACAAAAAAGATATTTAATCCTGAAATTTTATGGACGATTTTAACCCTATTTCTAGCCTATAAATAGAGAGCTATATTCAGCTTCTCAACTCACTTTCAACATTTAGAATTCACTCTCCAAGTGTTTTCTAAATATTCTCTCTGTGTGCTTTCCGATAAGAAGAACAATAATATAATGCGTGATTATAGTAATGCATAACAAAATAAGAAACTAGATCTGACATGAACTGTATGTCAATATTCAAATAATGCATGAAAGAGGTGCAAAACATATAATAGCAGTGCATGTTGAGTTAAAAAATTTGCTAGATGGAAAAAAGCAAGTAAAGGTCGTACAAATTCGAAGTTTCTGAGATCAGGGAAGTTCACAACTACAACAACCATTGCTGCTTCATTTATAGCCACTCGTGTCCATGTTTCTAGACATATGTCCTTATTATCTAGCATACCCCTTTCTTCGATTTATGCCACTTAGAGCAAATCATCAGTTGTAATTTGCAACAATACAATAGCAGAAAGTCATATCTTCGCTAAGAGGCATTAGGTTAAGGGCATTTATACCTTCTAAACAACACTATCAAACACAATCCTAAAATTTCACATTCAAAAAGTAATAATATCTCAACTTCATTCATCTTATATATACTAACTAAAACCCTCTTAATTTTATAACATATATTTTTCTCCAAGTTCCTACTTCTCTGTTCCGATTAACTATTTTATAAAATATCTTTGTGGAGATGAATTATGCTGCTGCCTTGGTAGCGCATCAAATCCCATCAACTTAGCAACCACACTGGGTGGGACTCCACATCTTTTGACATTTCCTGTGCCAAGAGCATCTTCATGGGTTTTACATTACCTTTCTTGCTTGACAAAGTTCTCCTTAACCCAGATACCATCTGGACACACAAAAAGAAATAAAACAAGTGATAATGCAATGTTATTTTTATAATTCAAGTGGAAGATATAGAGACAAACATAATCCCTTTAAGTTTGCTTATAATAATTACTATTGCAGAAATTAAACACCCAATATTTACCACTTTATCCTTTATCGAATCTCCAAAGGCAGGGCTTAACATCCTTACAACATCAGATTGACTCCTAGAGTGTGAGGACCCTGCCCATCAACCATCACTATGTTAAATAGAAAGATAAATATAAACAACCAATAACGCCACTAACTGACGTCTAATTCATGCATAAACCTATCCCACAAGAACATGGAGTCAAAACCACTAGAACAAAACCAGTCAAAAGGCGATATGGTTTTTGTTTCATATCGAGATTCATACATCTATTGTACAAACAATCTATAAAAGAAAAATAATTAATGTTGCAAATGGAACTAATGTAATTGAGATATCTATTGTACATTGCAAATTTTTCAGATTTACAAAAAGCAATATATAAGTTGAGCACGGTTTTAGGTGGGTCGAAAAGGATACCATAATTTTCTGCGTATAAAGAAATGGTTCATGCTAGAGTATGAAATTGATATTGCAAGATGCTATAAGCCCCAAGTTATAGAACCTATTTAACACATTTATGGAGAGGATTGTCATACCTGATGCATTACCCAAGCGCATCGTATCTCTAAAGCCAATAGTAACTGACAAGCATAACACCATCAGAAGCCAGTTGTCCAACATAAACTTGTCCAAGCCTCCGCCCTTTCTATCAAATACCAAATTAAAATAGTATCGATGAGACATACATACATGAACATGTTATGTTACCTATGTATGAATGAACAGACATCACATCACATGTCTGTAATACCATTTTGTAAGTGGCAGTGGCAAGTGCCAATTCCCAGCCTGTAGTGCCATTTTCTTGAACAGAAGCATCGGGAGAAACTGTTTGATCAGCTGGAACACCACCATGAAAACATAAACGCAAATTGACATACAAAAGGTTCAAACTTATTTTATGTGGTTAAAACCAGTAGAAAATTAGTTTATTGATGTTTCATGGCGTCAAGTATTGAACTATTGAAGATGACTCAAACTCACCAATAAGAAAAATAGTCAATGCCAAGGAATTCTTCTCATCAAATTTTGATGCAACCGGGACAGGATTGTATAAAGCCTGATAAGAAAAAGAAAAACTCTTACTGAAACTACAAAAGTTGCAGATGAAACTATAAAAAAAAAGACTACGGCATTACCAACAAATCAGGCGGTTCAACAATAGGCTCTTCCAATTTCTCCGTTTCTTCTGGTTCAGGCAGAGGTGGTGGTGAACATTGCTGCACCTCTGGGGTTTTCTTGCACTCAACGACCAACACTTCTTTTGGGTTTTCAATCTACTTCTCATATCAATCTTTTGTAAGATTAACATAAAGTAGTAAAACTCAAAACATGAACAACATGTCATAAAGATGGTAATAGAATATTATATATGAATAATAGCTCAATTGGCAGAATAATGATGAAAAATGGTTGATCATTATAACTAGGTATCTAAATTAACACAAATTCATCAGCTTACATATATTACATCTAATTGCATGTATGTAAATGCATAGAAATATATATAAATCATTTTTAGACTTGATTTTTACGCACAGTTAAAGCCTGTGGAGTTTCACTTACATAATCTTCCATTGCTTGTAGAAAGGATGCAGGGGGCTTCAACATAAATTTCAAATGAAAATTAGTTTCTTCAACTCATGAGAGTTCAAGGCAAAGCGAATCTATCACAGAAGGCACCAAAGTTGAAGTTCCCTAACCTGCTCTATTTTAATATGCCAATTGCCACGCCCAATATCAAGTTTTTTACATACTTCATAAAATTCTGAAAGCCACTCCACCTGTAAATACAAAATTAGTTCTAAATCATTTTCATTTACGCTAAAGACAATATTAGCTGAAAAATCAAATTAGTTCTAAATCAAATTATTATCTTAACAAAGACATACAACTAATACAACAAAATAATGGCATCCAAATTAGTTGTGTTGTAGTTGCTATTTTATCTTTCTGATTTGCCAAATCAGTTGTATTTTTGAAAGAAACTCCACCTCCAGAAAAAAGCCCTAGTGGAATTCAATTAAAAATTAGTAGAGGAGAGAAAAAAGATGAGAATCCCAAGAACAAACAGATCTTAAAACAAATTTGGGGACTTGAAAAATTGAGCTACAAACAGGTATGAAATAACCCATATATTTATGCCATAATTTATTATAAGTAGAAAACAATATGGATTTTTACAGATTACACCTGGGAGGCTCAATCACCAAAACAGTACTGAAGAGATCCTGAAATCATCGAAACTGCAGCATTTTCCGGTGTAAAAATTTCAAGAAACTGCTGTAAAAAAATGAAAAATCTAAAGCAGAATTAGATAAATTTAAACAAACTCCATAAATCCAGATAAGCCCGAGCTTATAATTTCGACATGAAAAGCCTTCTCTAGGGATTGGGAGAAAACAACAAGGGTGGTGCACACTTACGACGTCCTTGGGTGAGGAATCTTTCTCTAACGGCGATGGGACGGAAGTGTCAAAGGAAGGCAAAGACTAAGCCACCATTTTGAAAATCTAAAAGGAAATTGGATTGTAGAAATGGAAGGGGTAAGTTAGGGTTAGTAGAGGAAACAAAGAGAGTGAAGAACTTGGGAGCAAGTGACTCAGTGAGTTAGGCGAGGTCACCAACTCAGACTCACAGGAGGCAGAACGCGGAGAGAGGTGCAGTGGCAGTGATGGTGAAGCAGAAAATCTGAATTCAGTGGTGGTAAAGTAGAGAGGGAAGAGAGAATATGAAACATATTTATTTTTAGAAAGGGAGGCAGTGGGAATGAAATAATAGGTGAAGGGAAAACATGAAAAAGGGCGCGGGACTTATGAACTTTAAACTTTAGCGGTGTTTTAAAATACAAACGCCACTAAAGTATGAGTCTATAGCGGCGTTTTTAAACATAAACATCACTAAAATACGAGTCTATAGCGGTGTTTGTATAAAACGCCATTAAAGTATGAGTTTATAGCGGCATTTGTATAAAAATGCCACTAAAGTACTACTCTGTTACGATGTTTGTTAAAATACCACTATAGATGAACCCTATTATGGCATTTTTATATAAACGCTTCTAAAGTACTACTCTATCATGACGTTTGTTGAAAAATGCCACTACTGATGAACCTATAGTGGCATTTGTATAAAAACACCGCTAAAGTTATCATTTTATGGCATTTGGAGTGAAAACACCACTATATGTTTAAAGTTAGTGACATTTACTCTCAAAACCCCGCTAAAAACGTCGTTGTAGAACAATTTTGCTGTAGTGTTCGACTCAAAACTGATTTTTTTCAAAAATAACCCTATCGAATTGGATTAGGTCTGAATCCGTCGATTTCATATTAAATTGTCATCCCTATTTGAACTCTTCTTCGATTACAAGGCGTGACCACTATATTGAGCTACTCATCCTTACGATTTGCTTGAGAACGAACAAATAATTTTATGAGTTTGAATGTTAAGCATGCTTTTGATTTAATTTAATACTTTTATAGTTAAACATGTGAAAAATTGATGTTAAATAATCCTAAACTACCCCGTAAGCCTTAGAAGTAGATAAATTCCTTAGGTTGAGAATTTAGAGGAGTTTTGAGAGTGAGTTTGAGTTTAAAATGATCACTTTTGGATTTTCGTATTAATATTATTCTTCTGATATCGATACTGTGTGAAATTGAAGTGAAATTTTAGGTAAAATATATGGAGAATATCGATACACATGCTTGAAGTATCAGTGATGATACTTTGACATCGATGCTGAGTTTTGGGCAAAATAAGAATATTTTTAAATAAATATTTTCAAACCTAAAAACAATTTCGATAAGAATAATACTCCCACCAAATATAATATTAATATTAATATTTTATTGATTATTTAAAAAAAGGATATCGTTCTTTTATGAATTATAAATGATAAAGAATTCAATTATAACATTAATACAATATTATTGCTATACGTACGTATGTACGTATGAATAAATAGTTTCACAAGTGATGTTTAGATGATATCAAATATCCCATTATTATTTTTTAAATTCTTTTAAATATATTTAAAAATCACTTATCATCATCCGAATATTATTTGCGGAATTATTGTGCGTTGCACTAAATCATAATTATACATGAGTTATTATCTAACATACATGTAGTGTAAAATTTGTTTTACATAACCTATTTCTTTCATTCTCAAATTTGAAATCTAAAACCTTTAATCTTAAATTATAAATGTCGACACTGTTTTTGGCCCGTACGGGGAAAACTTGTACCGACTTAGGGTTTTCTTTGAAAAGATTTTGAAATGTTAGTAGTCGCCACCAACCATTTTAAGGTGCGGTCGGGGCACCATAAAACCCAGGTGATTTTAATAAAACATTTTATTTTTATCAAAATATCAAGTTTGTCTACGAAAACCAGAAAATAGGTTCGAGAGTCAGTTACGCGTGGGGAAGCATTAGCACCCCACAGTGCCAAATAATTGGTACCTAGTTGATTACCATATATTTAAAATTGAAAATTTTGAGTTTGAACTTCATTTAATTTAAAGCATTATTACGAATGCAAAGTTGGAAAGGGTATTTGTTTATTAAAGCCAATATCATTCGCTTCCTAGCATGAATGCGGGGGATCAACTGTTTTGCCCAATAACCGAACATTGCCTCGATATTTTAGAAATCATGAGCGGTCTTGAAAAGGATGTCGACCTATTTCAGGAATCACCAGTAGTCACTCCCTGAGCATACTTGCAGGAGATACACTATTGACACCTTAATAAGTGAAAATTGCCTTGTGCTTGAAATAAGATGCAATCAAACAATTATTATTAATCCTAATTAAACTAAAGGTAGATTAAGGGGTTGTTTGTTTTCCTCTTAATGGAACCATTCCGCATTCTAAACCGTTCAGCATTCAGCGCGTTTGTTTCGCACCTCTGAATGATTCAGGGCTGACTAATTCAGCAAAACAGTGCTGAATGATTCAGCACAGAATTACATTCTGAATGATTCAGAGCCATTATCAAACAACATGTCACATTCAGAGCTAATTCATACAGAGCCTCTGAATCATTCAACATTTGAATCATTCAGTGCCTAATCATTATGAAGTAAACAAACAACCCTAAGGCTTTATCTATCTTAAAGTGTCAAATTAAGAAAATTAAAGAAATTAGAGGCTTAAACCTAAAATTGTAGGCTCTAATATTAATCCTATTTTATTTTAATTTGTTATTAAATTGAATAATTGAGATGGTGCCTTGAGCATTTAGGCGAGGGCCAACTCATATTACTCCCTAAATTAAAGGGATTGGATTGAAATCTAACCTAAAGTGGAGGCTCTAATTATCCAAATTGATTATGTTAATTTAAAAATTCTAATTAAAGGTTTAAGGACTAATGTACAAGGAAACTAAAGTCCAGAGACCTAGATGTAAAAGTCTATAGTAGAAGGTCTAAATATATAATACCTAAAGTTTAAGGAATATCCAATAAATCAAAGCTCTAGTAATGTGCTAATTAACTATTAAAAAATAAAAAGGTTGAACTAAATAAGTTTTAAAAACTAGTTAATGATTAACAATTTGGGGATTCAAACAATCAACTCGAGTAATCGAGCATTTTATGCGAGAACTAGGATCAAATTGTTCCCTAATTAAGTCTAAGGTGAAACTCTAAATAGTAAATCAAATTTTAAACTTAAATATCTAATTCATGGACAAGTTCTAAAAAATCAACTAAATCAAATAAGTATAAACATAAAATATCTTGCATTTTAAAGTATCAAACAACTAATAAATAAAAAAATTAAATGCAAAAAGAAATAAACAAACAAATGAGAATTTTAATCAAGGTCTTAACAAATTAAATATAAAGGGACTAAATCACATTGCCATTAAATTATATGGATTAAAAATAAATAAATTAAACATGTAATAAAAGGGCTAAATTAAAACAAATTAAAAATTAAATAACTAAATCAAAATAAAATAAAAAAATAGACTAGTGCCCAAGATATAAAACACGCTGAAACTATAGGGATCAAATAATAATTATTCATTTTTTTGAAGCCCAAAATACACTATTAAATAAAAACGAAATTGCAAAATCATTCCATCAAAATTAAATTAAAATTAAATAATCATTGCAGGTGACAAAAGTGCAAAAACATGCTAAAACTAGTGGGACCTAAACGTCATTATACCAAACGATACAAAGCATGAATAAAAAAGGGGAAATAGCGTATTTGGTCATCGCAGGTGACCAAAGTGCAAAAATACGCTAAAACTAGGTGGACCTAAACGTGATTAACCAATAAGCCCTTATATAAAACACATTTCTCTTTTTTTTTTCATTGTTTCACCTATTAAAAAACCCAAAAAAGCCTTTCCCCAACTCTCTCTCTTTCTCTCTCGGGCAGCCCCGTCGATCCCTCCCCGACCACCCCCCGCCGATCCCTCCTCGACAACCTTCAACCATCGCTCCGACCACCATCCATAGTGGTCGCAAATCCTAAACCAAACCCAAAACTACCCTCAACCCTTATTTTGACCTCCTAAACTCAAATATGGGGTCTAAGTCTTCTAACAAGGCTCTTAAATACCCAAAAATCTTCCTGACGCTTCAACTTCACCATCTTCGACCATCCCATCGATGAAGACCCCCAGTTCAACTACCCTTCTCCGATAACTACTCGACTTCCTCTCTATGCATTTTTTTTGTTTATGTTCGAAACTGAAAAAAGGAAAAATACCTTTAAATATTTTTTGCTCTTAAATTGCTGCCGAAAAAATGAAGGGGAAAAGTCCCTTTTTACATACTAATTTTTGAGTTTTTATACCCAATATTATAGAGATACATAGAATAAAAAAACAAAATCTAATTCCTAAAATTTACTATATATGATGTTTTCCCTTTAAATGCCCCGAATTTTCAGGGTTTTGTTGATATTTCTGACGATCTGGTTAGGCTAGGCTTGATGACGGCGGTGACAATCGACGCAGGTGGACGTGGTACAAGCTGGATCGGCGGTTGGAATCTCTACTCTAGCGGCAGCGACAACATCTAATAAGGAGGTGTTAGGGTTAGGTTAGGGTTTGGTCTTGGTCTGGGCGCGGGTTTGTATTATTGGGTAATGGGCTTGGGTTTGGTTTAGGTATTTTGAGTTTGTAATATATATTTTATTTATTTGTAATAATAATAATAATAATAATAATAATATAGTTGAAAAATGTTGATTATAATAAACTCTAAACTTTTTTAAATAAAAGGTATGACACTAATTTATAGAATTAGACCTTCCGAACTCTATCACCAAGTTTTATTATTGAATTTTATTCTCCTTAATAGTCATGAGTTCGTGCAACATCTGTAGAATATGTACGTCGACAAATAGCTAGGCTTGAATGAATGTGCCAGACAAAATCCAATAATTATAAGATGGTTTTCTCGTCATAACACCTAATCCACTCTAAGTGGCTTTCCCTTTCCCTTTCCCTTTCCCTATTTGGGTTTATTTGAATAAAATCTGAACAACAAATTTGTCTTCCCCACAATCACCACAAAGTCTTCTACTTTTCTCTCTTTTCCAAATCATACATTGATCAAAATTTATCTTTTCAAAGCATATCAAATTCACATTGGCCAATGAGGTTAATAATTAATAATATTATCATTACAAATATAAAAGCATCGTTAGAGAAAGATACCTTGAGGAGAAAAGCTTGATAGGATTGGGAAAAAAGACAATGAGATATGCTTATTTCAAACCATTCTCCAAACCATAGACATCATTCCAAGGCCAAATTATTCCACCGGCTTAGGAATATCATTTATCGGGTAGTTATGTTGTGTTGCAGCCTAATTTAAGACGACTTTTAACTTAAAGATAAAGTATACAAATAGTCTCATTATTATATGATGATGTTTTGTTGAGCCCCGACTATTAAAAGTTACAAAATGATCTCCGACTATAGGATATTATTTTGTTGAGTCCCCCAATTATTAAAAGTTACAAAATTGTCACCCGACTAATTATTATGTTCCAAACTCGTCATATTTCATTAAAATTTGATGGCATTTTGAGCTGGATGTTAACTTGCTGACTGAGATATGATAATTAACTTGATGACTGAGATATGATAAAATATGATCTCAAAATCTCAAAATTATCATATCTCCATAAACAAGTTAACATCAAATCGGATTGTAATACAAGTTAACATCAAACTTGGATTGTAGTCAATTTTTTAATGGAAAACAATGAGTTTGGAACATACTAAATAGTCGGATGACCATTTTATAACTTTTAATAGTCAGGGGACTCAACAAAGCAACACCCTATAGTTGGGGGACCATTTTATAACTTTTAATAGTCGAGGAACTCAACAAAGTATCACTCAATAATCGGGGGATTATTTGTGTGCTTTACCTTTAACTTAAAATGTTATTATGTTCAAAATAAAAAATTATAAATTTATAACATTTTCAATTGCAACCGAAAAGTTATATTGCGGAGGGTTTAGAGCTTTTAACCAAAAATATTAGGAAAAATGTAACATTTTCGATTGCAACAAAAAAATGTTATTTTTCCAACTTAAAAAGTTACATTTATGGTAGGATTTTCAGTTGTAACTAATTTATGTTGGTTTTAATCTTATATTAACAAATTGTATTTTAGAATTTCCGACTGTTTACCCTGTGGTTGCGTGTTGAAAAACTTGTCTACTTTAACTTTAACTTTAACTTTATATTTTTTTTACATAGTCAAGGCTTTTAACTAATTACATGCAAAATTCAACCAATATTTCCAAACCCTTTTGAATATTAGCAATAATTCAACACCAATTTTGTATAATATTCATAGTTTGACTTAATTATCATGAGTCAACTAGTCGGCCGTCATTTCCAGCTATGGTTTTCTTTCTAATTTGCTTTTAGCCTATTGAGTTTGAATTAAACAATCATTTTTATTAACTCAATAAAAGATTTTAGGCTTAATTACAAAAATATCTAATATGCTCTTCTTTTTTCGTTTAGGTATCTAAAGTTTTTGTCAATGTAGATGTTTAACGTTTTTGATGTTATTATTTTAAGTGTCTAGCTCGATATGGCGGTTAAAATAATCCCATTAACCACTCAAAAGACATATTGCGTGTTTATAAATTTTTAAAAATTTTATTTTATAAAAAATATTCTCTAAATCTAAAAAAATCAAAAATCCTTAATTCCAAATCATCAATCCCATTTGGCGGTATGTAATCACCATTTTCAAACCCTTTTTACAACCGAGCCTCAAGCCCAAACCAAACCAACCCCAAATTTAAACCCAGACCCAAACAAACCTCAAGCCCGACCCGAGACCCAACCTAAATACTCGACCCAGGGCCCAAAACTAGACCCAACCTGGGTCTAACCCTAATCCTAGGGTAGTCACCCAATCCCTCAACCAATAGCCACCATTCTCTGCCCCAATACCAGCAGAATGACCTACGCACACTGGTTGCCCCAACACTCCACGTAACCCTGTAGAAACACCAAACAAGAAACACGATTGTTATCATTTCATTTTCCATTGTAGATGGGCATAAAATCCATACATTAAAGACTGTAAAAGAGGGATGGTGGGAACTTTGTACTATTTTTTTGAAGCAATAAACAAGAACTGCATTCAAGGTTATTATTTTTTCTTTTTTATTTCGAGTAGTATTTTTGTTTTCTCTAATTTTTAGTTTTGAATCTATGTAAATAAAAAAATGAAGGCACTTTTCAGTTTTCGAGTGACCAACGTTTATTAGTTTCATTTTAAAAAAAGAACAGTAATATTATGGGTCGAAACCCACCTTAGATTTCGAAAGTCAGTAAAAAAATGGAAGCTTTAGTCGAATAACAACAACTAATGCATTTTCATAGTTAAAAGCACTAAAAAAATAAAAAGAAAGTGATAGATCTGGGTTTACCTGAGTCGGATAGGCGTCATCAGAGGTTGACGAAGTCTATAGAAGCCGAGGTGTTTAAGAGAGTTTCGAGGGGTATTTTTTGTGGTTTTAGCCCTAAACAAGGACTTAGGCTAGTAGATATACATTTTTTTGGGTGTTTTGGGTGTTTCGACCACCGCGTGTGGTGGCCGGAATGATGGTCAGATGGTTGTTGGAGAGGATTCAAGGCAGCCGACAGTAGTTCGACTAAAGGAAAGGGGAACATTTAGGTTTTTTTGTTGTTTTTTCAATTTAAGCTTAAAATGAAATAAAAAAGGAAAAAGTAGTATTTATATAAATACTTTAGAGTAAAATCACGCTTATGTCCCCCTAGGTTTAGCATGTTTTATATTTTTGTCACCTATATGGACCAAATCTGTTATTTTCCCTTTTCCTTGTGTGCTTTGTATTTTTTGGGTTATTCAAATTTTAGTCCCTATATCTTTAGCGTGTTTTTTCATTTTAGTCACATGCAGGGTTTAAAATTGCTATTTTCCCTTCTCTTGCATTTTTTTTTATTTTTTGGGTTATTATATGTTTGTACCTTTAAGTTAGGCGTGTTTTTACACTTTAGTCATGTGTAGTGAACTTTTAAATTTTATTTTAATTCGTGTGGAATGATTTTGTATTTTTTCCATTTTAGTCTAATAGTTTATTTTAGGCTTAAATAAAATGAATAATTATCTTTTAGCCCCTGTAACTTTAGCATATTTTTACATTTTAGTCCCTAAACTATTTTTTTATTTTTTTAGATTTAGCCATTAAATTTCAATTTGTTTTATTTTAGCCCCTATTAAATGTCTAATTTATTTTGTTTAGCTTGGTAATTTGATATTCATGCAATTTGGTCCTTGTATTTATGCTTATTTTATTTTTATTTTTTTATGTTGTGTTTTCTGTTTTTTATTATTTTTATTAGGTTTATTAAATGGTTCGATATTTCATATTTTAGTCTTCAGATTTTGTTCTTATATTAGGTTAATAAATCAAATCGGACTTGAAATTAGGATGACACCCTAGTTATTAATTAGGGAGCAATTCGAGTCTATTTTTCGCATAAGAAGCCTGATTACTCGAATCGATTGCTCGACTTTTTTAAAATTTGTTAAGCATCAATAGTTTCTAAAAAAACCTTTAGGTTTAATTCCTTTTTTAAAGATTAATTTATATAATACTCGGGATTTTGGTTTATTAATTAGTCCGCAAACTTTAAAAATTATCAATTTAAGTCCTTAAACTTCTAGTATCTCAGAACTTGGTAATTTAGATCTCTGACCTTTTAGTCCATGAACTTCAATTAGACATTTGAGATTGAAATAATCAAATAGGTCAAATAGAGCTTCAACTTTTAACTAGATTTCGATATAGTCCTCTTAATTTAGGGAATAATTTGAGTCGACCCTCGCCTAAATGCTCATGGGGCCATCTCGGTATTAGATTTAATAATTGATTTAAAAATAAAATAAGGTTAATATTAAAACCTACATTTCTAGGTTTGTGCCTTTAGGTTCTTTAATTTTCATAATTCAACACTTTAGGATAGAGAGAGATTTAAATTACCCTTAGTTAACTAGGACGAATAAAAATTTGTTTGATTGCACTTTATTTTTAAAACCTAAGGCAATGTTCACTTATTATGGAATTAATGGTATATCTGCTACAAGTATGATAAGGGGGTAACTACTGGTGATTCCTGAAATAGGTCGACATCCTTTTCAAGACCGTATCATGATTTCTAAAATTAAGTCAATGTTCGGTTATTAGGCACAATAGCTGATCTCCCGCATTTACGCTAGGGGCGAATGCTATTGGCCTTAACAAACGAATACCCTTTTCAACTTTGCATTCGTAATGATTTTTAAATTAATAAAGTTCGAACAAAAAATTTTTGATTCTAAATATATTGTAATAAAGTAGGTACCAAATTTTGGGTGCTTGTGGGGGTGATAATCCTTCCCCATGTGTAACCAACTCCCGAACCTGATTTTTGGATTCTCACAGACCTTAAAACTTGGTATTTTGATATAAATAAAATGTTTTATTAAAATCACCAGATTTTGTATGGTGTCCCAATTGCACCTTAAATGATTTGTAGCGACTCCTCACATTTCAAAATCTTTTCAAAGAAAACCCCAAGTCGATATTGGTCTTTACCCGCAGAGTTTGATTCCCGGATTATCTAGCTACTGTAAAAAGATCTTAAGGAAGCAACGTCTCTCGATAGGATCGAGAATGTGATAAATGTTCAGATTGGTCAGAGTATGGGCAAGCACGGTTTCAGGACAATATTGCAGCTACTAAAGAATCTATGTTACTAGAAAAGGTTATTGTCAATGTTAAACATGTGCATTAGTCCATGTTATCAAGAATTTGGGCTAGTTGGTATGAGACTGAGAATATACTATTCAAAGAAGTATATGGTGATATAGTTGAGTTGCTGAGGTACCAATAGATGAAATAGTTGTTCGAGCTTTGGCTGAATGCTGGAATACTGCTTACCATTGCTTAACTTTTGGAAAAGTTGACATGACCCCTACCCTAAAGAATATATTTCTCTACTAAACATACCAAATGTCAAAAGACACTTAGTTTACACCAAGGCGATCTGACCCAAGGGTTTCACAACCAAGATGGTTACTCTGATGGGAAAGACTAAATAATGGGTTGAAGAGTATATTCATGATGATGGGATCTCTTGGGCTCAGCTGAAAAGTTTGATTTACGAGAAAACGCTATCCAAGAAGAGGATATATCACTTTGCGCTCGCAGTGTATGGCTTGGTGGTTTTCCTGAGAAAGGAGGATCATTTTGACATTACCGTAATTGATTTTGTTAATGTCATTGCTAGAAAAATGAATCATGCACCAGCCATCCAAGCATAAACTTTCTTGTCTTTAAACTAGTGTAGGCAATCAGGAGGAAGTCATTTTACCAGTTGTGCATCGCTGTTACTGGTATGGTGGTGAAGTCAATCCTGGATAGTTGAAAAGGGTTGGGCTCGAAAGCAACAATCAAATTTCTCTCATCTAGTGGATTTCCTCGACAAGTGCCAAATCCCAGAGCATCACAAAAGAAAAGACTGGGTTGAGGCCTTATGAAACATGATAGATACCGAGATAGTCTGGAAAGCGTATTGGTTACCCAAAAAAGACATATTGTACAGATACAACAATGATAACATTGTTATATTGCATGGACTGTGGGAATCAGTTGGTTATACTCCCTTAATAGCACTTCGACAGTTCAATACCCGGTAATTCATACCAGCTACTCATGGGTTGAAGGAGGCAGAATTTTCTTTCTTTACCCCAGGTTACCTAGAGCGGATCTCGAAGATCTACACTACCTGACAAAATCCCTATTTTATAAACTTCAGGATGATAGAGCCAATATTCATACCAGCCTACGAGATCTGAAGGTCAGGTAAGATCAATGATAACTATGGAGGAACGATTAAGGGGGCTCCTGACTGAGGTCGAGCTTTTGAGAGAAAAAATCTGGTTGGTGAATATGGAAAGAGAGAAAGAGCATAAAAGCTTTTGAGAGAAAAAATCTGGTTGGTGAATATGGAAAGAGAGAAAGAGCATAAAAGTTTCTCAGATAAATGAACAATGAAATCTGGTTGATTAAGCGAGATAGGGTGATAAAATAGTTAGCCAAGGAAAAAAGAAAGTCCAAGAGAGTTTTGATGCTCTAGACCCAGATTTCAGAGATTTAGAGAAAAACATGAAAGCCAAAGGTTTGCATCATATTGTTAAGGTTTTAAAGATGAAGCTCGATGGAGTGGAGAGAAACGTGAGAAGAAGCTAGGAGAAAAGGAAGCGAACCATGTAACATGCCCATAGATTGATGGAACAAAGGGATAAGGCTAATCAATAGTTAGAGCAGAGGCAAGCATAAATTGAGCAACTCAAATCACAGCTGATTAGTTTTGAGAAGACTTTTCAGAATCACTACAACAACAATGGTATATTTCTTTGAATAGAGAATGAGACATTGAAGAAGAGGATAACCAAGTTGGAAGGAGAAAAGTTGATTTACTCATCTGCATGAGAAATGGCTAGGTAAGAAAATGAAGCTTTTAAGGTCAAGATTGTTGAGTTGGAAGTGATAGTACAAAGATGCCATGAATGAATCCAACAGCTCGAAGAAAGTTGACTGTTAACTAATCAAGAACTGGAAATTACACTACGGTAGGCTAATGATACCATTCAGATGTAGTAAGAAGTAATGGAGAAAGTATTGGATCAGGCCAGTGGGGTTGCTCACCAAGTCTTTGAGTTATCTGAAGAAGCGGTGGCCTTAATAGTTTTTGTGATTCTAGAGTCTGAAGAAGATCGACACATTATAGAGATGATGATAGAGCTCGAGAAGTTAGGATATAGAAATAAATACTATTTAGTTCCTTGTGGATATACTTTCTTTGCCTAAGTGCTTAGGCATTATGTGTTGTTGAGAACTTTTTGAATTAACTGGTTATTTTGGAATCAATATCATTTGCACTTGCATTTTCATGTTTTTCTATTGTTTAAATCTTAATGCTTGCATTACAACAATTCATTCATTTAATAAGACACCAAATAATAAAATATGATTTCTAGTCATTTGTAGTGATCCTAGCATACCCCTCAAACCCCTACGGTACTTGTAAGTAAACCAAAAAAATGGAAGAGAGACTAGCCCAAATCGAGCAAGACCACAGGGACGCACAAGGGGAAATGAGAGAAAGTCTGAGTAAAAGGGAAGCAAAAATGGCAAACTCACAACTCGATCTACTGAAAAAGATTGAGGATATATTCAAGAAGCATTCGATGACCAAAAAAGCCACGATTGACCATCCTGTATCATACGATCAAGAGCTCTCGCATCCCCTAGGTTTTATACCGTGATCATTGCACCCAGCTGGGTATGCATCCGACCCCCTGCATCAATCAGGTTTTACACTAGATCCCCCGTATCCTCCTGGTTTTACACCTATGCACGTTTCTGTTCGATCTCCAGCTCTACAAGAGACTCTCCCTAGAATCTACATGGCCAATCAACAACACCACACCAAGCCCTCATTCCCAATGAACTACCCACCTGTTGCTAGGGTAAGGCCTGTCGAATCAGGGGTAGAATAGTTACCGCCCAGCTTTAATGAATTAGCAGAAAAAGAAAAGGCTAATAGTAAGATAACCCAGTAACTGAAGAGTTTGGAGGAAATAGTGAGGTCGGTAGAAATAGAGCCATTTTACAGGATGGACGCAAGGGAGCTAAGTTTCGTTCCTAATTTTATACTTCCCCCGAAGTTCAAAGCATCAGACTTTAAAAATACGACGGGATCACTTTTCCATATACTCACCTCACTATGTAATGTAGAAGAATGGTGGGCTATACTAAGAATGAGAAGCTATTGATACATTGCCTAAAGGATAGTTTGACCAGATTGGTTGTAAATTGGGATAACCAGTTAACCAAATCCCACGTAAAATAATAGAGGGATTTGGCCCGGGCATTTTTGGAGCAGTACCGCCACGTCCTTGATATGGTACCTGACAGATGGACACTACAAAATATGGAGAAATGACACAGTGAAACCTTTAGATAATACGCCTAAAGGTGGCGTGATATGGCAACACATGTGCAGCTCCTATTACTGGAGAAAGAGATTACTGTTATTTTCATAAATACCTTGAAAGAACTGTATCTTGGGCATTTGTTAGGAAATGCTAATAAGAATTTTACTGACCTAGTCATTTCAGGAGAACTGATTGGAAATTCCATTATGAGTGGAAAGATTGAGGGAGTAGAAGGGTCAAAGAAGCCCTATTTTAAAAGAAGCCCTATTTTACTGACTTGGAGTTCAAAACACCAGCTGTGTAACATTCCAAAAGTCGGGTCAGTGACCAAAATAGATGTTTTGAAAACTTAGTGACTAATCTCAAAAAATATTAAAAGTTTAGGGACTTAGTTGGAAAATTTTGATGTTGTATTTAATAATAAAGTTTGAAAGTAATAAGGGTATTATGGTTATTTTACAAGGAAGATTTTTATTTCCCTTTATAAAGGGTATTAAACACGTGGAATAAGGGATGAAGGAAAAGAAAATTCTAGAGGCTTGTTATATTCTTTCTCCCGTGGCTTCAATGGTAAGGTAAGTTGGATTCAACTTGATTGTTTCCTTAAGTTTAAGGTTTATTTTGATTCTTAGAGTGACAAGAAAGCTTAAGGGAAGTTTTAAATGGTTTAAAACCAAAAGATGAACAAGTTATGAGAAATTAAGTAAAAAGAGTTTTTAAGTGAATTATTGACATAGAAGGAGTTAACAAGTAAAAAATTTGGTATGATTCTTGAAGTCCATGTAGATGATAGGATTTTGAGGTTAAAGATGTAATAAATGAGTATAAATGAGCTTAGGTATGTGTATTTGAGTTTAGTATATGAAAGGGGATGGAACATGAAGTGTTGAAGTTGAAAAGAATGAATTTTCGTGCTTAAAATTGATTTCTAGGCAAGGGTGTATCGGTACCCATTCAACAGGTACCGATACCTCAAGAGTAAAATCTAGGAAGACGTTCAAAGGGTACCGATACCTTAAGGAGTATATTGATGCCCCCTTGAAATGAGAATTATCGAATGTAATTTGGGTATCGATACCTAGGGAGTGTATCGATACACTAATTAAGGGATTTATCGATACCCTATAGAGTGTATCGATACCTAATTTAGATAGAAAATAAATCCCTCATTTCCTTTAGTTTAAGAAATGAAAGATTTGAGTATGCCCAGTAGAATACTGATATGTATAATGTATGATTATGTAGATATAAATCAAAAGCAAGTCCAGATTAGTCGACAAGTATTGGGCATCGAAGAAAAGATAAGAGAACGATATTGACTAGTAAGGCCAGGTGAGTACATATTATTTAGTATATGATGATTAATGGAAATAAGACTTGCGACAAGTCTATTTCCAATAGTAAAATGAATGAATTCATAGATAAAAGTATGTGTTTGTTATTATCTATATGTGTGTATGTGTTGTGATAAATCAGGTGAAATAATACAAATGATCTATATGATTATAAAAGAATATGAAATAAGCTATGAGATAAGAACATAATGAATGAAATGAACAGGTGACATAAGTTATAAGCTAAGGAATTATTTGATATAAATATATGTGAACACATGATAATATGATATAAGTTAAGTTATGTGATACTAAATTATGAAACTGTATGAAAATATATTAACTATATGATATGACATTGTGAACATTTGAGAAAGGAAATAAGAGATAATGTGTTATGTGATATATGTGATGTATGGGAAACATATGTAAACAAGATATGACAATGATATACATGTCATATGAACACAAGAGAAGTGTTATAAGCTAAGTGATATATGATTGTGAAATCATATGAAAAGTGAAATGTACATGTGAATATGTGAAATGATATGAAAGAGAATGCCCATTTTATGTGATATGAGAGCTATAGGTATAGTTGGCATGCCAAGAGTCGAGGGTTACCTATGTCTTTCGAGACATATGGATAGTTTACCTATGTCATTTAGAACATATGGACAGATTACCTATGTTCTCCGGAACATATGGATAGGTCCTTTGGGACACTGATTTCATATGCCACTTAGGGGATTTTATACGGCTGTGGTGACAGCATATGTTTGCACAACCTCATAATAATCGCATACCTTGAGTTCTCAATTATTTACATGGGCTAATAAAGAGAAAATCCTGAATACAATGTATGTAATATATGTATGATGTGCAATATGAATTGTATGTAATGATATATGTGTGTTATAGGTTATTGCATCTGTTATAAGACTGAGTTATAAGATATATGATATGAACATAAGAGATTATACGAACAAGAGATAAGAAATATGAATGATAATAGTGTATGAGTATGATAGAAACATAAATGATGACAGGTATATATGAATGCATGTATGTATTTGTTACATAAAAAGTATATGAGTTACATAATTTGATAGCATAAAATAGTCATGCATGGTTGGTGAATATAAATTACATAAGATGTGTTTTTATGCCTCACTAACTCATAGACTTAGCGTGTGATTGTTTAACACGTAGGTTCCGAAAATCGAGAAGTGAAGCTAAGAGGAGCAAGACAGGTCAGTCAATCCTTTATGAAGTTTAGATCAGAAAAGAATTTTAATCATGTGTACCTTATTATATTTAGTTGGAATGTACTCAGAGATTTGTATTGAATATGCTCTGATAGGTTTTGTAAAAACAAATGTTTTAATTAATGAAAATTATTTATCTTTATGGATTATGGATTTAAATTTTTACCAATATGTGAAGAAAACATTTTAAAAAGTCAATGTGACACATCGGGCTCAGATTTGGGTCAGATACTGGTTGAGGGTGTTACAAGTTGCGAACGCTTACCATCTGCCCAATCATGGGGGGAAAGGATTCAATATGATTGATGAAAGAGAGAATAGTAGGATGAAAAGAAATGTATCAGAAGTCAAATATCCTCTTAGCTGGGTTTCAGATAGCTATGCATGTCAGGAATAATCAGGGGTGATCCCAAGCTGAAACTGTTTGGACGAGAGATATAATGTGAGTATCACCAAAAGGAGGATCACGACATTCAAAATTGCTATGAATTCTGAGGATTGCTTTAGGAAAAGGAAACTGGAATTCTTCAATAAAGAGGAGAGCCCATAAAATATGGATGTTTGTATGACTAATGGCTCTAACAGAATATTGGGAGTGACGAAGTGATGATCATCACAGTTAGACCAAGAAACGAGAGCTTATCATCAACAACTTCTAAAGTTGTTATCACAACTCCATCTTGCTTCCTATTCAATGGCACACGACAAATTCCTTGGACTTATGTAGTTAATGTATCTATACCAGAAGGGTTAAGGTCTTCTGAAAAGATAGGAGAGAATAAGAAGTCATTCATGGAAGAAGTAAGTGAGGTAGACCACTTCACGAGGAGTGGAAGATGCTACTCGCCTGAGACAGACAAGGCAAAAGCCAAAGCCAAGGCAGTGGTAGTGCCAAATATTTTTAGCGACGAACCTCCATCGATCATTAATGAGCCAATGACTGAAGCTCAAAGTTATGAATTCCTGAGGTTTTTAAAGTATAGTGAATACAACATAGTGGAAAAGCTTCACAAACAACAGGCCAAAATCTCAATATTAGATTTGTTGATCAACTCAGAAGTACATCGGAACGCCTTGCTGAAAGTACTCAACTAGACGTTTGTCCCTAACGATATTTCGACACATAAGTTGGACCGAATCGTATGACACATAGATGCAGATAAATATATCACATTCACTGATGATGAGATACCAGAAGGAGGAATGAGATCCATCATGGCTTTAAATATCACGACACACTACCACGACCATGTCTTGTCGGGGGTTCTAATAGATAACAGGTATGCATTAAATGTAATGCCTTTGGCTACACTACAAAGGATGCATGTAGACAACTCACACATGAAAGCTTATCATAATGTCATTAGGGCATTCGATGGAACCTAGAAGGACGTAATGGGGAAGATGGAGATACATTTGTTAATTGGACATGCCATCTACAACATTGACTTCATGGTAATTGACATCCACCCGACATATAACTGTTGCAAGGGTAGTTCCTTCATCTCTACATCAGAAGTTGAAATTTATAATTGGTGGGAGGTTGGTTAGCATCGAAGCTTAACAAGAAATCATTGCTTCTGTAACGATCGATGCCCCGTACATCGATGTTAACGAGGACGCCTTTGAGTGCTCTTTCAGGGCCTTAGAGTTTATTAATGTGATATATGTGGCTGAAGGAAGCATAATATCACACCCCACACTATCAGATTGTGCCAAGATGGTGATAAGGCAAACACTGAGAAGAGAAGAAATAACTAAAAAATGGAATGGAAAATGATCTACAAGGGCTAGTACACCCCATAACTATCAAATGAAGAGAGATTGTTTTGGGCTTGGGATTAAGCCCACCTTCAAGCAATATGGCTAAGAGCTTAAGAAAAGGATTGAAGCGAGAAAATCCAATTTAAAAGGAGAGGACATCCCCAGAGAACGCATGTCCTTCCCTCCTCTAAAGAACTCTTTCAAATTCAGAGGAGTGTACGACGTAGAGCAGCAGCTGGCCAGTGCCATCGTGATCAAGGGGCTGATAAAAGAAGAGGAATGTATGGAGAAGCTTTGAAAGGACTATCGATCAACATGGTTACCAGGGGAAACCGACCTGGAAAGTTTTTAGCTGGAATTCAACCTTCCTTCCCCGATAAAAAGCTCGACAACTGGATAGTCGAATATCTCCACATAGTTTTTAGAGTTAACCCAAAGTAATTCCCATAAATAATTTGTGTTAGCATCTTGAAAGTATATAATGGAACTTTTTGTAAAACTCAATGATTATTAAATGGATTAATGGAAGATACTTTTCTTATCAAATGACAATCACTTTCATTCTTCGCATTTTTGCATTATGTTCTTTGCATCATATTATTTATTCTTTATTCTTTACATTCCAATACATCTAAGGCAAATTCCATGAAGATGTCAAAATAATACTAGCATAAACGTTCGTGAGGCCAGTTACAAGATAGATTTCGAGCGACCATTATGTCTCGAATAAGTCAATGAGTGCGAAGATGAAAAAGATTGTGAAGTTCCTAATGAGCTATTAAGACTGGTGAAAAAAGAGGAAAAACACATTCTACCCCACAAGGAAGAAATGGAGCTAATTAATTTGGGAACAACAAAAGTAAAGAGAGAAATAAAAATTGGCACTACTCTATCCACAAAAATAAGGCTAGATTTGATAAGTTTGCTCCAAGAGTTTAAAGATGTCTTCGCATGGTCGTATCAAGATATGTCTGGGATGAGCACTGATATAGTAGTCCATACATTGCCCATTTAACCAGAATGCAAGCCAGTTCAACATAAACTTAGGAGAATAAAACCATAAATGTTATTAAAGATCAAAGAGGAAGTAATGAAACATATCGATGTAGGTTTCCTTCAAGAGGCGAAATATCCCGAATGGGTAGCCAATATAGTTTTGGTACCTAAGAAGGATGAGAAGGTCTGCATATGCGTGGATTATCGAGACCTTAATAGGGCTAGCCCGAAGGATAATTTTCCCTTATCTAATATAGACACTCTAGTAGACAATACTATCAGGCATTATTGGTTTTTCTTCATGGATAGCTTCTCAGGGTATAATCAGATCAAAATGAACCATGAAGACATGGAGAAAATGAAATTTATAATCGCATGGGGAACTTTCTGCTATAAACGATGCTGTTTGGTTTGAAAAATGTTGGGGCAACCTATCAAAGAGCCACAGTGACTCTTTTCCATAACATGATACAGAAGAAAATTGAAGTATACGTGGATAACATTATTACCAAGTCCCGAACGGAAGAAGAGCATGTATAGAATCTGAGAAAATTGTTCCAAAGATTAAAGAATTAGCAATTAAAGCTCAATCCAGCCAAATGCATGTTCGAAGTAAAATCAGGGAAACTACGGGGCTTCATGGTGAGCCAGAAAGGAATCGATATCGATCCATATAAGGTCAAGGCAATTCAAGACCTTCCAATACCTCGCTCAGAGAAAGAAGTTCGAGGGTTCCTGGGAAGACTAAATTATATATCATGATTCATTTCTCAACTGACCGATAAATGCGATCTGGTGTTCAAATTACTCAGGAAGAATAATCTTGAGGTATGGAATAGCGAATCGCATGAGACTCTGGAAATTATCAAGAAATACATGTCCAATGCCCCCCATACTAGTAGCACCAGTACGTGCAGGCCGCTAATTCTCTACTTAACGGTGTTTGAGAATTTAATGGGCTGTGACTAGGGCAACATGACGAGTCAGGAAAAAAAAAGAAAAAGCCATTTATTATTTGAGCAAGAAGTTTACCGATTGCGAGACTTGATACCCACTAATTCAAAAGTTATGTTGTGCCTTAGTATGGGCAACCCGAAGACTCAGGTAGTACATGTTGTACCATACCACATGGTTGATATCGAGGATAGATCCACTAAATTTTTTAATGTAGTCCCTTGATTTAACTGATAGGCTGGTTAGATGGAATATTTTGTTATATGAATTTGATATTACCTATGTGAACCAAAAGGTAATAAAAGGGAGTACCATAGCTGACTTTCTCGCAAGTCGTGCCTCAGAAGATTATGAGTCTCTAAACTTCAATTTCCCATATGAGGATTTGTTGTGCATTTTTTACTAAAGAAGAAAGTGCCAAAGGCAACAAGTCCTTGACATTGTACTTTGATGGAGCCTCTAATGCTTTAGGAAAAGGAATTGGGATAGTGTTGATTTCCCCAGAAGAGATCTACTATCCTTTCATAAGTAGATTAGAATTCTTTTGCACCAACAACATGGCAAAATAAAAAGCTTGCATCATGAGGTTAAAAACAACCAATTGAAAGAAAGGTCAAAACGTTTAAAGTATGTGGATATTCCTTATTAGGAGTGTACCAACTAAGGAGAGAATGAGAGACGAAAGACCCGAATCTAGTTGAATATCAAAATTTGATCCTCGAACTACTAAAATAATTTAAGGATGTCACGTTCAGGTATCTCCGCCCAGAAGACAATCAAATGGCTGATGTTTTGGCTACCTTGGCGGTAATGTTTAAAGCTAGTAAGAGGAGGAACATGATGCCAATAAGGATACAAGTATATGAGACCTCAACTCATTACTATCTTCTAGAAGAATAAATGGATGGCCATCCATGGTACCTCGATATCTTATAGTATATGAGGTACCAAACGTATCCTCCCGGTGCATCTGAAATTGACAAGAAAACAATCAGAAGAATGACAGTATGATACTTCCTTGATGAGGAGATCTTGTACAGAAGGGGCAGTAACCAAGTTTTGTTGAGATGTGTAACTGCCAAAGAAGCAAAAAATATGATGGAAGAGGTGCATGGTGAAGCATGTGGAACACATTCAAATGGTTTATCTATGGCCAGGAATATCATGAGATATGAGTATTATTGGGCCACGATGCATATAGATTGCGTCAATTACGTAAGAAGATGCCATAAATGCCAGATATATGATGATAAAATTCAAGCACCACCTTCGCCTTTAAATGTCATGAGCTCACCTTGGTCGTTTTCCATGTGGGGCATGGACGTCATTTGGACAATCACACCTAAAGCTTTAAATGGGCATCGATTCATCTTAGTGGTAATCGATTATTTCACAAAGTGGGTAGAGGCTTCTTCATATTCCAATATTACGAGTTCTACAGTTTGAAAATTCATAAATAGGGAAATAATTTATCGATATGGATTACCAAAAAGAATCATCATAGATAATGCTACTAATTTGAATAACAAGATGATGGATGAACTTTATGCGTAGTTCAAGATAAAACATGCCAACTCCGTGACCTACTGCCCAAAAATGAACGGGGCAGTAGAAGCAGCGAACAAAAACATCAAAATGATCATTACAAAGACTACAAAAACTTACAAAGATTGGCATGAGAAATTACCATTTGCCATACATGGATATAGGATGACCGAGTGTACATCGACATGAGTAACGCCCTTCTCTCTGGTATATAGAAAAGAGGTAGTTTTAACCATTGAGGTTGAAATTCCATCACTTTGAGTCTTGAAAGAAGTAGAGTTGGATGAAGCATTATGGGTTCAGTCTTGCCTTGATCAACTGAATCTTATTGAAGAGAAAAGGTTGAATGTTATTTGTCATGGGAAAATGTACCAAAAGAGGATGATGAGAACCTATGATAAGAAGGTGCGTCCAAGAGAGTTTCGAGAGGGGGATCTAATACTTAAAAATATTTTGCTGAACCAGAAAGATTTTCGCTGGAAATAGATGCCCAATTGCGAGGGGTCATACGTTGTAAGAAAGGTCTTATCTGAGAGAGCATTAATTTTGGCAGAGATAGACGGAAGAGTGCTGAAAAAACCCAATAATTTTAGACTCTGTCTAGAAATATTACGCCTAAGAAAAAGAAAAAAGAAAAGGAAAAAAGAAAAGAAAAAGAGAGGTTCAAGGTGAAAACCCGCAAAGGGCGTCTTGAAACCAAGGGAATGATTTGAGTTGAAAACTTGAAAAGGCATCTCAAATGCTTTTTGATGTTGAGGCATCCAGTAAATAAACCCTCTCGAAAGACTAGTAGTTCTTGAAGGACTTCACACCTGCAAACAGCTTCGCCACCTTGAGATCTCCCAAACAAAGGATCACTTCGAGATGTCAAATTAACTGATTCATGAACACTTGTGCTAGAATTCATTATGACATATTCAGTTTGCTTCTAGAATCTCTGTTCAATTATTTTGATTGTCATGACTTTGTGTAAAACTTATATTTTGTCAATGAATTTCATGATTATCATTTCAATATTCAAATCATTCATTTTTGCGTGTCATGAACAGCCTGACATAATCTAAATTCTAAACTAAGAATTGCTTGGCATTAATTTTTAATTAACCTAAAATATTGGAATCCAAGGAAACCCATCCGGTCGATATTTACACTCATCGAAGCATGTGATTGACAAAAGGGTGAGGGACAGCAGCCTAAATAGCATATTAAATAATGAAAAGGTGATAACACAGTTCATTTTAAGGTATATCTCTGGCCACTCCCGGGAAAAGACACAAATACTTTTAGGAGATCGTTCTTTTAGGATTATGAACCAGACAAGGAGTTAGCGAAGACAAAAACTCGATGAGGATAAAAAAGGGAAAACAAAGTCTTACAAGACCTTAAAACCCAAAAACACAAAATCACATCATGCATATTTGAGTATTTACTGAATAAGAGCATACACATTCATCAAGTTTTGAATGTCTGACAAGAATTCAAGGAGTTAACAAAGATTCATTTCACGACTTCAGCTAAGTATCAATCCATGTTTTTCATGGACCGAAGCAAAATTTAAGGACCTTTAGGTCAATACCTTCGGGTACTTTAAAAACAAATCATTGACACATGATAATCGTTTGTAGGTTTAAAACTCTTCAAAGAGATGGTAAACCAATTAACATTTCCAATAGAGAGTTCATAATGAAGAACTCATCTGACAGAGGAATTTCATAATGAGAAGAACTTGTTAGGCCTATTGCTTGATTCATGACATTTCGAATCAATAACACCTCGCTTAAGGTATTAACATTTCCAATGGAGAGTTCATAATGAGAAGAAGTCATCCAATAGAGGGAGAAGAAGTTCATAATGAGAAGAACTTGTTCAACCTATTGCTTGATTCACGACATTTCGAATCAGCAATACCTCACTCGAAGGATCAACATTTCCAGTGAAAAGATCATGATGAGAAGAACTCGTAGCTTGAAGAACAGAGATTGAGCTAGAAAATGACACTTTATTATCTTTGTTTCCTCAAGCCCAAACCAAACCAACCCCAGATTTAAACCTAGACCCAAACCAACCTCAAGCCCGACCCGATACCCAACCTAAATACTCGACCCGAGGCCTAAAACTAGACCCGACCTGGGTCTAACCCTAACCCTAGGGTAGTCTCCTAATCCCCCCAACCAGTGGCCAACATTTTCTGCCTTTATACCAGCAGAATGGCCCATGCACGTCGGCTGCCCCAACACTCCACGCAACCCTGCAAAACAACAAACAAGAAACAAGATTGTTATCATTTCATTTTCCATTGTAAATGGGTATAAAAATCAGGCATTAAAGACTGTAAAAGAGGGTTTATGGGAACTATGTACTTTTTTTTGAAGCAATAAACAACAACTGCATTCAAGATTATTATTTTTATTTTTTATTTCGAGTAGTATTTTTTTTCTCTATTTTTTAGTTTCGAATCTCTGTAAATAAAAAAGAAGGTTTTTTTAGTTTTCAAATGACCAACGTTTCTTAGTTTCGTTTAAAAAAAGGAGCAGTAATATTGTGGGTCGAACCCCACGTTAGATTTCGAAAGTCAGTAAAAAATGGAAGCTTTAGTCGAATAAAAAAAACCAATGCATTTTAATAGTTAAAAACAGTAAAAAAAGAAAGTAATAATTATGGGTTTACCTGAGTCAGATAGGCGTCGTCGGAGTTCGTTGAAGTCCGGAGAAGCCGAAAGGTTTAAGAGAGTTTTGATGGGTTTTAGAGCATTTTTGGTGGTTTTAGCCCTAAACAATGTCCTAGGCTAGTAGATCTATGTTTTTTTTTGTGTTTTGGGTTGGTTTAGGTGTTCTGACCGCCACATGTGGTGATTGGAACGACGGTCGTAGAGGGTTCGAGGTAGCCGGTAGTAGGCCGATTGAGGGAAAAGTGAGAGCATTTAGTTTCTTTTTGTTTTCAGTTTAGGCTTAAAATGAAATAAAAAAGAAAAAAGTAGTATTTATAGAAATAATTTAGCATAAAATCACGCTTAGGTCCCCCTAGGTGTAGCGTGTTTTTACAGTTTGGTCAACTGTAGGGACCAAATCTATTATTTTCCCTTTTATTTACATGCTTTGTATTTTTTGGGTTATTCACATTTTAGTCCCTCTAACTTTAGTGTGTTTTTTTCATTTTGGTCACGTGTAGGGTTTAAAATAACTATTTTCCCTTGCATTGTTTTGTTATTCTCTGTTTGGTCCCTTTAAGTTATGTGTGTTTTTACACTTTAGTCATGTGTAGTGACCTTTTAAATTTTATTTTAATTTGTGTGGATTGTTTTTATATTTTTTTCATTTTAGTTTAATAGGTTATTTAGGCTTAAATAAAACAGATAATTATCTTTTAGTCCTTGTAACTTTCGCGTGTTTTTGCATTTTAATCTCTAAACTATTTTTTATTTTGTTTATATTTAGCCATTAAATTTAAATTTATTTTAATTTAGCCCCTATTACATGTCTAATTTATTATTTTGTTTAGCTTGGTAATTTGATATTCATGCAATTTGGTCCTTGAATTTATGCTTATTTTATTTTAATTTGTTTATGTTGTGTTTTCTGTTTTCTTTTTTTATTATTTTTATTAGGTTTATTAAATGATTCGATATTTCATAGTTTTAGTCTTCAGATTCATTCTTAGATTAGGTTAATAAATCAAATGAGACATAGAAATTAGGATGACACCTTAGTTATTAATTAGGGAGCAATTCGAGTCGAGTTTTCGCATAAGATGCCTGATTACATGACTTTTTTAAAATTTTATAATCACCGATATTTTCTAAAAAAACACTTTAGGTTTAATTCCTTTTTTATAGGTTAATTTAGATAATACTTGGGATTTGGTTTATTAATTAGTCTGTAAACTTTAGAAATTATCGATTTAGGTCCTTAAACTTATAGTCTCTCAGAACTTGGTATTTTAGATTTTTGACCTTTTAGTCCCTGAACTTCAATTAGACCTTTGAGATTGACATAATCAAATAGGTTAAACAGAGCCTCCACTTTTAGCTAGATTTCGATATAGTCCTCTTGATTTAGGGAATAATTCGAGTCGACCCTCGCCTAAATGCTCAAGGTACCATCTCCGTTATTCGATTTAATAATTGATTTAAAAATAAAATAAGGTTAATATTAGAACCTAAATTTATAGGTTTGTGCCTTTAGGTTCTTTAATTTTCATAATTCGACACTTTAGGATAGAGAAAGCCTTAAATTACCCTTAGTTATCTAAGACGAATAAAAATTTGTTTGATTGCACTTTAATTTTAAAACCTAAGGCAATGTTCACTTAATAGGGAATTAATGGTATATCTCCTGCAAGTATGCTCAGGGGGTGACTATTGGTGATTCCCGAAATAGGTTGACATTCTTTTCAAGACCGCATCATAATTTCTAAAATTAATGCAATGTCCGATTATTACGTATAATAGTTGATCTCCCGCATTTATGCTAGTGGTGAATGCTACCGGCCTTAATAAATGAATTCCCTTTTCAACTTTGCATCTGTAATGATTTTTAAACTAAATAAAGTTTGAACTCAAAATTTTTGATTCTAAATATAGGGTAATCAACTAGGTACCAATTTTTGGGCTCTTTTAGGGTGCTAATACTTCCCCGTGCGTAATCGACTCCCGAACCTGATTTCTGGATTTTTACAGACCTTAAAACTTGGTATTTTGATAAAAATAAAATGTTTTATTAAAATCACCTAGTTTTATGGTGTCCCAATCGCACCTTAAATGATTGGTGGCGACTCCTCACATTTTAAAATATTTTCAAAGAAAAATCCCCAAGTCGGTATTGATCTGTAATATCCCAAAAATTTAGATAATGTCCAAAATGTAAATTTTGAAAGTTTGATGGTTAAAGTAGAAAATTTGGGAAAGGTTTAAAGAATTAAGTGTTAATTTTCCCAAAAAGAATATTATTCCACAAATGGATTTATTTAGTGACCAAATTATAATTTGGTAAAGTTTGGTGACTAAAGTATAAACTTTGAAAAGTTTAGGGACCAAAATGTAATTTTAAAAAATTACATATGGGTCACGAAAATAAGTAATAAAAATATTATTTTTCACATTTTTAAAATGTTGGGAAATAATATTTAATGGTTTAATTTCATGTTCAATTTAGATTGTTTGATTAAAGTGATTGAATTGTAATTTTTGGAAATTACAAGGGCAAAACGGTAAAGTGAAAAACTAATTTGTTCATCTTTGACTATTGAAAGATGACAAGGCTGATATTTATCTGATTTTGAAGATGATAAGGATATGTATCTTGGTTTTATGGTAATTATGAAGTTATATTAAGGGTATATTGGTATTTTCTCAAGTTTATGATTTAAATAATATTTTTAAAGGATGATAAGAATGATATCAATCAAAAATATCATGACAATGTTCATCTTCTCCAGCATCTTCACGTGAGAAAGCTTCAAAGATAAGAAAAAATATTTTATTTTCAATTTTTGAGCTAATTCCTTTGGAATTGGAGTTATGTCGTGAAATAGGAAAGTGATCTACTCGAAAAACGCTATCATTTGGTACCTGTCATAACCAGTTTTCGCCCGGGTACGAAATTTTTACTTGGTGGGAAAAATAATGTGAATAAATGGTTTTAAAAATGTTTTGGGAGTCGCCACCGACCTTTTGGGTCAGGTAGGTCGAATACCTAAAAATTATCTTTTAAAAGAGTTTTTAAGAAAAAATCAGTTAAAAGATAAATTGGTCTGCGTTTTAACCAAAAATTCATTTTTTAATAATAAAAAGGGTTTGTGGTCGATTACGTTTGGGGAAGGATTAACACCCCTACAACGCCCAAAATTGGTACTTATTAATTATAAATTATCTATATTATTAGAAATTTAAATATTCAAATGTATTTAATTTATGATCTTGTTATTTCAAACTTATTACTATAATTGTAAGAAAATATATTAATTTTTATATATGTATATAAATAAGATATTTATTTATTTAAAAATATCAGAAAATGACTTCTAGGTGCTTTAAGACAACTCTTTTCTTAATATTCAAAAATAAATAAATATTAAAACAACATAAAAAATAATTAAAAATAGATTAATATATATATTTTATAAAAGTAGGATATTTATTTAAAAATATCAGAAAATGGACATCCAGTTTATCTTAAGACTGCCCTTTCTTAATATTAGGAAATAAATATTAAAACATGTTTAAATAATATATATATATATAATAATATATATTAATAAAAATAAACAATTATTATTAATTTATAAAATTAATCAAATAATAATAATTTAATTTAAAATATTAAACATATAAAAATAAACTATATTTAAACAATAACTAAAACAATTAAAATTCAAACTATAGTAAAAATATAATAATAAAACTTGTATCTAGCAATAACTGAAAGTATTAATCTTAATGATTAATTTATAACATATTGAAATTCAAGGATATAATTTGTAAATTTATGAAATATAATAATGAACAGCATAATTTTACCATAATAATACTACAGTATTAAAATATAATTTACTAAAATTATAAAGGACTAAAATGAGTATTTATCCTAAATATTATAAAAGTATGGTAGTGACTAAATTATAAAGAAATAAAAATAAATGACCGAATTAAAGCTTTCATGAATTGATTTCAGTGATCAAAATGGAATGCTACAAAACCTGAAGGATTGCGGCAAGGGTTTTACTATGTGTGAAATTACACAATAGTCCCTCCCCCAAAACGACGTCGTTTGGGGAAGGATATTTAAACCCAAACGTCCGGCCCTTAGGGCCATCATCTCTCATTTTTAACATTTCACTTCTCTATCTAAGAGAGAGAAGTTTAAACTTTCTCTCTACTCTCTTTTCAGTTCCCTCACCGGAGGGAAAAGATCACCGACCGGCCGCCTTGTTCCAGCGTCGGCCCCTACCGCCGGCCACCACCAACTGTGGCCGGAATTTAAATATTTACCCCAAAATTTTTCTTTTTCCACCCTAGTACCAAATATGGCATTCTTTTGGTCTAAAAACTCTTAGATCACCCTAGATCTAAGAAACACCGAAGCTTTTACCTCGGTTGGAACTACGTTCCCGGCGACGTTTCGAAGACCTCCGATGATGGTAAGTATTCCGGCTTCTTTTTTTTTGGTTTGTATTTTTCTGGGATTGTTGGTGTAGTTCTTTGCTCTCTGTTTTTTTTGTTCCTTCTCTGTTGGTTGACGTTGTTTTCTTTGCAGGTGGTCGATGGCTTTTATAGTCATCGACGGTGTAGCTCTCGAACCGGTCCTAAATGGTGACCCTAGGTGTGTCACCGGACTATGGTGGTGACTCACCATAGGGTTTCAACGTGAGGCGATGACTAGGTGCTTCTAGAGGCTTCGGTTGAAGGTGGCTTCGTGGAGGCGTAGCAGCTGCTGAGACGCCGAGGTGGCGGTAGTTTCTAGAGGCGGCAGCTGGGGTCTTCTAGAAGCGACGGCTGGGACGTGGCTCTAGGGTATCATACCCTAGGGTTTTATCTGGAACCTCTGGGGACCGTTGGATCTAAGCCAAATCCAACGGCTGTGATGCTGAGGTGGATGGCTGTTGATGAGATGATACAAACCCTGTATCATTAGGGTTAGGCATGGGCCTGGATCGTTTTGGGCCATCCGGGTTTTGTAAAATGGGCCAGAGTTGGGCCTTGTAATATTTATTTAATTTTATTTTTATTTTTTAATAATAATACATATAATATATATATATATATATAATTAAAAATTATTGTTTACAGCTGCCCCTCTTTGCTCATTTTTGTGTTAACAAGAATAGAGCAAAGACATAAAATAAAGGATAATTTTTCATTTTACTTCTTTTGAGTAGGATGGAAATATTGAAAACATTCTGCCCAGAGGTCTTATGAATGGCCCTGAGGTCTTATCATCTTGCACTGTAGGTCTTACAGATGACCCTGAGGCTTTAAAATCAAAAAGCTCCCTAAGGCTTTTTTGAAAACATCATGCACTGTAGGTCTTACAGATGACCCTGAGGCTTTAAAATCAAAAAGCTCCCGAAGGCTTTTTGAAAACATCATACACTGTAGGTCTTATAGATGACCCTGAGGCTTTAAAATCAAAAAGCTCCAGAAGGCTTTTTGAAAACATCATGCACTGAAGGACTTACAGATGACCCTAAGGCTTTAAAATCAAAAAGCTCCCGAAGGCTTTTTGAAAACATCATGCACTGTAGGTCTTACAGATGACCCTGAGACTTTAAAATCAAAAAGCTCCCGAAGGCTTTTTGAAAACATCATGCACTGTAGGTCTTACAGATGACCCTGAGGCTTTAAGATCAAAAAGCTCTCGAAGGCTTTTTGAAAACATCATGCACTGTAGGTCTTACAGATGTTGGAAATAGTTTACTAAGTAAAAAGCTATGGAAATCGTTTTCTTACTTTTCAACAATTTCATTTTTAGAAAAGATTAAATGAGAAATTTTGGAAATCGTTTTCTCATTGAAATAACTTGTTGATTGGGTAACATGACCCATTTAAAATAATGTCTCTTCTGTGGATTGCGTCCATCTATTCTTTAGATATTTGTGTGATTCCTTGTAAGGTATTGTTCATCATGAATCTTCTTTTTCATATAAAGATCTGTAAAACTTCATGTTTGAATGCATTCAGATATATCAATGTAATGCATTGTCTATTGTGTAAATGATGTTCTTATGAATGCATGAATGTTTATGCAATCTTCATTTGATTTCAAAGTGGTGAACTTGGTCTTCCTTCACTTGATCATTCATTGCCAGGGTTACCTTTGGATATCAGTGTAGCTGATAGAGTTCAACCTAGCCTCACTTGGATGGATGGTGAAGTCAAGGTTGTACCTTTGATTGTTTCGATCTAGGAAAGCAACAAGTATCCTGCACAAACAAGAAAGCTAAAAAAATGGTTAAATATGGAAGCGGAAAATATATATAAGTTGGTGATATGTTTAAAGGAAATGATGAAGTATGGTAATGAAAGTAGAATGAATGTGATGGAGATGAATATGAAAAGTAGTATCTCAAAGAAGACTCAAAGAAGAACCAATGTTAAAGAACAAAGACCCAGACTTTATATTGCTTTTTTAAGGGATGGTAAACAAGGACTTTGACCCACTATCTATAAAGAGATAGGAACCAGAAGTATCAGGGTGACATAGATAGGGGTGACGCCACAAGCATAAGCTTGATAAGTCGATAAAGTTCACTTAAGAACTAAATATTTGATTAAACAAAGTGAATTGATTTCTTTTACAAATGAATGGAAATCTATTTATAGGCCTAAGAGTGCATGGTGTGAATAAAAAACATTTAATGAGTGAACCTTCATGGATGAGTGTTCATACTTTAAGTAGATACAAAGCATGGCTTAGGTGAATGAATTTTGATGAATGGATGTTCATCTTTTAATGGAATACATCCTTTGGCCGAATTCATCCCACCTTGTGTGAACTTGTTGATTTGTCTTCTATGGATGAATGTTCATGAATGTATCTTGGCTGAAACTCTTCCCCCTTGTGTGAACATGACTATTTGGCTTCTTACATTAATATGCATGAATATGCATGAATGGATGAATTTAAAAGCCTTTGAATGAATCCTTTCACCTCCTCACAAATGTTATGATTCATTTTAATATTATTTTCTCGTCCATGCATGTCTTCATTAATTCCTCCCATGCATAAGTCCTTTGAAGGAGATGAATGGTTGCAAATCCCGTATTAATTTCCAGCCTGCACTGTCTTCAGTAATCTGGTCATATCTCAAGTTCCTGATATCGGATTGATGTGATTCAAAATGTGTTGGAAATCTACGAGATAGGGGATTAAATGTTAAGAAGACTTTATCACCCAAAGAGTCTTGGAACATGTTCAAAAATGTAGATCAAGCTGACTGACGTGAACTGTCCAACCAACTCTTCAATTGCCTTTAGTCTTCTTAGCATCCAATGACCCTAGACAAAGTATGTAAACAAATAATTAGATAGGAATTGAGCTATGATAATTATGAATGCATTCTTTCACATATGTTAATAATGCAAATGAAATAACTATGAATGCATATGCATTGAATGAGTTATATAAAGATGTGAATTAATAAGTCATGCATGAATATCATATATTATACATATAAATGACAGCATATAACATTCAAGCATAATTAAGAATAAGATAAACATATTCACATGACATATAATGCATAAATAAGTAAATAAATAATAAAATAAGGCAAGACTCCCTTAGAATCATCTTGGAAGAACTTCAAAGTTGTGAGCATGTTTTGTTTGAACTTGGTGGTCGGTAGGATCACATCAGTAGCAACCTATGCCATAAAGCTGAAGAACCATTTGACCAACTGGTATCTTTGTGCCTTCTTTTCTTCATTTAAGTCTCTGAAGAAATGTTTTATTTAGGGAACTCTTGTCGTAGTCAGAACTATGACCTTGATGCCCCATTTTGTCTTTGATAACATCGGCTTTCTTTATCTGGTCTTGTGTAGAAATCCAATAAATCTTTCTTCTTTGAAAAGAGAATCTATCATCTTTGAAGAATGTAGATGTAGATATGTCAAATTCAGCAGAGATTAATTAGGAGATCAACGTCTGTTCTGATTTGACTTTTGAAACACATCACAAGAAAGATTTTATCCTAATTCCTTTCATGTCTCCACATCTAATTGGATCTCGAACAAATCCATTTAGACTGTATAAGGTCGAGATACTTAACAACAACTTGTCATTCAACCTCATTTGGCTCCACTAGTTTCTTTTTGTTAAAATTTCCGCTTCCCTTCTGTTTAAAGAAATCTTCATCATATCTCACTTTAAATCTTGGTGTTAAAGAAGGAAAACTTCATCTTGGATCCATAAATGGAAATATCATATGATTGCAACATTGGTTCAGCACCATAATTATTGGTTCTTAAAACACTTGACAACACATTCATCATTTCTTGTGGCTTCTGCTCAGATGCTCATAAAACTTTTGACAACACATTCAATCTCATGTGGTTTCTGCCTAGATGTTCATAAAACTTTTGACAACACATTCCTCTTTTTCTTTGGCTTCTGCTCGGATTTTTGGTCAAGGAAGCTCTTTGCACAGTGTTCAAAGCTTTTGTATGATGTCACAAGACCACTTGAGAACAAAACTCAGTGGGAATACAAGTGAGATGTTGGCGTGTTTCATAACCAAATATGCTAGTGTTGAATTGAATAAGAGATGCCAACTGATCTTGATATTATCTCAGGTAAGTGTGATACCAACCACTTTTTCTTCTATAATAAGTGTTGTACGAAATAGAAACACATCAGCTATAGGAGCCATGTACAGAATGATATCCATGGAATTCCTGCCGCTGGGGATGAAACGCACATGATAAAACCAAAATAGATGAAAACTTATTTCAGCCTAGCTGGTAATGATAACCCCAGTAACATCGGGAAAGAGCAATATACATAAGTCGAGCCTCTTTATTCAATGTCATTAAGTAAGCAAAAATTGTTGTGAAAAAAACAGCTTCTTAACACCAACATTATGGTTGAAACTAACTGCAATGAATCTTAAAGAAATATTTCCAATCATCACCGATAACACAGAAAACAAAATTCAAAGCCGATATTTTGATGAACTGAACCCTGGATTGAATAGTATGGCTGGGGACCATATTTATCCATGCAACCGTAATGTAGCTTAACAAAGAATACACTGTCATGTTCCACATGGTTAAGAAGATTGGATATTTGAAACCATACTTGCTGAGTAGATATTTGTTCAATAACAGGACCCTAATGCAGCTGCCTGGTGAAAGAAATAATTATGTATAATTAGCTCGACTGTCATTGTTTCACCATTTTTATTCTTAATACCTTTCTGGCTCATTGGAAATATTTGCTCAAATCAATGATCTTTAACATATGATGATGTGGGCTTTCAGCATGCCCTAATATTTGTTGATATGAACGTTCAAAATTCCTGATTTTGATTGAAAGGGGCTTTCAGCATGCCCCAATATTGGCTAATACAAACGTTCAAAATGTGTCAATACTCCGGATTATGATTGAAATGGGCTTTTAGCATGCTCTATCATTTTCTTCTTGTTAATCTGAGCCTTCAAAATGCCTCACATGGATCTGTCTGAAGTAATTTTTAAAATGTTCCAACATTTGTTGTTACAGATGTTAAAAGTATGCTCAACATTACTTCTTGCGGAGATGAGCCTCCAAGAATGCCCCACTATTCTATTTCAGGTTGAAATGGGCTTTCAAGATGTCCAGCATGGATCTGTCTGACTTGGGCCTTCAAAATACCCCCGACATTCTAAACTGTAAGGCTTACTCTCAACGTCTGTTTGACTTGAATATCATGATCCCCACAAGGTTAAATTTAGACAATGCACTATGGTGGGTACTTGTGGCTTTATTCATGCCCCAAATCTGTTTTCTCATTCTGGTGCCACTAAACGACATTTGTCATGTAACCTGAGGAATTCTTTTCATGTTATCACGAACTTAAGAAATAATCAATCATTCTGACAGGAATATCTGAGATATGTACCTCTTCTGAATGAGGTGACCATTTTCTGGATTTAGAGGGGTCTAGTCAGACAGAGTGGTATAAATCGCTTGATAATTATTTCCAGGTCGACACAGTGATCCTTGTTTTCAGTCAAGGTTATTTCTGGAATATACTTTTCCATGCAATATATTGATTTTGATAACTACTCATCTGATTATGAAGCGGTCTTTCAGGATGATTTCACAGATATTGAAAGTTCTACTGATACCGAGGAAATATTGAATTCTGATTTTGATGAGGAGAATAAACTGTTATACTTGAAAATGGGGTACTCAGAGGATAAAGCTTCAATAGCCATGGAGAGATGTGGTCCGGATTCATCAATTGCATAGTTGACATATTTTATATGTGCTGCTCAAATGACTAAGGCTGCTGATGCACTTATTACGGTAGAAGATAGGAAGCCATTATGCATTGATCCCAATTACAAGAAAAGGCAAAACTCAGGTTATGATTTTTGGAAAAGGAAAAAGCAGAGGAAGCTTGAAAAGAAACTTCTTAATGAAGACTATCATCAAATTCATCTTCTAAATCCAATGATTGGTTTTGGGGTTCATACCAAACCAAATCAGATAACTCAAAGAACACTTCCAGAAGATACTATTGGGCCTCCTTATTTCTACTACAAGAACGTGGTACTTGCTCCAGTTGGTGTTTAGACCGAAATGTCACGGTACACATTCGATGTAGAGTCAGAATTTGTAGATTCGAAGTATTTTTGTCTGTTGGAAAAGGGGCTATATTCATAATCTACCAATTGAGAATATATTTCCTCTTATTCAACTTCCTCCATGCACCATACATGATGCTTTTCCATTGAAAAAAATGGTGGATTTCCTGGGATCCAAGAACAAAGTTGAATTGTTTACAAACATGTACAGGAAATGCCAAATTGACAAAAAGGATCCGTAAGGCTCTTGAAGCTTATGACGATGAGCCACCTTCGAGTGTCCAGAAGTATGTTCTTGATGAATGCCGAAAATGGAATCTGGTATGGGTTGGAAGGAATAAAGTTATTCCACTTGAACCTGATGAGGTGGAAATGCTTCTAGGTTTCCCTAAAAACCATACATGAGGAAGAGGATCTGCTAGAGACATGTTCCCTGATGGTATCAATGTCCTGTCTCTTTTCTCTAGGATCAGTGATGCAGAGGTTGCCTTCTATTGTCTTGGCATACCTTTGAAAACAAAGGTGCAAGAACTGAATGATGATCGGTTGGAGTAATTGATGAGTAGATTTGGCGAATTCGACCTTGTTGTTGATGGCATCCAGTATAACAACCTTACCAGAAGAAATAAACATCATCGGGATGAACTATAAGATTTTTATTGGTGCATTTTCTTGCAATGACTGCTACAGTGACTATCTCTTCTGTTGCTCCAAAATACTCACTGCTATATCCCATTCACTCTTCCTGAACCATGGAAAGGTTTGGTTGATAGTAAAACTGGTTATCTTTACTTTTGGAATTCTGTAACCAATGTCACCTAATATGAAAGGTATACAAGTGTAGAATCTGTTCCAATGTCCTATTCTGTGCCATAAGTTCTCATATTCAAGTTCAACAATCTTCTAAAGGGCATAATGGATATAATCCTGTCAAAGAAAATGATCGGCATGAAAGAAGTAGCAATGATGCATCAAGACTTGAACCAGCATCTTGGTATAACCAGAGTGCAGGTGTTGACTTGTTTGTAGCTCTGTGATTGGAGGATCTAGATTAGTGGCTGGGGAAAATAATTTATCTGGTGATGCTTATCGCCCTTAGCATGAGATAAGTGATCATCTTTCTTAATGAATTGCCAATAATGTCACAGGAGAGTATCATAAGTTCAATTCTCTAGACTTCTTGGACTTCTTGAACCAATTTTTTTTAAGAGATGTGAAATGTTTCATCATTCTGGCCTCGTTCATTCTTTTTCTACAATAGAGGTAGAATAGGCAGCAACTTGCTTCAAGGACATTCCTCATTTGGGACTATCATGTTTGAAAATGTTTTTTCTCTTTCTTTATCAAAGAATAATAGAATTTTGTAAAGTATTGCTCCTTACAGGTTCACAATTAAATCAAATCATAAGCATGAATTTAATGAATATAAAATAAATCAACTATACTTTTAAATCAAAAAATATAGTCCTATGGCAAGTGTCAAAATTATTGATTGTTTTAAGGTGTAGGTTGATATTGGTAAAGTAAGATATTTCAGGTTAATCTAGTATATATGTCTCTTTGAGCTTCCACTATCTTAAAGGAATGTTTGTTATGCTCATCTCATAGAGATACTTCTTGTTTCTAGAATCTCAGGAACGTCATGGGGATGTGCAGTGCTTCATTATGAGCTTAAGGTCGTCTCTTATGTCGTTGTTGCACCATTCAATATTCGAGCCGCCTTTTCAGGTTTTCAACTCGAATCCTCTTTTGGTTTCAAAATGTTATTTAAAAATTTACACCTTGAACCCCCCCTTTTATCATTTTTCTTATTATGCATTAAAGATTTAAAAAACCAATTTTTGTAAATAAAAATCAATCCTGAGAGGCAGAATGAAATCTAAAGATATTCTCTTTCACATAGAAATCAATGTATGATTAGAATGGATTTTTTAGGTACGTAACGTAGGTCAGGGCTTATGGTTACGAAAAAAAGGGATAAAAAGTCCCAAACAAGTGTTTAAGGGTAATTAAACCAATGATCAATTCTGATGCCTTTAATCTTGCCTTGCTTGACTTTGATCTGCTTTGCTGGGGGGTTTTCCATAAGATTTATTCATCTCCAGCATTTATTGTGCTTCTTGTTGAATATGACTCTTTGAACTTATTGCACTTGATCAACCTTGTAGCTTGAGGCTCAATGAGTCACACATCATGATTCAATTTTTTCCTTTTTTCCTTTTTTCCTTTTTTCCTTTTTTCCTTTTTCCTTTTTTTTTTTGTTTTTTTAATGAGTATATGACTCCAATTGCTTTGAGAACCTCATTTTCCTCTGACATTTCGAGAATTCTTTCGCTATTCTTGAATGGATTGATCTTCAAGCACCTTGTATTTGATCTATCTTATAGTTCAAAACTCTCTTCATTTCATGAATATTTTCCTTCGTAATTGACAATCTTTATTCCTGTGAGCAGATATCCTTTTTCTTGCCTTCCAAGATGGAGGGTGATCCTTGGTTAAGGTTGAATCAGAAAAAATATTATAGGCTCAAACGGGACAACAAGGGATATATATGCATATATTTTGAAAGGATAAATGAAACAATGCGTTCGTCATCTCGTACACAGAAGCCTTTGTAAAAACAGTTATCCCCAGGGGGATGAATATTCAAGATTCATCTTTATTTACATGAAAACAATATAATTAATGCATTATATATTTATCTTAATTCATCTTTTTTTCCTTCTTCTTTGAGTATACCCCAATCACTCGAAATTATATTCGATAAGTTGATCCATAATGCCTCATCTCGTTTCTTCTTGCAGGAAGATTCATGGATAATTGAAAGTTTGGTTCTTTTGAGGTCATTTGGTTTATGATGGTTTTGTATTTGGAAGGACAAATGTGTGACTTTTGAAGTCGTGTATGTGTAGAATGTAGAATCATAAACCAGTAAACATCTGGAGTTGGTCTTTTAAAAATAGGTAGAGACATTTCTTTATAGTCTCAGATAATTGTAGTGTCAGGATTTGGTTTTGTAAGGATCAAGTAATTGGCGTTGGATGGGATATGGAAGATATATTTTACCACTTGCCAAAGATCTATAACTCTTGAAAAATTAAAAGAATATTTAATCTACTTGATACTAAAAAATTTCAAGATTAAAACTAAATTCCTTGCTCATAACCATAAAAGCAACAAAATTTATTTATTGCACAAAGGGCGGAGAAACGAACAAAAAACAAGTTCAAACAAGATGCTGAAAATGAAAGGTACTACAGTGGTAGATAACTACTTCCACTTGTTTATCTATCATGACTCATCATTCCTTGAATGTTGGGTGTGTACTTGGCTGAGGATTCTCATCCTTATTTTCCCCCATTTCTCGATCATTTCTTGTGTCAAGACTCCCTTGTCAACGAGCGTCTCTATTTCTTTTAACAATGACCAACAATTCCCTGTTGAATGCCCAGATACTCCCAAGTGAAAATTACAGAAGCTATTTTGATCATAGCAATGGGCATAAGGCTTTGGTGACACTTTCACCAATCTTGGTGTAATGTATTGACCTTTAACCAAATGAGGGTACAAATCTGAGATAGATTCTTGAAACACCTGCAGAGTTTTTCTCGCTTGAGAGATTATCACTTTCTTTGATCATTCTAAACGAATAAATGCTCTCCTGTGATCGAGGGGGTTCTGGATGCTCATTTCAACTACAACTGGGGTAGTATTAACCAGACTCCTTAAGTTGCCCCTTGCCTTACTGGTTTTCAAAAAATCTAATATAGGTATCTGAGGTGTCTTCTGGGTTATATCTGCTCCATTCTTTCTTAGACCTATGGGCCAATCTCGAATTACATCCATGGGAGCCTTTTGATTTTCTTGTGCCCGATATTCTTCGTAGGATTTGGTCACATTAGTCTTAGTCGAGGCAATAATTTCTGAGTGTTGAACTTTAACCCCTTCTTTTACCTTGTATTTTTGAATTGCTTGCTCTAAAGGATCTTGGAAATTTCCCCCAAGGTTATCAGAAACCTTAATTGAACAACTTGGAATTCAGTCTGATTTATCCAAAGAACATCCTTATAGGTCCAATTTTCATTTGGAGGCCACTGTGACTGAACAAGTCGTGGAGTAGTTAATCTGGCTGAGAGCATTTTTGAATGCAATTTTTCACATGAACAGTGGAAAGGAGGAAATTGAAAACTCTGCACATTCTTTTTCTTGATCAACCTTTGACCCTTTTCTATGTCCCTTTTCTTTTGGTAAAACTTATCTCTCACAAGTTAACATTTTCTATTCATTGATTCTTCATTCACCATTAATTCATCCATGCCCCTCGGGACCAAATCTTGAAGTTGTCCTGAATTACCATGCTCTTTAATAGGTTCTTGATCATCAGACACTATCACGTCGAACTCATTATCATTCAGAACCTCATTCATAGCTTTCACAGTGGGATCCTCTAAGGGCTTCCCTCCATAGATCATATCATTCATCATGCTCATTAACATGGTCATTTGTTCTGTTGAATCAGCCTGAAACGTTTTTGCATGATCAGTCATTTCTTGTTGAGTCTTGATAAGTTGCTCTTGCAATTTCTCGATTCTACCAACCCTTGCTAGAATATCATTCATGGATATTATCCCTCTTTAGGAAGACCAAGTTAGCTCCACTTTGATTTCAAAAATTATGTCATGGAATTCTCCACGAATTATTCCACGTTGTCATGATTAAATGCATGTAAAATAGTTTGAAATAAAATGTAATTATACAAATATGGAAATGCAAAAATGAAAATGTAAATACAAACGTAAGAATGCAAAAATGCAAAATGCAAATGCAAATGTAAATATGCGAATAAAATTGCAAATTGTGCCATACAAAAGCAAACATAAAAGTATAAATGCAAAGATGCAAAATGCAAATATGCAAATATGCAAATGTAAATATAAATTATCTAAAATACCAGAATAAGACATCCAGTTATATTAAGACTTCCATTTTCTTTGATATTGAAAATAAATAAACATTATTATTTAATTAAATATGTTTTAATGAATGATGTAAGTTTGAAAATGTAAATGTAAATACAAACGTAAACATGTAAAGATGCAAAATGCAATGCATGTATGAAAAGGTGTTACTCAAGAGTGATCATCTTAGAACAGATTTCATTGAACACAAAAGTTTCTGTGCATCAAACAAAACTTTTACATATAAAGGACAGCTTTCAGTTCTAACTTCAGCATATAGGGGATAACTTTCCCTCCTAACTTCTCTAAAGCCAAGTTAATCTATTAGCTTATGGGTCATATTTCTTGTCTGGAATGCAACTTCTTCCATGACATTTTCTTTCATCTTTTGTATCAGTTCTCGGAGTTGCTCATTTTCCTTTGTAAGAGAACCTTTATGTTTAAGAAGTTCTTGGACAAGATATTCATATATGTTGCAGTTATTTTTCAGTTTGGTAACCCCTGTTATCCATTCTTCTGGAGTGTTTCCTACGCCAACTTTTTGAAAGGCTTGACTGATCTTTTGGAAATCTTAATGCATGGTTTCCACTTCTATGCTCAATTTCTTGTTTTGATCTTTTAAATAACATGCTTGAGCTTCATAAAAAAACCCTCTATTCTGAATGCCCTGACTGATGCTCTTACCGTAGATTGCTTTTGGTATCAATCTGTCAGGATCTTTGTCGAGTACTTTTGGTATTAATATAATAGGATCTTTGTGTGCATTGTTTGCTTCTATCCTCGGAGTTTCCTCAGGATGCCTTCCCTTGGCCGCATCATATTTTGTTTGATCATAAAACTTTTTGTCCATTTACGATTTCTTTCCAATTTGATGAACAGTCTTTCAAGTCAACACCTTTTGGTTATGCCATGATCATGCAATGCAGACAAAAGAATATAAACAAATTAGAATAATGTAACATGCATGGAAAAAAAAGAAAAAATATAATAGTTAGTACCAACTGATGGAAAGAAAAAATCTATCTATAAAGGTATAACTCCTAACCTCATGCTTTCTAGTTCCATGCTTTTATTCAGGAAAAACAAATGAAAATAAAATAAATTAAAAGCTATAGCTTATTTCTCCTTTGTGTACACCTACGGACAGAGGTTCAATACAGTCTTAGATCAGGAGACTTTCTAAGGTTCATTATATGTAGGGCTTCAGTTCTAAGAGTAAAGGTACTCGAACTGTCCTTGTTGGTGCCCCCTTAGGCTGCCAAACCCACAATCCTAGTCCATCACAGACTAAAGTGGATCGAGTTCAATTCGAGGGGATACACTTCTCTATACCTGACACGGAGAATAAATTCTCACAAAGACATAGAGCATATGAACCCCGAAAGCTACTTGCTATGTCTGACACGGAGAATAAATTCTCACGAAGACGTCGCTTTCACTCCAACTTAAAAGGGACAAGCTTGATTATAAAGCTTATGTATGCAATGCAAATGATGTGTGTGAGGAGAAATGTTCAAACCTCTGACAAATAAATAATAAAATTTAATAAAAATAAATAATAATAAGTCTATATAAAATTTTGAAAAGAAATAATTATAAATTAAATATATAAAATTTTAATTTCTAATTAATAGAGACAATTTATAATTGATTTTAAAGTTGGACCGGTCCCCAGCGGAGTCGCCAAGCTGTCGTACTCGATTTTCGCCCGGGCATGAAATTTTTACTTGGTGGGAAAAATAATATGAATAAATGGTTTTAAAAATGTTTTGGGAGTCGCCACCGGCCTTTTGGGTCAGGTAGGTCGAATACCTAAAAATTATCTTTTAAAATAGTTTTTAAGAAAAAATCAGTTAAAAGATAAATTGGTCTGCGTTTTAATCAAAAATTCATTTTTTAATAATAAAAAGGGTTTGTGGTCGATTACGTTTGGGGAAGGATTAGCACCCCCACAACGCCCAAAATTAGTACTTATTAATTATAAATTGTCTCTATTATTAGAAATTTAAATATTCAAATGTATTTAATTTATGATCTTGTTATTTCAAACTTATTACTATAATTTTAAGAAAACATACTAATTTATATATATATGTATATAAATAAGATATTTATTTATTTAAAAATATTAGAAAATGACTTCTAGGTGCTTTAAGACAGCTTTCTTCTTAATATTCAAAAATAAATAAATATTAATAAAACATAAAAAAATAATTAAAAATAGATTAATATATATTTTTTATAAAAGTAGGATATTTATTTAAAAATATCAGAAAATGGACATCCAGTTTATCTTAAGACTGCCCTTTCTTAATATTAGGAAATAAATATTAAAACATGTTTAAAATAATATATATATAAAATAATATATATTAATAAAAATAAACAATTATTATTAATTTATAAAATTAATCAAATACTAATAATTTAATTTAAAATATTAAACATATAAAAATAAAATATATTTAAACAATAACTAAAACAATAATAATTCAAACTATAGTAAAAATATAATAATAAAACTTGTATCTAGCAATAACTGAAAGTATTAATCTTAATGATTAATTTATAACATATTGAAATTAAAGGATATAATTTGTAAATTTATGAAATATAATAATGAACAAAATAATTTTACTATAATAATACTACGGGATTAAAATATAATTTACTAAAATTATAAAGGACTAAAATGAGTATTTATACTAAATATTATAAAAGTATGGTAGTGACTAAATTATAAAGAAATAAAAATAAAAGACCGAATTAAAGCTTTCAGGAATTGATTTCAGTGATCAAAATGGAATGCTACAAAACCTGAAGGATTGCGGCAAGGGGTTTACTATATGTGAAATTACACAATAGTCCCTCCCCCAAAACGACGTCGTTTGAGGGAGGATATTTAAACCCAAACTGTTGGCCCTAAGGGCCATCATCTCTCATTTTTAACATTTCACTTCTCTCTCTAAGAGAGAGAAGTTTAAACTTTCTCTCTACTCTCTCTTTAGTTCCCTCACCGGAGGGAAAAGATCACCGACCAGAATTTAAATATTTACCCCAAAATTTTTCTTTTTCCACCCTAGTACCAAATATGGCATTCTTTTGGTCTAAAAACTCTTTGATCACCCTAGATCTAAGCAGCTGGCTGAGACATCGAGGCGACGGTAGTTTCTGGAGGCGGTAGTGGGGTCATCTAGAAGCGGCGGCTGGGACGTGGCCCTAGGGTATCATACCCTAGGTTTTTATCTGGAACCTCTGGGGACCGTTAGATCTAAGCCAGATCCAACGGCTGTGATACTGAGGCGGCTGGCTGCTGATGAGATGATACAAACCCTGTATCATTAGGGTTAGGCTTAGGCCTGGATCATTTTGGGCCATCCGAGTTTTGTAAAATGGGCCAAAGTTGGGCCTTGTAATATTTATTTAATTTTATTTATTTATAATAATAATACATATAATATATATATAAATAATAATAATAATAATAATAAAAGTAATAATTAAAGTAAAATGAAAAATTAGTGTTTACAGTATCGATATTTCTGTTGAGTTAATCGATTGGCGGAATCGGTCAAGAGGGGGGTGAATTGGCAATTAAAATTTTGTGGAAGCTTTTACAGAAAATTGAAAGTAATTGCGCATCAATTTAAAGTGGTTCAACTTTCTCAATCAAAGTCTACATCTACTACCTTAGCTATCCACACTAAGGATTTTCCAATAAATTCACTAATTTGTTCTTTCTTTTGAGGCCAAAGAGATAACCTTACAACACCCTCAAGAATATACCCCAATTCTTGAGAACACTCTTTCCCAAAGAGAAGATTACAAATTTGCAAACTTACAAGGAAATACTCACAAGGTAGATTGTTTGCACAATTCTAGAACAAAGAAAAGAACACTCAAGAATGAATACAATTGAGTACAAGTAGTGTTCTTGAAAACAAAATGAATATTGAATAAAAAATAGGCTTGAAATGCACAAACTTGAGGTTTGATGCTTTCTCTTTGATTCTCTCTTGATTCTACTTGCTTGTTGTTTCTTGTTGTTGATCAATGGATTCTAATCTTGCTTAAATACACCTTGAATCACTTCTGAATGTTGGGGATCATTAATGAAGTTATTGGAGCCGTTTAAGTGTGAAAACAATTAATATTTCTGCTTGGAGCGTGGGGGAATTGGTACCCCCTCATGGGGAATCGGTTCCCTAAGTGTAAAATTCAAATATTTCGACCGTTGAACAGTGGGGGGAATCGATACCCCCTGGGGGGAATCGGTTCCCTCCGAGCATTCTGTTTTTCTCGGAGCAAAACCATTCAGGGGGAATCGGTACCCCCTTGGGGGGAATCGGTTCCCTCTGAGCAATCTGTAATTTTTGGCTTTGAAACGATTCGAAATACTTTGTAAAATTATTTTGAAATTATTTTAAGATTAAAACTTAATTTTACACTTGTGTAGGGATTTAAAATGAACTTTGAAATACTTTGATTAATATTTTGATATTTGATTTAATATATCGAATATGCTTAGAAAAATCTTTTTTCAAAATTAAAATTCTTTTAATTTAATTTGTTATATCGAAACATCAAAATGTTTTCAACAATCTCCCCCTTTTTGATATAACAAAACATTTTAAGATTTTCTAATTTCAAAATGAATTTTGATTTTGAAAAATACTACCCCCTTACTTTAACACTTTCTCCCCCTTTTTTGTGAAATCAAAAAGACCCTATAAAAACGTTTTAAACAAGAATTTTGAAAAACGTAAGCCAATTGATTTATTAATATAAAGCTTAAGCTGCTAAGATCACAATCAAAAGAGAGGTTAGCCATTAGTTTCATAATCAATATTCATAAACATGTAACGGATAATTGGTCATATATGTCTAAAGATGCAAAATAAACACGAAATCCAAATCAAATGTATTAAACATAAGTTCGAACAACCAAAAATAAACAATCCAAAAGCATTCAAAATGTTTTAACAATAATGCAAATATCCAAGTTCAATCCAAACAAGCAAAGCAAATATCAAAGTTTAAGCATCCGTAGGAGTATCGGGAGGTGGGAAATGAGCTCGCATAGCTGCCATTTCATGAGTGAGTGCATTAATACGAGCGTTGGTTGCTTTATTGTTTGCACGCATCTCCCGGAGAATTTCTAATTGTTGAGCTTCCATAGTCGATAAGTGAAATTCTATTGAAGTGAAGCAGAATCCAATGATGCATAACGGAAATCAAATGTCTCCATAAATGATTGAAAATATGGAGGCACTTGATCTTCTTGCTGAGCTTGTTCCTCATGCTGCTCCGGCTCATCGTCGGCTTCGTCAATATCTTGCATTAATTGTTCAAGCTCGGGATCATCGTCAGCTTCTGGTGGAGCTTGTGAAGAACTAGCACCGGAGTATTCTTAGAAGATCGAACCCATTCACCGGTTTCCTTATTCTTTATCCATCCCTCTCTCGTTAAGGAAATAAGATTAATTTGTTTTTTGAGAGGAAAGACGACATCTAGACCAACTCTAAGCCCGGCTTTAGAAAATAGATTACTTATAATACAACCGTAAACTAGAGATGAACAGAGTTTCTTATTAGGAACAAGATTTACGGTTTCAACAATTTCAGCAAAAATAATCTGAGGTAGGTTTATTTTAATATTGTTTTGGAAACAATGTAACCACCAAAGATCCAAGACTCTAAGAGTTGAGTAACGACCACCGGATGGTCGAAACCACCAAGAAATCATTAGATGAAGAAAACGATCATGAAGATCTAAGACACTCGCACTATCCCTTCTTTTATAACGAGAACCTAAAAATGTTTTTCATTTGATATACCATCATTATCTAATCCTAATTCATTGGCTATGTAAGCCGAGTCAAGATGGAAGAATTGTCCTAGGAGATAGGAACGAACTGCTATGGTTTTGAGCTCAGTTTTTAACACAAACAGCATTAGAATAGAAGATGTGAACAAGTTGATGGTAAACTATAGGTTCAAGGTCATAAATTTTATCGAATTTCCACTCTTGTAAAAGAGGAAGATATCTAAAATTGATATATATTATAGCTTGAAGAGAAGGGATACGTTCTTCTCTAATTTTGTAAGAGACAAAATATTGATAATACCAAAAACAATGATTTCTAGGACCAAGATGATTGAAGCACGAGTTTTGGATAGTCATATTAGGATCAACGAGATTAGGAATAGGAATTTCAGGAATAGGAGGAGGATTTGGAGGTGGATTTGGTTGTTGGTTTGAACGACTAGATGAAGACCTAGCACGTTTAGGATTTGACATGGTTTAAGAAAATCAGAATAGAATGAATTACCTGTAATTATAAAACACATGTATGCAATGTAATCAATCCCAAAACTCAATTGAGTCCTCAATATTTCAAGGTTCTCTAAACCAATCCTAATGGGCAAAGTTTTTTTTTGAAAAACTTATTGAAAAATAAGGTTTTGAAAATCATATATGTATAGTTTTCATAGGAACAACATAATTCAATCAAAACACAATAATTTGAATTTTTTTATTTCGAAAATTTCAAATAATTTTAGAAAATTCTTGTGTTTTTGATGAAATTAGTTGTAAACTCTAGTTTCTAATCACTAAACAATCAATGCCCGATCACTATTTCAATCTATAACTAATTAAAACTAGTTCTATGTTTAAAATATGATAAATAGAAGTTTTATAAAAATACCTTGAAGATTTGGATTTGAGTGAGATTAGATGAAGTTTGCATGATTTTGTTGATTCCAACAGGTTTAGGAGATGATATTTGAAGAGAATTTCGATTAAAAACGTTGTTTTGAGGCAAAATGGAGATAGGGAGAGAGTAGAGAGGAGAACGATGTGAAGAGAATGAAGAGAGGGTTTGAGCAAATATTTGGTTCTGCCCGTGTTAAAACCAGAACCCCAGGGGGTATCGATTCCCCTAAGGGGAATCGATTCCCCTTCAAAGGGGGAATCGGTTCCCCTTCAAGGGGTATCGATTCCCTCTTCCCTATAATTCAAAAATATGTATTTTAAACACTCAAAATGCTAAATTAATCTTCTCTAGTGGTATTGGTAACTCATATATCAAAAATTAATTATGTTCAATCAATCAAATTAATCCTTAAACTATTTTTGAACATAAAGTTAATTTTTCATCAAGAATCATAAACTCCCCCTAACTAATAGCAATGAATGTAATCAGAAATTACTATTATAAGCATTTTTCATTTATTCTTTAAAATGCTAAAATTATTTTAAACACTTAGTGAAGATAGGTCAGTTAAACCTAATTCTCTCCTAAGTGTCCAAAAGCGTTCCTTGTCTAAAGGTTTTGTAAAGATATCCGCTAATTGATGCAAAGTATCAACAAATTTAGAACTACATCTTCCTTAGTGACATGGTCTATAATGAAGTGATGTCTTATTTCAATGTGCTTAGTTCTAGAGTGTTGGATGAGATTTTTAGTGAGACAAATAGCACTAGTATTGTCACACTTGATAGGAATGGTACCTACTTCAATTCCATAATCAAAAAGTTGTTGTTTCATCCATAAAACTTGTGCACAATAACTACCAGCTGAAATGTATTTGGCTTCAGTGATAGATAATGCAACACAATTTTGTTTCTTTTAAATCCAAGAAATCAACATATTTCCAAGGAATTGGCAAGTACCGGAGGTGCTTTTCCTATCTAATTTGCATCCTCCATAATCCGCATCAGAAAAGGCATGCAAGCTAAAGCTAAGTCTCTAGGATACCAAAGTCTAAACTAGGAGTGTCCTTAAGGTATCTAAAGATTATCTTAACATCTAGTAAATGTGATTCCTTAGGGCATGATTGAAATCTAGCACATAAGCAAACACTAAACATAATATTCGATCTACTTGCAGTTAGATAAAGTAAAGATCCAATCATTAACCTATATAATTTAACATCTACACATTTACCTCTTTCATCTAAGTCAAGCTTTGTTGAAGAGTTCATTGGAGTGTCATGAGGCTTGCCATTTTCCAGTCCAAATTTCTTGAGCATAACTTTGACGTACTTAGCTTGATTGATGAAGATGCCATCTTTTCATTGCTTGATTTGGAGTCCCAAGTAAAATGAGAGCTCCCCCATCATGCTCATTTCGAATTCGCTTTGCATTAGCATAGAAAATTCTTGGCAAAGAACATCATTAGTAGAACTAAATATTATATCATCAACATAAATTTGAACTACTAATAAATTTTTACCTTTATTCTTTAAAAACAATGTAGTGTCAACCTTTCCTTTTGAAAAACCTTTTTTAATTAAAAAGTTTGACAATCTTTCATACCAAGCTCTAGGAGCTTGTTTTAAACCATAAAGTGTATTTTTTAATTTAAGAACAAGATCCGGAAATTTTGAATCTTCAAAACCTGGAGGTTATTCCACATACACTTCTTCTTTTATAAAACCATTTAAAAATGCACTTTTAACATCCATTTAATATAATTTAAATTCGTGAAAAATGCAAATGCTAATAACATTCTAATTGCTTCCATCCTAGCTACAGGAGCATATGTTTCATCATAGTCTATGCCCTCTTCTTGAGTATACCCTTGAGCAACAAGTCTAGCCTTGTTTCTCACTATATTACCACTCTCATCAAGCTTATTCCTAAATACTCATCTAGTACCTACAGTAGATTTATTACTAGCCTTTCAACTAATGTCCATACTTTACTTCTCTCAAATTGATTTAATTATTCTTGCATAGCCATAATCCAATGTTCATCATTTAATGCTTCTTTAATATTCTCAGGCTCTATGCATGAAATAAATGCAACATAATTACAAATATTTCTAAGAGAAGATCGAGTTGTTACCCCTTTGGATGGATCACCTATAATCTCACCATCCTTGACATAGTTGTACTCTCTTGGATAAGATACTTCCCTTTCTTCAATGGTTGGATTCTCGAGAGGAACATGAGTTTCCTCTATTAAATACTCGATAAGCTTTAGAATTTAAGGAATAACCCAAAAAAATTCCTTCATCACTTTTAGCATCAAATTTGCCAAGGTTTTCTTTACCGTTGTTTAAAACAAAACATTTACATCCAAAAGGATGAAAATAACTAATGTTAGAATTTTTATTTTTGAAAATTTCATATGGAGTTTTCTTTAAAATTGGCCTAATCATTACTCGATTTACAATATAACAAGCGGTATTTGTGGCTTCCGTCCAAAAATATTTTGGCAAATTATTTTCACAAAGCATGGTTCTAGCCATTTCTTCTAAAGTTCGATTTTTCCTCTCAACAACTCCATTTTGTTGAGGGGTTCTAGGTACTGAAAAATTATGGCTAATACCATTAGAATTATAAAACTCATTAAATCCAAGATTTTCAAATTCATTGCCATGATCACTTCTAACACTAGTGATAGAGTAACCTTTTTCTTTTGGATTACTTTTGAAAATGTGATAAAAGTTTCTAATGCTTCATCTTTAGTACTTAAGAATAGAACCCAAGTATATCTAGAATAGTCATCTACCAAGACAAATGCATATTGTTTTCCACCCAAGCTAGTAGTCCTAGTTGGCCCAAAAAGATCTATATGGATCAATTGTAATACTCTACTAGTTGACACATCATTAATGGATTTAAAAGAAACTCGCTTTTGTTTTCCTTTAGCACAAGCATCATAGATTTTATCATTATCAAATTTTAGTTTAGGCAGCCCTCGAACTAATTCTCCTTGAACTAACCGTTGCAAAACACTCATGCTAGCATGTCCTAGTCTCCTATGCCATAACCAACTATCATGCTCATCCTTAGCAACTAGGCACAAATTAGTCATATCAATAGAATCTAAATGCACCATGTATATGTTTCCTACTCTATGACCAACAAGCATAACCCAATTAGATGCAATGTCAATGACTTTACAACCATTAATTTCAAACATGACATTGAATCTCTTATCGCATAATTAACTAATACTCAATAGATTATGCTTTAATCCATTCACATATAACATATTTTTAATTTTTATGGAAGAGGTATTACCTATAGTACCAATACCTTCAACGTGACCTTTTGAATTATCACCAAAAGTCACTTCTCCTCCATTTTTGGCGTTAAGCTCTATGAACCGGCTTTTGTCTCCGGTCATGTGTCTCGAGCATCCACTATCAAGGTACCATGAATTTTGATTTGTTTCCCGTGCCTTGTAGCAATGCTCTTTTTCCTACAAACATAGATTAATTTCTAATTTTTGGTACCCAAATTCTTTTGGGTCCATATTCATTAGTTTATAAAATCCTTGTCCCCTTTGGTATCCATTTATGAAGGACAACCTTATCTTTAGTAGTAATGAATTCTTTAGGAACCCGTATACTCCTAATAATTTTACCATTCAAGGTTCATTGAGGACTTATATGATTGTAGCTTCTAAAACTTTTCTTAACAAAGTTGGATTTTGAATTCTCACCTTTTTCAAAACTTTTTGTTCCAACCTTATTAAAAGAAGTTTTAAGATCATCAATCTTCTTTTGATGATCATCATGAACTTTTGAAAGTAAGTTATGCAAATCAGTATTTTTCTTTTCAAAATCATTAATTTTGATTTGCAATTCTTTGATCTTACTTTCAAGCTCATTGTTGGTCTTGGATATAAGACTATTTTCGTTTTTCAATTTTGAAATATCATTTTTGTATTTTGAAAATAGAGTCTTATAATCCGAAGCCAACCCATTATAATCCTCTAATAACTCATCATAAGATAATTCATCCAAATCGAATGAGCTAGAGGTTACCTTAGAATCTTCCTCGATAACCATCAAGCACAAGTTTGCAACTTCTTGTTCCTCTTCATCGGAACCTTCTTCATCGCTCAATGTAGCTACATCAGCCTTGTGCTTCTTTTTGGATTGACCCTTTTTCTTCAATTGTGGGCAATCATATTTGACATGCCCCGGCTTTTTGCATTCATAGTAAATGATCGGGTCTTTCTCCTTCATTCAGTTTTGAAGCCTTCATGACGTTTGAATTTTCTTCCTCGGTTGGGCATCATCAACTTTCTGAATCGTTTGGAAAATAATGTCATTTCCTCGTCATCATCATCATCATTCGAATCACTCTCATCTTTTGTGGATTTGAGAGCAACTCCAATGTTTTTCTTCTTCTCCTTCTTTTTTGGTGTCTCGTCAATCTTATCGAGATTCACTTCATCTTCAAGCATCATTTCATGAGTGAGAAGGGAACCGATTAGTTCTTCAAGAGTTAAGGATGTTAGGTCCTTAGACTCGATGATTGTCGTCTTCTTTGATTGCCACGATTTTGGAAGGGAGTAGACTAACTTCCTCACAAGCTTTTCATTTGAAATGATCTCTCCATATGATTTGAGATCATTGAAAATCGTTGAAAATCTATTGTCATAGCTTTGATATCTTCATTTGGTTTCATCCTGAAATTTTCATAGCTATGCGTTAGAATACTAATTTTAGATTTATTTACCTCATCGGTACCTTCATGAGTGACTTGAAGTTTGTCCCATATTTCTTTGGCGGTTGTACAAGATGAAACTCTTCCGTATTCATCTGGTCCAAGAGCACAAAATATGATATGGATGGCTTTGGAGTTGAGCTGGAACATTCTTGTGTCTCCTTCACTCCACAATATTGGATGAGTGAGAGGCTTGATGTATCCTTATTCTACTGCATTCCATGCTCCCATGTCACTTGCTTGAATGAAGTACATCATCCTATTTTTCCAATAGGCATAGTTAGCCCCCATTGAAGAAAGGAGGCTTGTTGACAGCATCGAATCGAGGCCGGAGTCGAAGTTTGAAGTAGAGGCCATTGATGACTTTGATTATCGATGTAACTCTTCCCGAATCGACTCAAGAGGCGGTTAAACCTTCAAATAAGCTAGGCTCTGATGCCAATTGTTGAGTTAATCGATTGACGGAATCGGCCAAGAGGGGGTGAATTGGCAATTAAAATTTTGTGGAAGCTTTTGTAGAAAATTAAAAGTAATTGCACAGTGATTTAGAGTGGCTCGACTTTCTCAATCAAATTCTACATCCACTACCTTAGCTATCCACACTAAGAATTTTCCAACAAATTCACTAATTTGTTCTTTCTTTTGAGGCCAAAGAGATAACCTTACAACACCCTCAAGAATATACCCCAATTCTTGAGAACACTCTTTCCCAAAGAGAATATTATAAATTTGCAAACTTACAAGGAAATCCTCACAAGGTAGATTGTTTGCACAGTTCTAGAACAAAGAAAAGAACACTCAAGAATGAATACAATTGAGTACAAGTAGTGTTCTTGAAAGCAAAATGAATATTGAATGAAAAATAGGCTTGAAATGCACAAACTTGAGGTTTGATGCTTTCTCTTTGATTCTCTCTTGATTCTAGTTTCTTGTTGTTGATCAATGGCTTCTAAGCTTGCTTAAATACACCTTGAATCACTTCTGAACATTGGGGATCATTAATGAAGTTATTGGAGTCGTTTAAGTGTGAAAATAATTAATATTTCTGCTTGAAGCGTGGGGGAATCGGTACCCCCTCATGGGGAATCGGTTCGCTAAGTGTAAAGTTCAAATATTTCAACCGTTGAACAGTGGGGGGAATCGATACCCCCTGGGGGGAATTTGTTCCCTCCGAGCATTCTGTTTTTCTCGGAGCAAAACCATTCAGGGGGAATCGGTACCCCCTTTGGGGGGAATCAGTTCCCTCTGAGCAATCTGTAATTTTTGGCTTTGAAACAGTTCGAAATACTTTGTAAAATTGTTTTGAAATTATTTTAAGATTAAAACTTAATTTTACACTTGAGTAAGGATTTAAAAGGAACTTTGAAATACTTTGAGTAATATTTTGATATTTGATTTAATATATCGAATATGCTTAGAAAAATCTTTTCAAAATTAAAATTCTTTTAATTTAATTTGTTATATCGAAACATCAAAATGTTTTCAACAATTTCTTTCTAATCTTGTTGGATTTCAAAGATCCCAAATCTAAGGGTTTATGTTCATGATAGGATTCATGAAATTGATGATAAATCTTGATGATTTACATGTTGTAGATTCATATTCAAGCATGTATGATGATTAGAACATGTTTAATTTTTTTAAAACTTGTTCTTTTAGTTTTGGCCATGGATTGTTTGAGTACAGAAAATTATGGAAAGATTATATATGGGTTGGAAATTATAAGGGAAGTATTCAACAAGCTTTAGAAAATTTGGGGACTATTTTGCAATTTTTTAAAATTTGGGGATCAATTCGGCAACTTTAGAAATTGATGGGTTGTTGTGTAAGTGTTATATAATTGATGTACTATGCTCTAATTTTTGGTACTAAGAATCTAAGTGATAAAATGTGAAGACCATTTTGTATAAATTGGAAAAGTTGTTTCCAATGTTAAAAAGGAATTATTAAATGTTAAATACTTGGTAGAAAATAAGTTCCAAGTATATCATGGAATTGTTATGGGATGTGTTTATGTTAGTACAATACTAACATAAGTATTGTTATGAATTTGTGATTTTATACAGATTTTGATTTAAGTGTGATTGAAGCAAATCAAGTATAAAAGAGTTATTGTAGACCGTAGTGAGGCATACATATTGTGAATTATATAAAGTGTCAAGGTGAGTGCAATACATGCATGATATGGTACATAGATGTTTTATACATAGTGTACATAGATGTCTTATACATCATCTGGAAGACTTGCGATAAGTCGACCTTGTTTTATCAATATGAGAATTGATATGGAAGTTATTTTGGGTATGAACTGCCTAATGTTTATACATGGTTATACGTTTCCATGGATGATTTAATTTATGACTATATGCCCTAATATGTTATTGAGGTTCAGTGGAATTAATGGCATGCCATAGAGTCTAGCAGCTGCAGAATTAAGTAGCACTATAGTGTCAAATAAGATACATAGTACAACTCAGGTGGGTAAAACCCGACCTCAACACTTTTCTACAATATTTGAATCCTATATCGGGTTCCTCATAGATTGAGAATTGTGGGCAATAGTAGTGGAATAAAAATGATTTTATTTATATTAGGTTGATTTGCTTTTGACATGGAAATTCATGCAAGAATTGTGTTGCACTGTCTATTGTTTTAATTGCCTCACTAAGTATATACTTAGTGTGTGATGATTTTCACGCGTAGGTAAAAATCCAGTAGTAGAATAAAGAGTTCGAAATGACATCAAGCATCGAGGAGTATATTTCAATATCAGTAAGACATCCTATGGAGTAATGTTGATTTTATTAGTGGCACGTATTCATTAATGTAGCAATAAACAATACCCATGTTTTAAGAAAATTTCCAGATTGCTTAAGGGGTATCGATTCCCCCTACAGGAACCGATCCCCCCACTGTTCACTATTCACTATTCATAAAAAAATCTTTTAAATCAAATTTGTTATAACGAATTATAAATTATATGTTCTGATATTTTTATAATATCAGTTACCATTTTTTAAAAAGAAAATAAATTTTAAATCGCTTTTGAATTGGAAAATGTGTTTAGAAATTCGGGTGACATATATAATATTTATAGGTATAATTGTACGGGTTATGGGTGTTACATGGTTTTCCCCGCTCGGGCGAAAAATGGCGTTGACACGTCGTTCCACGTCCCAATCGCCCCCATCGGTCGCCTACTCACTCGTCGTAAGCGAATCATCCTCTTATCATAGCCTCAACCCCTAAACTTAAATTCCTAAATTAAAACCCTAAATCCCTAATCTCAATCGACAAGTGAGTGTTGATCGCTAAAGTGATGATGGTCTGAGACTGAAGGAATATTTTAAAGTTTTTATAAAATTTAGATTTTTTCTTAAAAAATAGTGAAAATTTTGGGATTTTTTTATATAAAAAAGATTTATGAATTTTTTGTTTAGTTAAAGGAAATTAAAATCTAAGTCACGTGTCACATACTGATTAGATTATTATTTTTAATAGATTTTTAACAATCGTAACAAACAAAACACTTAAAACGATAATGTTAAAATATTAAACACCTACATTAACACAAAAAAAATTAAACACCTAATCAGAAAAAATACTTAACCAAGATTTTATAATAAATATAAATAGGGTGGTCTTAGTAATAAAATGGAATGTTATTTTCTCTAGAAATTTTGAGTTCGAACAACTACGTCGGTAGAGTGTATATACGTTGTCAGTTAATTAAAAAATTCTGAACAAATAATATATTATAATCATAATATACTATACAATAAAAAGCACAAACTACCGCAGTAATTTCATTCTTAAGATTATCTAAGCCACATATCTGACATATTTAACCGCATTTGGTAATTTATGAGGTCAAACCATTACTTGGTTTTTGGCTATACAAATGCATTCGGGTGTTCAAGGATTTAAATAGTTATCGGATAGTAGAAAATGATTGTTATAATAGTAGTATTGAAGCCGTCCAAACTGTTACTGTTGAAAATAACGGTATAAAGCTAAGTTATATCAATAATGATGTATTTATCGTAATTTTACGGGTAACTATTAATTACGACTAAAACATATTATTATTTCCGTTATTATTCTGTTGACGTAAATTTTGTTTAAAAAATCAACAATATATTGCGATAATTAAAATTATTATATTTTATATAAGTTCTACAAATTTAGAAAATAGATTGCTACTGTAATACTCGTAATGAGTATAATAATATTCATTGTATCCATGACTATAATAAACATACCATAATCAAATATACAACCGCATCAGTAATTTAAATCGCTGAATCAATGTTCACCTTTATTTGTCGCATAAGAAGCCGAAGAGGTAATGAAATGAGTGAAGATGTCAAGTACGTAAGTAAGGCTAAGGAACAATTCAACCCATATGATTTATTTTTCATGGCCCACTGATTCATTATTGATCATCATATTATACTTTGATGAATAATATATCAACACTTGAGGTGAATGTTCGATTGAGTTAAATCAAATATAAGAAAAAATAATTATTTGTGTTGACGAATTTTATTTTATAACTCGAATTTGATTTCAAACCTTTTAGTTTGGATTGAGTTTATAAAATCCGAGTCGAGTCAAATTGTTCGAGTTTCAGTTTAAATTTAATTGTAAATATTTTTAATATTATGATACTATTTGATTTCAATATAAAATGTTTTCTATAACCATATACAATGCATATATATTTCTTCATTTTTTTCATATGTGATATACTTATATAACACAAAGTCGAGGGACTCGACTCAAACTTGAAAATCAATACATTAATTACTAAAAATTTTGAGTTGTTTGAGTTCTGTTTTATAATTCAATTCGAATTTAAAATCTTTTTGAGTTGAGTCGAGTTTATAAAATTATAACTCAAAGTCATTTTAAGTCGAGTCGAGTTTTGCTCAGACATGACAAGTAAATATGTATATATGTACATATTGAAATATAAATTTATTTATTATTTTTTTGATTAATCTAGGATAAGTACAAAGTAATATTTGTTTAAAGACAACTATCAACTTATTAACATTGAAAGCTCGTATCATTTTTAGTATTCGAATTCGAAACATAAAGAAATAATAATAATTTATTTACCGTTGTGATAACTGATTTCGTGTCCAATTATGAATTTAGATTATCTGAGATTCTGGAGGTAGAAAGACAACAAGAAAAATCTGGGTCGCGTGTTCTCGCACTTTGAATTTCTTCAATATTTTATGCGTAAAGTTCATATCTTCATTCTTTTTAAATTCCCTCATTCTCCCGATGGGAACACAGATTTCATCTCGAGATATTTCTTCCTCTTCCATCACCGGTTTCCCTCTCTTAAAACCAGAAACAAGAGTAACTCGACTCCTCAACTCAACAAACCATGGGGAGAGCTCCTTGCTGTGACAAGGCCAACGTGAAGAAAGGTCCATGGTCACCCGAGGAAGATGCTAAACTCAAGGCATATATAGAGGAAAACGGCACCGGTGGCAACTGGATTGCCTTGCCACACAAGATAGGTTACCACTCCATTATTTAACCTTCCAAAACTCATGAATTTATGTATTCAATTTTGTAAAATGAAATGTTTTTAGGGCTTAAGAGATGTGGAAAAAGTTGCAAAATGAGATGGTTGAATTATCTTCGACCCAACATCAAGCATGGAGGATACAATCTGCAGCCTTTATATAAACATTGAAGATATTGACGCCAGACAGAATAGTGATTATCCTGCAAGCACTCCGACAAATGATTCACAAGAGAAAATTCGCCCAAAAAAAAACCAGAGAAAAAGTCTCTAGGGTTTAATAAAATATTATAAATTCAAAACTTCCCAAAATCAGTCCACAAGCCGGACTGTTATAGCCAAAAATCGTCTTTATTCGAATTTTGTCAAAAATAGCAAAATCCCGAAGATCACTCTAAATTGAAATTTGAAATAAAATAAGCAATCTCCAAAAAATCCGGCCTAAATCGGATTTAAATTGACTTCCTATTTGATAATCGAAATATTACCATAAATAGTAAAAAATATCTAAATCTAGTATTCAGAGGGGAAGCACATCCTTCAACTTTCCAACTAATGGCACATCCTTCAACCTTGAAGACATTCCCCATAAGTTATATCCTCTTATCAAGATCTCCCATAAAATCAGAATCAACATATCCTACGTCTCTATCTTTAGTTCGTCTAAACAATAAGTAAACATCACTAATACCGCAAAGATACTGAAAATCCATTTGACAACTTTCCAATATTTTTTACCAGGATCTATCATTTATCTACTCTTTGAACTGACTACATACGCTAAGTTTGGATACGTACAAACCATATCATACATTAGAGATTACAATACACTGGTATATGGAACATGTGACATGTACACTACCTATACATCTGATTTTGGCAAACAATCTAATGAAATACTTAAGTGAGCTGCCAGAGGAGTGCACATAGACTTCGCATTCTCCATATTAAACCTAAAAAGAAACTTTTCAGTGTATCTCTTTTAACTTAGGTATAATTTATATGCTTTCAGTTTCTTCCGATCTATATTCCAAGTATCTTTTTTGCAGGACCTGGATCTTTCATTTCAAACTCCTTGTTAAGTTATGTTTTCACCTGTCTAATCTCTTTTTTATGTTTCGCATCTATCACTAGTACCGGAAAGATACCAAGAAAATCCACTTGATAGCTTTCCAATGTTTTTTACCAGGATCTTCCATGTACCTATTCTCTTAACTAACTACGTACGCTACGTTTGGATGCGTACAAACCATATCATACATTAAAGATTACAATGCACTAGTATATGGAACACGTGACATGTACTCTACCTCTGTATCTGATTTTGGCGAACAATCCAATGAAATACTTAAATGAACTGCCAGAGGAGTGCTCACAGACTTCGCACTCTTCATATTAAACCTACAAAGAAACTTTTCAATATATCCCTTTAACTTAGGTACAATTTATATGTTTTTCAGTTTCTTTCGATCTATATTCCAAATATCTTCTTCGTATGACCTAGATCTTTCATCTTAAACTCCTTGTTAAGTTGTGTTTTCACCTTTCTAATCTCTTCTTTATGTTTCGAATCTATCAATATATCATCAACATAAAGAAGCATATATATATAGACGAACCATCGTGACTCTATTTGAAGTAAACACAACTATCAAATTTACTTTGCTTAAACTCATGAGAAACTATAAAAGAATCAAACATCTTCAATCATTGTCTAGGCTACTGCTTAAGTCCATATAGAGATTTCTTCAGCGAACGTACAATACCCTCCTTTTTTGAGACCGTGAAATCCTCTAGTTGTTGCATGTAAATATCTTCTTCAAGTTCGCCATGCAAGAATGCCATTTTCACATCTAACTGCTCAAGCTCAAGGTTTTACATAGCTACTATTCTAAGAAAAGTTCTAATTGAACTATGTTTTATTACCAGAGAAAACACTCATTAAAGTCAATACCAGGGATTTGATTGAACCCCTTCGCAACTAGTCTTGCCTTGTATTTGGGTTGTTCAACTCATGTAATTCCCTTCTTCTTTTTGTACACCCATTTACATTGGATGGCTCGCTTCACTAAATTCCAAGTTTCATTCTTGTGAAGTGACTCTATTTTCTCCTGCATTGTGATCATCCACGTGTCTAAGTTTTCGCAGCTAACTACCTCTAAACAGGATGGTGACTCTTGGCTCACATCAATGTCTTCGGCAACACTCAGAGCATACACGACTAGATCAACCTTCCCATACCTTTGTGGGAGCCTGATTTCCCTTTTGGGTTTATTTTGTGTAATATATTACGACGGATCATATTGTTGTGGAGACATTTCATTCTCTATGGATGTACTAGATGCTAACAATGTTTTAGACTAAAACTCCATGCGAGTTCTTGGTAGTTTCATTAAAGGGTGATCCTCGCAACATAGCAAATTCATCAAATATTATATCTCTATTGATAACTACCTTTCTAGTTTCAAAAAAACCACAAGTTATAGCCTTTTACTCTCAATTTATATATTATAAAGATGAACTTTATGGATCTAAGCTCCAATTACCATTGTTTACATGAGCATACGTAGGATAACCATATATATTCAAATTAGAATAATTCGCAGGCTTACCAGATCGTACCTCTTGCAGAGTCTTTCTATCAATGGTCATGGACAGAGACATCTTAATAAGAAAATATGCTAGTGAAGCCGCTTTAAATCAAAATTATTTCAATAAACCAACATTGGAGAGCATACAACGAACCCTCTCAATTAATGTTCTATTCATCTTCTCAGCAATATCATTTTGTTGTGGAGTATGGTGACCGTCAGGTGTCTCACAATCCTTTCTTTCTTGCACATATCATTAAATTCATCATAACATAACTCTAAATCATTATCAATGCAAAGACGTTTAACATGCCTTCCAGTCTGTTTATCAATCCTAATCTTTCAATTTTTCAATGTGACCATCACATCACTTTTCTTCAAGACGAACGACCAAACCTTTTCAGAATAGTCATCAATGATTGTCAGCATGTAGTTTGCACTTCTATAAGAGAATACTCTAAACGATCCCTTATAGCTTAGCATGAACTATGTTTATTGCTTTCTCAACTAAATTGTACCACTTTAAATTTTATCCAAACTTTAATATGCTCGATAAATAAAAAAATATAACTATAAAAATATAACTTCTAAAGAAAATTTGGAAAAAGTACAACACCAACAACATCGATCTCATAAAGTCACTAGTATCGTAACTGGACCTGACTTTGAGGTCAAAACTGGACCGACTCAATTATTCGTAATTGATTTTACACGTATATGCTGAAAATTAAATAAATATTATTAGAGTTTAGTTTCACTTTATCTTGAGTTCCTTTTTTGAATTTTGTCGGTACGCCAACAATATATATTTTTTGTTACAAGAAAAGCCACTAGGATCTAGTGGACTAGTCTATTTTCTGCTGCAGTACAATCAGAATTAAAAAAGCAAGCTTATTAGTTTCTCGCGAGATATAGTTGATCGTGCTTTTCCATTGGTGATAGAGAACTCCTCTAATTCTCCTGATGAGAGAAGGTTCGTTGAGTTGGGGATCCGAATTAATGTGTGCAACAGCTTCTTGGTTGTCAAGCTGCACGTTTAGAACACGAACGCCCATATTCCAATTTATTTCAAGACCTTCTATAACATCCCATAATTCACTTTGGAAAGTTGTACAACGACCTAAACTTCTACTAAAACCAGTAACCTAAGCCCGGTATGGTCATGGATAACTCCTCCACACGCTGCCTCCATAGTCCCAGTGTGCATAGCTCCATCGATGTTGAGTTTAAAACAATCATAATTTAGTTGTGTCCACTTCGAGAGTCTGCAATTTCCTCGGCTGCAGTTGGTTGTTGTATTATGGTTCTTCCTGATATTTGTAGCCCAAGCTTTTGCCGAGTAGATTATATCCATTATCGTCCAGATTGAACCATTGAAGACCACATTGTTTTGATGCTTCTAGATCTTCCAAATAAGGATTCCAAAGAGATGTTTCCACTTGTACTCCATGTTATCCAACCCTGCATTGTTAGTTAATTTAGTTGTGTCCACTTCGAGAGTGTGCACCTAAACTTTCATCTTTTTCAAAATCATACTTAACACTTATTTTTTTATTTCGTTTTGGTATCTTGCTATTAAAAACTTAACGGAATTGTTGTAGGCGGCACTTTTTTATGGGAAATAAATTACATCATTCATCACTTAACATCTTCTCACTCCTATTTTGGCCACTGCCGTTTAATTTTTTTAATTTAATTACTTAACTTTCAAATTACTCGTAATTCAATCACTCTAACTTTCAAATTCATTTTTTGTAATTTTTAAATTATATATTAATAAAATAATAATAATAATAAATGACATGTCACAAAATTTATTAATAAAATAAAAAAGTATAGTGATTAAAATATGAGTAATTTGAAAGTTTGGTAGTTAAATTGAAATTTTTTAAATTTTAGTGACCAAAACAGGGGTGAGAAGATAGTTGATTGATAAATGATATATTTACCCATAAAAAATATTACGTACAACAGTTTCGTTGAATTTTTAATTGAAATGTACCAAAATGAAACATAAACTAAATATTATGCATGGTTTTGAAAAAAAATAAAGTTTAGATACTAAAACGCAAAAAAGTAATAGTTTACCCTAAATAATTTGTTGTGTCATGCATTTGTAAGGACAAGCACTCAAACGAATATGGGGTAACATGTGTTAACGAATTTGAACTTTGACCCAAATGTGATTTGAACCCATTTGTTATTTTTGTGCCAAAGTATCAAATTGTTAGAAGGGTATACTAACATAGGTCAAATTGCATTTTAATTCATTTTTAAGTATTAGTTCACATGCTTTCTCATTTTTAAGTATTAGGTCATTTTGGATATAGATTACAATTGATTTAAGTTTGATTCAAGTCAAATCAGATTTGATTTGGTTCTATAGTAAGTCGGATATATTCAAGTCATTTCAGATCTGGATTATATTCAATTTAGGTTTGGATATGAGTCATTGACAACACGTATATCTTAGACATAATTTCTCAAACTCAAGATCTCAGAGAGAACATTATTCATTTTAACTACTCAGATCACTCAATGATTTCAAATCACACGTTTTCTTGAACAAAAGACATCTTTATAGGTTTTATTTATTCTCCATTATTACGATATGGTGTGGTCCTTTATAAAAGACAAAAACAATAAGAATAAAACCTCTCATTACTCAATCATTCCCCAAAACAAGAACACCAGTCTGCATCAATGGGGTCCAATTTCAGATTCCAAAGTCCAAATTTCTTTTAAAAATGACATTAATTTTGGGTAAGGGGAGTGAGCCATTACGAGGCAAGTTCAGTTGGGGCCCTTTTGTATCCATGAGGCTGAGCAACACCCAAAGTATTGCTTGCTCTAATGCTCCCTTCATTATGTATTTTGTAAGATATAAGTTAAAATGTTTGAGCACCAACTAATTTCAGTGATAAATTTTTTATTTTATTTTTTGAGGTTCAAGGTTCGAATAATATGAATGTTAGGAGTATAGGCATTTAATGTCAAATAGTTGAGAATTATCTTAAAACAAATTAAGATAATTGGATGAGTGAAAATAGACGGTTAAAATTAACTTCTTATTTTTTTTAGTGAATATCTTTTTATTTTCTATTATTAATCTCAATCGCTATTTTCATTAATCTAATGATCCTAAATTTATGTAAGATAAAAAGTGTTACCTTATGTAATTGAATATTATCTCTCAATCAAATATTATTTTATAATTATAATTTAATATTATTTCTTAATCAAATATTATATTATATTATAATTTAATTATATTGTTTCATTTAATTTTAAAAATAATAGTTTATTTTGGTAAAATGAAAATAGTGATTAATATTTCCTGTATGGGCTGCGAGTGCAGGTGGCTTCTATGTTCTTTCATACTTAAAGCATGTGCTCACGTGAAACCCACATGGCTCCCATACCGTCTAATTATATGTATCATGTCACCTCTTCAATTTCTAAGTTCTCCTATCGCTATCGATAAGTTTTGTAATTTTGAATGTGTTGTTATTAGGGGTGTACAAAAAATCCGAATATCCGATTTTGCGAAAAAAATATCCGAAACCGGATTTGGGAAAAACCGGTTTTTTTTTAACCGGATCGGATTTTTTTAAACCGGTTATTTTAACCGGTTTGGAGAAAAAAACCCATACCGGTTTTTTTACCGGATAAAAAACCGGTTTGAAAAAAACCGGTTAAAAAACCGGTTTTTATCCGAAAAAAAAAACTGGTCTGGGTTTAAAAAACTAGCCGTTAATATAGCCGTTTGTGACCGTTTTTTACCATTTTTTTCTTTAAAAAATTACCATTTTACCACCCTAAACATATATAAATAGGTTGGGGATGTATTTGGTTGATTACAACTTTCTCAAATCTTATTACACAACACTTAAACATCTCTCAAATCTTAGTTTTGTAATTTTTTGTTCATCATGAGTAACACTGCTGAATCTTCCGTCGGGGGAAACCTTGAAGTCGTGAGAGTGATCGAACACACTCGAAACAAAGATATTTGGGATCACTACGATTTATGTGAGATGTCAAATGGCTCGAGGAGGGCGCGTTGTAAACTTTGTCTAAAGTTTCTTGCATCGGAAGGAAACACAACGTTGAAGAACCATTTGACAAAATCATGCAAGGCACTTCGCTCAAGATCGGATCCTAGTCAATCGAATCTTACACCGCAAGGTGGTGTTTTTGTTTACGACAACGAAAAATTACGAGAAGCGTTTACAAAGTTCGTGATTACAAAAGCATTGCCGTTCGACCACTTTGATGATGAAGATTTCACGACAACAATTCAACAACTAATGCAACCACGTTATACTCAAGTATGTCGTACTACCCTTAGAAGATATGCTATAAAAATGTGGCGTACGACGAGGGAAAAAATGATTTTAGGATTCCAAGAACACCGTTATGGTGTGTCGCTTACATGTGACGTTTGGAGTTCCCCTCATAATACCGGAAATTCTTTTTTAGCCGTTACGTCACATTGGTTAGATCAAGATAATTGGCAAATGATGAAAAGAACAATCGCGTTTGAATTATTCGGTGAGCCGCATACCGGTGCTAATTTATTTACACTTTTAAAACGGGTAATTTGTCTTTATAAATTAGAAAATAAAGTTTTTTCTATATCCTTTGATAATGCATCGAATAATACAAACGCGGTTCCAAGATTGAAAATATTACTTTCACCGATTTTAGACGGTGCGTTTTTTCATACCCGTTGCGTTGCACACATAATTAATTTATCCGTGCAAGCCGGTTTGGAGGTTATTGAGCCAATTAGATTAGAATTTAAAACAATGATAAAATCGATTCTTTGTAAAACAACAAAAGACTAAATGATTATAAACGATTTTGTAAGTCTGTTAATAAAAAACTTTGGGTCCTAATTTGGATTGTCCAACTCGTTGGAACTCAACTTGGATGATGATGCATACTGCCTTAAGGCAAAGGGAAACATTGCAAACATTTCACGATCGGCTTTTCGAGAGGGGTCATGTCCCAAACATTTATCCGGATTCGAGTTGGGAAACTATAGCCAAAATAACCGATTTGCTTGAGGTTTTTAAAAATGCAACAACTTTTTTATCCGGTGTTTATTACCCTACTAGCCCGTTGGTTCTTAATCAAATATTTTTGTTGGCTACCCGACTAAATGACTTTGAATTTGAAACCGAAGTTTTTCAAAAAAATTGGCTTTGCAATGAAGGAAAAACTTTTAAAATATTTTAAGGAGACTCCCCCCATTTTTACTTGTGCCGCCGCTTTAAACCCAACGTTAAATGTTGGTGGGGTTGAAACACTAATTGAACAAATTGCGTTTTCTTTTAATCTAACCGATGATGAACCCAACTTTGTCCAAAACCAAATAAATTATTTTAACAAATGTTTTCGAGACATGTTTGCAATTTATTTAACTAAATACGGATCAAGTAGTGTAATACACGATCAAATGAGAATGAATGCGAATCATCTAGTAGACGTCCAAGTAACATAAATTTGAATCTTTTTAACACTCTTGTAAATTCCCAATCCAAACGATCACGTACTACCACCCCAAGTAGCGAGTTGGGAAATTACATGTCATGCGATTTTCTATCAAAAATGACATTTGAAGAGTTTGAAAGTTTGGATATTTTGGCTTGGTGGAAAGAAAAGGAAGCACAATTTCCGATTCTAGCCGCTATGGCCCGTGATTTACTAACCGTCCAAGCTTCTACGGTAGCTTCGGAATCCGCTTTTTCTGTTAGTGGCAGGGTTATATCACAACGGAGATCAAGACTAAGTCCCGAGTCGGTGGAAGTATGCATTTGTTTAAAGGATTATTTGGATGGAGCGGCTCATAAGCAACATATCACCACCCTAGAATGCAATTGATGCCGATTTGGAAGCAAACTTACACATTGAAGAAGTCGAACTTGGAATATCCCCTCCAAACGAAGAAGGCGAAGATGATGAAGAAGATGGCAATGTAGTTTATTTTATAACTTTATTTCAATTATCGTAAACTTTGTTTCAATTATCGAACTTGAAGTTTTTAAGTATTTGAATTTATCGAACTTGGAAGTTTTTAAGTATTTGAATTTATCAAACTTGGAAGTATTTAAGTATTTCAATTATGTTGAGTTAATTAAGTATTTCAATTAAGTATTTGAATTTATCGAACTTGAGGTTTGATGCTTTCTCTTTGATTCTCTCTTGATTCTAGTTGCTTGATGTTTCTTGTCTTTGATCAATGGCTTCTAAGCTTGCTTAAATACACCTTGAATCACTTCTGAACGTTAGTGATAATTAATGAAGATAATATAGCCGTTTAAGTGTGAAAACATTTAATAAAAATGCTTGGAGCATGGGGGAATCGGTACCCTCTCATAGGGAATCGGTTTCCTCTCATAGGGAATCGGTTCCCTAAGTGTAAAATTCAAATATTTCGACCGTTGAATAGGGGGAATCGGTACCCCTATGGGGGAATCGGTTCCCTCCGAGCATTCTGGAAATCTCGGAGCCAAACCATTCAGTGAGGAATCGGTACCCCCTTGGGGGGGAATCGGTTCCCTATGAGCAATATGGAATATTAAAATCGGTTTTTTTATAACCGGTTTTTTAAAAAAACCGGTTTTTTTAAAACCGAAACCGGTTACACCGGTTAGGATATCCGGCCCTCCAAACCGGTTAGAAACCGAACCGGTTATTTTATAAACCGGTTTTTTTTCTATGGGAAAAAACCGAATCGGATAAAAACCGATCCGGATCGGATTGAAATCCGAATTATGTACAACCCTAGTTGTCATCATAAATGAACGTCGAATTTTATATTAAATATGAACTTTTATGTAATATTCTAATTTTGTCCGGAAATTTCAAATTGGATTAAAATGTGGACGAGGACCAATTTGAAATTAGGGGTGGCATTTGGTTGAAAATCGTTCGTGAAATTACACATTTATTCGGAAGGGTGTGGAGATATTTGACAATGGGATTTAAGCTTTGCTTTACTGCAATTTTGGGGTTCGTTGATCGCACATTTAACGGCCAAATACGAATCCAAAGTGAAGATCTGAAGATCCATCACAAGTCCAAAATAGTAAACAATTCATTTCTTTACAACCAAAATTAAATACCCAATGTCGAAATTAAAACATCACGTATGACCCAAGTGTAAATTTGTTATCCATTACCAAGACATTTAACCCAATGCCCACAACCCTTTTACAAATTCATGTCAGAGCCCAATAAACTCACGTATTTGGAATTTGTAAAGAAACCCTGGTGTAACAACTTAACGTCGCCGCTTTCCAACCGGGGCCTTGATCTCCTACGTAAGCAACAGCAACAATTCCAGCAAGCCATGACAACTTCTAGCTTCCACAGTGGCATCCGAATGCTCCTCCAGTCAGCACAAAATCAACCATGCAAGAAGACAAACAAGCCGTAAGAGCGCAGCCGCCTTAGTTGGTTGTTCGGTTCGCCTTAGTTGGTTTTAGTGTCGTCGGCCACCATTGGTGGTGGGCGTGGAGAGCGCAGCCGCCAAATACGGTGGCGAGGGGGGTTAAACCGTGGCCTTTGGCCGAAATAGTGAGACAGGAGAGGTAAAAAAAGGAGCTTGGTTCGTGTAAGTAACCTCATCAGTTACTAGCGTCGTGGTCGACGCTGGGAGGGGGAGAGGACCGCCGGTGAACGGCCGTCGACGTGGCCTTGTTGCTAGGAGATGTGCGGCTGGCGGTTGGGTTGGGTTGGGTTTGGAAGGGGAAGTTGAGAGAGGATGTTATAATAGGCAAGTGTTTTATTAGGGTTTAAAAAAGAGGTTACTTGATCGGAAAGAGAGAAGGCTTTATTACAAATTTTAGGGAGAAAACCACGTTTCAGTCCCTATAATTTCAGCGTGTTTTATGTTTTAGCCACTACTATAAGAGTTAATCACGTATTACTACCCCTACTTCTGCCGTATTTTATATTCTGATCATTATGGTCTATTTTGTTTTAATTTGTTTTGATTTGGCCTTTTCTTTTATTTTTAGTTAGATTTGGTCACTAATTTATTCTTTTTATTTCGAATTAACTACTGACTTTTATTTTGTTTCATTTTAGTCAATGTTTATTTAATTTTATTATTGTTCTAGCATTTGATTCAATCTTGCGGTGACTCGATCCGGGGTGTGACTCGCATTATTATGATCTAGACTTTATTAATTTCTAACATCTGACTTTTTAACTTCTAACTACTAAACACTAATTTTACTATTATGTTCAAATTATTGGTACGACTTTGCGACGACTTCCCTGGGATATAACTTGCATTATTTACGGTCCGGATTAAATATTAAAATTAACACTAACATTTTATTTTTATTGCTCTTTTTGTTTATGTTATTTAATTTTTATACATTTTTAAATTTTTGCCTCTATTATCCTTTATTTTAATCCATAAAATTTCATTACTTAATTTGTTGTCTTTTATTTATGTCCTTTACTATTTCATGATTTTAATTTTCTACCTTTTATTTCTGCCCTTTACTTTTCAGTAATTTAATTTCAGTGTTTTAATTATTTCATTTTATTTTCTGTTTATTTTATTTTAGTCACATGAACATATATATATATACATGTTTCACATTTTTATTATATTTAATGCCTCATTCTGTTATTATGCATTTTGGTCCTTATGTTATTTATGATTTTATTCCATTTAAGCACCTATATTGTGTGATATTTATTTTTATCCTTTACCTCTATCATGTCTATATTTTCACCATTAAAGTAGAAATTTTTATTATTTGGCATGCTTAATTAAATTTGTTTGAATATTGCTTCACCTTGTCTAGCATATTTAGATCCTAAAATTGTTAAATGTATGTTTATGCCTACTTTAGTTAATTTCATATTAAATAGGTTGTAATATTTTCCTTAAGTTATCATGATTAAATATTTTTCCTTTTATATGCATGATTGTTTGTGCATTTAGGTCTAGCTATCTCGAATATGAACGATAGCCTTATAAGCATAACTTGATCAACTTCATAACTGGATTAAAGGTAATGTTTTTTTATTTTAAAATATTATGAAATGGTCGTCTTAAGGTAACTAGATGTCCTATTCCGATATTTTAAAATAAATAAATACCCTACTAGTAAAACCTAAAAATCAAGTACGCTTAAAATCAATCAAGATGAAAGGGAAAAGGAAATGTCTTTTATTTAAATTTATCGAGACAATTCGTCTAATTCATAATAGGGATTTGGTTTTGATATTTTTTAAAATAATTGAACGACCCTCATCTCTTATAATTAGATGGATAACTTGGATTAATTGACTTAATTTTTATTTTGGTCGGTTCAAATTATTTAATATCTAATTATTGGGAGAAATTATTATATTCTTTTTGTTTCAGTTGGAAAGAGAAATATTTATCCTAAAGCACCTTAGGAATTATTTTCTCTTTGATTGAAAATAGTGGAATATTTTCTCTTTCTCCTTAGAATTTTCCGCTAATAAAATTGTGTGATTGAATCTAGAATAAAAGGATGATAATTTAAATTTATATTTGACTTCTTAGACTTCCGCTATTAGAGACAATTTATAATCGATGAGGTACCAATTTGTGGACACTATGGGGGTGTTTATCCTTCCCCATGCGCAACCGACTCCTAAACCCCTTTTTTAAATTAAAAAAATGAATTTCTAGTTACATGTAAACTGGTCTTATCTTTTAAAATGACATTTTTTAAATCCCTATTTTAAAAGACGATTTTAGGGTATTCGACCTACCTAACCCGAAAGATTGATGGCAACTCCAAAATATTTTTTTTACAAAAATCAAAATTTTCCCAAAATATCGAGACTTATTCTGAGCTTAAGAACCGTTCCGATAGCTTGGTGACTCCGGTGGGAAAAATAGAGGGTCAAGACTTTAAATCAATTATATATTGTCTCTATATTTGGAAATTGAGAAATCAATTTTATCTAGTTTACTATTCTTTCAATTTCTTTCAAGTCTTTATCTTCTTATGCATTCTTGTATACTAATGTTTTCTTTTGATGGGTTTTAAGATATTGAGATATTCTGGTTCACTTTAATTGGATTTTTTGTATAATTGTTTGTCAAAGGTTTAAGAATTTCTCCTCACACATGACACATTCATTGCATAGCATAAGCTCTATACTCGAGTTCTTTCCCTTATTAAGTGGGAGCGAAATCAACATCTTTGTGAGAATTTATTCTCCGTGTCAGACCTAGTAACTTTTAGGGTTTATATACCTTATGTCTTCATGAGGATTTATTCTTCGTGTCAAGTATAGGGAAATGTTCCCTATCTAATTGAACTGGGTTTATTTAAGCCTATAATGGGTGAGGATCGAGGGTCTGCCTAGCCCAAGAGGGTGTCGGCAAGGACAATTCTAGTACCTTATCTCTAGAGCCGAAACTATGTATATAATAAACCATAGAAATCCACCCAATCTAAAACCATGAAGAAACTTTGTTCGTAGGCATCCAAATAAGTATGTATAAAGAATAAATAAATTCTAACTTTCGCCTTTAAATTCATATGATAGACTTATTTCTAAATAAATGTGTGTGAACTAGAAAAGTATGTAGTTTAAGGTTTATCATGTTATCTAAGGCATGAGGGTAGCGATCATTTTTGGTAGGATCTATTAAACCATGTATGGGTAGTCAACATGTGAGGATATGTTCTATTCGTTGATCATATTCTTACTAATATTTTCATTATCTTATGTGTACTAACCCAATTTTTGTTTTGTGTTTATTCTTTTCTCGTATTTGTATCTCCATGTCATCCAAATGTGTTAATTCATAAGTGATTGACTAAATAGAAGGTTGTTCATAATAAGACAAGAAATTCTTAGCCATGTAGATAAAACTAGAAGATCCATAGATGTTTTAATAATCCATAAAGAAAGAAAACTAATCATTGAAGAAATTTAAAGATGATTGAAGATCATTTTTTCGAAGGCACTCAGGCCAAAAGGCTCTCCTAAGAGATAAATGTCAACTAGATCGAGAACGAGAAAACTCTTCACAAAGACATGAAGACCTTTTCTCATTTAAAATCTCATTAAAGTTGAGTTCTCAAGATTCAACATTATACAATTAAAGAAGATGGCCCATTCTCACCAAATATGAGAGATGACTCAACATTGGTGCGACAATGACCATTAGTATAACATTAGAAGACAATTCAAAGAGACAAAGAGCAAATTTATTCTTGCTTGTGATTTTGACTACTTGATATAATTTAACATGTTTGTCTAAAGAATATTGTTCTATGGTAGTCACTTTTGGAATTAGCACATTGTACATTTTCATTTGCATTGACATTTGCACATTGTATTTATTTAAGCATTTTTTATATGGATTCAACTATAAAAATATGGGAATAATTCGTGAAGGGTTTCATGGCACATAAATTCTAAAAGTAAAAGAAAGTCATCGAGATCGTACCTAAGAGATCGAGCACAATGAATGAGATAGTAGTACGTGTTTGTAACACCCCAAAATTTAATTAAAAGAAAGTTAAGGACCAAAATGCAAGTTTTTAAATTTTTTAATTCAATTTTGGAACTTGTGGGAAGTTCAGGGACTTAACCCTGAAATATTTCATTTTTCTTGTGAGTTGAAAAATAAAAAAATGGATTAGGTGTGGCTGAGGGGTGTTGAACCTGTAACCTAGAGCATGGTAATCATCCCTCTGCCAGCTAGCCTATGTCACTATTTGAGTATGATTTAATAAATTTATATTTTATTTGTTTTGGCCTGGGTTATATACCCAAAACCCTAAAAATCCCCAAATAAAAACTCCTTAAATCCCTAAGCCTTCCCCATCGACCCTCCTCTATTCTCAATCGTCCAGCCATCGTTCAATACTCTATCACCCCCTATCGTGACCGCAACATCGATTCGACCAAAACCCCACTGACCACTCGTCGAAAGCAGCCACCGTTCGTCGAGAATGAACGATTGAAAGTTCACCAAAAAACCCCCATCACCGCTCGATTTCTACTCGATTTTGGTCACCTTGTACCCGTTCGCCTCACTGTATGCACCATCAAATTTGGCGTCATCGTAACCTTAAAACCTGACCAAAATCGCTGCACTATCATTGCCCCATCGTTACCACTCGGTGGTCACCGTTGGAAAAGTTTGAACATTTTAAATTTCCACACTTTGATGTGTTGCGTCAAAAAATAACACATGCATGAGACTTCTGATGTGTCGATCTGAGAATTTGGAAAATTTCATGTCGAGCCAACAACTAAGGCCATCGCACGCGGCGCCCCTTACACGTGGACGTCATTTGTCAATTGGGGTGGTGTCCGCTGAATAGGTTGGACCAATCTGAACTGATTGGGTCGGTCTAGATCGAGTTTTCGAGCTGAGCTGAGTCATCGAGTCTAGCCAAGCAGTCTAGTCGAGTCACCGAGCCGATCTGAGCCGTCGAGTCAAGCCAAGCAGTCGAGCTGAGCCAAGCCGTTGACCGAGCCATCGAGCCATTGACCAAGCGTTGACCGACCGTTGACTTTTTTCTAGAACACCTATCCTGATTTTTTTGACGTACTGAGTCCATTTTCGAGGTCTGTTTCGCCAAATTGAATCATGGTAAGATGTTTTTCACTGATTAACCTCTCGATTTGATATGTTTTTCATAATTAAGCTCTGTTTCTGATCTAATTTCTTTTGATATGTATTCGAGATATTATTAGACGTTGGATTCAAGTTTGAGAGTGATCGAATAGAGTTTTAATGTTCGACCGGTGTAGCTCGAGAATTCGAGGTAATACATTACTACTTTATGCATGCTTTATGGAATATGTTGATATTGATAAATGCATAGATGAATATGTTTGTTCTTATCTATATAATTAATTATTTCTAAACTCGATCCGAATGCGGTAAAAAGTCGGTAACTAAATTAAACTTTGATGACTCGTATAAGAAATTAGAAGATTGATAAGGAATAATTTCAAGTTTAGAGATTATCCAGAAAAGAAATTAATCTCTAAATCTCTAAATTCTATTTATCCTTGTTAAAAGTTTTAATACCGAAATTACATGGTTAAAAAAAATACAAAATTGCCCTTGTGAGGTAAATGGCCTGATTTGACTCTAATAGTGAAAGTACCTTGAAATTTTGTATTTAATCCGACAAATTATTAATCCACCTATTAAATTATTGATCTAGTTGTTAAGTTCATATTTTGTTCAGAAAAATTGTTGATAAACAATTCGCAACCTCTAAGAATGCACCAAACCTAGAACTCTTATTTATAAGTATACACCCGAAGTCTAATTTATCGAAAGTATGTTTATTGTTAGAATTTTTTGGAATAATTGAAATAAATTAAAAGTTTGAATTAAATGGAAAGACTGGATTGAATGAAAGAACTAAAATGCCCTTCGATTATAAGATGATCAAAATACCCTCAAGTCATGTAATGATTTCATACCCTAAAGCTCTGAAATGACTTAAATACCATTATGACATGGAATAAGTGAATGCCTTTAGATTAATTAAGGAAATCCAAGTAAACTTAAATGTTGTACAACCCTTAAAATATATGGAGCACAACCTAAGTATGTCGACCAACCCTAATATTATTTCAGTACATGGATGAGATAAATACCACCTAAATATTTGTTCGACTCCTCAAGATTCATTTGATGATAATTCTGAAAGTATTCAGCTTATTTCAAATCAACTCTAGAACGCATTAGGTACTAAGAAATGAATATTTGTGAGACTACTCTACCCGCAAACTCAGTAAGTATTTCATTATTGGAATCTCATCAGTTCGACTGGACTTGGAAGATGAATAAGAAACTAGAATTCTAAAATAATATGAATCACTACTCACCTTTGTAAAACTGGTTAATTGGTACTAAAATGCCCTTGCGTGTATATGATTTATGGAATCTCCTTAGGAATATTCGAATCTTAATTAATTTTGATGCAATAGTTCCTAGATATCCTGCAGTTACATATGCATAAGTTTATAATCCTGATGTATCTCTTTCAGAATGATTAATTAATCCGTTAGCTATTGACCATTTTTTTTATAAGAATCTTATTTTTGGAATTTGATCAATTTACAAAAATTTCTTGGCTTCCTACCTGATAAATACGAAGTATCTCAGAAAAATTAATTGGATCCTCTAGTGTGCTGATGTATCTCTTTCAGAATGATTAATTAATCCGTTAGCTATTGACCATTTTTTTTATAAGAATCTTATTTTTGGAATTTGATCAATTTACAAAAATTTCTTGGCTTCCTACCTGATAAATACGAAGTATCTCAGAAAAATTAATTGGATCCTCTAGTGTGCTATATGATGGTTTCATCTATTCTGAAATTTGATTTGTTATCTAGTTAGTTTACGGGTACTTTTAACTGTTCGATATTCTCATTTATTGATGTAATGATTTACTATTTATGAAATATTACATGATATGTGCTCTCTGTTACCTGTTTTCACTAGAAAATGTAATTATTTCTGATTTTTGGATCATGGAATCTATTGTTTACTGTATGAACCAATTATTGAGATATTGTCTGGGTAGGATTATAGAGTATGGAGGTTGAGCTATGATCAAGCTGGTAATTTCTTTTATAGGTTCAGCACCGATCGATTGGTAATTCCTTGTATAGGTTCAACATTGATCAACTAGGAATTCTTTATGAACCTAAGGCGACCCTTGGGTTGGCTCTAGGCCCCAAGATGCTCCCTTAGGTTGGATCTTATACCCAATGGGTATAGAGTAAGTCCTTATGGATGAAGTTTTGGGAAAATGCATATTGGTGTTTGGCTGGAGGGTACTATTGTGGTCTTAAAAAAATATGTTTTAAATTGTTACTATTTTAAAAGAGATTTTTACATTTTTCTCTGGACTTGTTGGAACATATTAGACTCCTCATCCAAATCTCCTGAATCTGTTTCTCTGAATATTTCCTTCAGATTCTAATTTCCTGAATGTTACCTAAAGAAATAATAATAAATGAAATATGAGCTCATCTTCAGAACTTGATGATGTTTGTATCTTTAAGAAAAATTATGCTTTACCTTATACTAGATGGCCTATTGTATTCATCTGGTAGTTATTTATTACCGATCTTTCCAAAACTCACTTTGTTACTTACTATTTCAGGTTAAAGAGTTTGATCATATGTTTTTATCGACGTCAATAAAGGAGTTCCATTGGTGTCTGCAGGGTATGGTGCACGTAATTAGGGGGTATGTAGGTTATAATTTGTTTTTATATTCAAGTTTGAAAATTTGTTTATTATTAGATATTGTTGAATTCTATTTCTAATGATATGAATGATTTCTAAAGTTGTGTTTTTATTTATAATTTTTTTACGATTTCAAATGATTTAATTTTTTTTAAAGTTCCAGGGTTTTCAGTCTGGGTCGCTCCGGTGACCCTAGTGTAACACCTTGGATCAGATCGGGTTACCGTATCGGTATGAGGGGTTACAGTGTTAGTAGAATCAAGAGACTTCAAGAACTCAGCAAGAGATGATTGATCAAGAAAATAAATTTCAAGACAAGTCAAGAGAGCATGTAATGCCCTAAATACGGATTTAAGGACTATATTGAAATAATTCAAAAATAGGAGGATTTATTTGATTAAATGATATAAGATGAGAATGATTAGGATTATTGATTTAGACTAAATTGTGACAATGGATTATTAAGAGGGCATTTTAGTCTTTTAAATGAAAGATAAATTAAAGTGTATTTTTAAATTGGTATTAAATATAGGGGAAAAGGGAATTAGGTTGCAAAAAGTTCTCTTTCTTCTTCTTCCTTTTTCCCTGTAGAAGAATTCTCCCATAGCTCAAAGGTAAGTTTTCAATTTAATGGTTTATTCCTTCAATTTTTGTTGGTTATTGAATCATTGTATATAATGGAAGCTTAATGAAGGTTTAGATGGGATTAAAACAATGAGATAAGGAAATAAAGGAAATTGTAGAAATTGGGTTTTATTATGATATGTTAGTATATTGGTATTTATAGATGATTATTAGTAGTTTTAACTTGTCAAAGAGGTAAATGAAAGATTAGAAGCATTAGATGAGTGTAAAAACAAGTTAGAAATTTTGGTGCGATTCTTAGAATCAAATGCTATTGAGGAATACTAGATGTTTTAAGTGTCTAGATGAGGGAAAGTTAGTATGGTTAAGTAGAGAAGAGTTACATAGTATTGTTAGAGGTAAATGAGAGGAAAATTGGCAAAAATAGGTATGTATCGGGTTGAAAACTAGAAAATCTGGGCATGGGTATCGGTACTGATAGAACAATACTTATACTATAGTCAAAAATTGGGTTGAATCAGCTCAGAAGTATCGATACTGATTCAATCAGTATCGGTACCGAATGAGGTAGTATCGATACCAGGTAACATCGAGCCTAATTTTGGTATCTATACCATATAAGGGTATCAGTACCATAGTATAGTAGTAACAATACCATGGTAAAGGTATCGATACTGGGCCACATCAAATCTAATTTTGGTATCGATACTAGAAGGGGGTATCGATACCATAGTGGGGTAGTGTCGATACTATTGTGGGAGAATCGATACTGAGGAACCATAAATTTTAAGTTATGATAATTTTCTTGTAGAAAGGTTAATAATATGTACTTTTGATTAATGTTAAGTTATGATTGTTAGGAAATACACTAACAATTGATGTTATACATGTATTTAATAAATATGGGATAGATTGAAATCAAGCTCCCGAGTCGAGTAAGGAAAAAGGCAAGGGCCAAGTTCCGGAGTAATTATCTTCCCAGTTTGGATATCTAAGGAAGGTGAACCAGGTGAGTGCATTTAATTATGTACGTACATGCTATAATAGTTATAATGGTATGAAATATTGATGTATGTATGGTGATTACCAAAAGGGCACTTCGTGTGCTAAAATGTCAAGAAATTCATACGAAGTGTATGAATTTTCATATAGGGCACTTCATGTGATAACATGAGAAGGAATTCATACTAAGTGTATGAATTTCCATATAGGGCACTTCGTGTGCTAACATGAGAAGGAATTTATACTAAGTGTCTGAATTTCCATATAGGGCACTTCATGTGCTAACATGAGAAAGGATTCATACTAATTACTAAGTGTATGACACTACAAGAAAATATACCTTCAATGACACACAAACGATGACACACGCTAATTTATGACTTACAAAAAATGTGTGTCATAAAAATGTCATGTTTCTTAAAATCTGAACGATTTATGACTTTCAATAATATGCGTCATATTTAATAGTCATAATCCAAAAAATTTAGCAAACACACAGAGTACACTTTTCATTGTGTGTCATCTCTAAAAGTCATCTTTTAATTCCCCCCATAATTTTCATAACGTACATGCACATATATGTTTTCTCGCTTCTAGTCCTCCTCGATCATCAGTTCACACTAAACATATGTTTCCCTTTTTCTCTTTGCATCAGTTCACGCACGCATGCTTCCCCCCTTTTTCTCTTTGCATTCTGATTAGCACAGCCGAATATGCACTCTCATAAGGCCTCTCGACCGATCCACTAGTTTAGCCATTCACCACTAGTTTCACCATTCACCACAACGCAGAAAATATAGCAACAATTCACATATTCAAGTCAAACAATCTGCACTCTCACAAGGCCTCTCGGTCCATTGGTTTTGCCATTCACCACAACGCATACGAAGGAAGTCAAAATTCAAGGGTTTCCATAGGTATTACTCGTTCTCTATTCCACCATTCAATCTGGGTTTCTGGTCTTATGAATTACTTATGTTATATTCCTGTGAATTTGTATGTAAAACCCTTTCTCTGTTGCAATGGGAGAAATAATGTGTGTTTGTTAATGTTCATTTTAACTAAAACTCAAAGTGAAGTATTATCTTCGGTGGTTGACATGATTTTCCGTAATATGAACATCAAACCAAGCAACTCTTACTTTCTTTTCCACTAGTGCCATAGTGTTAGGCATATGTGAAGACATGGAGTTTGCTTTTCCAGTTATCTGTTCTTCTTTCTTGTCTACCAAACAATCATGAAACTTAAACTTCTACGAAATTCTAACTTTTGGGTGTGGTTAATTTACTAGTGAATTAGGCTTTATAAAGAATCATTGGGTGAATTAGAGAAGGTGGAAGTGGAGATAGGCTAGAACATGAGATTCGGTCAACAATAATTTAAGGGCATAGAGGATTGATTTGATTTACAGCTGTTTATTTATTTATGATTTTCCATATCACATAATCACTAAAACCAAACACCCCCTTAAATAGACAGTTTACGACATTTTGATAAGTATAAATACCCATTTATTTGGATCCACTTGGATGTAAACTGCAGGAGAGCTGATTGACCTCTAAAGTTGATTAATATTTCTTCTTGATTTTCTTTTTAGGGTCTTATAAACAACCACTTAAATTTGGATCTTTTATCATCATGTAGTTTGAGCTTCAGTTCTATTTGAATAAATTTAATGAATATACTTGCATTTATTTACGTAGAAAATTCTAACTACCAATTTGCAATAAGTGGGTGGAGTTTAGTATTTGTAAAGTTCATGTTTTTAGTGTTGTACTAAAAGAGAGAATTTCTTTTCAATATAACAAGATTGGTATAAAAATGGACTTTTGGTAAATCATATAAACAATGATCTATTTAGGCAAGGAATGTCATAAATTTTGAATTTTGTTTATAATTGGAACAATTGTTGACTCGGTATTAGGTCTTGATTGCTACTAAGCACCTCAATTAAGGAAAAGAAGAGACGGTTAAGAGAAGTAAAGTAATATAGCATTGTGATTGATGGTCAACTATATTGATCGAATCATATAGAATACACTAAGTTAAAAATGAATAATTTCTATTATTTGTGCAGTTTAGGAACCTTGGCTTGTGGTTATATGATTTCTCTCTAAAAAGTTGTTTATAGTTTCATAAAGGTTTATGTGGAAAGGTAATATTTGATAACTCAACATAAGAGGTGGATTTTGCAGATCATACATGAAAACCAATCATGTGTTGGCATGCATTTTCATTATTTTTCGAAGCATACAAAAGAGCAGTACATGTTTATCTTCCAGTTTATTTGATTCATGCACTTATTGTACATCGCCAAGGACTTGGAAAATGGTACGTATTTGTTTATCCCCTTTTCGTCAAAATAGTATTTCTTACTCCTCTACTCTAGATATGGTTTGTAGTTATGTGTTTTACTTTTATTTAACTAACCAGAGTTCTAATTCGTCAATTGTTAATAAAAGTTTTTAGATTTCAGCAAATTTGCATTATAATCCTCCAATTTCTAGCATTATTCTGTCAAACTAGTCAATTTGTGAACCCATCTACCAAATTTCTGTCTTCACCATCTGACCACATACGAACTGACTCCAACTAACCACTGCCAGTGAAGATGAAAGTATGAAATTTAGGATCTTTCTGAATTTCGATGATCATCTATCTACACCTTTATTCTTTGTTCTTCTAAAGTCATTATAAGCAATTACCATAGCTATACGTGGAAAAAGAACACGATTATCATGGCTTTTGTTTTATATTCTTTTGATTGTCCTGTAATTGTCTTTATAAGACCTATAAGTTATTTATATTACAAAGCGTTTTTATTTAGACTTAATATTTTTACTTGATGTAGGCCTTTCACAATATTGGCTAAAGGTCTTTTTGGTACTCCAAGATCAAGCATGTTTCTCTCATACTGCACTTCTACCTGGTAAGCTTCAGTGAACACATACACTTCATTTCTCTAGCTGAAAGAAATTTTTGGTTTTGATATGTAAGAGATATCCATTTGGTACTTTGTCATCTATGCAAATGCTTATTAATTGCAATTGAAATAGGATTCAAGCGCACAACGTCTTGGGCCTAAAAATCTTGGCCAAACCTCTAACCTCGGTTTGACATTCCTCCAAATATAACCAGCCAAATAGTGTCCCATTGCGATATGATTAACCTGATCAAAACCGGTTTGGTTCGACTAATTTTGACCTTTGACCCGAATATTTCTTTATTATGAAAAAAACATGTAAGTATAACTATGTTTAAAATAAACTCTAATTATGGATGTTAAAAATATTACAAACACACTTCAAAAGAAATATATTCATAAAGATTATGATTTCATCGATCTGAATCTTTCCTGGGTTACGAATCGTGAGTTAGGCTAGGAAAGTGAAAACTTTATTTTTAAGTTTAAGATATATAAACTAATTTAAAAAAAAGGAATTGAAAAACAAGGTACAAAACAAATGGTGTCAAACCGAATGTACCATAATAATACAACTAAACTTACTAGTTAAAACATATTTGTGTATATATGTTGATAAAAATAATGTAGATATAAAAGATTTTTTATTATGCAATAAGTGTGTGTGTGTATTTTTTTTTATTATGCAGTAAGTGTGTGTATTTAATATATATTCATGTGTGTGCTTTTTTATTATGCAGTAAGTGTGTGTGTATTTAATATATATTTATGTGTGTATACTTCTTTTATTATGCAGTACGTGTGTGTGTTTAATTTATATGTATGTGTGTGCTTTTTATTATGCAATATGTGTGTGTGTTTAATGTATATATGAAATGCGTGTGTGACTTATTATAATATAAAGGGTGTGTGCTCTTTTAATATGAAATGTGTGTGAGTGAGTTTTTATAATATAAAGGGTGTGTGTGTTGTTAATATGAAATGTGTGAGTTTTTATAATATGAGGTGTGTGTTTTCGAAAGGTAAACCACCTGAAGTAACTAACAACCACCGGAAGTAATCAACTTATTTCAAGTATTTTAGTCAACTTAGTGAGCAGTCCAAAGAGGTCTTAAAAAATACACCAGCATAAAGAAAGCCAAGATTATACCATATATAAAAAAGTCAACTTTTTTGACCAATTGCTCTATTCACATACCAGAAACATATCAAGTCACATGCAACTCACATGCGTTGTATCGGGATTCATGGTAAAGATAGCTTCTTGAATATTCCCAAGGAATGAATCCATGTTTAAAGAACCAGAAACCATCACAACACCAAGAATGCTAAAATTTGATGAAATATTTGCGTCCGCAAGAGTGAATAATATAATTATTTAGTTGTTTTAATCATTTTGTTTTGCAGAAAACAAGTATTTGACATTCGACAGAAGATCTTTTCCTTCTTCCTAAGTATCATAAGGGTAAAGAAGATAAATTTGGGGTAAACATTTTGTTCTTCATATCTTACATAAATATTTCATCAATCATCAGTTATAAAGTTGTAGTTTTGCTAATACTTTATGATTATTTAGGTTGGTAAAGTAATGGTCGATGGATAAATCATGGATTTTGTCTGATAGTTTATCTGATGCATATGAAGTGGGTGTAAACACCTTTCTAGAGTTTGCACAAAGTAATGATCCAACTGCAAGAAATAACAATGTACTGACTTTTTTTATTTGAATCATGTTGAAAAAGGTTCTACTTGGTACTATAGAATCAGATCAGTCTTCGAGTCATGATGAAGACTCTAAACAAAGAGGTCCGACAATAAAGGGAAAAACTACTAAAGGAAAAGTTATCGTTACTTACAATAAAAAGGGTGTTCCGATTGGCGTTGAAGCAACGAAACTTGCTTCCTTTGAGGGCATGGTAGCAAGATCAAAGGTGCCTATCACTTATGCCACTTGGCGAGATGTTGAACAAGAAAAAAAGAAGACTTATGGCAATACATTTATGTAAGTCTAACATCTGATCTTAACTTCCAATTATCTTTTTTTGTTAAAAATAATATTTATTAATTAATGCTTTATATTTCAGATGAATTTTGAACTTGATCCAAGGAGTCGAAAGAACACCCTTCAATCCATTGGGACAAAGTGGAAGAACTTTAAGCATCATCTGTATAAGAAATTCATTGAGAAGTTTAAGAATGACCCTAATGCAAATCTGCTCAACCCTCCAGATATGTATCCTTATTTGAAGAAAGATGACTGAAAGGTTTTTGTATCACAAAGACTTTAAAAGAAGTGGGAGGTTAGTTAAACTTTTCGTGTCTGTATTTTTTATATATATTAGTTTTAAAAACCAGTCTTGACTGTTTTAATGTTTCTAATACAGGAAACAAGTAAGAAAGCTAAAAAAAATGCATGGACATCATAGATACAATCATCGGTTGAGTAGAAAAGGATATACTGGACTAACTCTTGAGATTGTATATAGTAAATTAATTGAATAGTTTAGATATGCATTGTTTATGTTAATTCATTGTTGTTATTCTTTTTAATTTAGATGCAAGAAACGGGAAAGGAGGAAGACGAGATTGATAGAGCATTGTTGTGGAAAAAGGCAAGACAAATGAAAAAATGAGGTTATGACCTAAATGTCCAGATTGTTGTTGATAAAATGGTAAGTTCCTGTGAACATTCCTACTTTATTTATTTTCTACATATTATATAGCACCAAGTTAGTATATATATGTTTGCTTATTTCAAACTACTTTATATATTTCCATACTTGCAATAATCTTATTATTATGATTAAAATAAAACCATGAAAAATAAAATCAAGTAAATATTAAGAACCCTTGGTTTCTCCCTTGTTGAATCAATAACAAGAATCAAATTAGTTCTTGCAAACCTGGTCAAATATGAATCTGTTGGCTACACGTTTGATGGTGGCAACATCAACTGCATCAATTATGACAAATAATTCAGTAAATTGGATTCTTCGCCCATAAGTAAGTAGCTGCAATAACAACAAAAATAGTCAACTACAAATAAGTCTTAATAATGCCATCAATTACTATAAAGTATTACGAACAATGCAAAAAAGAAAATCATAAAACGTCTTCATCATGCCATCAATTACTATAAAATATTATGAACAATAGCTCCACCTCAATATACACAGAATCTGATGGATCACCTATGATAAGTAAGACAAAATAGGTCCTATAATGCAATAGTATGTACATTCATTCCATAGTTGTATTATTTTCTTTCTTTGATCGTCAAACACCAAGACCAGTCTTTCTTAGAATTAAAACTCTCATTTCCAGCATCTCCTGATTCAATGTCTTTAGTTAAAAAGCAAACGGGTCAAAATCACCCAAAGTATGCTCGTATGGAGTTGTGATTGGTTCATAGAGTAATTTTAAGCAAACAATGTAGAATAAGTTGAAAGACTCACCAAAATCAGCGCATTAGCCTTCAGGATATATGCCATTATAGAATTATTTTTTAAGTTCATAAACTGCTCAACGTTCTTCAATGCAAGCTGAATAAACAAACATCAAACTTTCAAAAATGATAGGATCATCTGGTTTGATATTATGAGCTTTAATCCTTTGACTTTTTTTATGAATATTTGTTTTCACTACAGGAATAGATGTGGAACTCATAAACTTTAGGAGAGGTCACTTGTGGAACAAATGACATGCTTACCCAAGCCCTAGGTACCCAGGAACAACGTGGGCGTGTACAAGGGATGGGAAAATTTGTAAGGCCACACCAATACTTTTACTTACCCAATACCGTGAAGAACTACTTAAATGGTGAGAAGAGAAAGAATGAACAAAGGTTTAACAAAATTGAAGGTGCAATAGAGAAACTACAAAAAGGGATGAATCATGCTTCTGAAGGCGCAAGTTGCCAAAGGTGGGACAAAGCAAATTTTGAAGACAACCCACCCAAGGAATTACTTGTGAGTCTTTTTAAATTATAGTATGAATTAAATGTAAGTCTTGACTACAACTAATATTATATATTTGTAGGATACTTCCTGTTATCTTGCGATTGGTATTGCCTCCAATATAGTTGCCAAAGGAACGATAGTGAAGCACAATCTATTAGATATTACAAAAAATATCAGTTTTTGTTTTCATTTTTAGAATATTGGATCTTAGTTTTACCTTTATATAACAGGTGAAAGCATTGAAGTAATGATGGAAATGACTGTGCAAGGAGATGCTTTACTACTGTTTCCACTATATGATGAGTTCATTTACAAGGTTAAAGATGCAGTGGGGTACCTAGTGAAGTGGCCTAGACATCTAGTCATTCGATGCTTTGATTTGGTAATATTTTCATTTATTTAAAAAATTATATAGGTCTAATTTAAATGATTTCTTTATATATATTTTTTTAGAAAAAAAGTATTGGCATTGATGGGAAAAAACGTGTGAACGGAGATGAAGTAGATAGTAAGAAAGAAAAAAATGGCAAAGAGAACTTGTTGAAAAGGAAGAGGAGAAGGGAGAAGTGACACCAAGACGGAAAAAAAGAAAGAAAATGAAGAGGGGAAAGGAGAAGGGACACTAAAGAGGGAAAAAAGAAAGAAAATGAGGAGGGAACACTGCAAAGGAGGAGGACGAGAGCAAATGAGGACAACGCTAAGAGTTGAAAGCAACCGTGTTTTGAAAGTGTTTCCACGTATGGTTGATATACAACTTAAAAATGTGGAGTCTGTGAAAGTGCAATGTGAGGACGATATGTTTGGGTACGAGAGTTTCACGTACATAACTTGGGAAGATTTTGAAGTGGTTTTTACTGTGGATGAGATGACTGGTTCTACAATTACTTGTTATATGACGTAAGTGCTTAATTTTAATTTTAGTAAAATACACTATATTTAATCATTTTAGTTTTTGTATGTTAATATATAGGTACTTGTTTTCAAGAATATCATGGAATTTGTTTGAGTCTGCCATCAGGACGTAAGGCAAAATTCAAAAATAGCGATGAGGCAATTCGAAGCGTTGCAGATCGATTGTCTATAAGAAAGGACAATGACCTCATCCTAGTGCCATATAATCCCGGGTTTGTTTTTTCATTTAATTTTTCATTTGATTATCAATATATTTTAGTAACTTAATTTGGTTTTTATAGAAGACATTGGGTGTTGGCGGTGATAGATATGAAAGCAACAAGTTGTTATTATCTTGATTCCTTTGGGCCCACCAATGTCCATCAGCAGTTGAAGCATATTATTGATGCGTAAGTAACATAAATTATCGAAACATTATAGTATATTCTTTGATATATTTCATCAATTTTTATAGGGAAATGATATTGTACACTACTCAAAGTGGATCTAACAAAAGGGTTAGCCTCAATTGGATCAATGTTTTGGTGAGGACTTCTATCATTCCTTGTTTAAATTACAATTTTCATTTTGACTAATCGTTTATTGTAAAATGTTTGTAGTGTCCCCGTCAGTCGGGAGGTACCAAGTGTGGATATTATGTTTGTAAGTTCATGAAAGAGATAGTCGAGAACGAACTTGAGGTGTTGGTCAATAAGAATGTAAGTAAACTTTTCTGATACACATCTTTCATATCATACATACATATTAGTCATACAACTATCATAGGACTTGAAGTAGGATGTTATTCTAAACAAATTAATGCAAGTACTTGTTAGCAAGACTGAAAACTGTGAATTTGTGCTGTGATAATGTATATAATTTATATGGGAAGTTTTACTAATTAAATGTGTAAAATTTATTTTTACATATGCTTCGAAGAATGCATATGTAAAATTGGTCATTTTAGTACTCTTTGATAGTTAATTATATACTTCACTTTAAATAAGTATAAATTATATACTTATTTCATATTTTTTACTTAGGTTGGCGATGGGAAGGAAGAATACACGGATTATGACATTGATTATATTTGCAAAGAATGGGTATCTTATGTGGCAAACTTTATTATGCTGTGATATTTTGTATCAACATATGATTACAATATTTTTGATAACTTAATGTTAATATATTGTATGCAAATGGATTGCTTATATATAATATGATATATATATTTAGTATTATGAGGCGTTAAATGTGATTTAGTTTGATTATTTGTCAATCTACAATATATATATATATATAATTTACGACATGCAATCACGACACACGAATGTGTGTAATATTTTTTAATGATGTGTGCTTCAATGACACGCAATGTAAGTCGTAAATGTAAGTCATAAATGCGTGTCATAAATTTATGAAACACAAATGTGTGTCATCTTCATTTATGACTGGGGCTTTAATGATGCGCAATGCGCATCATAAATGTGTGTAATAAATGCGCGTCGTAGATTTATGACACACAATTGCGTGTCATCTGAGATTTATGACGGTGGCTTCAATGACGTGCATTTGTTTGTCATCTGCACCCATAGATGACGCGCATTACGCGTCATTAAAGGGGTTTTTTCTAGTAGTGTGAATTTCCATATAGGGCACTTCGTGTGCTAACATGAGAAGGAATTCATACTAAGTGTATAAATTTCAATATAGGGCACTTCGTGTGCTAACATGAGAAGGAATTCATACTAACTGTATGAATTTCCATATAGGAAATAATTTGTGTTTAGAACTTTACTTTTGATTACTTATGCCTCACTAAGAAATACTTAACGTGTGTTTATTTCACGCTTAGGTGGAATACTATCTGAGTAAGGAGATCGTTAGAAATCAAGTCAGAGTGCCTCATCAGTAATAGTATGACATACTTGTCAGTGTTTGATATATTTTGGTTGGCATGTAATAGTTTTAAGTAAAAACGCTTTGAAAAGGTTTTGAATTAAACTAATGCATAACAGTGAAATGTATATTATATGTTTTTATTGTATATGTAAGTTTAATACATATTATCATTACAAGTACATTATAATGGTTTATAAATTGAAACAAAAAATTGTACGAAATTTCAAATGGGAAACTGGTTTAAAAGTGATGTGACATTGGTATCTCGTATACATAACGGTATACGGAGATAGGTGTTACAAAGAAGGTGTCTAAACTGATGCACATGATGACTATTTTTATCCATGGGGAGAAGCCACAAGAGGATCCCACTAAAAAGGCTTTGAGTGAAATTCTTAATCTTAGTTGTGGGCCAAAAGTGACATTAACAGATGATCAAGAACATGTTAAAGAGCAAAGTAACTCTAGCCAGCTCTAGAAACTAGATTTGGTTCTAGAATGCACCGCTGAATTGATAATGAATGAGAAGCAGTGAAAGGTGAAGGTTTCCTTATGAGAGATGGGCCTTACTCGAAGAAAATGGGCATATAAGAAGCCCAAATGTTGATCAATAAAAATAAAAAGGGTTATAATATTGTGAGTCAATGCTTTAACCATTCGCTATCATCGAGTCAAGATAACTAAACTCTATTTCTAAAGCCATCACAAGTTAGTAACTTGTCGTGAGGGTTAGATGAGAATAAAAGAGAATCTCAGAATTTTTAGTTCATTTCTTTCCACTCCTCATGTAAAAAAATTACATTCTGAAATGCTCGAAGCCGGACTGATTGCACCACGTTATGTCCAGCCACAATGGCCTCCGAACAAAAAATGATCATATAAGGAGGTTCCTTTGATAAACCGACTAAAACCTCATAATGTTCAGTTAAGGGTTGTAGTAATCTGGAGAGAAAATTTTAAGACCTTCTCGAGCAAGAAATTCAGAGTTGGAATGTAGAGAAGCAAAAGGTGAGACTCTGATGCCCAAAAATCTCTTTCCTAAAAGAAATTAATGTAGTGAAATCCAATGAAGGCGACATAGAGAAAGAGGGAAAAAAATGGAAATCCAAGCAAGAAGATTGATGTAATCCAAGACTAACCTATAGGTTTAAGAAAGTATTGGTCAAATACAACCCTCAAAACATATTAGATGCCTGATTTTTTTATGACAAGTGAAGCACTAATGGGAGTCCATGAGTCAATCAAATCAGACCTTTCAAAAAGTTTGACAAATACTCCACCAATCACTGCAACAACAAATGCTCAAAACCTGACCAAAACTATCATCTCCAAGGAAAATTATTTTAGACCCAAATTTGGGCCTAATTTCAATCAAGGAAAGAAATAGTTGAATAAGAAAGAAAAAACTAGAGGGTCCAACCTGAAAATAGAGGATAGTCTTTTGGAAAATATGAAGAATAATTTCCAGTTTAGAAATGACAATTCTATATCCCAGTTGGTGGAAGCAATTCAAGAAGAAGATAAGATGAAGGATCAAGAGTAGCACGTCAGCGTGATATCTGAAGATGATATAGGGTTGGAAAGTTTGTGGTTGAAATTTGACCATGTTCTCCTGGAGAAAAAACTGAACAATTAGACTAAAAAGGATTTTCATATAGTTTTTTTTTACCAAATTTATAGTAATACTTGGAACAAATCCTTATGCTTTTACCCGTGAGCATAAGGATCTTTTGTGAGGGTTGCTATGTTAATTCCACTTTTTTTTCAGCAATTGAATATGCTTTCTTTCATTTCTCAAGTCGCAATCATTTTATACATTTTTATTCATTTCTCAAGTGCCAATCATTTTATACATTTTTACATTCGTTATCATTCTTTACATTTTAATTTTATTTTTACATTTTTATTCTTTCATTAATTTTTTACAAATGCCCATTGCTCTTCCCAAATGTATATATTCGATCCAAAATTTCTTTGCAGGTGTCCCAATCATTAATAGCATGAATGTTTCTGAATTTAATCATAAGATAAATTTTTTGAGCGGCCCATGTGTCTAGAAGAAGTCAATGAGTGTGACAATGAGTTTGAGTGTGATGTTCCTAATAAATTATTAAGGCTGGTGGAGAAAGAAGACATAAAAATCTTACCTTGCAAGGAATAAGTCAAGATTCTAAATCTATGATGGATGTATAAAGATGAGAAGTACGGATTGGAACTACTTTGTCACATGAAACAAGACAAGAGCTAATAGAGTTTCTTCAAAATTTCAAAGACATCTGTCACTGGTCTTATCAAGATATGCCAAGATTAAATACATATATAGTAGTGCACGAGTTTCTCATAAGGCCTGATTATAAATTGCTCTAATAAACTCTTAGAAGAATGAGGTCAAAATATTGTTACAAATTAAGGAGGAAGTAGATTGATGAGAGATTCCTCTAGGCTGCCAAGTATTTGGTGAAAGTAGCCAATATAATCTTTGTGCTGAAGAGAAATGGAAAGCACACAAGTATGAATTGCAGAGAACTTAATAAAGCAAGCCCAAGAGGTAATTTCTTTTCACCCCATATTGATACTTTTTTGGATAACACTACGAGAAGCAACCTGTCAAAAGGTTGTGGTTCCCCTATTCCATGACATGATACAGAAAGATATTTGAAATTTTCATGGATGAAATGATAGCCAAATCAGAAATTGAAGAAGAACACATCTAAAATTTGAGAATACTTTTCTGGAGATCGATAAATTATCAATTGAAGTTCAATCTATCTAAATGCACTTTTGGTGTAACATCAAGAAAACTCTTGGGTTCCATGGACAGTCAAAGAATAATCGAGATTGACATAGATAAATCAATTAAAATTCTTCCTTCATCTCGTGCACCAAAAAAATTCAAGGATTCCTTGGGAGGTCAAATTATTCCTCGATTCATTTTTCAGATAACCAATTAATGTGATCCAATTGCTTCCAAGAGTCTGAGATGATGAGTGCCAAGAAAAAGTCAAGAAAAATTTCTAGAATGTTCCAAGTCCAATGGCAGAAGTTCTTGATGGACCTTTATTTCTCTATTTAATAGTGTATAAAGATTCAATGGGAGGTGTTCTAAGGCAACATGATGAGTCCGGGAAGAAATAGAGAGCCATCTATTATTTGAGCAAAAGTTCCCTGATTGTGAAGTTCGGTGCTCACCAATTTAAAATTTATGTTGGCTTTGGTTTAGGTAACTCAAAGGCTCATACAATACATCTTATATCATACTACTTGATCGGTATACAGACTTGATCAAATGACATTCTTAATAAGGTCACCAGCATTGACTAGAGGAATGGCTCAATGGCAAATATTGTTATCAGAGTCTGACATTATACGTGTGAGCCAAAAAAGTCGATAAAAGGGAGTGTCATAGAAAATCTTCTTAAAATTTGTTCCTTAGATGATAATGAGTCCCTAAACTTTAATTTTTCCAAATGAAGATTTAATGAGTATCTCAATTGAAGAGTTTATTTCAAATGAAAAATCCTGGAGGCTTTATTTTTTTTGGAACATCTAATGCTTCAAATAAGGAATTAGGGGCATTGTTGATTTCTTCATAATACGTTTGTTACCATTTCATAGGAAGACCAAAATTATTATGCACTGACAATATGGTAGAATTTAAGGCTTGCGCTTTGAGGATAAGAACAGCTGTAGAACGAAAATTTAAATGCTGAAAGTACGTGAAAATTTATTGTTAGTAGTCTATCGACTATGAGGATAGAGATAATTGTAACACGAAATTACCCTTCATCGTGTATTCATGTCAGACTTCAATACGTACTTCAATGGGGGAAACGTCTTTTCTCTTTGGTGTATGGAATAAAAACAACCTTACCTATCGATTCGATATTTTGTTACTTCAAGTCTTAACAATAGTAGAGATGGGAAGAAGTTGAATGGGCTCAAGCTTGATCTGATCAGTTGGACCTCATTGAAGAAAAGAGGTAAGCTACCTAGTATGGACAAATGTGTCTGAAGCAGATGACGAGAGCTCATGATAAGAAAGTTCATCCAAGAGAATTCTGAGAGGGTGATCTAGTGATTAAAAAGGTCTTGCGAATTCATAAAGATTTTCATGGGAAATGGATGCCTAATTGGGAAAATATCATACGTTGTCAAAAAGGTTTTTTTCGAAGAAGAGTTAATTTTGACGAAGTTAAATCAAGTGATCAAGAAGTACTACAAAAAATAAAATGAAAAAAAATGAAAAAGAAAAAAAATGATAAGAAAAAAGAAAAAAAAAGGGGGGGCTTTAAAATGAAGATACATGAAGAACATCTTGAAACAAAAAGAAGGATTTGAGTTGAAAACCTAAAAGAGCGGCTCAAATACGTTTTTTATATTAGGCATCTAGCAAGTAAAACCCTCTAAAGAGTCTAGTACTTTGGGATAAGCTTCACATCTATAAGCATTATGACAACATAGTTGATTGGTTTAAAGAGGTTGATATTTTGAGAGGAGTTTCACATCTACAGACATTTTGACAACATTTGAGATCCTCTAGACAAAAGATTACCTTAGTGCTCTAAATTATATCAAGTTGATTAGTTCAAGAACATTCTTGCTAGTGATTCTTGGGGCATCTGAATTTATTTCTTGATTTTTATCCTTTCTATGATTGCCATGACTTTGTAAAGATTCCATTTTGCTTATTTTAAACCCCAATTTTGTTCATTTATGATAATCTTATAAGTAGATTAACGTAATTCAAAAGAAAACAAAAGATTTCTTGGTATTACTTTGAACTAATCTTTTAAATGTAGGGAATCCAAAGTAGCCCAAAACCTTGACACTCATGTTCATTTGTTAAAGAGTATATGTCAAGAAAAGATATATGAATTGAATTCATGTAAGTAGCTATATAAGAATAGCTATTCAATCCCCATCAATGATATTTTTCCAAGATGTTATGATCTGGGGGGAAAACAAGATGACCTCTTGAGAATGAATGAGGTCTTGGAAGCTGATGAGGCTTTCTACCTCAAACGAAAATGAGGCAAGGGCAAGGGAGACATTCTTCGATTCTTAGAACAATGAAGTCTGACAGATCAGAAGACTCAAGAATAAAACTTTTCACACTTCTTTATGACATCATCAATAACTGACCAAAAAGCATATGGTTGCCTTAATAAGAAGAGGCATGTATTGTTTTGAGTTGTTCCGACATCTCAAGTCATAAAAAAACTTTAAAAGGACCCAAGTTGATGTTAAAAAAAACTCAGGTCGTGTTGAAATAACAAGACTCTGTTCAAGAAGACATCGAGAATGAGCTTTGTTGCTTGGGTTGATAGGGGAATAAGATAGAGACAATATGAGCTTACTTTGAAAAGAAAACCATTCATTCTTCAGTTGTCAGAAGAGTTCTGAAGAAACAAATATGGTAGAGTAAATGAGTTTGAAGATAAAAAAGAATGTTAATATCATATGTCTGGCCACAACAAGAATTCAAGAGATAGAACATTTCTTCAAATATTTTCATAAAGAATCAAAAACAAATGAGAGATAAGACATGACGACACGAGATGATCAGATTATTCTTCAGAAAATGCTAGCTTGAACTGACAAGTTGCCACGCCAATATTGGGGTAGGCTCTAAGAAATATTGATCAAGTAGAGGAAGATCGAGTTCTCTACTTTGAAGTTAAAAGAAAACTAAAACAACATTTTTGCATCTGTGTGATCATCATTTGTATAAGAAAAATGCATTACATTTAGATACATTTAATTGTATTCTTATTTTCATAAATAAATGCATAATTCTTTACAGATCTTCCAATGAAAGAAAAAGATTTGTTATGTTAAGATCTTGAGAAGAGAAGATTAGAATTTAAACCTCAAATAGATAAAATCATGTTTGGAGTAGCAAAACCTTAAGAACATGAGCCCGGCCCACAAAAAAAATCATTACTTTGAATGATTCAAAAAGTTAGTAGAGATATTATTTCATAATTTCATGATGACGAAGAAGATCTTAGAAAATAAATTCAAATCCATTACAGAAAGATGTGGATCAACATTTTTAATGGGGAGTTCATAATGAGAGGGACCATCTTTGGAGGGAGAAGAAGTTCATAATGAGAAAAACGTTTTCAACCTTCAGCCCAAATCCATCACAGAATGAGGTGGATCAACATTTATAATAAAGAGTTCATAATGAGAAGAAGTCATCATATGGGAGAGAATAGGTTCATAATGTGAAGAACTTGTTCACTCTTTTGCTTAATTCATAACAGAAGGAGATAGATCAGCATCAATATTTTGTTCGATTCCATCAAAGAGGGAAGTGGGTCAACATTGTCATTTTTTCTAGATTTCATCACCAAAAAAGTGGGTCAACATGCTCGAATAAAAAAAAAGTTCATGTAGAAGAGCTTGTTCGACTTCAACAGACTTTTATGGGAGAATGAAGAGTTCATATAGGAGAGCTCGACTAATCTTTCCAGAGAAAAGAAAAGGAATAGGTTTATATGGGAGCTCATTCAAATTTCATACTTACTTTTTATTGAAGAATTTGCAGTTCATATAGGAGTGCTCGTGCAATCTTTCTAGAGAGGAGAAAAATGTAATACCCCAAATATCATATTAGTGACCTTATTGAAAGGATTTAAAAATTGAATACTCATTACTATAAATGATAAAAAGATAGGAAATGATTAGAATAGTGTTTATGACCAATTTATATAAATGAATGAATACATAAGGTATTTAGGTCCTTTAAGGAGAAATGAATTTAAAATTCATTCCTTATTAGGGATTTAGGAAGAAAAAGGGGAAGTAACACCGATAGAGTTATCTCTTTTCTTCTTCCCCATGCAAGGACCATCATCCACAGCCAAAGGTAAGATTTAATTTAACCAGCTCTTCCTCTTTTTTTGGGTTTTTTTTGGAACATTGAGTATTATTGAAGCTTAAGGAAGGGTTCATTAAGATTAAAACTAGGAGGTGGTTGAAATATTTAAGATTAAAGAAAATGGGTTTTAGAATGATATGTTAGAATATGAGTTTTTACTGATGTTTATTAGTATATTTGACTTGTTAAATAAGTAAATAAGAGATTAAAAGCATTCGATGGGATTAAGAACATGTTAGAAAACGTGTTATGATTCTTGGGTAGAATTGTTCTTTGGAAATTTTAGATGTTATAAAAACTTAAATGAAGTAAAGTTAGTTGGGTTATGTAAAGAAGAGTTTAATAGTGTTGTTGGAGGTAAAAGTAAGAGATTAGAGGGAAAACTTTAGTAAAAATCGAGCTGAAAAATGGTAAATTTGGGTAAGGGTATCCGTACTGATAGAATAATACCGATACTATAGGATTAAATGGGTAGAATGTGACAAGCAGTATCGGTACTAATGCAAGTGGTATCGATACTGATGAGGTATCGATACTAAAAGGGAAAGTATCGATACCTTGGATAATCGAATGCCAAAATGGTATCGATACCAAAATATGTATCGATACCATAGTGTAGTAGTATCAATACTAAGAGAAATGTATCAGTACCATAATATAGAAGTATCGATACCATGGTAGGGGTATCGATACTATTGAGCCTGGAACTATAAGGTAGGTTGAAATTGTTATAGCAATGTAAATAATAGCACATGTGAATATTATTAAAGTATAAATGTTAGGAAATATACTAACAATTGATATTGTACATATCTTAAATGGATGATTGAGTAGATCGAAATCAAGCTCCCGAGTCAAGCAAAACGAAATGCAAAGGCAAAGTAGCTGAGTGATCAGCATTTACGTTTTGGATAAAATAGCGAGGCAAGCTAGGTGAGTGCATATATTATGTACATTTAGAGTTATAAATGTATGTTGTTAAAAGTGTATGTTACAATGGTATATATTAGTACTATGTATACTACAGGCACTATGTGTGCAACTCACGGAATTCATCATGTGTTGATGAATAATTATACAGGCACTATGTGTGCAACTCACAGAATTTATCATGTGCTGATACACGACCATATAGGCACTATGTGTGCATCTTAATAAAATTATCATGACTAGAAAGTTGGTAAATTACCGTGTTAGCACTACGGGTGCAAAATTATAGAGTTTATTATAAATTAAAAAAGTTACTTTATATTAGAATTGTTATGTTATGCTCATTCTTATAAGTTTGTTTATGGTTATTTATGTCTCACTAAGAAATTACTTAGTGTGTGTTAATTTCATACGTAGGTTTTGATACGAGTGGGTAAGGAGATCATCGGACATCACAAAGCAAGTATCCCTCGTCAGTAACAGTACGACATCCATGTCTACTTTTGATGTATTTAGTTGGCATGTAATAGATATAGGAAGAATACTTTGAAAAGTATTTGATTTATCATGATACAAAAAGACAGAATGTTTAAACTTTTCTTTTTATTTATCTATGAAATTTAGTCTATGTTTTATTATTATTAAATTTAAAAATGTTTATAAAAGGAACAAAATTTTACGAGTTTTCAAATGGGAAATGTTTTAAAAGTGGTGTGACATCTGTATCTCGTGTATAGAAAGGTATACAGGATATAAGTGTTACATTTATTAGTATCAGAGCTATAGGTTTAGTCGATTCTCAGCGAAAATCAAGTGTATTTTAATGTAAAAAGGTTTACATGCCATTAAGATGTCAAGGTTACTGATAGGGTATAGGTAGAATATGGTAGATGTATCATCTTACTAACTTAAGTATTATCCTTATGTATGTTATAGTAGATGTCAGATTCTACGAATTTGAGAAGAACAGTTGAACGAGAGAATAGAGATGGATCGGGTAGTGAAAGTTATGAAGAAAATAGTGAACATTTGATTTCGTTTGAGAATGCCAACGCATCGACACATCAGGGTATGCCCGTGCCAGAGTTTGGAGCTTTTATGCAAGCTCTCGATTCTATATTGACAAGGTTCCAACCTCCTCCTTCCCTGCTCCTCTAGCACTGTGAATGTTAATTCCTAAGGATTTAAGAAGTTTAAGAGCTCCTGAGTTACGGGGAGAAGAAGGTGAAGGTCTGATGGACGGTGATTTATGGTTAAATGATATGATGGTGATGTCAGAAAGTCTACAATGCTCCGATCGTGAAAAATTGGGCAGAGATGTATCGTTACTCCGAGATCAGCTCGATTGTGGTGGTCAAATACGACGATGTATGCATCACCTGGACAAGTGAACTGACAATTCTTTCAAGATGAATTCAAGAACAAATATATCGGGGACAATTTATGATGTCAATGTTGTTATATCTTAACTTGAAACAAGGCAAGCGAGCAGTGCATGAGTACGAGGCTGAATATAATAAGCTCAGTCGTTATGCTACTGAGGTAGTTCTAATGATAAAGCTCGACGGGATTGGTTTATTGAAGGTCTGAGGCCTAAGTTGAAAGAGATGATGTTGGCCTTAAACTTGGATAGTCTGTAAGAAGTTATAAACAGAGCTAAGTCTATTGAAAGAGCTCAAGAGAAAAGTCTAGCAGTAGCAGAGTATGAAGACGGATAAAAGGATTGGAATGTCTTCATCTACTCATCATGCTAAGAGAGGCAAGGGCTCAGGTTCCCGATATACAGATGTAATTGATTCTGCTGTAACTTCACAAAAAACTTAACAATCCCAATATGTTGCTGTTAGCTTAGGTAGAGCTTATGAAGAAAGAAATAATCAATGTCATACATGTGGCATATTTCACTGAGGAGTATGTAAAGTGCTCTTTGGCGCTTATTTTGTTTGTAGAGAAACAGGTCACTATGCTCGGAACTGTCCACAAAGATATGGAGATTGATCAGCGTAAACTGAGATATCAGTAGTGGCACCTAGTAGAAGTAGAGGAAGAGGAAGATCAGGCTATCAATCTGAGGCTAGCCAAAGACAAGAGACTCGGGGAGTGGCCCGAATTTATAACATAAATACCAAAGAGGATCGGGATGATCTACAAATTATAACAGTACATTCCACCTTTTTGATGAGTCTGTCTTTGTTCTAGTTGACCAGGTTCTATGCACTCTTATATTAGTACAAAGTTGGTTATAACTACAGGAATTCCTTTAGAACCAATTTTTAGTTAAATGATAGTGGTAAACCCTATGGGTCATAGTGCAAGGTAACTCGGGTATGTAGAAAATGTCCGATAAAGATTCAAGGGTTTGTGTTCCCGGTAAACTTAATAGAGTTGCCTTTCAATGAGTTTAAAATCATTTTGGGTATAGATTGGTTGTCTCCACATCACGAATGGGTGGATTTTCGCATGAAGCAATTATTTTTGAACTATGCGAAAGGCTCTAAAATAGTAGTGATTGGCGAAAAAACGAAATCACCATCTAATGTGATATCAACCATGACTGCAAAAAAAATGATGTCAAAAGATGCATATCTTTTCTAGCTAACGTAATAGACACTCGAATGTAAAAAATGAGATTAAGCGATATTCTAACAGTTAAGGAGTTTCCAGAGGTTTTTCCAGAGGAATTACTGGGTTTACCTCCAAATCGTGAGGTAGAATTCAGGATTGAGGTTTACCCGGGTACCGAACCGGTTTCTATGGCTCCGTATCAAATGGATCCAATGGAGTTAAGAGAATTAAAAACCCAGTTGCAAGAGATACTCGATAAAAGATTTATCAGACCCAATGTTTCTCCTTGGGAAGCACCAGTTCTATTTGTGAAAAATAATGATGGGTCTATATGGTTATGTACTGATTATCGTCAGTTAAATAAAGTAACACTAAAGAACAAGTATCCTCTTTCGAGGATTGATGATCTGTTTGATCAACTGAATGGTGCAGTGGTGTTCTCTAAGATAGACTTGAGGTCAGGATGCCACCAATTAAAAATCTAAAAAAAGGATATTTCCAAGATGACTTTTCAAACTCGGTACGGACACTACAAATTCGTGGTTATGAAGTTTGGATTGAATAATACGCCTGGAACATTTATGGACTTGATGAACAGAGTATTACAACCATACTGGACCAATTCGTGGTGGTGTTTATAGATGATATTTTGGTATATTCCAAGTCAAGGGAGGAACATTATGCTCATCTTCGAGTGGTTCTTCAGATACTTTATGATAAGATGTTGTATGTGAAATTGTCCAAATACGAATTTTAGTTAGCTTAGATTGATTTCCTTGGTCATATAGTCTCTTTAGAAGGCATAAGAGTAGATCCCAAAAAGATTCAAGCCATAGTGGATGGAAACCCCAAAGAATATTTTTGAAGTTAAGAGTTTCTTGGGGCTTTCTGGTTACTATAGGCAGTTTGTGAAGAATTTCTCAATGTTAGCTTTGTCACTAACTAAGTTGTTATGAAAAGATGTGCCTTTTTTTTGGACGGGAAAATGCCAAGAAAGTTTTGAAATGCTAAAGAGAATAGTAACAGAGGCCTCAGTGCTTGTACAACCTGAGTCAGGTAAGGTTTATGTCGTTTTCAATGATGCATCCTATAATGGATTGGGATGTGTGCTGATGTAAGAGGGGAAAGTTATGGCTTATGCCTCAAGACAATTGAAGAATCATGAGATGAATTACCCGATGCATGATTTAGAATTGGCAGCGGTAGTGTTTGCTTTGAAAATTTGGCATCATTATCTGTACGGTGAGTGTTGCTATGTTTACACGGATCACAAAAGTATAAAGTACTTGCTGACTCAGAAAGAGATGAATTTGAGACAACGAAGATGGATTGAGCTTTTAAAGGATTATGATTTGATTATTGACTATCATCCTAGAAAGGCTAATGTGGTAGCCGATGCGCTCAGTCAAAAGACTTTTGAAGCTCTACGGGTTTAGATGCACGTTGTATTTAAAGGAAGATGGTGCCTTGAATGTTGAGCTTAAGTTAAAGCCAATGTTTTTGGAGCGGGTAAAAGAGTTGTAAGGTAGATATGAGAAATGTTTGGTGAAAATGGCGCAAGTGGAAAAATATGAAGCCAAAGACTTTCATATGAGAGTCGAAGGATGTTTGTATTACCGTGGAAGAATTTACATTCCCGATGATGATGAATTGAAGAAAGATATTCTTAGCAAGGCACATTATAGCCCTTTGACGATGCACCCAGGCGGGAATAAGATGTATCAGGACTTAAAGAGTCGTTATTGGTTGCCTGGTATAAAAAGAGCTATAACGGAGTTTGTTGCAAAATGTTTAACATGTCAGCAAGTGAAAGCTGAACATCAAGTGCCTTCCGGATTACTACAATCGATAAACATTCCTGAGTGGAAGTGGGGCCAAGTTATAATGGATTTTGTTTTGGGGCTACCTTTGTCACCAGGTAAAAAGGACTCGATATGGGTAATAGTGGACAGATTGACCAAGACGGCTCATTTTATCCCCGTTCGAGTAGATTACTCGATGGATAAGTTTACAGAGTTGTATATAAAAGAGATAGTTAGACTGCATTGATTGTCGATATCGATAGTGTCCGATCGAGACCCAAGGTTTACTTCAAGATTCTGGAAGTCTTTATATAAGGCATTAGGTACTCGATTGAACTTTAGTACAACTTTTCATCTGCAGAAAGATGGGCAGTCAGAGTGAACTATTTAGATACTAGAGAATATGCTAAGAGCATATGTGATTGAGTTTAAGGGATCATGGGAAAGGTATTTTCCTTTAGCGGAATTTACATATAACAATAGTTACCAATTAAGATTGCATCATATGAAGCTTTGTATGGGGGGAAGTGCAGTGCACCATTAAATTGGTTTGAACTAAAAGATCGAGACCTAGTTGGCCTGGATTTGATGAAAGAAATTTAGGAGAAAGTGAAAATTATCCAGAACAATCTAAAAGTAGCCTCTGATCCCCATAAGTCTTATGTTGATTTGAAAAGAAAGGAAATCAAATTTCAGGTGGGGACAAAGTATTTCTAAAGGTATCGCCTTGAAAGAATGTATTATGTTTTGGGCGAAAAGGAAAGTTGAGTCTGAGATTCATTGGACCTTATGAGATCTTAAAAAGGGTCAGACTCGTGCTTATCGATTAGCGTTACCTCTAGATATGGATAATATTCATAATGTTTTCCACGTATCGATGCTTAGAAGGTACAATCAGATTCATCCCATGTAATCACGCCGGAAGAGATAGAAATCATACCAGATTTAACTTATGAGGAAGAACTAATCTGGATCTTAGCTAAGAAAATCAAAGAATTGCATAACAAAATGATTCCATTGGTTAAAGTGCTTTGGCATAATCATAAGGTAGAAGAAGCTACTTGGGAAAGAGATGAGGACATGTGGAAGCAGTTTCCACACCTTTTCTTTTAGGTACTTCTTTATATTCGAGGATGAATTTTCTTAAAGGGGAGAATTTTAATACCCCAAATATCATATTAATGACTTTATTGAAAGATTTAAAATTTGAAGACTCATTAGTATAAATGATAAAAAATAAGAAATGATTGGAATAGTATTTATGACCAATTTGTATAAATAAATGAATAGAGAGGGTAATTAGGTCCTTTAAGGAGAAATGAATTTAAAATTCATTCCTTATTAGGGATTTAGGAAGAAAAAGAGGAAAGTAAAACCAATAGAGTTATCTATTTTGTTCTTCCCCGTATGAGGACCATCCTCCATAGCCAAAGGTAAGATTTAATTTAACCATCTTTTCCTCTTGTTTTTGGGTTGTTGTTGGAACATTGAGTATTATGGAAGCTTAAGGAAAGGTTAAGTAAGATTAAAACTAGGAGATGGTTGAAATATTTGAGATTGAAGAAAATGGATTTTTGAATGATATGTTAGAATATGAGTTTTTACTGATGTTTATTAGTATATTTGACTTGTCAAAGAAGTAAATAATAGATTAGAAGCATTGGATGGGGTTAAGAACATGTTAGAAAAAGTGTTATGATTCTTGTTTAGAATTGTTCTTTGGAAATTTGAGATATTATAAGAAGTTAAATGAAGTAAAGTTATTTGGTTTATGTAAAGAAGAGTTTAATAGTACTGTTGGAGGTAAAAGTAAGAGATTAGAGGGAAAAACTTAGTAAAAATCGGGCTGAAAAAATAGTAAATCTAGGTAAGGGTATCGGTATTAATAGAACAATACCGATACTATAGACTTAAATGGGTAGAAATGTGACAAACAGTATCGCTACCGATACAAGTGGTATCGATACTGATGGGGTATCGATACTAAAAGGGAAAGTATCGATACCATGGATAACAGAATGTCGAAATGGTATCGATACTGAAAGGGAGTATCAGTACCATAGTGTAGTAGTATCGATACTGAGAGAAAGGTATCGATACTATAGTATAGAAGTATTGATACCATGGTAGGGGTATCGATACTATTGAGCTTGGAACTATAAGGTAGGTTGAAATTGTTATAGCAATGTAAATAGTAGTACTTGTGAATATTATTAAAGTATAAATATTAGGAAATATACTAACAATTGATATTGTACGTGTCTTTAATGGATGCTTGAGTATATCAAAATCAAGCTCCCGAGTCAAGCGAAACGAAAGGCAAAGGCAAAGTAGCTGAGTACTCAGAATTTGTGTTTTGGATAAAATAGCGAGGTAAGCCAGGTGACTGCATTTATTATGTACATCAAGAGTTATAAATGTATGTTGTTAAAAGTGTATGTTACAATGGTATATCAGTAATATATGTACTACAGGCACTATGTGTGCAACTACCGGAATTCATCATGCATTGATAAACAACCGTATAGGCACTATGTGTGCAACTTACAGAATTCATCATGTGTTGACGAACAACCGTACAAGCACTATGTGTGCAACTCAAAATTCATCATGTGTTGATGAACAACCGTACAAGCACTATGTTTGTAACTCACGGAATTCATCATGTGTTGATGAAAAACTGTACAGGCACTATATGTGCTACTCACGAAATTCATCATGTGTTGATGAACAACTGTACAGGCACTATGTGTGCAACTCACAGAATTCATCATGTGTTGATGAACGACCGTATAGGCACTACGTGTGCATCTTAATAAAATGATCATGACTAGAAAGTTGGTAAATTACAGTGTTAGCACTACGGGTGCAAAATTATAGAGTTTATTATAAATTAAAAAAGTTACTTGATATTAGAATTGTTATGTTATACTCATGCTTATAAGTTTGTTTATGGTTATTTATGCCTCACTAAGAAATTACTTAGCGTGTGTTAATTTCACATGTAGGTTTTGATACAAGTGGAGTAAGGAGATCATTGGACATCACAAAGCAAGTGTCGCCTCATCAGTAACTGTACGACATCCATGTCTACTTTTGATGTATTTAGTTGGCATGTAATAGATATAGGAAGAACACTTTGAAAAGTATTTGATTTATCATTATGCGAAAAGACAGAATGTTTAAACTTTTCTTTTTGTTTATCTATGAAATTTTAATGTATGTTTTATTATTACTAAATTTAAAAATGTTTATAAAAAAAACAAAATTTTAAAGGTTTTCAAATGGGAAATGTTTTAAAGGTGATGTGACATATGTATCTCCTGCACGGAAAGGTATACGGGAGATGGGTGTTACACAAAATCTTTTGATTTCCTCTTGTAAAGGAGTCGATTAATTTTTAGTTGATGAAAAAGGAGAAAAAGAAAATATTGAAAAGGAAAAAAATGAAAAAAAGGTGAAAATTGTAGAAAAATTAAAATAAAAAAAAAAAGAAGAAGAAGAAAAAGTGATAATAAATAAATCGAAATAAATCATCACATAAACTAATCAATGGCAATTGTCTTTTGTAGGTTCATCGCTAATGAGATTTGGGGCAAATCAAATGAGAAGATTTTTAGACACAAAGGGGCATATCATTCGATAGAAAGTGGAGCAACAAATAGAAGATTGAAGAAAGGGGAAATAGTGCTAGAAGGTGGAGTTACAACGTGTCAAGACAAAATTAGGTCATTATTTGTCTTTGTTTCATCCTTGTTTCCACACCAACGAACAAAGAGACAGCTGTAATACCCTAATTTTGTCCGGACATTTCAAATCGGGTTAAAATGTGGACGAGGACCAATTTGAGATTAGGGTGGCATTTGGAGGGAAATCGTTCGTGGAATTTCACATTTATTCGGAAGGGTGTGGAGAAATTTGACAATGGGATTTAAGCTTTGTTTAACTGCAATTTTGGGATTCGGTAATAGCACATTTAATGACCAAATACGAATCCAAAGTAAAGGTCTGAACATCCATCACAAGTCTAAAATAGTAAACAATCCATTTCTTTACAACCAAAATTAAATACCCAATGTCGAAATTAAAACATCACGTATGACCCAAGTGTAAATTTGTTACCCATTACCAAGACATTTAACCCAATGCCTACAACCCTTTTACAAATTCAAAAGTCAGAGCCCAACAAACTCACGTATTTAAAATTTATGAAGAAACCCTAGTGTAACAACTTAACGTTGTCGCCTTCCAACCGTGGCCTTGATCTCCCACGTAAGCAACAACAACAATTCCAGCAAGCCACAACAGCTTCTAGCTTCCACAGTGGCATCCAAATGCTCCTCTAGTCAACACCCAATCAACCATGCAAGAAGACAAACAAGCTAAATGTAAAATAATCAGATTTTTGTAACCCTCGATTGGGTCAATAAAAACCCAAACATTTCTATATAGAAGGGTTCCTCCCATGCAAAAAAGAGGATACTAGGAAAATCTTCCCTATTTGAAAGAAGCAATACAAAAACCAACTTCCAGCAACCAAAAAGTATCTGAATCACAAAGAAAGAAACAAAGAGGGGAGAGGTATTTTAGGTCCCTATTCTCACGTTTTTGGCTCTCTTATGCTGCATGGGTTTTGTTTTTTGTTTTTAATGGAGATTGAATGCTAAAGAGTGAGAGAAGAGTGGCCTATTTATCTCTAGACTAAGCATTCTCTGGCGAGGGGTAGTGGCGTCGGGGGCCACGGTTGCCGGAAGCATCTCCGGTCGTTCGTGGAAGTGAAGTTTGGTGTTTCCTTTTAGGTTCGGTTTGGGTTTTTGAAGGAGGGGTAAGGGCTGTTCGGTTCACCTTAGATGGTTTTAGTGTCTTCGGCCACCATTGGTGGTGGTCTTGGAGAGCGCTGACGCAAAATACGGCGGCAAATAGGAGTTAAACTGTGGCCTTTTAGCTGAAATAGTGAGACAGGAGAGGTAAAAAAAGGAGCTTGTTTGTGTAAGTAACCTCATCGGTTACTCGCATCGTGGTCGGTGCTCGGAGGGGGAGAGGACCCCTGGTGAACGGCTGTCGGCGTAGCCTTGTTGCTTGGAGATGTGCGGCCGATGGTTGGGTTGAGAAGGGTTTCAAATTGTAGTTGAATAGCGGTATTGCGGCCGTTATATCACGGTCGCAACAGTGTCTGAAACCGCTATCGTGGAAAATAATGGTGTGAAGCGGGATCACACCAATAGCGGCGAATCGTGGTCGTAATTTAACGAATCGCGGCTAATCGCTGCAATAGCAGACCACTATTCCGCTATTATTCCGTTATTTTAATTTTTTTTTTTAAAAACAAGTTTTTTATTAAAAAACAGCTCCTTTGAAAAAAAATTCATGATCGCGATATCTGCAATGACCGCAATAGCATTCTTTATATCCGTAACCGTAATAAACACGGCGCGACCGAAAATATGACCGCAAATACTATTTAAAACCCTGGGTTGAGTTTGGAAGGGGAAGTTGAGAGGATGTTATAATAGGTAAGTGTTTATTAGGGTTTTATTAGTGTTTTATAAGGATGCTTTATTTCAAACTTTACGGGAAAATCACTCTTCAGACCCTAGAATTTTAGCGTGATTTACGTTTCAGCCACAATTTAAGGGGTTAATCACATAATAGTCCCCATTCTTCTATCGTGTTTTTATATCTTGGTCACTATGCTCTATTTTGTTTTGATTTTGGCCTTTTCTTTTACTTTTAGTTCGATTTGGCCACTTTATGCTTTTTTATTTAGAATTAACTACTGACTTTTTATTTTGTTGCATTTTAGTCATTGTTTATTTAATTTTATTATTGTACCAGCATTTGATTCGGTCTTACGATGACCCGATCCGAAGTGTGACTTCATTATTATGATTAAGACTTTATTAATTTCTAACAACTAACTTTTCTAACTTCTAAATGTTAATTTTTACTTTTATGTTTGAATTATTGGTACGACTTTGTGACGACCCGCCCCAAGCTATGTCTCGCATTATTTATGGTACGAGTTAAATATTAAAATTAACACTAACATTTTATTTTTATTGCTCTTTTATTTCTGTTATTTAATTTTTTGCATCATAAAATTTGTTCCCTTTGTTTTCCTTTATTTTAATCAATAAAATTTCGTTACTTTAATTTGCTGCCTTTTATTTTTGTCCTTTACTTTTCATTAATTTATTTTAGTCCTTAAATGTTATGATTTTAATTTTATTCCTTTTATTTCTGCCCTTTACTTGTCAGTAATTTAATTTCAGTCCTTTAATTATTGTACTTTATTTTCTGTTTATTTTATTTTAGTCCCATGAACATATATATATGTACACACACATACATGTTTTCACATTTTTATTATATTTGATGCCTCATTTTGTTATTCTGTGTTGTGGTCCTTATGTTATTTATGATTTTATTTCATTTAAGATAGAAATTGTTATTATTTAGCATGCTTAATTAAATTTGTTTGAATATTGCTTCACCAAAAATTGTTATTATTTAGCATATTTAGATACTAAAATTGTTAAATGTATGTCCATGCCTACTTTAGTTAATTTCATATTAAATAGGTTGTAATATTTTCCTTAAGTTATCGAGATTAAATATTTCCCTTTTGTGTGTATGGTTGTTTGTGCATTTAGGTCTAGATATCTCGAATATGCACGATAGCCTCCTAAGCATAACTTCGTCAACTTCATAATTGGATTAAAGGTAATGTTTATTTTTTAAAAATATTAAGAAATGATCGTCTTAAGGTAACTAGATGTCATATTCTAATATTTTAAAATAAATAAATACCCTACTAGTAAAACCTAAAAATCAAGTACACTTAAAATCAGTCAAGATTAAAAGGAAAAATAAATTTTCTTTTATTTAAACTTATCGAGACAATTCGTCTAATTCATATTAGGGATTTGGTCTCGATATTTTTTTAAATAATTGAACATCTCTCGTCTCTTCTAATTGGATAGGTAACTTGGATTAATTGACTTACTTTTTATTTTCGTTGTGTCGTAACCGTTTTTCAGCGGGAACAATCATTTAATGTTTAAAAAATAGTTACGATTTTTTAATTTTTGGAAAATTGGGTGATTTTGAATTGATTTGGAATAATTTGGATAGAGTCGCCATCAACCTTTGGACTAGGTAGGTCGAATACCTAAAAATGTCTAAAAAAACAATTTTAAGAAAAATCATTTTTAAGACAGAAATTGGTTGCGTTTTCCAAAGATGCAATTAAAACGGGTTCGGGAGTCGGTTACGCGTGGGGAAGGATTAGCACCCCACAACACCCAAAATTGGTACTGTTTTGCTTACATGTTGTCGTAATTGGTGGGATTCTTGAATTGAATATAAAATTAAATTATGATTTATTTATTGAAATTTAATTAATTTGCTTTTAAATTAATTAGAGAAAATCCTTTAACACGATAGAAAATATTGAAAACATGAACTTAAAGTGTTAGAATAGAAAAAAGAAACTTAAAGGAATAAAATAATACAAACAGAAATTTAAGAGATTAAATAACAAAACCATACATTTAAGTGACTAAAATAGAAAAAACCCGTTCAATATGAATACAAAACCTTGTAGCTTCAACATTAATTTATGGGATCTAACTTATATGCTATCATTTAATAATGTTTAATTAATTAATTAATATTATATAACACTAATGCCAAAGTTGGAAGACAATTACATGTGAACGGCAAACATAATTTTCAAACATCATCAAATCTAACATTATTTTATTCATACTTTTTTTATAATATTCTAATATTATAAACTAATAATAAAAAACTAATTATTAAAACTTAAGGACCACATAAACCATATACTTCGTTTTTCTTTTGAAATGGAAATCAATTAATCTATTACAAATTTTTAGATCACAATATTAAATAATAATAATTATACTAAAAATGAAAATAATCCAAAAATAAAAACCTTAGAATAAAATAATCAGAAAATTATAAGGATTAAATAATAATTAAACCTAATGCTAGATATTGACTAAAATGAATTATTTATTAAAATACTATCTAAATTCGGATATTAACAAAAATTATAAAATAAATAAATTAGGACTAAAAAGAAACATGCAGAAAGTTAAAAATCGAATGTATAAACAAACAGAAACTAATTACACTACTAATTAGGATTGAAATTAAATTCGGGTAAAGCATGGAGACAAGATTAAAAATGCAAAAATATTGATCTAAGGACTATAATATATAAAACTGAAATATTAAAACTCAAAATAAAATAAAGAAAACTTCATTTAATTACTATAAGGTATGGATACAAATTAACAGGGACTAAACGTGTAGTTATTCCCTAAATGGAAAACACAGATGGGATTATAAAAGAGCAAGGATTAAAACTGTAATTAGCCCCAAAAGTTTACAAAACACGAAAATAAAAGATCTTAAAACTACACCGTTTTGATCCAAATATTTAATATATAAAACTGGTTTAAACTTTACTCTTCTCCCTCATTTTAACATTTCCCTTTCTTTCTTTGGTTTAGAGAGAAAAGTTTTCTCTCAACTTCTCCTTGTCGGGAAAAGAAACCACGGCGAAGCTCACGATGGTGAGCGGCGGAGCACGGCGGCGCCGACATCCAGAGGTGACTAAAAGCTACCGATATATTCCTCTCCTTACCCTTAACACGAATCTAGCCTCCCCTTAGTCTAAAACTTAACCCAAAACCATAGATCTAAGGGATTATCTTCGAATGAAATGAAGAACACGGCAACTTTCGAGCTTCCACGACTGGCTTTAAAGCTTCCTGATGGCTTTGAACCTCCACTATAAGTCCTCTCCTCACAAATCTTTTTTTAAGTTTTTTCGTTCGAATCTCTCTCCTTGATGAGTGTTTTTTTATGTTCTTCCCCCTTATTATGTGTTTTCTTCTTCATTTTTATCTCTCTTCTCAATACCAAATCCTCTTGTCATTGCATGCTTATTTTCTATGCTTTTGGTGAGATTTTGATGTGTTTAGTTGGGATTAGGTGTTGTTTTGACATGGGTTGTCATTGACTTGGTAGATTTGTGTAGGTTTATCGATGGTGACAGCTCGGGATATCTCGACTTGATATCTTGACGATGGCTTCGGGTTACAACTGGTGTCGTGCGACGGTTGTTGGCTCGAGATGAGTTGGTGTGCGACAACTGTTGGCTCGGTGAAAGATCTGGTGTAGCTGGGGAAGCTAAACCGTTAGGCTGGAGATGGCTTTGGTTTAGGGGATTAGGGTTTTAAAAACCCTAAAATTGTTGGGTTATCATTTGGGATGCTTGGGTTTGCTTGTTGGGTCACTGGTGTTGGGCCTCTTGGTATTTGTAATTAGGCCTGTAAATATTGTAAAATAATATTAATAAAAATAAAAATAAAAATAATAATCATACTATAGTATATAATAATAAATATAATATATATTTTAATCCCAATCAAAAAATGGGTGTCTACAGCTGCCTCTCTTTGCACATTCTTGTGTTAACAAGAATAGGGCAAAGATGAAAAAGACAACCAGTTTTTTGTCCATTCTTCCTTCGTCGTTGGATTGAACAAGTTATTCTCATTATAAACTTCTTCTCTCTTGTGGATGAGTTCTTCTCATTATGAACTCTTCACTGAAAATGTTGGGTCACCTATTTTTGTGGTGGACTTGAAACCAAGGTTGAATAAGTTCTTCTCATTATGAACTTCTTCTCCCTCTATCGGATAAGTTCTTCTCATTATGAACTCTCAATTGGAAATATCAATCCCTCAAGTGAGGTGTCACTGATTCAAAATGTTGTGAATCGAGTGATAGGTTAAACAAGCTCTTCTCATTATCAACTTCTTCTCCTTTTGTCGGATAAGTTCTTCTCATTATGAACTCTTCACTGGAAATGTTGATCCCTCAAGCGAGGCATCAGTGATTCGAAATGTCGTGAATCGAGTGATAAGTTGAACAAGCTCTTCTCATTAGGAACTTATTCTCCCTCTATCGGATGAGTTCTTCTCATTATGAACTCTCCATTAGAAATGTTGGTTCACCTCCTTCTGCGGTGAATCTTAATTGTTATTAATTCTCTCTGAATTTCTGTCAAAACATTCAAAGCATTTCAATGAATATGAATGAATGAGCATGCTCCTATTTATAGATGTCTACTGATGTATGCATGATGTCCTTTTAAAATTATGAACTCTGTGGTCCTGTAAATCTTCATTTCAAATGTGTCATTTGTCCTTTCGTTTGCACTTCACACTTTGCTTTGGCTATTTTATGCAAATTCTCATTTCTCTTGTTCCCATACAAATCCTTTTCTTCTTCCTTTTGAACTGTTCATCTTTGTCAGCATATCAAAATATCAGTGTTTTCAATGTGCTTTTTTCAGCTCACGTGCGTTTTTTCGGTCACATCTTACTATAATATTTTCGAGCATTAGGGCTAGAATCTCTGAAATTGTAAGTATTAATTCAGAGTAATACCAAAAAAATATTTTATTTTTTAATGCCATGTCAATCCACTTATAAAAAAATGAATAAAATTGGGACTTGAAAGAACAAACAAGAAATTGAATTTACAAAGTTATAGTAATCACATAAATAATGAAAATTTAAAAACACATGTCAGATGTCCCTATAAATCACTAGCACGAATATTCTTGAATCAATCCACTTGATATAGCTATTGATTTGAGCTTCTGTCTGAAAGACTTCAAGGATTGCCAAAATGTCTATAGATGTGAAGTTTCCCTCAAAATATCAGACCCTTGAGAGGATTTAGCTGCCTGATGCCTAATCTCAAAATGCCTTTGAGCTGCCTTTTCAGGTTTTCAACTCAAAGTCTTCCTTTGGGTTCAAGATGTCCTTCGCGGATTTTTATCTCAAACCTTTCTTTTTCTCTCTTCATTTTTTCATTTTTTTCATTTTTTTCATTTTTTTCATTTTTTATTTTTCTTCAAACATAATACTTCTTGACAGAATCTGAGTTTACCGGATTTCTCAGTTTTTCTCCATCCATCTCTACAAAGATCAATGCTCCTCCAGAGAAGGCCTTATTGATAACATATGGACCTTCCCGATTAGGCATCCATTTCCTTCGAAAATCTTTATGAATTGGCAGGATCTTTTTTAGTACTAGATCACCCTCTCGAAATTCTCTTGGATGAACTTTCTTATCATGAGCTCTCGTCATCCGTTTCTAATACATCTGACCGTGGCAAATAGCTCTTAATCTTTTTTCTTCAATGAGATTCAACTGGTCAAACCGAGCCTGAACCCATAAGCTTCATCCAACTTCACCTCTTTCAAAATTCGAAGTAATGGGATTTCTACTTCCACTAGTAAGACTGCCTCCATCCCATAGACTAAAGAGAAAGGTGTTGCCCCTGTCGAAGTTTGTACTGTAGTTCGATATGCATACAAAGCAAAAGGTAATTTGTCATGCCAATCTCTGTAAGTATCAATGGTCCTTGTGATGATCCTTTTAATATTTTTATTTGCTGCTTCCACTGCTCCATTCATCATTGGACGGTATGTCACTGAATTAGAATGTTTTATCTTGAACTGAGTACAAAATTCTACCATCATCTTGTTATTCAGATTGGTGGCATTATCTGTGACAATTCTTTCTGGCAACCCTACCGGCAAATTATCTCTCTTTATGAATTTGCAAACTGTAGATCTCGTGATATTTGCATATGAAGCAGCCTTAACCCACTTAGTAAAATAATCAATTGCTAAAAATATGAAGCGATGTCCATTCGAAACCTTTGGTGTAATTGCCCCAATGACATCCATGCCCCCACATAGAAAACGGCCATGGCACTTGCAAAGGTGATGTAAATGTATGGATCTATCTCCATAGATTTGACATTTGTGACATTTTCGTGCATAATCAATACAATCTGAATGCATTGTGGCCCAATAGTATCCATATCTCATGATCTTCCTGGCAATAGAAAGCCCATTCGCATGTGTTCCACATATCCCTTCATGTACTTCTTCAAGTATACTTTTTGCTTCTTGGGCATCCAAACATCTCATCAAAACTTGATCACTACCTTTTTTGTACAGAACTTCCCCATCTAATACATATCCGGCAGCCATTCTCCTTATTGTCTTTTTATCGATCTCAGACGCACCTTATGGGTAAGTTTGATGCTTGATGTATTGTAAAATGTCATAATACCATGGATGACTATCTTCCTCTTGTTTGATATTATAACAGTGTGTCGGGGTTTTATACATTTTCATTTTAATTGGCATCTTGTCAGCTCTTCTATTTACTTAGAACATTGCAGCAAGTGTCTCCAAAGCATCTGCCATTTGATTATCTTCTCGAGGGAGATAATTGAAAGTGACATCTTCAAATTCTTTTACCAATTCAAGGATCAATCTTCGGTATTCCACTAACTTTGGATCCTTTGTCTCCCATTATCCTCACAATTGATACACCACTACTGAGGAGTCTCCATATACTTGGAGCACTTTGATTTTTCTTTCTATAGCTACTCTTAACCCCATAGCACAAGCCTCATACTCTACTTCGAGTAGCCCAAACCAAAGCACAACATAGCTTTTGAATTGGCGGGTATTGGATTTAGCAATCGATTAACTTTTTGCTTAGATAATAGATGGCTCTCTCTTTCTTTCCAGATTTTTCATGCTACCCTAATACACATCCCATCAAATTTTCAAAGACCGTTAGATAAAAGATCAATGGTTTACCAGGGACTGGTGACACCAGAATTGGAGTATTAGACAAATATCCCTTGATTATCTCCAAAGCCTTTTGGCACTCGTCGTTCCAAACTTCGGGGTTGTTCTTTCGAAGCAATTTGAAAACTGGTCACATTTTTTAGTTAATTGTGAAATGAATCGAGATATATAATTTAGCCTTCCTAAGAATCCTCGAACTTCTTTCTGTGTACGAGATGGTGGAAGATCTTGAATGGCCTTTACTTTATCTGGATCAATCTCAATTCCTTTTTAACTAACCAAGAAACCCAAGAGTTTCCCTGATGTTACCCCGAATGTGCATTTAGTTGGATTGAGTTTCAATTGATATTTCCTCAACCTTTGGAAAAGATTCCTCAAGTTTTGAATGTGTTCACCTTCAGTCTTGGACTTGGAAATTATGTCATCCACATATACTTCAATTTCTTTGTGCATCATGTCATGGAAAAGAGTCAACATAGCTCTTTGGTAAGTTGCCCCAGCATTTTTCAAACCAAATAGCATCACTTTATAGCAAAATATGCCCCACATAGTAATAAATGTGGTTTTTTCCATATCTTCAATGTTCATTTTTATTTGGTTATACCCCGAGAAGCCATCCATAAAAGAAAACCACGAATGACCAGCAGTATTATCCACTAAAGTATCTATATGAGGCAATGGAAAATTGTCCTTCGGGCTTACTTGATTAAGATCTCTGTAATCCACACACATGCGAACTTTTCCATTTTTCTTTGGCACAAGGACTATGTTGGCAACCCATTCTGGATACTTTGCCGCTTGAAGAAACCCCATCAATCTGTTTCATCACTTCCTCTTTAATTTTTAACAACATTTCTTGCTTCATTCTTCTGAGCTTTTGCTGAACTGGCTTACACTCAGGCTTTATCGGAAGCTTGTGCACTACTATGTCTGCACTCAGCCCTTGCATATCTTGGTAAGACCATGCAAAGATGTCCTTGAATTCTTGAAGAAGATCTATCAAGTCTTGTCTTATCTCAGCAGAAAGTGTGCTGTCTATTTTCACTTCTCTCTTATCATAATCAGTTCCCAAGTTTATAACCTCAGTTTCTTCCTGGTGAGGTAAAATCTGTTTTCCTCATTTTCTACCAGTCTTAATAGTTCGTTAGGAACATCACATTCTACCTCATCCTGACACTCATTGATTTCTTCCAGACATATGGGCTGCTCAAAGTTTATCTCAGTATTAAATTCAAAAACATTCATGCTATTGATATTGTGACACCTGCAAAGGGAAAAATTGAATCGAATATATATTTGGAAGGAGACCAAAATTTATGAAATGAATGTAAATAATAAAGAATAAAGAATGAAAATGTAAAATAATAATGGTCATTTAAGAAACAAAAGACTGTCTTTTATTGAAAGCAAGTAGAGTTAACATAGATGCCCTTATAAAAATTCCTTAATACTTACGGGCACAAGTATAAGGATTAGTATTGGGTATTACTCTGAATCAATCTTAAAACTACAGGAGATCCTTTGCAATCTAATTTTTCAGTGTTTCCCCTGGGAAGCAAGGACGTATTCCAGCCAAATATCTTCCTGCTTTATCATCCCCAGTTATCATGTTAATGACCAAACCCTCCATAGCTTCATTGAACAAGTTTTTGTCTTTCATCTGCTCTTCTTCATCAATTGCTCTGGCTAACTGTTGCTCTATATCGACCACTCCTCCAAACTTGAAAGAGCTCATCAGGGGAGGAAAAGTCATATGCTCCCACAGAATGTCCTCACCTTTCAGTCTAGCTCTTCTTATTTCACCTCTCTTTTTCGTTTCTTTCTTTCTTTGCTGAAAATCAGGCTTAAATCCCATCCCGAAGCGATCGCTCTTCATCATGACAAATTTGGGATATAAAGTCCCTTGTAGGCATCTACCAAGACCCCTTCCTATCTTGGCTCCTTTTCCTAGAGTCTATCGTACAATCATCTTAGTACAATTAGATAAGCGTGGGCGAGGAATCTTATTTCCTTCAGCAACAAAAGTAGCATTGACAAATTCTAAGGCTCTGAAGGAAAACTCTAGAGCATTCTCATTCATCTCAATATATAGGGCGTCAGTCGTCACAGAAGCAATAATTTCTTCCTCTGCCCCAATACTGATCAACTGACCATCTGACACTAATTTCAATTTTTGGTGTAAGGACGAAGGGACTGCCCCTGCAGAATGAATCCATGGCCTCCCAAGCAAGAAATTATATGAAGGGTTGATGTCTATCACCACAAAATCAATATTGTAGACAGTTGGTCCAATCAACAGTGGTACCTCTATCTTTCTAAGCACATCTCGTTGAGTTCCATCAAAGGCTCTGACAATGTTTTGGTAGGCCCTCATATGTGAGTTATCCACTGGTAACCTTCGTAATGTGGCCATAGGCATAACATTAAGTGCAGACCCATTGTTAATCAAAACACCTGGTAAGACATGACCATGACAGTGAGTTGTGATATTGAGGGCTTTTACCGATCCATTCCACCATCAGGAATTTCATCATCAGTGAAAGTTATGTAGTTGTCAGCAGCTATGTGCCCTACAATTCGATCCAACTTGTTCACTGGTATATCCTCAGGCACAAACATTTGATTGAGCACTCTCAGTAAAGCATTCCAATGTACCTCTGAATTTATTAACAAATCCAGAAATCCGTGCTTGTTTCTTGTGTAGCTGCTCAACTACACTATACTCACTATGTTTTAGAAACTTCAAGAATTCTTGAGCTTGTGTTTCTGTTACCGGCTCATTGATCATTGGTGGGGGTTCATCGTTGAATATCTTATGCGGTACCACTATAACTTTTCCTTTTGCTTTCACTTTGTCTACTTCTTTCGATATCTCGGGAGAATAGCACCTCCCACTTCTTGTGAAGTGACCATTTTCATTCACTATTTCAGTCATCAAGTTGCCTCCTGGTGCTTCACCTTCAACTACCTTTATTTTATCTAGCACCAGATTCCCTTATCAATTAAACATTGGCAGTGTAGTTCCAAGGCACCTTGTGGGTGTCTTTAAATGGGAATGGCGAAGGAGCTGTGATTACAACTTTTGGCGTTGACGACCCGAAATTCATTGCTGATGGTTTCACAGTAATGACCACTGCCTTGCTTATTCTGTGAACGGGCTCGGAATTTTCTGTCGTGAAACATCTTCTTCTCTTTTTTCCTTATCTTCCTCAAAGAACTCTACGTCCTTATTATCCATCAATCTTTGTAATAACCCCCTGAATTCAGGGCAAAGCTGAATTTCATGCCTTCTTCTCGATGATATTCGTAATAGTGTCCACACTCATTGGTCTTTGGCTTAGGATCTTGTCGAATCATGCCAACCAGACATAGTTGTTGGAATACCCAACTGAAGGGATATTTAATTTCATGAACGTCTTTCTTTGCCTTCCTCTCATTCTCCTCATGGATTGTATTTCCCCTTTACCTCCATGATTCGGTAGTGGGTGTGTTGATACATCTGGTGAGTCAAACTGTAATCCTCCTGTGTTAATCAGATTTTGCACTATATTTTTGAAGGAAAACAATTCTCAATAGAATGGCCAGTAATTCCATCATGGAAATCACAATGTGCATTTACGTCATACCAATGAGGGTACGGTGGTTAAAGAGGAGTCAAACGGTAGGGGCGTACCACATCTACTTTTAATAATGAGGCATATATCTCTGAATAGGGTACGGGTAGTGGTGTGAAGGATATTTTTTCTCTCTCCTTGTGAGGTCCCCTGAAATCATTTCTGGTGGTGTTCATGCCATTCCTCTCCGCCCTTGATTGGGTTAATGTGACACTATTTGCAGTATTCTTGTGGTAGACACTTGCAAATTCATTCTCCTTTTTTCGGTATACAGGTTTTTTAGAGCTAGACCCTTCAGCTACTTCAATCTTGCCACTTTTTATAGCATTTTCGATGAGCTCACCAGAGATGATCAAATCAACAAAAATTTTGTGTCATTTCCATGCAAATGCCCCAAGTATGGAGCTTTCAAAGTGTCGACAAAAATTATAGTAGCTTCCTTTTCGAGTAAATGGGGTTGGACATGTGCAGCAACATCACACCACCTTTGGGCATATTGTCGGAAAGTCTCATTACTTTTTTTTCCATATTCTGAATAGTCCACCAATCAGGAACCATATCTGTAACATGTCGGTACTATTTTAGGAATACTTTTTCCAAGTCTTTCCATGATTTGATGTGAGCCCTAATTAATTGGTTATACCACTTGGCGGCAGAACCTGTTAAAATGTCTTGAAAATAGTGAATCAACAGCTTTTCATCGTTCACATGACCAACCATCTTCCAGCAAAACATGGTAATATGAGATAAAGGGCAAGTGGTTCCATTATATTTTTCAAATTCAGGAACCTTGAAGTTCATAGGGATAATCAAGTTTGGGACCAAGCTCAGCTCTCTAGCGTCAGACCCATAGAACGGTTCAATCATTTATACTGATTTTACCATTTCTTCCAATTTCTTCAACTGTTGAGTTATTTGTTCATTGGCTTTTTCCTTTTCGGCTAACTCATTTAGATCTGGAGTTAAGTGTTCAGTAACAAGCTGATAATTGTTTGGGAATGCAAATCCCATGTGGTGCTGCTAATTCTCATTACTGACATATACAATGAGATCGTGCTTCTTGAGGTACCGAAGGGTGAGTAGAGATGTGTATAGGTGTGAAACCTGAAGGAGGATCAGATTCTGGTGTAAACCCTGGTGGGTGTTGGGGGTCAGAAGTAAGCCCCGCAGGATGTGATACTCCTGGTCCAAACCCTGGAAGATGCGATAGATCTTGCTCGGATGATGTTAGTTGGTCATCCGTGATCCTTCTACCTATAGCATGTTTCTTAAACATTTCTTCCATCCTTTGTAGTAGACCGGTTTGCGAATTTGTTATCTCTGCTTCCATCTTATTTAATCTCTCTCTCATTTCTTCTTGAGCTTGTTTTTGTTCTTGTTCAAGTTGGATCATTCTTGCTTCCATTTTCTTAGTTGTATTTCAAGTACAGTATGGGTGTGAAGTGAATGCCAGAATAACTACAATGATTGGAAATTATATTTTATATTATTTTTGGTATTTTAATGAATGCATGTAAAATAGTTTAAAACAAAATGCAAATGCATGATATAAGACTATATTATGCAAAGATGAAAATGTAAATGCAAATGCAAATGCAAAAGGTATCGATTTCCAAAAGTAACCATTCTTAGAAAAGTTTCATTCTTACAAAAGAGCTTTCATCTTTACAAGAAAGATCAATTCTACAAATACGGTTTGGGTCTGTTATTTAATTCTATGATTTTATTCATGATTGCAGCGACCTTCTCCCCATATTCAGATGATAAACTAATACAAAACAGAATAATTTCAGCCCTGTTGACTAGTTCTTGTGTATAATGGGCCACCTCACTCATTTGTGCAATTGTTTCTCCTATCATGCGTTCACGTTCGTCAACCAACATCCGGTGGTGTTCATATGTATCCTTCCATCCATCCTTAACTTGAGTAATTTTCCTTTTGAGATTGGTAATGTGTACTTGACAGCGTTGAAACTCACTCTCTAATCCTCTGACTTCCTCTCGTAAAGAGTTATTTTCCTCACGGGTAAGCCTTAAGTTCATTAATTCAGGTGGAACTTGCATTTGAAGTAAGGACTCCTCAAGATGTGAAATAAGATCTCTTAGCTCACCATTCATAGATCGAGACTGATTCAACTCCTCTTCATAACTGGTTGTAAACCTTCAATTTCTTCGATTAATTGTCCCACTCTCCTGCTCTTTGTTGAAATTTTTACATCCAAGACCCAATTTCGACTTGTTTTCTTTCAAGAATTGGTTCATCCCTGTCTCTCAGTCCACATATCCTTTTTCTTTTGTTCTTTTTCTTTCTCTAATTCCTGAATTTTCTGATCTCTGGCCTCAAGTTCCTCGAGTATATTATTCATCTCAGCTTCCAAACCACTGACTCGATGTTTTTCTGCTTCCCACTCCTTCAATACAACTTCCTTCTAAGTCTTCAATTTCTCGACTCTACGGCTTCCAATCTTAAGCTGCTTAGTCACTTTTATTTTCTCAGCTTTATATTTGTCCGTAATTTCTTCTCGGCTTCAATTCTCCTAAGTTGGCGTTTGAACTCAGCCTCCAGACTTTGAACTCGTTGCCTCTCAATTGCCAACTCTTTAGCCCATTGTTGTGATGTCTTGCTAGACCCAGATTTTTTTGCCTTTTGTAGATTGCAGTATTCCCTTTTTAAATCAGCCAGCTCGAGATCGACTTTCTCTTTATCTTTCTTCAACAAATCACATTGTTTAACATGGAGACCCCTATCAAGATCTATCATGAACTTTTCTTGTCTTGCTTCTTCCATTGCTTTGTCCCATTTTTTCCTTTCAGCTTCAAACTCAGCAGTAAGAATCTCAACCTGTGAAGGTACCACCTTGATAAGTTCTTCCCAAGGGATATCTCCTCCTGGATCTGGTAAAGGTACATTTTCATTCGTCCTTGTAAATCTCCAAGCCTCATAGTCGGGTGTATACATATCATCTCCAGACACAACTCTTATTCTAAAGGTTCTTTTCGAGGCGAGAGATAGATCTCGTGCTTTCTTCTTGTAATGGTCTCCACGATAAGTGATTTCAGATTCCTTTAAGCCACTTGTTACTGGAACAAATTGTCGAGCTCTATATTATCTGAGAACCATTAATGGGGTAGAGCTGACTCCTCCCCATAATCCTAGCAAAGGGACATGGTCAAAATCCCCACATCTAAATAAAATATCGGTATATCCAAGCCAGAGAACACACCAAGCAATATCTCGGTCTTGTAAATTACTGAAAGTTGTTATCCATTTATTCCTTGGTAACCTTTCTAGCCACTCTTTGCTCAGAAATTCTTTCAAATGCGAGTACATCGTAGAAAAATAATGGTATGATGCATTATCTTCTTTCCAGAAGTGACTGTGAATCCATACAGTGAGTAATTGAGCACATCCTACAAATTGACCCCCTTCCAATCTTCAATAATTGTTTAGGGATCGAAAAGTTTCTGCCAAAACTACTGGTGCTGGATTTATACTTTTCTCCAATGTGTCAAAGAAATCTGCAATAGCACTCTCCACATAGAACAAAGTCTTTGAAAATATTACTAGACCATATATGGCAAAAGCAAATGTGTCCAATCTCTTATCTTCATCTATATGCTCGAGTATCACCTTCTTGAGACAATGCCAAGGAAAACATTCGCTTTCTCCTTTTTGTTGAATGTGTTGTACTATCCAATTTTCACCTGTACCGGTAATCTTTACTAGTTTATTCTTGAAGGATTGAACTTTCGGAGGTCTGGAATAAACTTTATCCACCTGGATGTTTTCGAAATTAAACAGAGTTGTATACTCCTCGATCGTTGGTGTCAAATCCTACTTGTTAAAAGTAAAACAGTTGTACGCAGGATTCCAGAATTAGACCAGAGCCTTGAGCAATGATTTATCCATCTTTACATAAAGAAGTTGCGCTATGTCACCATATTTCTTGTAAAACCTCTCTTTGGTGGGTGTTCTCCAACTTTCCCAAATCTCTGTCAATTCTCGTAAATCGTTCTACTTGAGATTAGCATTGACATCCATAGATAGCTGCGATACATAACCTTCAGGTAAACTATCTCCTTTTAATTTTTGCATTTCCTCCGACCAAGCTCGTACAGCTGGATTGAGTTCTTCCTTGTTATGAAAACTTTTTTCCATTGCAATGATCGCTCTTCTAATCTGATGATTACTTGGTTAATCAACACCTTTCTTTTATTCATGATGATTATGCAAAAATGCAAAAATGACAATGCAAGCAAACAAAATAAATTAGAATTACAAACAAAAGAGGAAAAAATGAATTAGTAATAGCAAGATAATCAATAGAATTAAAAAATGCTATCTACAAATAAATATAACACCTACCCAATCATGATATCTACCCGAACATGCTTTAAATAGATAATAATCATACCCAAACATGTTTTCTACCCCAAAAATGATTATTTCAAAAAATCATACTAACCGCATGATATCTAGTTCGCAAGCTTTTATTCGAAAAGAAAATTTAAAGCAAAAAGAAAGATTCTGAAACGCTTCTCCTTTGTGTATACTTAATTTGGGTACCTACTGACAGTCAGAGGTTCGGTATGTCTATACCTAGGGTAACATTTCTACGGTTCAATATATGCATGGTTTTGGCTCTAACAGGAAAAAGGTACTCGAATTGTCCTTAATGTTGGTGCCCCCTTGGGCTACCAAACCCTCAATCCTGGCTCATTACAGCTCATTCGGATCGAGTTCAATTCGAGAGGATACATTTCCTTATATTCATGCGGATAAACAATTTATCTCACATAGACATAAGGTATATGAACCCCAAAGATTACTTGCTAAAACCCATACGGATAAATAGATTATCTCACGTAGGTTAAGCTTTCATCTCAACTTAAAAGGGACAAAACTCGTAATTGAGCTTATGGTATGCAAATGCCGGTGATGTTTGAGAGGAGGAACATTCAGCCCTTTAACTCAAAAGGAAAACGAAACTACTCGACAAAACTTTGGACAAATCTGAAAACAAAGATAAAAATGTTAATAAGATAATAATAAAATGAAGCAATTAAAAACTTAAATAAAAGGATAATAAGTTAACTAAAGACTCGAACTCATAATTTCCACCAAACGGCAATGTGTAAGCGACTTACAGCCTGAATATTTGAAAACAAATGTCCCCAGCAGAGTCGTCAAGCTGTCGTAACCGTTTTTCAGCGGGAACAATCATTTAATGTTTAAAAAATAGTTACAATTTTTAATTTTTGGAAAATTGGGTGATTTTGAATTGATTTGGAATAATTTGGATAGAGTCGATATCAACCTTTGGACTAGGTAGGTCGAATACCTAAAAATGTCTAAAAAACAATTTTAAGAAAAATCATTTTTAAGACAAATTGGTATGCATTTTCCAAAGATTCAATTAAAACGGATTCGGGAGTCGGTTACGCGTGGGGAAGGATTAGTACCCCCTCAGCGCCCAAAATTGGTACTGTTTTGCTTACACATTGTCGTAATTGGTGGGATTCTTGAATTGAATATAAAATTAAATTATGATTTATTTATTGAAATTTAATTAATTTTCTTTTAAATTAATTAGAGAAAATCCTTTAACATGATAGAAAATATTGAAAACATGAACTTAAAGTGTTAGAATAGAAAAAGAAACTTAAAGGAATAAAACAATACAAACAGAAATTTAAGAGATTAAATAACAAAACCATACATTTAAGTGACTAAAATAGAAAAAACCCGTTCAATATGAATACAAAACCTTGTAGCTTCAACATTAATTTATGGGATCTAACTTATATGCTATCATTTAATAATGTTTAGTTAATTAATTAATATTATATAACACTAATGTCAAAGTTGGAAGACAATTGCATGTGAACGGCAAACATAATTTTCAAACATCATCAAATCTAACATTATTTTATTCATACTTTTTTTTATAATATTCTAATATTATAAACTAATAATAAAAAAAATATTAAAACTTAAGGACCACATAAACCATATACTTCGTTTTTCTTTTGAAATGGAAATCAATTAATCTATTAGAAATTTTTTAGATCACAATATTAAATAATAATTATACTAAAAATGAAAATAATCCAAAAATAAAAACCTTAGAATAAAATAATCAGAAAATTATAAGGATTAAATAATAATTAAACCTAATGCTAGATATTGACTAAAATGAATTATTTATTAATATAATATCTAAATTCAGATATTAACAAAAATTATAAAATAAATAAATTAGGACTAAAAAGAAACATGCAGAAAGTTAAAAATCGAATATATAAACAAATAGAAACTAATTACACTACTAATTAGGATTAAAATTAAATTCGGGTAAAGCATGAAGACAAGATTAAAAATGCAAAAATATTGATCTATGGACTATAATATATAAAACTGAAATATTAAAACTCAGAATAAAATAAAGAAAACTTCATTTAATGACTATAAGGTATGGATACAAATTAATAGGGACTAAACGTGTAGTTATTCCCTAAATGGAAAACACCGATGGGATTATAAAAGAGCAAGGATTAAAATTGTAATTAGCCCTAAAAGTTTACAAAACACGAAAATAAGAGATCTTAAAACTACACCATTTTGATCCAAATATTTAATATCTAAAACCGGTTTAAACTTTACTCTTCTCCCTCATTTTAACATTTCCCTTTCTTTCTCTGGTTTTAGAGAGAAAAGTTTTCTCTCAACTTCTCCTTATCGGGAAAAGAAACCACGGCTGAGCTCACGGTGGTGAGCGGCGAAGCACGGTGGCGCCGACGTCCAGAGGTGACTAAAAGCTACCGATATATTCCTCTCCTTACCCTTAACACGAATCTAGCCTCCCCTTAGTCTAAAACTTAACCCAAAACCATAGATCTAAGGGATTACCTTCAAAAGAAATGAAGAACACGACAACTTTCAAGCTTCCATGACTGGCTTCAAAGCTTCCTGATGGCTTTGAACCTCTACTGTAAGTCCTCTCCTCACAAATCTTTTTTCTTTTAGTGTTTTCGTTCGAATTTCTCTCCTTGATGGGTGTTTTTTTATGTTCTTCCCCCTTATTATGTGTTTTCTTCTTCCTTTTTATTTCTCTTCTCAATACCAAATCCTGTTGTCATTGCATGCTTATTTTCTATGCGTTTTGTGAGATTTTTATGTGTTTAGTTGGGATTAGGTGTTGTTTTGACATGGGTTGTCGTTGACTTGGTAGATTTGTGCAGGTTTATCGATGGTGACAGCTCGGGATATCTCGGCTTGATATCTCAACGATGGTTTTGGGTTACAACAGGTGGCGTGTGACGGCTGTTGGCTCGGTGAAGGATCTGGCGTGGCTGGGGAAGCTAAACTGTTAGGCTGACGGTGGCTTTGGTTTAGGGGATTAGGGTTTTAAAAACCCTAAAGCTACTGGGTTATCATTTAGGATGCTTGGGTTTGCTTGTTGGGTCACTAGTGTTGGGCCTCTTGGTATTTTTAATTAGGCCTGTAAATATTGTAAAATATTAATAATAATCATACTATAGTATATAATAATAAATATAATATATATTTTAATCCCAATAAAAAAATGGGTGTCTACAGCTGCCCCTCTTTGCACATTCTTATGTTAACAAGAATAGGGCAAAGATGGAAAAGTCAACCAGTTTTTTGTCCATTCTTCCTTCGTCGTTGGATTGAACAAGATCTTCTCATTATAAACTTTTTCTCTCTTGTGGATGAGTTCTTCTCATTATGAACTCTTCACTGAAAATGTTGGGTCACCTATTTCTGTGGTGCACTTGAAACCAAGGTTGAATAAGTTCTTCTCATTATGAACCTATTCTCCCTCTGTCGCATGAGTTCTTCTCATTATGAACTCTCAATTGGAAATATCAATCCCTCAAGTGAGGTATCACTGATTTAAAATGTCATGAATCGAGTGATAGGTCAAATAAGCTCTTCTCATTATGAACTTCTTCTCCCTCTATCGGATGAGTTCTTCTAATTATGAACTCTCAATTGGAAATGTCAATCCCTCAAGTGAGGTGTCACTGATTCAAAATACTGTGAATCGAGTAATAGGTCGAACTAGCTCTTCTCATTATGAACTTCTTCTCCTTTTGTCGGATGAGTTCTTCTCATTATGAACTCTTCACTGGAAATGTTGATCCCTCAAGCGAGGCATCACTGATTCGAAATGTCGTGAATCGAGTGATAGGTTGAACAAGCTCTTCTCATTATGAACTTCTTCTCCCTCTGTCGGATGAGTTCTTCTCATTATGAACTCTCCATTGGAAATGTTGGTTCACCTCCTTCTGTGGTGAATCTTAATTGTTATTGACTCTCTATGAATTTCTGTCAAAACATTCAAACCATTTCATTGAATATGAATGAATAAGCATGCTCCTATTTATAGATGCCTACAAATGTATGCATGATGTCCTTTTAAAATTATGAACTATGTGGTCCTGCAAATCTTCATTTCAAATGCGTCATTTGTCCTTTTGTTTGCACTTCACACTTTGCTTGGGCTATTTTATGCAAATTCTAATTTCTCTTGTTCCCATACAAATCCTTTTCATCTTCCTTTTGAACTGTTCAACTTTGTCAGCATATCAAAATATCAGTGTTTTCAATGTGCTTTTTTCAGCTCACGTGCATTTTCTTTCGTCACATCTTACTCTAATATTTTCGAGCATTAGGGCTAGAATCTCTGGAATTATAAGTATTAATTCAGAGTAATACCAAAAAATCTTTTATTTTTTAATGCCATGTCAATCCACTTATAAGAAAAATGAATAAAATTGGGACTTGAAAGAACAAACAAGAAATTGAATTTACAAAGTTATGGTAATCACATAAATAATGGAAATTTAAAAATGCATGTCAGATGTCCCTATGAATCACTAGCACGAATGTTCTTGAATCAATCCACTTGATATAGCTAATGAGTTGAGCTTCTGTATGGAAGACTTCAAGGATTGCCGAAATGTCTATAGATGTGAAGCTTCTCTCAAAATATCAGACCCTCGAGAGGATTTAGCTGTCTGATGCCTAATCTCAAAATGCCTTTGAGCTGCCTTTTCAGCTTTTCAACTCAAAGTCTTCCTTTGGTTTCAAGATGTCCTTTGCGGATTTTCATCTTAAACCCTCCTTTTTCTCTCTTCATTTTTTTTTTTTTCATTTTTTCATTTTTTCATTTTTTCATTTTTTCATTTTTTCATTTTTTCATTTTTTCATTTTTTTTTTTCATTTTTTCATTTTTTTCATTTTTTCTTTTTCTTCAAGCATAATACTTCTTGACAGAATCTGAGTTTACCGGATTTCTCAATTTTTCTCCATCCATCTCTGCCAAGATTAATGCTCCTCCAGAGAAGGCCGTATTGACAACATATGGACCTTCCCAATTAGGCATCCATTTTCCTCAGAAATCTTTATGAATTGGCAGGATCTTTTTTAGCACTAGATCACCCTCTCGAAATTCTCTTGGATGAACTTTCTTATCATGAGCTCTCATCATCCGTTTCTGATACATCTGACCGTGGAAAATAGCTCTTAATCTTTTTTCTTCAATGAGATTCAACTGGTCAAACCGAGCCTGAACCCATTCAGCTTCATCCAATTTCACCTCTTTCCAAATTCGAAGTGATGGGATTTCTACTTCCACTGGCAAGACTGCCTTGATGAGTGTTTTCGTTCGAATCTCTCTCCTTGATGAGTTTTTTTTATGTTCTTTCCCCTTATTATGTGTTTTCTTTTTCCTTTTTATTTCTCTTCTCAATTCCAAATCCTCTTGTCATTGCATGCTTATTTTCTATGCGTTTTGTGAGATTTTTATGTGTTTAGTTGGGATTAGGTGTTGTTTTGACATGGGTTGTCGTTGACTTGGTAGATTTGTGCAGGTTTATCGATGGTGACAGCTCGGGATATCTCGGCTTGATATCTCAATGATGGCTTCGGGTTACAACAGGTGGCGTCTGACGGCTGTTGGCTCGGTGGAGGATCTGGCGTGGCTAGGGAAGCTAAACCGTTAGGCTGATGGTGGCTTTGGTTTATGGGATTAGGGTTTTAAAAACCCTAAAGCTATTGGGTTATCATTTGGGATGCTTGGGTTTTCTTGTTGGGTCACTGGTGTTGGGCCTGTAAATATTGTAAAATAATAATCATAATAATAATAATAATCATACTATAGTATATAATAATAAATATAATATATATTTTAATCCCAATCAAAAAATCGGTGTCTACAGTTACCCCTCTTTGCACATTCTTGTGTTAACAAGAATAGGGCAAAGATGAAAAAGACAACTAGTTTTTTGTCCATTCTTCCTTCGTCGTTGGATTGAACAAGATCTTCTCATTATAAACTTTTTCTCTCTTGTGGATGAGTTCTTCTCATTATGAACTCTTCACTAAAAATGTTGGGTCACCTATTTCTGTGGTGGACTTGAAACCAAGGTTGAATAAGTTCTTCTCATTATGAACTTCTTCTCCCTCTGTCGCATGAGTTCTTCTCATTAAGAACTCTCAATTGGAAATGCCAATCCCTCAAGTGAGGTGTCACTGATTTAAAATGTCATGAATCGAGTGATAGGTCAAACAAGCTCTTCTCATTATGAACTTCTTCTCCCTCTGTCGGATGAGTTCTTCTCATTATGAACTCTCAATTGGAAATGTCAATCCCTCAAGTGAGGTGTCACTGATTCAAAATACTGTGAATCGAGTGATAGGTCGAACAAGCTCTTCTCATTATGAACTTCTTCTCCTTTTGTCGGATGAGTTCTTCTCATTATGAACTCTTCACTGGAAATGTTGATCCCTCAAGCGAGGCATCACTGATTCGAAATGCCGTGAATCGAGTGATAGGTTGAACAAGCTCTTCTCATTATGAACTTCTTCTCCCTCTGTCGGATGAGTTCTTCTCATTATGAAATCTCCATTGGAAATGTTGGTTCACCTCCTTCTGTGGTGAATCTTAATTGTTATTGACTCTCCCTAAATTTCTGTCAAAACATTCAAAGCATTTCAATGAATATGAATGAATGAGCATGCTCCTATTTATAGATGCCTACAAATGTATGCATGATGTCCTTTTAAAATTATGAACTCTGTGGTCCTGCAAATCTTCATTTCAAATGCGTCATTTGTCCTTTCATTTGCACTTCACACTTTGCTTGGGCTATTTTATGCAAATTCTCATTTCTCTTATTCCTATACAAATCCTTTTCTTCTTCCTTTTGAACTGTTCATCTTTGTCAGCATATCAAAATATCAGTGTTTTCAATGTGCTTTTTTCAGCTCACGTGCATTTTCTTTCGTCACATCTTACTCTAATATTTTCGAGCATTAGGACTAGAATCTCTGAAATTATAAGTATTAATTCAGAGTAATACCAAAAAATCTTTTATTTTTTAATGTCATATCAATCCACTTATAAGAAAAATGAATAAAATTGGGACTTGAAAGAACAAACAAGAAATTGAATTTACAAAGTTATGGTAATCACATAAATAATGGAAATTTAAAAACACATGTCAGATGTCCCTATGAATCACTAGCACGAATGTTCTTGAATCAATCCACTTGATATAGCTAATGAGTTGAGCTTCTGTATGGAAGACTTCAAGGATTGCCAAAATGTCTATAGATGTGAAGCTTCTCTCAAAATATCAAACCCTCGAGAGGATTTAGCTGTCTGATGCCTAATCTCAAAATGCCTTTGAGCTGCCTTTTCAGCTTTTCAACTCAAAGTCTTCCTTTGGTTTCAAGATGTCCTTTGCGGATTTTCATCTCAAACCCTCCTTTTTCTCTCTTCATTTTTTCATTTTTTTTTCATTTTTTTTTCATTTTTTCATTTTTTCATTTTTTTTTTTTTCTTCAAGCATAATACTTCTTGACAGAATCTGAGTTTACCGGATTTCTCAGATTTTCTCCATCCATCTCTGCCAAGATCAATGCTCCTCCAGAGAAGGCCTTATTGACAACATATGGACCTTCCCAATTAGGCATCCATTTCCCTCGGAAATCTTTATGAATTGGCAGGATCGTTTTTAGCACTAGATCACCCTCTCAAAATTCTCTTGGATGAACTTTCTTATCATGAGCTCTCATCATCCGTTTCTGATACATCTGACTGTGGCAAATAGCTCTTAATCTTTTTTCTTCAATAAGATTCAGCTGGTCAAACCAAGCCTGAACCTATTCAGCTTCTTCCAATTTCACCTCTTTCCAAATTCGAAGTGATGGGATTTCTACTTCCACTGGCAAGACTGCCTTGATGAGTGTTTTTTTATGAGTGTTTTCGTTCGAATCTCTCTCCTTTATGAGTGTTTTTTTTATGTTCTTCCCCCTTATTATGTGTTTTCTTCTTCCTTTTTATTTCTCTTCTCAATACCAAATCCTATTGTCATTGCATGCTTATTTTCTATGAGTTTGGTGAGATTTTGATGTGTTTAGTTTGGATTAGGTGTTGTTTTGACTTGGGTTGTCATTGACTTGGTAGATTTGTGCAGGTTTATCGATGGTGACAGCTCGGGATATCTCGGCTTGATATCTCGACGATGGCTTCGGCTTACAACTGGTGGTGTGCGACGGTTGTTGGCTCAAGATGAGCTGGTGTGTGGTAGCTATTGGCTCAGGGTTTGGTTTAGGGGATTAGGGTTTCAAAAACCCTAAAGCTACTGGGTTATTATTTGGGATGCTTGGGTTTGCTTGTTGGGTCACTGGTGTTGGGCCTCTTGGTATTTGTAATTGGGCCTGCAAATATTGTAAAATAATAATAATAATAATAATAATAATAATAATCATACTATAGTATATAATAATAAATATAATATATATTTTAATCCCAATCAAAAAATGGGTGTCTACACGTTGGATCAAATTATTTAATATCGAATGTTTGGGAGAAATTATTATATTCTTTTTGTTTCAGTTGGAAAGAGAAATATTCGTCCTAAAGCACCTTAAGGATTATTTTATCTTCGATTGAAAATAATGGAATATTTTTCATTTCTCCTTAGAATTTCCTGCTAATAAAATTGTGTGATTGAATCTAGAATAAGAGGATCGTAATTTAAATTTATATTTGAATTGTTAGACTTCCGCTATAAGATACAATTTATAATTGATGAGATACCAATTTTTTTATACTATGAGGGTGTTTATCATTCCCCACGCACAACCGACTCCCGAACCCCTTCTTTTAAATAAAAAGAATGAATTTTTGGTTACATGTAGGTTGGTATTGTCTTTTAAAATGATGTTTTTTAAACCTCTTTTAAAAGATAATTTTTAGGGTATTCAACATACCTAACCCGAAAGGTTAATGGCAACTCCAAAATATTTTTTACAAAAATTGAATTTTTCCCAAAATGTCGAGACTCGTTCCAAGCTTAAGGACTGTTCCACCATTTTAAAATTTTAAAAAGGAAAAATTTGTAAAATTTTATAAAAATTAAAATAGATTATCATTAAAAATATATAAAATATACGTTAATTTGAAATAACGGTTGAAATCTTAATCACGTATATCATATTATTTAGAACTTAGTATGGAATTATAAATAGACAAATATGTTAAAATGTATGATAGAAATTATATCGTGTCAAAATAATTAGGGTAAACTACATGTTTAGTATTTAAAGTATTACTTTTGTTCTATTTTGGTATCTAAATTTAATTTTGTTTAAACAATTCTTAATGTTTTGTTTAAGTTTCATTTTAATACTCAAAGTTAAAAATTTAGTGGTGATGTTGACATGTAACAATAAGATAATGTCACATCATCATTGAGAAAAAAATACGACATGAAAAATTCTGTTAAGGTTTTAACGGTGAGATATCAAAATGAAAATAAACTAAACGTTAGGTATGGTTGTGAAAAAAATAAAGTTTGAGTACCAAAACGAAATAAAAATAATAGTTATATACTAAATTTGTAGTTTACCCAAATAATTATTTAAATTATAAGTATAATATACAAGAATAATATATAATTACAAAGTATAAATGAAACATATTAAAATTGGTTCGAATCATAATCATTACTGTTATAAATATAAGTAAATTAAAATGACTTCATAAATGATTCAAACATTATGTGATTTAAATTTAAATAAAATTAAAAATCAACTCAATGATGATTTATACAAGGTGTAAATTAAACTTCAATATTTAAAAACTTTAGTAAACATTTTTTTATTAATTTGGAGTAAATACAATATATTTTTTTTAAAAAAAGATAACCATCAACCATTTAACATTGAATTTTCACAGTTTTAGCATTCATGGTGTTCGAACATGAAACCTTATGAAATGACAATAATTTATTTACCATTGAAATTATTTAATTCTTATTTTATACATCAAGCTTTGCGAATTTTATCAAGGTCTCATTAATATTGATATATCAAAATCTAAATAAAAAATAAAATATCTTAAATAAAATAAATGTATGGCACAGTAAAATATAAAAGAGGTAATATTTAATATCCACGTCACGAGCTTTGTCCAGGTTAGATGGTTATATAATAAATGCATACGGGTACGACCATATATAAGACGATATAAATTGTGAGTTATTTAAATTTTACTTGATTAAAATTCATTTAACATTCAAATTGAATTGGCTCAAATTCAACTTGAATTCTTAACGAGTCAAAACGTTCGTAAGCAACTCAAAAAATAGTATATTAATTTTTAAAAAATTTAAATTATTTATGAATATTATGAATATTTATATATTTAAAAAAAATTAATATAAGTTTTCATATACTTAAAAGTACATGTTCAAGCTCGAATTCGAGCTTCAATCGAGTTAAATTTGAGAATATTTTAAGTTAAGTCTTTTTGAACTTGAGTCAAGCTTTAATTTTTTTTTATTTTAAGTTCAAAGTAAACTTGATAATTTTAATCTTTTAAACTTTCGAGTCGAATTAAATCAAATTTAATAATACTCAAACTCGACTTGACTCATTTACATCTCTACCTACGAGACATATTTTCATTATGCCGGTTTATATTTCCCATATGTAATAGCTAGAGAGATTTCTTTTTATTAATAAATTATTTTTTACTGAGGAAAAAAAAGCTAAATTATATATTTCATTTTTAAATTATTACTTTTGTTCCATTTCGATACTTTAATTTTATTTTTTTTAAATCATACTTAATTTTTTATTTATGTTTCATTTGAGTATCATGTCGTTTAAAATTTAACGATGATGTTGACGTGTTATCATAATGTAATGTCACATCATCATTAAAAAAATAAAAAAAATGTCACATTAGCATTAAAAATTGAAAATTGTCACATCAACAGTTCTATTAATTTTTAATCAAATTGAAACTTAAACAAAATGTTAGCTATGATTTTTTAAAAAATAAAGTTTAGATACTAAAATAGAATAAAATTAATAGTTTAAGTACTTAATATGTGGTTTATCCAAAACATTAAACTATTAACATATGAGAAAGCAGAAAACGCGTTGACTAAAATAACTAAAATCGTGTTCACATCCGAACAAAAAAACTTATTATAATACACTTACAATCAATCATAGGCATAAACATAAGTTTACTCAATTAATATATATTTTTAATTGTTCTACTAGTTTTTAAGGTCCATCTTGATTAATCTGAATGAACGTAGGTCACACACCTGATTGTGATGGGTGAGTCTTCCAACGAAGATTTTCTGCATACACAATTACTTAAACCGAGACCTACTTAATGATATCAAACTGCTTACCACTTAAACCAAACATATTGATTTACTGAATTAATATTAATTAATCTTCTAAAATTTATAGTTTGATTATAATATTTAATTAAGCTCCAAGGTAATTATTTTAATTTATTCAATTGATGAGAAGCGATGAAAAAATCTATTCAATTTTCATTGAATGGAAATATACGTTTGACTGTCTAATATATTTCAAAGAAATAATTTTAATATTTAATCCTATAAAATAATAACAAGTACTTTTGGGTCATAGTTTCATAAGAAATTGTGCAGCAAAAAATAATTATATGAATAGTACACAATCACATATCGGAAAATATATTTTAAGATGGACACATATATATTAATTAATAATAATAAAAAGTTGTATAATATGGATATAAATAAAATTTCAGGACATATTTCATCAGTAAAATGATCAGTTAATATAAAAAAGTTTGAATTTTAAGTGGACACATACCAACCTTGACGAATCCTTGCATTCGCTATTGATAATAGGGATGGATCTAAAGGGGAGCGGGTTGAGACGGTCGTCTCCTAAAATTTTCAAATTCTTATATATTTTAGATATTTTCTTTATATTTTTTTGAAAATATGTTTTTGCCCTTAAAATTTTATAGGGTAAACTATGTGAATAGTCTCTTAATTTAAAAATTAAGGGTAAATAGTCCTTCACATTATCGGTCTGTCTGATTTAAGTCCCTCTGCTATTAATTTCTGTTAACTCCTTTTTGTTTAAGTCTCTAACATGGTTGAGAGACTAAAATTGAATGGGAGTTAACGGTTGCAAGACTAAAATCGAATGAATCTATAATATTAGGGACTAAAATTAAACATATCAAAAACGTTAGGGGCCATTCTCCATAAATTTTTAAATTAATTACCAAAGTCAATCAAATTAAAAACATAAGGACTATTCACAATGTTTACTCAATTTTATAAATTTTCTCATACTTAAAATTTTATAAATTCACCATTTGTAACATAAAATATATATCGTGTTTCCCTTACCGATAGCACATGCATTCAATATTGAAACAAAAACACGAAAATCGACCGAAATTCCCACTTTCCTCTTGAAATTATTTTTTAATTTTGTTTTATTAAAAATAAAACCATTAATTTATGAAAATGAAGAGCTACCAAACCCTTCCCATCACATGTAAGGATCATGGGCAGTTGCGACCGGTATTGCTTCATATCATGTCCAACCGAATTTCTAATTAATTAAAAAATATATTTTTTTAAAAGTTTAAAAAAAGTTATTTATATTAAAAACAAGTTGATCTAATGGGATGAGACACTAGATTTCTTTAAGTAATGTCAAGGGTTCGAACCTTGACGTTTACAAATAGAACAAATTTAGGTTGGAATGATTGTCCTCGCCTTTGTAATATCCGATTTAGATTAGTCGATCAATTATCGGAAACCAGTGATTTTTTAAAAAGTTATATATTGTTTAGATTTTATGTAACTACAAAAGATTGCGTAATGCAAATAATAGTTTTGGTTTATATATTCTTTTTAAAGATCCGTAAAAAGGGTTTGACAAAATGAGAGATTTCATCCCCCCACATGCCACATGCAACAGACAATATCATGCAACTACAATGAGAATTTGTTAATGCTGTAAAATAAAATTATTAATATGTCAAATTTTATATAAAAGTTTATATTGTAAATATATCTATTTTATATAAAATTATGGATTTATTTTCTTTTAATAGTTTGATGTGATTTTAAGGTAGTATCTATTTATAATTTTTTATCCAATTGACAACATATATACCCTGCAGATGCAGTTACTCGAACCAAGACTTCTATGAAAAATGACATTATTTTTTACCACTGAGAACACTTGATTGACTCATGAATTTACTTTCTTTTTAAATAATCTGAAGAGATTTACAAATTAATATCTATTTTAAAGAAAAAGTAGTCTATTACTAATCTATATATACTTTCAGGGTCAGTTCTTAGGGGAGTAACATGAGCGACTGCTCAAGGCCTCTGATTTTTATATTTATAATTGTAGCTCCTAATTTCTATATTTATAACTGGATCCCTAATTTTCTTCAATTCCATAAAATTTTTAATTTTGATCATCTTCTTCCATCTCTCTTTTTCTCTCTTTTTCAAATCTCATTCTTCAATTTATCAAATATTTTTTAACTTTTAGTCTTCTCTAATCTCAATCTAACAATAAAATAATATTTAATTCTTTATTTTTTTATTTATTATTCAAAATCAACCTTCGTATCATATCCTCATTCATTTTCTTTATATTTATTCTATCTTAGTTGTATTTAAGGTATTTTTCTTAACAAAACAATGAAAATGATGTGTTTGACAAAAAATAATTATTTTTATGATTTATTAATGGAATATACTCTCGTTCTATAGGGTCTATTTTTGGATTTCCGCTCAGTGTCTCAAAAATATTTGAAACGGCTTTGCATACGCTGGTCCATATAAATACAACTGTTGGAACTCGAGATATTTCAAAAGAATGATATTTTTTTTACCATTAAAGTAACATTCATAAATATATCTATGTATATAGTTAGTTACGCTTGTTTTATATATCTATATATTTTTTGAATTATTGCTTTAGAAATAATGTATTTTTTCAAAAGAGAATTTCTGTTACTAAAATATGATAGAAAGATAATTTACTTATGGAAGCGGATCGTAAGCTAGTTCTAGTTTTAGATTGTGGACGGTATATGTATTAATTAATTAATTAATTAAAGTAGTGATCGCAATCAAACATCATTGATTTTGCATTAATTAAAACTAAGTATAGAGAATCCAAATCCATATTGGTATCTGAGGGGGTCTTATTATGCAAAAAAGAAAGTGTTAATCAAATTTCTAGTAGCTTATATATATATATATATATATATATATATATATATATATATGAAAATATTCCAAAGGGATAGTTTCAGTGATGTCTGTGTGGTTCATAGGAATCATGTAATGACTTCAGTGCCGACCCCGCTTACTTAATTTAACGAATTTGTACTATAAATAAACACTTCAAACTACCTTAATCACTTCTCTTATAATTTTTGGAAGACGCTAAAATTACACGACGTCTTTAAAAAGACAATACTCTAATTATTGTGCTATTAACTTATAAATATGCATGCATCTTAGCCGAAGAGGTTGAATCTTTCATACGTATTTATGAAGATGTCAGGTGGTTTATGTAGGGATGGACACAATACCCGAACTTGATGAGTTTCTATCTAATCCAATCCTATTGTGTCCTTTTTTTAAAAAAAGAATCGGGTTTTGGTCGTATTATTTTAGAGATTATGTTCAGGTCGGGGTGGGTTATAGTTTAGGGTAAAAAATATACGACCTGATTCGACCCAAAAAATGTAATTTTACCTTATATTTAGGGATAATTGCAATAATATCCATCTATATATTATTTTTTTCAATTAAATCCCTATTTTTATTAAATAAATTAATATTTTTTACAAATATATTATTTTGAGTCGGGTTCGACTTTTATCTCAAAAAGAAAAGTCGGGTTCAAGTAAAGGATGTATATTGTTAAGATCGGATGTATAATTTTTGGGTGTATAACTTCCAGGTTAGATTAAGTAAAGGATGTATATTTTCAGATCGAATTTATATCAGATAAATTTATAATTTTTGAGTCGGGTTAGATTAACCGAAAATTCGACCCAACCTATGTCCATCCCTAGGTCCATGCGACTTTTCTGCGTCCTTGTAAAGAACCTCCTATTTAAGGAAATAAATTAGGATAGTTATTATATGAAATTTTTATTTTTGCAAAAAATAATATCTCAATGATTTAACCGATAATTTTAATTGATAATTTTATTTGCGGTGAGTTTAAAATTTATATATTTATTATCGAAGAAAGCAATAATATTTTAAAGCAAAATCGTTTTGTTACTATACAATATTACATCCTTGCGATTCAGAAAATCAAAATATGGACCACTCTATCATTAGTTCGAGATTGTTTGATATTTGAATAATTTGTTTATTATTTTCAATATCAACAACGTAGAAGAACCTTAACAGAAGTGCATTACATATCATTGATGAATGATTCGAGATATATTAATACTATAGTATTGGTTATCAACAGCAAGTTGGAGCAATTATATCAATTTTAAATAATTAGGGTAAATTATACAAATGATCCCGATGATAGGGCATTACTATGTTGAGTCCATTGGTTATTGAAAATTACAAAATGTTCCTCTGACTATGGGGTGTTACTTTGTTGGGTCCCCCGATTATTAAAAGTTACAAAATAATCACTCTACTATTCATATGTTTCAAACTTGTCCTTGTCCGTTAAAAAATTGACGGCGATCTGAGCTAGATTTTAGCTTGATGATTGGATATGATAAAATTTGTTCCTAAAATCTCAGTCAATAGGTTAACGTCTACCTTAGATGATTGTCAATTTTTTAACAGAAAAGGGTCGAGTTCGAAATATATGAATAGTTGAGTGACCATTTTGTAACTTTTGATAGTCATGAGACTCAACAAAATAACACCCTATAGTTGAAGGACCATTTTATAACTTTCAATAATCAGTGGAATCAACAAAATAATGTTTTGTAGTTGAGGATCATTTATGTAAAAATTGATGGTGATCTGACCTAGATTTTAGCCTAATGACTGGATATGATAAATATGATCTAAAATCTCAGTCAATCGATTAACGTCTACCATAGACGATCGACAATTTTTTAACAGAAAAGGATAAGTTTGAAACATATGAATGATTGAGTGATCATTTTGTAACTTTTAATAGTCGCGAGCCTCAACAATATAGATCCCTATAGTTAAAGGAACATTTTGTAATTTTCAATAATTAAGAGACTCCCTATAGTAGAGCATTTGTATACTTTACCCAAATGAGTAGTAGATTTTATCGTACTCAAAATGCGAATAAAAAAATATATTTTTATATAAAATATATATTTAACAAGATTTATTTTATAGATAATTTTAATTTACTAATTCATGTTCAATTTTAAAATAATAATTTTTAATTTAATTTTTGTTTAAAATAAAGATTATTTAGAACAACAAAAACATGAAAATTGAACCATTTAATCTTTTTTCAACTGAATTAATTGATGACATTAATTTAATTAAAATTTTAAATGATAGTATAGATAAATTGTCAATGATATATTCTTTATTGTATATATTAAAATGTTTGAAGATTATTGCATCCTTTGTAATTAATGATATCTTCACATGATTTGATTGGTTAATTATAATCTAATTATTCCCTGGAAATGACTAAAGCGAATTAAATATGACATAAAGTGATGATTACATTGATTTAATAAATATGTAGGTTTTGAGATTTGATGTTCACATTTAACTATATATTTTTTAATTAAGCATTGTTGTTTGATCTATTACTGACTACTCCAGATCGAATACCGTAGAGGCAAGGGCGACTATGTCAATCCAATTTGCTCTATTAGTAAATATCAAGGTTCAAACCCATAACCTTGTTTGACGAATATAGTGTTTTATCCTACTAAACCAACTGGTTGTTGGTCACATTTATTCAAATATTTTTTATTTATATAAAGTATTAATTGTATAAAAAGTCTTTAAATCATGATTTGTATTTTAAATTAATCCTTAAATTTTTAAATATTTCAATTTATCTTTAAATTATGACACTCATTTTAAATTAATCCTTAAACTTGTGAACATTTCAATAAAATCTCCAAACTATACCCCATGCCTCAAACTTTTGAACCTTTCAATTTTATTCTCAAATTCATCCAAATATAATAAGTTTCAACCATAGTTTAACCTAATCTTTAAAAAAAATATAACATATAGTTCGGTTTAACGATTTTATCAACAAAAATGTGTTTAGCATATATTGATAGTTTTGGATGAAATTGAAATGTTCAAAAGTTTGGGGATAAATTTAGAATGAGGGTCATAATTTGGGGTGAAATTGAAATATTCAAAATTTTAGGTATCAATTTTGAATGAGAGTCATAATTTGGGATGTAGTTGAAATATTCAAAATTTTAGTTATCAATTTCGAATGAGGATCATAGTTGAGTACATGTGGTCAGTGGAGGATGCACTAAGTCTCATAGGTGTTCATTTTTAAATTTCTAAATCTGCCACTGCATGAGATGTAATTAACTCTTATACAGAAGAGTAGTTGATGTGCAATATTTTGTTGGCATAACTATGAGTATCTAACTTATTGATAAATTAGCATGAATCAATTTACCTTAGTGGTTAAAGTAATCATTGTTATTTGTAGAGGTTATGGGTTCGAGCACTAGCGATTACAAGGATGATTGAGCTTTTACTGTCAAATGATTGATAGTATTTAAACATATTACTTTGTAATCACCTAATGATAATGAGATAATTTAAAATCCAAAAGGGACAAATTTAATAAGACTGAAGTAGTACTATTTATCAATTTCATCACCCAGACTTTTGAGTCTTATTTTAGACACTCAACTATGAGGATGTTCACATTTGGTCGCCATAATGTAACTAGAGCGTTTATTGTCAAATGATTGAGAGTATTTAAAACATATATTACTTTATAATCACCTAATGATAATGAGATAATTTTAAAATCCAAAAGGGTCAAATTTAATAAAACGGAAGTAGTACTATTTATCAATTTTATCACCCAGATTAATTTGTCGTTTAAGTGGGCAATAAATATAAATAACTTTTGAGTCTTATTTTAGACACTCAACTATGAGTAAGTTCACATCTGGTCACCATAATGTAACTAGAATATTGACGTGCATTACATACTTAATGTCAAAATAACATGATTGTTACTATCGATATTTTATGTTACAATCGATAAATAAAATGATTTGACTATAACATTTTTATATAGAAAATAAAACATAAAAGCAACCAACAACTAGTTGGTCTAGTGGGATGAGATAATAGATTCCTTAAGCAAGGTCAAAGGTTTAAACATTGACGTTTGTGAATGGAATAAATTAGATTGGGAGGGTCGCGTGCCCTTACCTCTCCAGTAATCAATCTGAATTAATCGATTAATAGATGAGATACCAGTAATTAATTCAAGAAAACAAAAAAGCAGTGTTTTTGTTAGCTGGAAAACCGCGTAAACTCTCTCAAAACCATTTTTTGGGAAACAATTAAACCCTAGAAAGTTCAAATTTGACTTGAAGGATTTCTTGCAAATAACTTTTTGCTTTCCAAAGCTTGCGTTGTTGGTGACGACTTTGGAAACAAAATGAAAAACAGTTATAGCATTATTTACATCTAAATCTACACACTCATCTCTTTTATAAATAAAGAAAATTTGAACAGTGAAGTTATATTCAGGGATGGATCGAGAGGACGGATATGATTTTTTTTTTAAAATTTAAAAGTATCATATATACAATGGCGGATCCATCGAGGGTTGAACGTGCCTATCTTAAAATCCGATTTTTCTTTGATTAGTTACCTATTTTACTAATTATACACACCTTGAAACCCAAATTTCATTCGATTAATTACCTATTTTACTAATGGTGTCTAGCACGAAATTTGATTCGTGCTCAAACCATTCAAAAATTTTGTGTCGTTAACATTTATGTGCCAACTCTAAAAAATATTTTTGAATTTACCATCGACCATTTATTTTAGATTTTTAATACATTTTCTATTAAAAATATATTTTCGTCATTTTAGAATTTTATAAATTCATCACCTTTTAAAATTTTAAAAATTCACACTAGTATAAAATTCTATGTTCATCCTGATTATATCCATGGCGGCTAAAAAAAACTACAATAAAAACACTTATAAAGTTGGAATTTAGAATTCCCGATGATAGGGTCGGTGGAATAACCACCGGGATTAGTGGAAGAGTGGCAAACGTCGGTAGCTGATAGTGAGCAAGTCACCGTGTATGGCCGGAAAAATATGCATACGCGTTATCAGCTGCATGTCAGTATAGTTGCTTAACATTAAACTAATACAAGCAATTAATAAACAGATTCTGGATAATTATTTATATATAAATTGATGATATGGAATATGGGATTAAGCTAATTATTTACTATAATCGTTTTGAAGAATCCAATAAGATTTCCATGGCAAGTGGAAATCGTAAATTATACAAACACACTTCAAATTGCCACATGGGTTGAGTGCACTCTCTCTCTCTCTGTGTGTGTGTGTGTAATTAATGAATAATTTTGAATCAAAAAGAAAAAAAAAGTAAATTTGACCAGGCTTATCGTTCGTCTTGCTCCCGATCATGGAATGACTGGAACGACAGCCGGAAAACCCAATTGGTGCGGTTCTTTCTTCTGGTGTTCATCAACTCTTGATGGCTCTGTTTGTTAATGGTGATGGAAGCAACGAAGGATTTCAATCGTTGCATGGCGAGTTTCAGTGTTTCTTCGGACATGTTAGCGAAGCAGACATGGAACCAGCCTGGTTCAGTGCAATGACACGATGAACCAGGAGAGATGTTCAGTTTAACATCGTAAACAATTCGTTTCCAGAGCTCCATTTCTGCTTCGAACGTGTCGGAGCTCAAGAGGTGTCTCATGTCGACCCAGCAGAACAAGCCGGCATTGCTGTCTAAGCAGCTGATGCCGGTTTTTTCCAGGCCGGACACCAGCTTGCTCCGTCGCTTTCGGAGCCGCTTGTGGTTCTTCGAAAGGTATTCTTTGGTGAATTTCTTGTCGGATAACATGGCGGAGAGAAGGAATTGAGTTTGTGAAGAAACTAGGCCGAAGCTGGACATTTTTGTGGCGGCGGCCACAACAATGGGATCGTTGGAGTAAATTGCACCAACTCGAAAACCAGGCAGGCCTAGATCCTTTGAAAGGCTATAAACAACATGAACTCTTTCCCATTCTTGACTCTTGTCCATCTTCCTATCTTTCAAAACTTCCATGATGCTTATGAATTCCGGCGAGCTAAACACTGTGCCGGAGTAAATTTCATCGCTGATTAAATGAATTTCCTTGACTGTAATGAAGTTAATCAGTAGGTCCAATTCGTTTCTTTTAATCGTCGTCCCCAACGGATTAGATGGGTTGGTGACTAGCAAACCTTTCACCCTCAGGTTCTTCCTTTGTGCTTCTTGGTAGGCTTCTTCAAGTGCTGATTCTGTGATTTGGAAGCCATTGGAGCTGGTACAAACAATCGGTACAATCTCAGCCCCAGTTCTCCACTTGAGATCTCTATCAAATCTGTAACAAAAATAATAATTCTTTTAATTCTCATGTTTATTAACATTACATGTTTACAACGTCAAACGGTCAAAGAGTTGATGTAGTATTAGTAATTTAAGACATACCCTGGGTAGTATGGCGTAGGGAGAAGAAAAGCTTCGCCTTTTTCAGCGAGGCAAAACATGAGCGTTTCATTCGCCGACGTAGCACCGGCGGTGAGGACGATGTTGTTCGTATCGAAAGTTACTTTGTTTCCTCTTATTTCAGCCATGAAATCAACCAATGCCTGTTTGAATGCGGGTAAGCCATGATAATCTTGGAAAAGAGCAAGCTCTTTGAATAAGGATTGCCCATCTCTCTTGAAACAAGCTGCCTCTGGGTTTTTGGCCAACCAAGACTCAAGAAGATCAAAGCAAAGCTGCAGAAAAAAGAAAAATAAAAAGAAACTATAAGAAAATGCATTTCAAGTTCTTCAATGAAAATAATTTATGGGTTTTATATATTACCTGATTCTCTGCAAGACCCATCTGAATAATTCCTTTAGGATTCTTGACCTCATCGTAAGGGTTCTTCTCATATTCCTGCCATCCCAGGAAGTAAGAAGAATCCTGTCCATGAGAATTACACGTCACTTTCCTTGACAACAGCCCCATTTGATTCCTTTGCTTTCTGCAGATCAATTATAAGCTTTATTTTCCCGGAAAATACTGATTTGTGGAAGAAGAAAGTGATAGTTTTGTGGAAGAAGGTTGTTGTTGGTAATGGCGATGGGAATGGACTAATGGAGCATATATATAAGCGTAGGGAATATTAAAAAATGGACCGTATTATTTTCTAACTAAATTAACTAAAATAAATGTATGAAAACGACGGTTTTGACCATACAGACAGGGACTTGTTTTGATAATCCAAATTAATAAATTTAATTATTTAAGAGATAAAATGTTTGTTTGTAAACACTTTCTCCACCGTCTAGGAGACATCTCCATCTTCTCTACTCAATGTTTAGTTTTACGAGCAATAATCAAAGTGGGGGTAATCGGGCCATCATCTTTCCTTTTCCTTAAGGATCACTTTTGTTCTTGTAGTATATTTAATTTATTATTTTTACTCCTATCGTATTTTCACATTAATTTAACTCTCAAAATTATTTAATTACATCATTCTATACTCTACTCCTAGCTTAAAACTCTAAATTGATAACATTGAACCCTAAACTAATACCCTATAACCTCTAAACCTTAAACCCTAATTTAAGATTTTAAATTAAGGGTAGGGTGTAAAATAATGCAATTGGCTAATTTCGATGGCTAAATTAATGCAAAAATACAATAGGAGCGAAAATTATAAATTATGTCTACCTTAGGGATAAAAATTATCCTTTTGCCTTTTCTTATGCATTTATTCTTGGTAATCTTTAGATTTACTACACATTATATTTTCATTGTCATTCTTACAATGGTTAAAGCTTTTCAACTAATGAACTTTCCGAGTGGATTCAGTTGTTAAAGGAAGTTTATTTTCCTTTGAAGTTCTGAGTTCAAGTAATTATGCTTGCATGGTATATGTATATTATTAATGGTTAAGAAAGATTTTGAATATGTACTACCCTTGTAATCACATCAGACTATTAAAAAAAAGTTTTTTGAATTAAGAGGTCTTCAGAAAACTCCTTCTGTATATTATAGTTTCCAGGATTTCATATCTTTGACTGGTATTATTTTTTAACATGACCTCTAATAAATTCACGTGATCTGTCGTAGGTACATCTACTGTCAAACAATCATATCATCCCCTCGATCAACCTACAAGTAATCATCATGATTCTATGCTTGACATAATCATTGAAGGTCGATATATAAGCCCTCACAGAAGACTAAAAAAGAATATGAATTATTTCTCTCTTTCTCTTTGAACCTCATACCATCCATGATCTTAAGCTCATCATTCTCTCTAAATCATTGACTGCGACTTTTCGTCTAAGTCAAAAGAGGTGACTTCAGGAACAAATATAAGATTTTATATTAGGGAGAATTTATATTATTTTAATGGGATGAACTTATAAAATTTGAATAAGACGAAGATAAATTATCAATAGAAAATATAAAAAATATATGAGAATTTAAAATTTTTAATAGATGATCACCCCAATCATTCTCCCTTAATTTATCACTAAATAAATCGCCTATAACTATCGTAACTCAAATATTATCATCGATAGTTTTAACCAGATTTTTTTAATTGTTTTTAAAGTTTTTTAAATTAAGAAAAAATATAATAGAACAATAATAATTTACAAGAAAAAAACCTTAAAACCCCACATCAACGTATCATCTAATATAAAATAGCACGACTGAGTCACAAAGTCGATGCTACGTTGGACTGTATAGTGTGCATGTATGGACCATATGTTCCCTTTGCTAGCTTCACCCATTGAACACATGTTTGCCCTCCTATATAACCACAAACAGATATAAGATTTTATATAAGAATGGTGAATTTATAAAATTTTAAAGAAAAATAAATTTATAAAAATTTTAGAAATACTAAAATGAGTTTTCAATAGAAATTATAAAAAATACTTAAAATATATAAGAATTAAAAATTCTTAACGACCATCTCCCCCATCCCATCAATCTGTCCCTAAATACAACACTCCTCATTCTCTTTTAATTTCCATTTTGTCTTTTATTTTCTTAGCCCAACATTCTACTAAAACCAAAACACAGTTTAAATAAGATTCCAATTAATTCACTGTAATCAATTTTTGGGTAAACTATGCATTCAATACCTAAACTATCAGTTTTGATCTGTTTTAATATTTAAACTTTCAATTTTTCAAAATTATACCTAAAATTTAGTTTTTGTTTCATTTTTAGTACCAAAACTTAAGTGTTGAAAAAATTGAAAGTTTAGGTACCAAAACACATTTAGTACCTAAACCATACTTAAGTTTTGAAAAAAAATAAAAATTTAGGTACTAAAACGGATCAAAATTGATAGTTTAGACACTAAACGCGTAAAGTTTTTAACGATATGGCATTAAAATGAAACAAAAAATAAACTTTAAGTATGATTTTGATTTTTTTTGAAAGTTTAAGTACTAAAACATACCAAAACTAATAGTTTAAGTATTAAATTCATATTTTACCCTTTTATTTATTTAATTTTTTATGCACTCATACAATTCTCAATCGGTTTGATTAAAGAGTGTAAAGGCCTAGTAATATAAAACGGAATGTCCCGATACAATAAGCAGAAAAGTATTATATTTTAAGGTAAATATTAGAATTTAAATTCATATAAAGTGAGATAATATAAATATTTTTTATTATTCAATCAATTAATAGTTTTTACCCGGATTTTTTAAATACGCTTTTGGTAATCTAATGAAAAATATTAACTAGGATAAATAACATATTTAATATCTAAACTATTATTTTTGTTTTGTTTTTATACCTAAACTTTATTATTTTTTTAAGATCATGCCTAATATTAGTTTAAATTTCATTTTGGTACTCTGTCATTAAAACTTAATTTTGATATTGACATGTTACCATAAGATAATGTCACATCATTATAAAAATATACAAAAATATCAAATTAGTAGTTTTTTTTAAATATTTTAACAGCTAAATTAAATGTTAGGTATGATTTTAAAATAAATAAAATTTGAGTACCAAAATGGAACAAAAAAATAGTTTAGATACTAAATATGTAGTTTATCCTATTAACTATTACTTTATTAAAATGGAGCTCTTTGTTAGTCAATGACAAAAGAAACAACATGGATTAAAAGATTAAAGTTCACTTTTATCTCAAATTTATAATAAAAAATATAAATATAAAACAGTGGATGTTGCACTTTTAAGGAATGAAATCTATTTTGAATTTTAATAAATTATTAATAAATATTAAATATGAATAACACAACCAATTATTATTCAACACATTTGCAAGTGGTGAGTAACCAATTATCCGTCCTTTGTTTTGTATGTTAGAGCTATCTGATTTCAAAGTGTGTTTTGTCGGTTATCATTTTCATTATCACATGGGAAGGTGAAAGACTAAAATCTAATAATAAAATATTGTATAAATATATAATTTTATGTTAGAGAGTGAATTAAGATTTTTTTTTATAAAAAATATGCTTTCTCTTAATATTTGTGTGTTGCTTTCTTTTTTCGCTTTGTTTTTTTGTTTATTTGAAGGCAATTCTGTCGTAATCGTCCCTTAAGCTCGGAACGAGTCTCGACTTATTTGTGAAAAATTTGATTTTTGTAAAAGAAATGTTTTGAACTCGCCATCGACCTTTTGAGTTAGGTAGATCAAATACCACTAAACCGTCTTTTAAAAGAGCTTTTAAGAAAGCATCATTTTAAAATATATATTAATCTACTTGTAACCAGAAATTCATTCTTTTTAGTAATAAAAAAGGGATTCGGGGATCGATTACGCGTGGAGAAGGATAAGCACCACACAACGCCAAAAAATTGGTACCTCATCGATTATAAATTGACCTAATAGTGGAAATCTAAGAATTCAAATATATATATTTAAGTTACGATCCTCCTATTACAAATTCAATCACACAATTTCATTTAATAGGAAATTCTAAGAATAAATAGAAAAGATCTCAGTATTTCCAATCGAAGAGAGAATAATCCACTACAACAAATTTATCATTTTGTGACAAAATTTCTATTATGACACTATGTATAACGTCACAAAAATACTATAACGTCACAAAAATACTATAAACGTGACGTTTTTTTAATTTTTGTCACATTTAGTGATTTATGGTATATCCTTTATGATAATAATGAAAATGGTCACCAATTTTAGTCACTATATGTTTGGAGTTAAAATTTCCCTCCAAAATAATTTGGAGTGAAAACTTTTAATGACATTTAGATTAAATAGTGACGTTATAAAATTGTCCCCAATGAAATTACAATATTAGTGACGATTTATTAATTTGATTTTAATTACCGATGTTGTAAAATTGTCACTGATAAATTTTATTCGTGACAATTTGATTCGTCATATTTTATAAGACAAAAAATGTGTTGTTTTGTTAATGTCACGAAAAATAATTTTAACATGACGAATATAATTACTTATTACAACCTCTTTTATTTTATATGACGATTGTAAAAGACATCATGAGATTATATCACTTATTTTTAATGCAAAGAAATAATATAAAGGACTTGTGAGGCAAATTTTTAATGACATCTTAGATATAACACTCATTTGAAATCTTATTAGTGATGATTTTCAAATGTTTATTTATTTATTTATCAAACTTGTGTGTTCTATATATTTATATGTATACATACATTTAAGGTTGTTTTGTTTAATAAATGTTTTAATATGTATATGCATATTTAAGATCTTTTTTACCATTAAAAATAATCTTTCGTTAATCATGTTAAAGTCGATTGTTAATAAGATAATAATATATGTTGGCCACGTAAAAGAGATTAAGAGAATCTTTTGGGTTTAAATTTGATTTTAATATATTAGTTGTGAAATTCAGATTGAATTGAAAAAAAATTGTAAAATGAATTATAAATTGCTCGGGGATTGAACATGTTAAAATTTAAGACATTTTTGTCATTAAAAAATAATTTTTAATTGACCATGTTAAAATTGAGTACTAATAAGAGAATCATATATGCCAAAGAATTTGTGGGTTTAAATTTTACTTTTAATATATTAATTTTGAAATTCATATTAAAGTAGGAAATCGTAATGTTTTTGTGGTCAATTCATAATATTTGGAAGTTTTGTGCCATTAATTCGAACTCTATACTAATTAAGTACTAAACTTCAAATTTCACCCTTTTGACTTATGTTTCAAAAAATTTAAATCAATTTCCAAAACTTCAGCGAAGCCATCAAGTCAATATAACCTTTTGAACTTTAATTCACCATAACCTATTTTAAATAAATATTATTTAACAAGCCTAAATACTATATATATATATATATATATATATATATATATATTATGGAAACTGGCTAGGTTTTTAGAGATAAAACCCTAGCCGTCATTTGCTTTATCAGTAGCACTAGAACTCCTCCATTCTTGAGTAGCAGTCATTGTTTTTTTAATCGGCCAACCATAACTCGTCCTCCTAATGCCATCTTTTTCTCTGCTCTCCTTTCCTTATCGACCAACCAGTGCTCTTCCTCTGGTCATCCAACTTTATCATCGTCCATCTCTCATCGCTCGATCACTAGAGCCATCACCTTCTCCGGCTCGACCAACCACTATTCAGTAAAACATCGCGAACCCCTTAAACATCCTTCGCCCTGGACCACCCCGGTGAATACCCTCCAGCCTTGTCCAAGGCCACCAAGGCACCTCGACAGTACCACTATGGTGTTCCACCAACGTCCTGTTCCCAGCATTCATTACCACCATGATGCTCCATCAACCCCTTTCTTTTATGTTTTTTCAATTTTATAACCCCCTTGTTTCGTTGTTTTACAATGTTTAAAAAGAAATATTTGTCATATCCCTTTCCATATTAATTTGCCTACCTTTTTCTTTGGTCTAATATAATTCTGAACTTCTTGTATCACATGACATGTTAATGTAAAATCTAAAACAAGAGTTGGTTGTCAAAGATTTGCTCGAAATGAGTGATGTTTGCAGCATGTCTTAGAGATTAATACTTACAATACCGATAATATTAGACTCAAATCTAAACATTAAGTAAATCATTTTCTTATTTTGAGGAATTGGTTCACTTGAAAATGGGAATGGTAGGTCAACCAAGAAGACACTTACAAGATGGAGGGATATTGTCCTTGGATACATTTGTTTTTTTAAGGTTAGATTTCTTCCTAAAAAATTACTATCACATTTAGTTTGTTGTTTATTTTACTTAAACGTGGACATGGAATTGACTTGAAATACGAGTGCTTAATATTAAACCAAATCTTATAATCATTTTATAGAGGTGAGAATGAAGAGCTACGTGTTGGACTACAAAAGGCAATGAGGCCAAATGCCAATACTGCTTCTACAAGTTCAAGTGATCCTCTTGTTGTGCTTGCAGATGTATGAGAGGCCAACGTAAGAAGAACGTTATTCACTATATTACAAACCAATGTTTATTTTATTTCAAATTTGTTTCAAACTAAGAGGTATCCTAGTTTTTATTCTCGATTTACTTGTAATGCAACAAAAAATGAGTTTAATTTCTAAGTTCGTTCTTTGTTTGATGATTTAAAAAATAATAATAAGTTAGAGACGTAGTTTACCTTGTAGCTGTGGGTTCGTCGGGATATCAAGGTCGTAGGGGAGATGATAGATTAGTCGGGGTTAGCTAAAGTCGGGGGACCATCGCGTATGGTGGTCTGATGTTTGGTTCTAGCCCGAGGAGGAAAGCTTTGTATGTGGTGATATTGGTGTTTAGTGGTGTTTCCGACGTCGTGTAAGGCTCGGCCGGAGTAGGATGGTCGCCCAGGTAGGGTGGTCGAGGTCGAGGGTGAGGGTTCGTCAGTTGATTCGGTCGCGGGGGAAGTGTGGAGAAGGAGCGAGAGGAAGAGAAGAGAGGAAAATGGAAAACCATCACGCAGAAATGAGTATGGGAAGGGGGAAAAGTAAAGTTATTTTGGGTTTTGGGCTAATCACGCATCAAGTTCTCCATGTCTAGTATGTTTCATGATTAGTTACTAGTTAAAGGATAAATTATGCATCAAGTCCTCCCTATTTAGTGTGTTACACGTTTTGTTACATGTTTTAGGGTAAATCACGTACCATGTCCTCCTAGTTTTAACGTGTTTACGTTTTGGTCATTATAGGAAAAAATACCTATCAGCCCCCTACTTTTTAGCCTTCCTTACACTCTGGTAACTTATTTCTTATTTATTTCGAATGTTCATGATGATTTCACTAACTTTTAATTTGTCACTATTTTGCTATGTTATTTATTTCTAACTACTAACTTTTAATTTATTGCATATTAATTACTAACTTTTATTTTCTTACAATGTAATTAGATTTTATGAAATTAGGTCCTTGTACTTATTTTTATTTTATGTTTTTTACTTTTTTATTATTGGTTGTTTTAATTATTTTTAATTAAATTTATTATTAATGGTTTTGCTTCATTGTTTAATTTATTAGATTGAATTTTAAATTAGATTAATATTCGAATCAAGCTTAGAAATTAAAATTTCACTTTAGTTTTAATTAGGGAGCAATTCTAGTCGAGTTTTCGCATAAAATGCCAGATTACTCGAATCGATTGCTCGAATTTTAAAATTTATTAATAATTAATATTTACTAAAAATTCTAAGTTTAATAATTTAGATAAAAAAGGTTTTAATTTAATCTTCAATTTTAGAATTTATCGATTTAGGTCTTTAAGCTTTTAGATCTTTTAGAAATCCATATTTTTAGATTTTGACTCTTTAGTCCCCGAATATCGATTAGAATTTTATTTTTTGACATAATTTATTATGATTAATATTAGAGCCTCCTCCACTTTTAGTTAGATTTGAAACTAATCTCTTAATTTAGGGGATAATTCGAGTTGGCTCTCGCTTAAAAGCTCGAGGGACCACTCCGGTTATTGGATCAATAATTAATTAAAATCAAATAGGATTAATATTAGAGCCTACGTTCTTAGGCTTGAGCCCCTAGGTTCTTTAATTTTTATAATTTGACACCGTAGGTTAGAAAAAGCCTTAATTTATTTTTAGTATAATTAGGATTAAATAAAATTTTGCTTGATTGTACTGTTCACTTATTAAGGAGTTAATAGTATATCCTCCGCGATCGTGCTCAGGGGGTGATTACTGGTAATTTCCTAAATTTGTCATCATTTTCAAATCCGCATCATGTTTTCTAAAAACGAGGCAATGTTCGGTTATTAGACACAATAGTTGATATTTTTCATTTATGCTCGGGGTTGAATGCTATCGGTCTCAATAAACGAATACCTTTATCAAACTCTGCATCCTTAATGATTTTTAAATTAAATAAAGATTAAACCCAAAATTTTCGATTTTAAATATAGGGTAATCAACTAGGCACCAATTTTTGGGCGCTTGTGGGGGTGTTAATCCTTCCCCATGGGTAACCGACTCTCGAACCTGATTTCTGGTTTTTTGTAGACCCCAAAACTCATATTTTATTAAAATAAAATGTTTTATTAAAATCACCCAGTTTTTATGGTGTTCCAATCTCACCTTAAATGATTAGTGGCGACTCCTCACATTTTTAAATATTTTCAAAGAGAAAACCCCCGAGTCGGTATCAATCTTTCCCCGCTCGGGCAAAAAACGGTGTTGATAGCTTGGCGTCTCCGCTGGGGACTTTTGTTTTTTTAAACAAATTGAGAGTCGAGCCACGAGTTGATCACCCTATATTTATTATTTGGAAATTACAAGTTCAATCTTGTTTAATTTATGGTTCATTATGTTCTTTCAAAAAAAGATTTTCTCTCTGATTAATGCTTACACTTATGTGAAATATTTAGGATTGTTGCATATCATAGCTCTAAACCCGAGCTCAATCCCAGTTTACCTAAGTAGAGAGAAACATCACACCTCATGAGGAGCATTGGGCTTCCTTGTGTGGGTCTAACAAAGTATCTCTACAAAGCACCCTAAGTTGCCTATCCGGATATCAGTTCTGGGGCACGCTTTTAGTGGTGTGATCCCCTAAGCTGAACCCGATTCACAAGTCTGTAATGGGTCAGAATCGGGGTCAACCTTAGCAGGTTATAAAAATATCTTGGGAACCTTTGCTATAACCCATCCTCATATAGAGAATTTAGTAAGTCTACCCCGCTAGAGCCATATGGATAACCTAGGAGAACTAGAACACATGCGGTTATGACCATTAATTTTCTTTGTATGCTTTTTTTTAGTCTCAACTTTAAGTCATATTTAAGATTATATTTTTTTGACTAATCATTTCAACTAACTTGATTCTTGTTGTCTTGTTTCTACCTAACATTGATTATATTTAAGTCATATTTATTTTCTTTTATTTAAGTCATATTATTGCATTTTTGCATGTATCACATCATTTCATAAACGGTATTGATTCCCAGATTACCTAGTTATTATAAAAAGAGCTTAAGGCAACAATGTCTTCCGATGGGACTGAGAATGCAATCTGTGTTCAGATCTGGTCTGAATACGGGCAGACGTGGTTTAAGAACAACCTTATCACTATCGAAGAATCAATTTTGCCATAAAAGGTAATTATCTGAGCCCTGCATCACACTCAGAGACTGAGAGAGAGCATAGAGATGAGGCTACCAGGAATTGGCGTAGAGACGGGCGTAGAGGCGAGCACAGATTGAGCAGCTCGAAGCACAGTTTCTTAGTTTGGACGAGACTTTTCAGAAACCTTACAACATCAATGGATTCCGTCTTCAAGAAGAAAATGAGATGTTAAAGAAGAGGATAGCAGAGCTAGAAGGAGTAGTGTTGATCCACTCATCCGCACGATAGATAGCCAGACAGTAAAATGAGGCCTTAAAAGCCAAGATTGCTGAGCTAGAAGTTACAGTAAAGAGATGCCATCAGTGAATTCAGCAGTTAGAGAAGAGCCAACCATTGACTAATCTAGAACTTGGAACTGCGCTATGGCAGGCTCAGGACACTATTCAGAGGCAGCATGTAACAATAGAGAGAGTAGTGAATCAGGCCCGTGGTGTTGCTCGTCAAGTTTACGAATTATCTGAAAAAGCGGCAACCTTAAGAGTTTTGTGATCCCAAAATAAGAGGAAGAATGATGTATCATGGGATTGATGATAGAGCTCGAGAGAGTAGCAAATAGGGCAAGATTCTACGTTTAGTTTCCATGTTGATATATTCTCTTTGCCTAAGTGCTTAGACGTTGTGTGTTATTGAGTACTTTTTGTATAAACTAAGTTATTTTGGAATCAATATCGGATTGCATTTGTATTTCTTGCTTTTGCATTTGGCTTTATATCTTACTTGTTTTTTATACGTCTTAACTTGTTTTCTTTTTGCCATTCTCTTTCTTGCATCATATGGTCATGACATACACAAAAAGGTGTCAATTCTGAGTAGTCACCAATTAAAAGGTTTTCACCATAGACAAGGGGTTTCATAATCAGGTAAACTGCGATACTACCAAGAAATGGCATTCGAAAGAAGTTTCTATAAAAATAGGGAGTTAAACGTCCGAAGATCGCATGTCTGATGAAGAACAAAGAGAACTGTAACAAATGAGGGAATAAATGTCCAAAATAATGGATAGAATAATTGTGCTGGCCAAAGAAAATGAGGTTTCTGTGCAAAAAGAGAAAAAACTCGACAAAATAAAACTGTAACACAAGAGACTACTTGTGAACAAAGTGACCCAAGAAAACTTAAAGAGCCTTGTACAATCATTGCCCGCATCAATAAGTTATCAGGAGGTACAAAAGAAACAATAACAACTGTAAAATTTCAAGGAAAGATGGAGGAAGAAAAAACACATAATCACTTCAAACGGGAGACACGCCTCATAAATGACCGAGAGGTAGGAGGGAGTGAACCTGCCTTTGATCTTGTTCCTATCGCATATGGAGATTTGTACAGTAAGTTGCTAGAAGCACGAGAAGTGACCCCGCAGTATGTGAAGCCTCTAAAACCTCCGTATCTAGAGTGGTACAATACCAATGCCAATTGTGAATATCACGTAGGAGCTCAAGGACATTATATCGATATATGTGTTACCTTTAAACGTCGAGTTTATTGCCTAATAGAGCTTGGAATACTGGAATTTGAGAAGGAAGGCCATCCTGGTTCAATAATCGAACATCTGATCAAAGTAAAGCCAATGAAGTCCAAGGACAAAAACGTCAGTGATAATAACCAAAATGAAGAGCATTTACTGAAATACGAAGCTCAAATACATCAGTTGCAGAGCGAAAAGGACACTTTGAACAAAGAATTAGATGCCATGAAAGATGGTTTTTTACAGAATCAATCAAGACTTCCAAAGTATGGGTTTAGGCAATACCCCGGAGGAATGAGCAAAAGAGGCCTCTAAATTGAAGAGTGATGTTGAACGACGGAAAAAGAATTACAAAATGCACGAAGGACGAGCTAAGAAGTACTCTCGAGATCTACAGATTGCAGAAGGCGAATGTAGGGCAGCCATACAAAATTTGGGGCTTTGGAAAAAGAAGAATGAATTATGGACAACCGCTTTCATCGACTTAGAAACCAAGCTAGAAGCTAGTAAATCTAAAAATAAAACATTGACCGAGTCGATAGTTGATTGTAAGAACTTTGCACGAGAACTTTATGACCATTTTGAGTCTTTTGAGAAAGAAAATGACCAATATCGCCTACAGCTCCAAAAGTTAAAATTTAAACTGGAGAAAAAAGAAAACATAGATGAATGAGGAGATCACTCAAGCAAGCAATGTGGCTTACAAGTTGGTCGAATTAGCCGCCTTTGCAAGGGATTGGAAGCAGATTGATAGCTCAACACCAGACCATGTCTGGAAGATAACTTAGCTCCTAAATGAGAAAGAAAAAATAGGAGTTAAAGCTATTCATTATCTTTATCTTGGTTATTCGATGTACTGAAACCTTTTGGGATCAATGAAAATCATTTTAAGATGGTTACTATGGATTGACACCTTTCTTTTTCATGCATTGCATTTATTTTAAGTTTTATACATTTCTAATATAAAAAAAATCATCAGATTAATTTTTGAAAAGGTTACATGACAGTAATACCAAGATCACCCATATACATTTCTATTCCACTCTCGATGGATAAGAGGTTAGAAGAAATAGAGCAGTCCCAATAAGAGTTACGGGATCAAATGCGATGTCAGATGGCCACGCTGCAACAGAGGATGAGGAGTCAAGCCTTAGTCTCTCAAGAAAATGTATTGGGTCAGATGATTGGAGTATTGGCTACATTGGTTGTTAACCGAGAAAATGTGTCTGCTGAAAGACGTCAACAAATTGGCACATCAAGGTTGGTTGACCACCCTGAGGCATCATATTGGGATAAGGGTAAGGATCTCGCGGTCACCGAGCATGTCAAAGCAAAAAATTAAGCAGTTAGAAGGGTCGATTGAGGCAATAAAAGTTGGAGAGGTATCCCATGAAAACTTAGACGTGAGAGAGCTAAGCTTTGTCCCCACCTTGGTCATTCCCCATGAGTTTAGGGTACCAAAATTTGAAAAGTATAATGGTACCAGTTGCCCTTTAATCCATTTGAAGATGTTCTATAGAAAGATGGAGGGGTACTTGAATGACGATGATTTACTTATTCATTTCTTCCAAGACAGTCTTACTGGACCAACAATGGTATGGTATAACCGCTTGAGCAGAGAGAAAATTAAGAATAGGTCGATTTAGCCAATGCTTTCTTGGATCAATACAAATATTTCAAAGACTTGGCTCCAAATCGTCAAGATCTTCAGAAATTGAAGATGAAGGCTACTGAAGGCTTTATAGAATATGCATTGAGATGGAGAAGCATGGCAACTCAAGTACATCCTCTGATGCTAAAAAAGGAAATTTCACATATATTTCATAGCACCCTTCCAGACCCTTTCTTTGAATTATTGCTTACAGATTCAACGAATGATTTTGAAGATCTTGTGTCAAGTGGGGAACAAATAGAGTATGTAATCGCCAAAGGGAATTTGAAGACTACCTCCGAAAGACCAGCTACTCAAAAATCAAAAGATAAGGAGGTGTTCCAAAAACCCATATCAGAATTATTCTCGCATATTGTTAAAAGTCAACATATCACTGCAAGATCGATGAAAGTAATGTCGAACCCTTCTGGTCTTAGTTATGATGAAGACAGTGTCTGTGATTTCCACATGGGGGCATCTGGGCATTCTACAGGGAGCTGCGGTCCATTGATGAAAGAAATAAATATGCTCGTTAGTAATGGAAAGTTAACTCAAGAGTTGGTTGAACAATGGGTGATGAAATCGAATGGAGCATCAGAGCGCAATATGTAACATTTGATCAAATCAAATTCCATTGCATCAGATGAGTAATGGGGACATCCTAACTATGCAGAAATCATTTCATCCATCATGAAACTTTATGTCATTTGCATCTTGTTTGAACTTGGTTTTGTCTTTTTTTCTCAGCTTTTTGAAAGGATTTTTAAATGAACTTACTTCATTTTCCAAGGTCATGAGTAGTAAATCAAGTTTTAATCTTGTAATTCTTTGAATATCAAATGAATTAAAGGTTTTTACTATTTCATTAATTATGTATATTTGACAAGTGGCAAGATTAGACCTTCCATATCCCATCCAAAGCCGAAGGAACCATTGTTGGGTTCCTTACCCGAAATAACACAATGACTGAACCTTGACATCACTTCCCCAGAAAATAATAAAGTCATGCCTCTGTCCTCCCCGAGGCACCGAAACCTGTACTTTATCTTCCCAGACAGAAATAACCTTTCCAATAACATTACCTTTTTCATAATTATGACTTTAAAGTCACACATTTCTCTTCCTAGACACAAAACCAACATTCATTTTCCAACCTCAATAAATCCTGGGGGGCGTGACAAGAACCTTTCCTGCAAGAAAGACAAGATAGAGTGTTGCGGATCAAGTTTTTGCAAAAGAATTCGAATAATTGGGGCATACTAAGAGCAAAAAAGAAGAAGAAGAAATAAAGGGAATCATTGAAATAATTCTATCATGCATTAATTACATTGTTTTTAATGTAAATAAGGTTATTCCTGAATACTCGTCCCCTTGAAGATACATCTTTTACAAAGACTTCCATATATGAGATGATGAACGAATTTGTTTCATTTATCCTTTAAAAACATGAATATATATATATATATATATATATATATATATATATATCTTGTTGTCCCCTTTTGAGCCTATAGTATTTTTCTTCTGATTCAACCCTAACCAAGGATCACCCTCCACACTGGGGGCAAAGGTGAAGGACATCTGCTCGCATGAGTGAAGATCATCAATCCAGATTTTGCCACAGAAGCAAGTCATGATGAAATGAGAAATAACGAGATACCGCAAGGTGGACCAAATACGAAGCACTCAAAGATCAGATCAAGTTGATAACACATAGAGAAAAATAAGATATATATCAAAAAAGAAAAAGAAAAAAAGAGATAGTAAAAGAGGAAAAAAAAGAAAAAAATGAAGATAGAGAAAAAAGGAAAAAAATAGAAAAAAAGAGAAAAAAAGAAAAAAGAAGAAAGAAAGCCGATCAAATATTTCAAGACGGGCGGTTCAAGGATTTAGAATCAATTTTCCAGAAAATTAAAAAACACCAATAAAAGACGAACGAGCATATTCAAGTCGAGCATGACGAGATTGAGGACATCAGAACGAATTGATCATTAGTTCAATAACCCTTAAACACTTGTTTGGGCCTATTTATCCCTTTATTTCATAATCCTGAGCCCCAGCCTACGTTATGTACCTGAAAAGTCCCTTCTAATCATACATGGATTTCTAAGTGGAGAGACTATCTTCAGATTTCATTCTGCCCCTCAGGGTTAATTTTATTTGCAAAAATTTGTTTTCTAGAATTTTTAATGCATGATAGGGAAAACTAATAAAAGGAGGGTTCAAGACGTATAATTTTCAATGACATCTTGAAACTAAAGGAGAATTCGAGTTGAAAACCTGAAAAGGAAGCTCGAACACGAAGATTGTCAACCGCTGCACAGAAGAACGACCTTATACATCATTTTGATACATCACTACACAACTAAAAGGTGCTCACGAGGGCTGAGAACTAGTGAGCATTTCCAGAAGAGAAGCATGGCGGTTGCTTCATCAGATTAATAAAACGCCAGAATTAACGAGCAAGAAGCCAACTTGAAACACATTACCTCCCCAGATTAACCCGAAACACATTACCTTCCCAAGTCAAGCTAAGCCTTATATCAACTTTAATCTTTACACTTTTCAAATGTATATAATTTTTGAATGATTAAAAGAAAATTTGACTTATTTTATATTCAATGAACTCTTGTTTTACAATTTGTTTTGATTGTAAGTCGGAAGAAAATGACAACACTTCTAAATTTTATTCAACATTTTTTCACATTTCTAAAATAAAAGAAAAGAAAAAAAATATTTTCAAACAGGATAATCTCAAGTGAAAAGGTCCTTGAAGCTGGTGAGGCTCATTCTACCTCTATTGAAAAAAGACTAAACGATGCAAGAACAATGAAACATTTCTTGAAAGCAAATAGTCCGAGAGATAATAAGGACTAGAGGATAGAACTTCTAACACTTCTTTGTGACGTCGTCAGAAGTAGATGATCGCCTTAGTTGAGGATGGCATATATCCCAGCTCATGAAAAATGAAAGACAGTTATGACCACTTCTTAATTGTCCATCTGATTGTGGCATCATGAAGAGAAACCCTTAAGCTATTCGTTAACATTACTGGTTAGTGATACAAGAGCAAGACCATTCGAGATGAAGATTTTGGCACAAAGAGAGCCATGAATACCTGCATTGGGGTATTACCTAAACAAGATGTTGTTAATATCACAAGATTCAAACCAAACATACATGGTGAACGACCCCTTCCGCTTGGAGTGCCAGGGTTGAAACATTAACACAAGTGGAGCTTACCCAGAGAAATGAATCAGTCATGCTAGCCAAGGACTCTAGAGAAACAATTCTGATTGAAAAATTGAGTCAAAGACGTGTAAGGTCCCCAGTCATCTACATAATCGCAATGATAATTCAAAGGAGGAAACACTTCTTCTAGAATCATGTTGAAGAAGCAAGACAAAAGATAGAAGATGAAAGGGATGTGATTGTTCCAGAGGATTAGTTTGACCATGCTGATGTTAGGGGTAAACTCCATACAAGAGTGATCAAGTGAAGGAAGACTGAGATCTCCATTTTGAAAGAAAAAGATGATTATTGAAAAATATTTCTGCACATAAGAAGTCATGCATTACATTTAGATAAATGTTGCATTCATAGTTCATGCATCAAAGCATATCTTTATAGATGTTTTCAAGAAAAAAAGAGAAGAAAAAGATAGAATTCAAGCCTTAAATAAAGGGAATTATATTCCGATTGGCAAAACCTTAAGAATTGAGGAGACCAATGTAAGAAGAATCATTACTTTGATGTGGGGGAACGTTACCCAAACAACATGATATTTTCAAAAGTTTTTTTAAGGAAACTAAGCCTGATTCTCAGAAGTTTCTTGATGACGATTTTCAATGAATTTTTATAAGAAGCTAAGCTCGAGGGACCAGCGTGATATGTAGGAGTTCTTTGATGACAACTAAGAAACTAAGCTTGATTTTCAAGGGGTTCTTGATGAGTAAGTCCTTTGGGCCATCAGTAAGTCTTTCGAGCATGATACTTAAATCCTTCGGGTCATCTATAAGTCTTTCGAGTAAGATGATAAGTCCTTCGGGCCATCCATAAGACCTTTAGGTAGGGTGTTTTCAACATTTTCGATACTCGATTCATCACAAATATAGTTGAATCAGCAACACCTCACTCAAGGGACAAAAATTTCTAGTAGAGAATTCATAATGAAGAGCTTGTTCAATCTTGTACTCGATTCACAACACTTCGAATCAGCAACGCCTCACTAGAGGGATCATCATTTCCAGTGGAAAGGCCAGGATAAGAAGAACACATAACTAGAAGAAATGAAGATGAAGACTCAAGCATGAGAACGAAACAAAGATGACATCATTTGAAGCAAAGACTCGACGATTTCACAGAAGAAGAAGAATTGACATTTCCAGTGAAGATTTCGCAGCGTGACAAGAAGAGACCAAGATGAAAAATGGTGCTTTATTATCTTTGCTCCATTCCCGTTCCACAACAATGAGCAAAGAGAGGTAGTTGTAATCATCATTTTTAAAAATTAATATTTACAACAAAAGCCCAATACCGACCCAAGGCCCAACCGATCCGACCCTACTCACCTAACCCTAGGCAACTTGATACCACCCAGCCTGTCTGCCACCACCGCCCCTGCTAGCTGCTCCTGTAAAAGAACAGAAACATCATCACACACAAGTTGTATTTTTATAAATGCAAAAAATCAATGTAAAATGGCTATAAAAGACGAATCATAATGTAAGAAAAGGGGGATTTTACGGGGGAGCAATCAAAATACAGAAGAATTTGTTTTCCAGCAATCAAAAGAAAAAGTAAAACCAAAATTGTTTCAAGCTAAGAGGTATCCTAGTTTTTATTCTCGATTTACTTGTAATGCAACAAAAAATGAGTTTAATTTCTAAGTTCGTTCTTTGTTTGATGCTTTAAAAAATAATAATAAGTTAGAGACGTAGATTACCTTGTAGCCGTGGGTTCGTCGGGATAGCAAGGTCGTAGGGGAGATGATAGATTAGTCGAGGTTAGCTAAAGTCGAGGGACCATCGCGTATAGTGGTCCGATGTTTGGTTCTAGCCCGAGGAGGAAAGCTTTGTATGTGGTGATATTGGTGTTTAGTCGTGTTTCCAACATCATGTAAGGCTCGACCGGAGTAGGATGGTCACCTAGGTAGGGTGGTCGAGGGTGAGGGTTCGTCGGTTGATTCGGACGCCGGGGAAGTGTGGAGAAGGAGCGAGGGGAAGAGAAGAGGAGAGGAAAATGGAAAACCATCACGCAGAAATGAGTATGGGAAGGGGGAAAAGTAAAGTTATTTGGGTTTTGGGCTAATCACGTATCAAGTCCTCCATATCTAGTATGTTTCACGATTAGTTACTAGTTAAAGGATAAATCATGCATCAAGTCCTCCCTGTTTAGTGTGTTACATGTTTAGTTACATGTTTAAGGGTAAATCACGTACCATGTCCTCCTTGTTTCAACGTGTTTACGTTTTGGTCATTATTGGAAAAAATCACCTGCTAGCCCCCCACTTTTTAGCCATTTCTTACACTCTGGTAACTTATTTCTTATTTATTTCGAATGTTTATACTAATTTTACTAACTTTTAATTTGGTCACTATTTTGCTATGTTATTTATTTCTAACTGCTAACTTTGAATGTATTGCATATTAACTATTAACTTTTACTTTCTTACAATGTAAATAGATTTTATGCAATTAGGTCCTTGTACTTATTTTTATATTTTATTTTATGTGTTTTTACTTTTTTATTATTGGTTGTTTTAATTATTTCTAATTAAATTTATTATTAATGGTTTTGCTTCATTGTTTAATTTATTAGATCAAATTTTAAATTAGATTAATATTCGAATCAAGCTTAGAAATTAAAATTTCCCTGTAGTTTTAATTAGGGAGAAATTCGAGTTGAGTTTTCGCATAAAATGCCTGAGTACTCGAATCGATTGTTCGAATTTTAAAATTTATTAATAATTAATATTTACTAAAAACTCTAAGTTTAATAATTTAGATAAAAAATAGGTTTTAATTTAATCTTCAATTTTAGAAATTATCGATTTAGGTCCTTAAGCTTTTAGATCTTTTAGAAATCCATATTTTTAGATCTTGACTTTTTAGTCCCCGAATATCGATTAGAATTTTATTTTTGACATAATTCATTAAGATTAATATTATAGCATCCACTTTTAGTTAGATTTGAAACTAGTCTCTTAATTAGGGGATAAATCGAGTTGGCTCTCTCTTAAAAGCTCGAGAGACCACTCTGGTTATTCGATTCAATAATTAATTAAAATCATTATTAGATCCTATGTTCTTAGGCTTGAGCCCTTAGGCTCGAGAGACCACTTTTATTTATTGAGGAAGTTTTCTTTCTAGGCGGGAAGATGATGGGGCAAGATCTCATTCAACATCCATGGAAAATAGTGATCCTTGAGCTTGAATCCCATGATAGATTAAGTGTGCAACCTATGAAATGTTGATCTCAATAAGACATCATTCCAAGGAAAGGTCAAAGTCACTCTAAGTTAGCTCCAAAAATCATTCCAGGAGCTGTTAGGACAGCATCCCTCCAAGCATCAACATTAAATTCTCTCTTAAGTAGAGCCCTCCATACATCAGCCTTCAGTTACCTCTTATGCTAAATTTATTGTATTTTATAAAAAAATGTCTCCTTTTATTATAATTTATGAAAGGTTTTATCCTTTATTGTAATTTATAAATAGTTTTGTATTTTATTGTAATTTATAAATTATTTTGTACTTTATTGTAATTTATAAATAGTTTTGTACTTTATTGTAGTTTATAACAAATTTCGTCCTTTATTATAATTTATAAAATAATTTTCCTTTATTGTAAATTCTAAAAAGTTTAAACTTTTATTATAAATTCTAAAAAAATTTGTATTTTATAGTAATTTGATGATTTTTTATTTTTAATAAAGGAATTATTACAATATTATTTCGTCATTGATAATATTAATATGAATAATTAGTGATGAAATCTTATGCTATTTAATGACATAATTAATTGTCACTAAATACATCTTATAAGATGACGTTATGCATTAACGTCACTCTATGTTTAACAATATGTGACGAAAATATATAGATCATCACATTTGACATTTAGTGACACACCTAGGGTGACGTTCGCTACGATGGCAATTTTAACGTCATAAAATACAAATCGTGGAAAAATGTAAGTTTTAGTGACAATATTTTAGATGTCACTAATAAAAAAAATTGTTGTAGTGATCCCTAAAATACTTTAGATAGAATATTTCTCTTTTCAACTGAAATAAAAAGAATATAATAATTTCTCCCAAGAACTCGATATTAAAATAATTTGATTCAACCAAAATAAAAAAATTAAACCAATTAATCCAAATTATATATTTAATTAGAAAAGATAAGGGATGCTCAATTATTTAAAAAGATCGAGATCAAATCCCTAATAAAAATTAGACGAATTGTCTTGACAAATTTAAATAAAAGAACATTTCTTTTTTCCTTTAATCTTGATTAATTTCTAAGCATACTCGCTTTTTTTAGTTTTTCCTAGTAGGGTATTTATTTATTTTAAAATATCGGAATATGACATCTAGTTATTTTAAGACGATCCTTTCTTAATATTTTAAAATAAATAAACACCACATTTAATCCAATTATGAAATCGACCAAGTTATGTTTATGAGGCTTTCATATATATTCGAAATGTCTAGATCTATATGCACAAACAAATTTTCATGGAAAAGGAGGGAAATTAAGTTTTAATAAATTGAGGGAAATATTGTAATCCATTTAATGTGAAATTAATCAAAATAGACATAGAGATACATTTAACAATTTTAAAATCTAAATATGCTAAGCAATGTGAAGAAATATTTAAACAAATTAATTAATCATGCTTAATGATAAAAATTTCAATTTTAGTGGCAAAAATATAAACATGAGAAAAGCAATGAACAAAATAAATATCACACATTACGGGTGCTTAAATAAAATAAAATCATAAATACCATAAGGACCAAAATGAAAGATAGCAAAATAATTCATTCAATGTGTTTTCTTTTTCTTCTTGAACACTCCTTTCAATTTTCTTTTTTCTTTTTTTTATTCATTTGTCTTTTTCTTTACTTCTTTCTCTTTCTTTTTTATTTTTGATTCATTTTTTTCTTTTTTATTATTCGTTTGTTTTCTTTTTCTTCTTTTTCTTCTTTTTCTTTTTTTCATTTTCTTCTTATTTTTTCTCTTTTCTTCTTTTCTTCAGGTGTAATTCTTCTCAACCTGAATATGAATTTATTAGATCACTTAATTCAACAAAACTTATCAAGAAACTACCTCATTGACAACGTATGGTCCTTTCCCAAATTAGCATCCATTTCTTACAGAAATCTTTATGAATTGACAAGATCTTTTCAATCACTAGATCACCCTCTCAGACTTCTTTTGGAGGAACTTTCTTATCATAAGCTTACGTTATTTACTTCTGACACATCTGTCCTCTTTTCTTCAATTAGGTTCAATTGATCATACTAAGCTTGAGCACATTCAGCTTGGTCTCATCTCTACCTTTGTCAAATATTGAAGTAAAAAAATCATGACTACGATGAGTAAGACTATTTTGTTCCAAATGGCATTGCACCACATCAGAGTACATACTGAAATTTGACATGCGTACATGACCAATGACAATATCTTTTGACAATTCTCACTACCCTAAAAGTTGACAGACTTCTAATCGAGGAACTTCCACATACTTTAAGCATTGACATCTTTTTTCCATGACTGCTCTTATTCTTAAAGCACAAGCCTCTAGTTTTGCCATATTGTTAGTGTAGAAACTCTGGTCTGTTTGTGAAAGGGTAACAAACATTTTATGAAGAAATCATCACTGTCCCAAATTCGCATCCTAAAGCTTTTGTCTCACATATCATACCTCATAGATTGGAAGGTATTACATCTCGTAATCAAATAACTTCTTGCTAAGATAATAAATGGCTCGTCCATCATTCTAGACTCATCATGCAGTTTCCACATATCTCAATGAATTTTCAAAGACTGTCAGATGGGGAATTAATGGTTTATTAGGAACTTGTGCATTATTACCTCTTTATTCAATGCTGGCATGTTTTGATAAGATAAAGAAAATATGACTTTGGAATCTTGAAGCAACTCTACCAGCTTTTGTCTCATTTAATGTCATAAAGTAGTGCCAATATATATCTCTCTTCTTTCTTCATTCATTAAAAATCTTGATTTCTTCATGGTGAGATAAGATCTGTTCATCCTCATTTTTCACCAGCCTCAATAGTTTGTTAGAAACATCACATTTAACTCATTTTTGCACTCATAGATTTCTACTAAACACATGCCGCTCGAATTTTACCTCATGATTAAAGTTAAAAACATTCATGTTATTAATGATTAGGGAACCTACAAAGAAAATTTGGAACGAATATATACATTTGGAAAAGTAATAGACATTTGTATGAAATGAATGGAAAAATAAAATTGTCAAAAATAAAATAAAAGATTGTAAAGAATGATAAAGAATATAAAAATGTATAAAATGACTGCCACTTAAGAAATGAAGGAATTGCAGAAAAACTAGAATTAACATATAAGCCCTTCACAAAAGACTCCTTAATTCTTGTGGGCAAAAGAATAAGGGTTAATTCTGAGTATTACTCTTAATTTCATCTAAAAACTATACGATCTTATGTAGTCCACTTGTTTAGTTTATATTCAGGGAAACATGGTCAGATTTCAGTGCAAATTTTCCAACCTCAACATCTTCAGGCATCTTACTGACATGTAGCTCTTGATCTTTCATCTTCTCTTCTTCATCGGTTGTTTCCACCAAATATGGTTCAAATTTAACCTTTTCAAACTAGAAATTATTCTTCATATGCGCCAAAAGACCATCATCTTCCTTCAGGCTAACCTCTTTCTCGTATTCTTGCTTATTTAACCCTTTCTTCCCTGGTTGGAAATTGGGCCCAAATATGGATAAAAAATGGTTCTTCTTGGGGATGATAGTCTTGGTTGGGTTTTGAGCAACAGTTGTTGCAATGATTGGTGGAGTATTTGTCATGCTCTTTAAAATGTATAATGCCTCACTTGTCATCAAAAAATCTGATATAGGCGTTTGAGATGCTTTGAGGCTTGCATCTGACTAATTCATTCCCAATCCTATGGGACAATCTCGGATTACATCCACTAAAACCTTCTTTTTTAGATTTCCTTTCTCATTCTCGTGCACCATGTAGTCTTCACAAGACTTGAATACATAATCTATGTTGAGAAAGAAATTTTTGGGCAATGAATTTTGGCCTTTTGCTTCTTTGCCTTGGATCTTTTAATTTCTCGCTCGAGAGGATCTTGAAATTTTCCTTCAAGATTACTAGAAACCTTAGCTGAACATTTTGAGGTTTCATTCTATGATAACTATCATTTTGCTATCAAAATGATTTCGACTTCTTAATAAGTAAAAAGTGAGAGTAGAAAGAGAAGCGAGGTCGATCTATAGGGACTCTGGTGTTTTTGATTTAGTGGACTTTTTGATTTAGAAGAAGATAGAATTTTAGATAAAAATAAAAAGATAAGAATAAAATAATAAAATAAATAATTAAATATAAATTGTTTAAAATGGAAGATAAGGGTAAAATAATAAAATAATAAATAATAATTATAAGATAATGATACAGAAAAAGGGGGAGTTCTTAAATTGTTTAAAGAAATAAAATGAGATAAATATTAAATAAACAAACAAATAAATAAAATAAATTGAGATAAAGAAAACTTTTGGTAAAAACAACCATAGGCTTCAGCTTTGCCTCAAATTCCTCGGATAATCGAAATAGATCTTTACTTCAAGATTCACGTCGATTACTTGTCTACAAGGAGAAATCCTTGTGTTTATGCTTTGTATACCGAATATCCAAGTGCAATCTTTAATTTCGGTTTATGAGTTGATCTAAGCAACAACAATGTTGTAGATCTTAAAACGTTAAGTTCAAAAAATTGCCGACTCGGATTATGTTGTTTCAACAATAATTGATTCTGATCTCAGTTTCATCTTAGCAAACAATTTTGCTAAGAGTGTTCACAAGAAGCCGAATGTGCTTTAATAAGCCGATCCTTCCTCCCACATTACCCATAACAACATCCAGACCAACACAGGCTTTTAGTTTTGAAAATCGTTTTGATTTGAAAATAAGCCCAAAAAAAGAGAGATATCTAAAGCGATTTAAGTGCCTTACAATTCTCACGTTTGGAATTGAGCCTTCGCTTTAGCCTTTGGCTTAAACGAAAATTAGCTAAGCATGGCCAAAGTCATATTTAGCATATTTGAAAACAAAACTTTAAAATAAAAATCAAAAAATCAAAAACTTGAAAGGAAATAAAAGAGAATTTTATAAAGCTAGAGAGAATAAGAAGAGTAAATTCTCATTTGTTGAGAGGTATGTATCTAGGCTTACCATTAGAGGTATTTATAGCCTTTAAAATCCTAAAAACAAGGTAAATATAATCCTAAAATAATGAAAATAAATCCTAATTAAAATACTTAAAACTATTTAAACTAAAATACATAAAACAAAGATAAGATAAAATATAATATAATATTTAAAATAATATCCTAAAACATGAGTTTAATTCAAATCAGAATTGCAGAAACGTGCATTGACTGGACCTTCTAGAAGGTGCTGACATCATCGCCGCGTCAGATGTTTCATGCCCAAAGTCATGCCCACTAATTCAGCATTGATTCCGAAAATTAAAAAATGTAGGATTTTGTTATTTTAATGCAATTTCCAGAATCTAGTGTCCTGCACAGTAAATGAATCAAAACAAACAAATAAGCCACAAAAACCAATGATTATATGAGAAATTCAAAAGAAAAATAATAACTAAATAAAGCACTTATCAAATTCCCTCTCACTTATTCAATGATTGTCCTCAAGCATTCATCAATTAATATATCAAAATCATAAGTTGCCATCTTCAAGTTCAATTTATTTATGAAACTTCCATTCGAACTAAGTCCATGACATTTGCTGAATTCAAGTTACAATCAAGAAAAGACACAACTAAGAATATTTAAAGTAAGCAAGATATCCCAATTAATTGCCAATTTCAATGAAACTTGACTCAATACCTCACAAAGATTCACATATATCCGCTCAAAGTGTTTGGGGTAAATGAAATCACTCAAACTGAAACTAACCAAAATATTCCCATAGGCTTGGAATCAAATAAAGTCTCCACTACTAAAAAGGAACATAATGCAATAATCAAGGGGTCTTTAAACAAGGTGTAATAAGGCTTAGGTTAGGGTAAGGAAAAGGCCATGATGATCGGGTTAAGTACCAAGACAAGAGATTAATACAATTAGGAACAATCAATGAACTTAACATGAAGCACAATAAAACAAGGAAAAAGAATAAATGAAAGGCAATTGAAACAATCAATTTTCCTTCTTTTCTGTTCGAAACAGTGAACATTTTTTTTCTTCTTTTATTGTTCGAAACAAAGAACAATTTTTTAACTTTTTTGTGTGGAACAAGAGTGATACAAGATATCAAGTCTCAGTAAGGGTGTGAAAAGAGAGGAAAAATAAAAAGAAAGGCTTCGGGTTTAATTATGAGGTGTAAAATAAATAAAGGGAAATAGGCTCAAATGTGGTTCAATAGTGGATATGTAAATGGGTAGGATTTTTGGGAAAATGGGTTTATCCTAGGTGCCCCTATCACATTGAAACATTACGTTTAACATGTAGTCTCGATATGCATTGTGATTTCAAGTTCTAGAACATCCTAATTAGTCCGACACACTTAAGTAAAACAATGATCAAGAAAGAAAATGTATGCTTGTTAGGCTCAAATCTCACAAGAAAAGTTTATATGCACTGAGTCAAGTTCATCTCTATCAACAAAAGCATGAAATATCAGTACTCAACAAAACTTCACCAGCTATACCAATCACCAATCATGAAAATTAAATTCGATAAAAAATGGTCACAATCCAAAAGGAAACAAGAGTATAAAATTAAGTTTAAGAATAGCAACCTACAATCCTAACACATCAATATCAGAATAACCCAATTTCAAAGAATCAAATAAGTTAATGAAAATTTTTTAACATACTTATCCTTCCCCCCTCACTTAATCCATTTTGTCTTAAAACGTATATCAAATTTAAAAACAAAAAGAGGGAAAAGTAATACTCCCCAATCTAGTGGTGACCACGGCCACGTCCACATCGAGACGAGCCCAGGCGAAGGTAAGAAAGAACCTCAACAAGGTTGGCTTCAATAGTGTCAAGGCGACCAGACACATCTTGTATCTCGGCTCACATATCCGGTTGGGAGCTAGCTACCGAAGGTGGTTCAGTCTGCCTCATGTACACGCACTCGTTACAAGGCGTAATGGTGATGGGAGGTATAATTTGGGGGCCAACGGGAGTGCCTACGAGAAGTCCCATTGAGTTCAAACACCTAACATCAAGTGGATCCATGGTAAAAGCATGAGTAAAATTCACAGAGTCAAAGGTCAATAGAAACAGATGGGATGCTAAATGTGTAATATAAAGTCCAAGGATCAATGGTCGATTGGTTCGTACAACTCACGTGAATGCTTGAGCGAACCAATATCCTAAATTTACCTTCATAACGGTTTACATACACTATAGGAAAAACAATTCAACCTTACCTAAACAAGATATAATATCATTATGACCGAAAAGGAACTGGTGTATGTAACGTAGAGCGGGGTCGTGAAAGTGCCACGCCTTTGTACGTGCATCGAATTGAACGCCTTCCAATCTTGTAAGTGCTTCATAAGCCATATCAGTATCAAAGTCCTGCATAATCTCACGTTAAGATGTCAAATAATCATGGTCTACGATATCAGTCACGAACCCTATAGAGAAATTGAAATCATTTAACAACATCCTAAAAAATTGTCCTAGCTATCGAAAAGCAATGACATTAGGTGTATTCATAGAAATGGCACGACGTTGTAGGGAAATGAAAGTGGTATAGAACTCAAAGACTAGCACGTAATAAATATCACATCTAATATATGAATAGCGAGTCCAACCAATAGCATCAAAATAATGCATCACAACATCACGTAAATGTAAAGTGTCAAGTGTACGAGATGGAATATACTTACAAACTTGAAACCTACGATAAAGAATGCAATCAAAACTCCTTGCGTCGTCACCATAAAAATCGAGATAACCTTGCAGCAGTTCCTCAGGTGGTACAAAATAGGTTCGACCTCTTCGATTTGTTTCATTGAAAGGATCGAACATTTCATCTGGTGGCCCTTAGGTTTCATCTGAGCATGCGTCAAAGGATGAAGGTTGGGGCTGCCCGAATGAGCGGCGGGGTGAGGAAGGCGCTGGTCAATGTTAGGGCGCAAGGCTTGGTTGTGGTGGTACACCACCCTGAATATTGAATTCGTTCCTAAAATCTTTAGAATAGCAAAAAACATGGTGCTACATTAGTAACGGTTCAATATCAATAGGTTCAGAATTTACCTCGGGTTGTTCAGGTGTAGCAAACGGTGGGGACTCGACGTCCGGTATAGAACGCGTTCCTGAGCCCGACGACATGGAGTAGAATGTCGGAGTCATTGGTGATGAAGGCCTGGACAGTCATGTATTACTCGGTCTGATAGCATGAAGATGGAAAGGGTGGAACGACCGGCGAACGGAGGATAGGCAATGATATCATACGTGGGCACTAGAATTCTTGGTGGAAAGCCTTGCGGTCGGCGTCCACTATGACGAAGAAGAGTTGGAGCAGGAAACGAGTCAGAATCACTTGGAACGTCGATGATAGTCAGAGCGGTGTGGCGGTGGCGTCCTCCAAGGTTGAGCGATGACGGAATCCCTTGGTTTTCTTGGTTGCGTGTTAGTACCATGGTGAAAAAAAGATAGTAGTCGGCGTGTGGGGAAGGCGATAAGCGGAGTAAGTGCGATGAGTGGCCGACGAAGCGTGACTGGAGGGAGTTTATGGTTTATGTTAAGGTGACCAATCAAAAAAGAAAGAAATAAAGATGGAGGGGCGTGCGACTGGAAAGAATGAAGAAAGAAAAATTGTTGGATTTTTGTGGGGCTAGTCACGTGGGAAGTAAAAAGAGAAAAAAAGAGTTTGACTTTGAGTCAAACTAAAAAGGTAGAATGGAAAGATATGGGTATATTGGGATTGGTTTAAAATTGTAAAGGTATCGATAGTGATAGGTAAGGTGGGGCCCACCTAAAATTTTAAAACAAAATTTAACTCCCTAGAACATGGAATTTTCGATAGAAGAGGGAACTGAAAATTTGACTTGGGGAATGATAATGTGCGCATGTTTCTTGTTTCTTTACATGAGACATTGCTCGTTCATTATATATTCGATCAGAATTCGAACCTTTCCAGAGAAAATAAAATAAAATTGAGCATTTGATAAAATAAAATAAACGGAATGAAATAAAAATTGCTAAAAAAATTAAAACAAAAATAAAATGAAATGGGTTGCCTCCCATCAAGCACTTTTGTTTAACGTCGTTAGCTCGACAACCTGATTTTTCAAACTGCGGGTTCCTTTAAATTGATTTCTTCTACTAGACCAACCGTAGAATTTTCATAATACGACTTCAATCTTTGGCCATTAACTTTAAATCTAACACCTGAGTTATTTTCAACTTCAACATCACCGTGTGGAAATACTTGAGTCACTGTAAATGGTCCAAGCCATTTTGATTTGAGTTTCCCTGGAAAAAGTTTAAATTTAGAGTTAAATAACATAATCTTTTGACCGACAGAAAATATTTTAAACAAAATTCGATTATCATGAAATGCTTTTTTTTTTCTTTAAATATCCAAGCACTGTCATAAACATTTTTTCGGATTTCCTCAACTTCTTGAATATGTAAGTTCTGAGCTTCACCAACCGCATCCATGTCCATGTTAGACTGTTTAACAGCCCAATAAGTCCGATGTTCTAACTTAATCGATAAATGACATGGTTTACCGAAAACAAGCTGGTATGGTGACATTCCAATGGGGCCTTTATAAGCAGTTCGATATGCCCAAAGTGCATCAGTTAATTTTAAACTCAAATCCTTTTGGTTCGATTTAACAAATTTTTCAAAAATTGCTTTAATTTCTTAATTCGATACTTCTTCCTGTCCATTTTTTTGTGGATGGTAAGCGGTAACAATTCTTTGAGTTACTCCAAATTTCTTCATTAGCAACTCGATTACTCAGTTGATGAAATGAGTTCCTCTATCGTTTATTATAGCTCTTGGCGTGCTAAACCTGGAAAAATAATATTTTTTTAAAAAAATAACTATAGTTTTAGCATCATTATTCTGAGTGGCCTTAGCTTCCACCCATTTAAAAACATAATCTACAGCTAAAATAATATAAGTATTTCCAAATGATGAAATAAAAGGACCCATATAATCGTTTCCCCAAAATCAAAATTTTCAAAAACTTGTATAGAAATAAGAGGCATTTCATTCCTACGGCTTAAATTACATGTACGTTGACATCTTTCACAAGTTTTTAAAAATAGATAATAGTCTTGAAAGATGTTAGGCCAAAAGAAATCACATTCAAGAATTTTATGAGCTGTACATTTTGGCTTAAAATGAACACCACAAGAGTAAGACTGACAAAATTGTAAAATTGAATTTACCTCATTTTAGGCAATACATCAATGAGTTACATGATCCAAGTAGTGCTTTCATAAATAAGGATCATCCCAAATATAATATCAGGATTCTCGCTTAATTCAATTGATTTTAGCTCTTGACATATCTATTGGTAACTTACCTGTGCCAAATAATTAACCATATCCACAAACCATGGAATTATGATTTACGTCGCCATCAGTTTTTCTTCAGGAAATTCTTCTCTAAGTGGTGGGTCAGATATGGAAAAGGGAATTCGCCTCAAGTGATCTTTTACCATATTTTTTCATCCCTTTTTATCTTTGATTTCCAAGTTAAATTCCTGTAAAAGCAAGATCCATCGGATAAGCCTCGATTTTGCTTCTTTTTTTCTCATAAAATATCTTAAAGCTGCATGATCAGAAAAAAATAGTAATTTTAGTACCAATCAAATAAGATTTAAAGTTTTCTAAAGTAAAAATTATAGCAAATAGTTCTTTTTCCGTAGTTGAATAATTTTTCTAAGCCAAATCCAAAGTTAGCGACACATAGGCTATGACATGTGGCTCTTTCCCTATTTGTTTTGTCGACAACGGCTCCAATGCTAATATCCGATGCATCACACATAAGTTCAAAGGGGTAATTCTAATATTGTGGCTGAACAATTGGAGCTAAAATAAGCTTTTCCTTTAATGAATCGAAAGACTCCTTGTATTTTGAATCAAAATTAAAGTCTTGATCCTTTTGGAGAAGATTGCATAAAGGTTGTGCTATCTTTGAAAAGTTTTTAATAAACCTACGGTAAAATCCATATACTGTGAAGTAATCCATAAAGACTTCGATGCCTTTCTCCATATAGTCGAAAAATATACTCAACATGTATCTGTGAAATGTGGTTGGCGTGTTACAAAGACCAAAGGGCATTCATCTATATGCAAATGTACTGAATGGACAAGTAAAAGTCATTTTTTCTTGATCCTCGGGCGCTATTGAGATTTGGAAAAAATCTAAAAAACCATCAAGGAAATAATAATGTGTTTTCCCAACTAATCTTTCAATCAGTTGGTCTATAAAAGGAAGAGGAAAATTATTTTTTCGAGTAAGAGAGTTCAACTTCCTGTAATCAATACAAACTCACCATTCATTTTGAACTCTAGCTGGCACTAACTCCCCTTCTTGATTTTTGACCACTGTTACTTTCATTTTGTTGGGAATCGCATGAATCAGACTAACCTACCTAATTACTATCTGATTTCAGATAGATTACGTCAGCATCAAGGAGTTTCTGAATTTTTTTCTTTACTACTTCCATCATCAGTGAATTTAATCAGTGTTTTCATTTTCTTGATGCCTTTGCACCTTCTTTGATTTGATCTTGTGCATGCAAGTCGAGGGACATAATCTTTTAATGTCGGCAAAGGTCCATCCTATGGCTTCTTTGTGATAATGAAACACAATGACCAAAGCTTTATCTTCTCATTCGGATAATCTATTCGAGATGATCACTGGTAATGTTCCATTTTCGCCTAAAAAGGCATATTTCAAATGTTTTGATAACTGCTTTAATTCTACCTTAGGTGTCTACAAAATATAAGGTAAAATTTTAGTTTTAGAGGAAGGTAAAAATAAATCAGAATTGATTGAATAAATATTTTCAAACTCCCTTTTTTCCTCTTTGTGGAAAAGTTCAAGATCACTGGAAAGATTATAATAAAAATTAGATTCAATATATTCATCAATTAAAGGATCTAGAATATCAATATAATTAATTCCTTCAACTCGATCCGGGTATTTCATTGCTTTATAAACATCAAATTCAACGATCTCACCATCAAATTCCATTCTCAATATACCACTTCTAACATCGATATTTGTATGTGCGATGCTTAAGAAGGGTCGGCCTAAGAGTACTTTGGAATGAGAATCTGACCTATCATGTTCCATGTCAATGACATATAAATATATAGAAAAAATAATACATCGACCTTCACTAAGACATTTTCAATCATTCCCACTCGATAGATCACGGACTGATCAGCCAACTGTATGGTTACTCCTGTTACCTTCAAAGGTTCGTTAGTAATCATTTTATAAATAAAAAATGCATAACATTTATTGAAGCCCCTAAGTCACACATTGCACATTTAATTTTAAAATTACCTATTTTATAAGTTATGGAGAACATACCTTGATCCTTCATCTTTGGTGGGAACTTTCGTTGATAAATTACGGAAACATGTTCTCCCAACTTTACCTTTTTGTGCCCCATTAATTTTCTTTTTGTAGTGCAAAGCTCCTTTAAATATTGAGCATACCTCGGTACTTCTTGAATTACTTCAAGAAGTGGTATGCTAACTTGGTGTTTCAAAACACCTCTAAGATCTCCCTTTATTCAGCTTTTTTATCACGGTTTAATAATCTTGATGGGAAGGGTGGTTCGATTTCATGAGAAGTAGAAGGAGTATGTGCGTCAGATGTACTTTGCATTTCTGAAAGTGACGTTTGTTCTTGTTCTTTCTGATGTACGGCTTTTTCTTCTGGAACTTCAGGTGAGATGATTGTTCCACTTTGGAGTGTTATGGCACTCGGATTATGTTGTTTCAACAATAACTGATTCTGATCTCAGTTTCCTCTTAGCAAACAATTTTTGCTAAATGTGTTCACGAGAAGCCAAATGTGCTTTAATAAGCCAATACTTCATCCCACATTAACCATAACAACATCCAAACCAACGCCGACTTTTGGTTTTGAAAATCATTTTGATTTGAAAACAAGCCCAGAAAAAAAGAGATCTGAAGAAATTTAAGTGCCTTTCAATTCTCACGTTTGGAATTGAGCCTTCGCTTGAGCCCTCGGCTTAAAAGAAAATTAGCTAAGCATGACCAAAGTCATATTTAACATATTTGAAATAAAAAAATTTAAAATAAAATAAAAAAATTGAAAACTTGAAAGGAAATAAAAGAGAGAATTTTATAAAGCTAGAGAGAATAAGAAGAGTAAATTCTCATTTGTTAAGAGATATGCATCTATGCTTACCTTGAGAGGGTATTTATAGCCTTCAAAATCCTAAAAATAAGGTAAATATAATCCTAAAATAATGAAAATAAATCCTAATTAAAATACTTAAAACTATTTAAACTAAAATACCTAAAATAAAGATAAGATAAAATATAATGTTTAAAATAATATCCTAAAACATGAACTTAATTCAAATATGAATTGCAGAAACGTGTGGCTGATCCATTCATGCCCAAAGTCATCCCTACTAATTCTGCTTTGATTCCGAAAATAAAAAAACTACATAATTCAATCCTTTTAGTGCAATTTCTAGAATCTAGCATCCTGCACAGAAAATGAATCATAACGAAGAAATAAGCCACAAAACTCAATAATTACGGAGCAATTATAAAAGAAAAAATAATAACTAAATAAAGAACTTATCAAATTCTCCCTCACTTATTCAATGATTGTCCTCAAGCATTAATCAATTAATACATCAAAATCATAAGTTGGCATCTTCAAGCTCAATTTATTTCTCAAACTTCCAATGGAACTAAGTCCATGATATTTGTCGAATTCAAGTTACAATCAAGCAAAGACACAACTACGAAAATTTAAAGTAAGAAAGATATCCCAATTAATTGCCAATTTTAATGAAACATGACTCAATACCTCACAAAGACACAACTAAGTCCAATGAAATCGCTTAAACCTAAACTAAGCAAAATATTACCATTGGCTTGGAATCAAATCAAGTCTCCACTACTAAAAATGAACATAATTCAATAATCAAGGGGTCTTTAAACAAGGTGTAACGAGGCTTAGGTTAGGGTAGGAAAAAGGCCATGATGATTGGGTTAAGTACCAAGAAAGAGATTAATATAATTAGGAACAATCCACGAACTTAACATGAAGCACAATAAAACAAGGAAAAAGAATAAATGAAAGGCAATTGAAACGATCAATTTTCCTTCTTTTTTTCATGCTCAAAATAGTGAACATTTTTTCTTTTTTTATTGTTCGAAACAAAGAATAAATTGTTTTGACTTTTTTTCGTGGAACAAGAGTGATACAAGATCTCAAGTCTCAGTAAGGGTGTGAAAAGAGAGTAAAAATAAAAAGGTTTTGGGTTTAATTATGAGGTGTAAAACAAAGAAAGGAAAATACACTCAAATGTGGTTCTCTAGTGGATATGTAAATGGGTAGGCTTTTTTTTTTGGAAATGTGGGTTTATCTTAGGTGCCCCTATCACATTAAAAATTACATTCAACCTGTAGTCTCAATATGCATTATGATTACAAGTTCTAGAACATCATAATTAGTCCAACACACTCAAGTAAAATAATGAGCAGGAAATAAAATGTATTCTCATTAGGCTCAAATCTCACACGAAAAGTTTATATGCACTGAGTCAAGTTCATCTCTGTCAACAAAAGCATGAAATATCATTACTCAAGAAAAATTCACCAGCTATACCAATCACCAATCATGAAAATTAAATTCGATCAAAACTTGGTCACAATCCAAAAGGAAAAAAGAGTATAAAATAAAGCTTAAGAATAGCAACCAACGATCCCAACAAATCAATATCAGAATAACACAATTTCAAACAATCAAATAAGTCAAAGAAAAAAATGACATGCTTATCCTTCCCCCTCACTTAATTTGTTTTGCCCTAAAACATATATCAAATTTAAAAAAAAAGAGGGAAAGGAATACTCCCCAATCTAGTTGAGACCACAGCAACAACCACGCCGAGACGAGCCCGAATAAAGATAAGACAGAACCTCGACAAGGTTGGGTTCAATAGTGTTAAGGTGACCAGACACGCTTTGCATCTCGGTTCGCATATCCGGTTGGGAGCTGGATGCCGGAGGTAGTTCAGTCTGCCTCATGTACATGCACCCATTAGGAGATGTAATAGTGTCGGGAGGTATAATGTGGGGGCTAGCGGGAGTGCCTACGAGAAGTCCCATTGAGTCCAAACACCTAGCATCAAGTGGATCCATGGCAAAAGCATGAGTAAAATTCACAGTGTCAAAGGTCAATGGAAACATACGAGATGCTAAATGTGTAATATAAAGTCCAAGGATCAAGGGTTGATTTTTTCGTACAACTTGTACGAAGGCTCGAGCGATCCAATATCCTAAATTTACCTTCATACCAGTTTGTATACACTATAGGAAAAACAATTCAACCTTACTTAAACATGATGTAATATCATTACGATTGAAATATTTGTAAGCAAGGAACATGTGTATGTAACGAAGAGTAGGGTCGTGAATGTGCTATGCCTTTGTAATGCATGCATTGAATTGAACGCCTACCAGTCTTGTAAGTGCTTCATAAGCCATATCAGTATCAAAGTCCTGTGTAATCTCACTTTAAGATGTCAGGTAATTAATGTCCGTGACATCAGCCATGAACCCCATAAAGAAATTAAAATCATTATCGACATCCTAAAATTTGTTGTAGCTGTCAAAAAGCAATAACATCAGGTGCATTCATAGAAATGACACGACGTTGTAGAAAATGAAAGTAGTATAGAACTCAAAGACCAACTCGTAATAAATTCCAAATCTAATATTTGAATTGATAGTCCAACGAATAACACCAAAATAACTCATCACAATATCACATAAATGTAAAGTGTCAAGTGTACGAGATGAAATATATTACAAACTTGAAACCTACGATGATGAATGCTATCAAAAATCCTTGTGTCCTCACCATAAAAATCAAGATAGCCTTGCAGCAGCTCATCGGGTGGTACATAATAGGTTCGGCCTCTTCGATTCCTTTTATTGAAAGAATCAAACGTTTCTTTTTGTTGCCCTTTAGTTTCATCTGAGCATGCGTCAAAGGATGAAGGTTATGGCTTTCCGAATGAGCAGCGAGGCGAGGAAGGCTTTGGTCCATGTCAGGATGTAGGGCTCGGTTGTGGTGGTACACTACCCAAGAAATTGAATTCGTTCCTAAAATCTTCAAAATAGCCAAAGACAGGGTACCGTATTAGTAACGATTGAATATCAACATGTTTAGAATTTACCTCGGGTTGTTCAAGTGTAGCAAACTGTGGGACTCAACATCCGTCATGGAACGCGTTATCGAGCCTGACAGCATAGAGTAGAATGTCAAAGTCGTTGGTGATGAAGACCTGGACAGTCGTGTATTGCTCGGTCCGACAGCGTGATAGTTAAAAGGGGTGAAATGACCGACAAACAGAGGAGAGGCGGCGATCTCATATGTAGGCACTAGAATTCTTGGTGGAGAGCCTTACGGTTGGCGTCCACCACGATGACGAGGAGTTGGAGCGGGAAGTGAGTCAGAATTTCTTGGAACGTCGATGATAGTCGGAATGCCGTAGCGGCGGTGTTTTCCAAGGTTGAGCGACGACAGAACCCCTTGGTTTTCTTGGTTGCGTGTTCATACCATGGTGAAAAAAGATAGTAGTCGGCGTGTGGAGGAGGTGACGAATAGAGATGGTATGATGAGCGACAAATGAAGTATGACTGGCGGTAGTTTATGCTTTATGGTGAGGTGGTCGATCGAAAAAGAAAAAAAGAAAGTTGGAGGGGTGTGCGGCTGGAAGGAATGAAGAAAAAATTGTTGGATTTTTTTAGTAGTACTAGTCACATGGGAAGTAAAAAGAGAAAAGGGAGAGTTTGACTTTGAGTTAAACTAAAAAGGTAGAATGGAAAGATATGGGTGTGTTGGGATTGGTTTAAAATTGTAAAGGTGTAGATAGTGATAGATAAGGTAGGGCCCACTAAAAATTTTGAAACAAAAATTAACTCCTTAGAACTTGGAATTTTCGATAGAAGAGGGAACCAAAAATTTTACTTGGGGAATACTAGTGTGTGCCACATAGAATTGAGCTATGCTAACGTGCGCCACATGGGATTGGGCTATGCTAACGTGCACCTATTTCTTGTTTCTTTAGTGAGACATTGGTCCTTCATTATATATTCAATTGAAATTTGAACTTGTTCAGAGAAAAATAAACTAAAACTGAGCATTTTATAAATAAAATAAATGGAATGAATTAAAGTTTGTTAAAATTAAAACAAAAATAAAATGAAATGGGTTGCCTCCCATCAAGCGCTTTTATTTAACGTCGTTAGCTCGACGACCTGATTTTTCATACTGCAGGTTCCTCTAAATTGATATCTTTTATTTTACCAACCAGAACATTTTAATAATAAGACTTCAATATTTGACCATTAACTTTAAATCAAACTCCTGAGTTATTTTCAACTGTAATAGCACCGTGTGGAAATACTTGAGTCACTGTAAATGGTCCGAGCCATTTTGATTTTAGTTTCCCTAGAAAAAGTTTAAATTTAGAGTTAAATAACATAACCTTTTGACCGACAGAAAATATTTTAAATGAAATTTGATTATCATGAAACACTTTTGGTTTTTTCTATAAATATCCAAGCACTGTCACAGGCATTTTTCGGATTTCCTCAAGTTATTGAATATGTAATTTCCAAGCTTCACCAACCGCATCCATGTCCATGTTACACTGTTTAACAACCCAATAAGTTTGATGTTCTAACTCAATCAGTAAATGGCATGGTTTACCAAAAAATAAGCCGGTATGGTGACATTCCAATGGAGCCTTTATAAGCGGTTTGATATGCCCAAAATGCATTAGTTAATTTTAAACTCCAATCCTTTTGGTACGGTTTAACAAAATTTTCAAGAATCGTTTTAATTTCTCGATTCGATACTTCTACCTGTTCATTTGTTTGTGAATGGTAAGTGGTAGCAATTATTTGAATTACTCCAAATTTCTTCATTAGCAACTCGATTACTCAGTTGAATAAATGAATTCCTCTATCGTTTATTATAGCTCGTGGCATGCCAAACCTGGAAAAATAATATATTTAAAAAATTTAACTATAGTTTTAGCATAATTATTTTGAGTGGCCTTAGTTCCAATCATTTAGAAACATAATCTACAACTAAAATAATATAAGTATTTCTAAATGACGAAATAAAACGACCCATATAATCGATTCCCCAAACATAAAAATTTCACAAACTTGTACAGAAGTAAGAGGCATTTCATTCCTATGGCTTAAATTACTTGTACGTTGACATCTTTCACAAGTTTTACAAAATAGATAAGAGTCCCAAAAGATGTTAGGGCAAAAGAAACCGCATTCAAGAATTTTATGAGCTGTACGTTTTGGCCCAAAATGACCACCACAAAAGTAAGAGTGACAAAATTATAAAATTGAATTTACCTCATTTTCGGCAATACATCACCGAATTACATGATCCGAGAAGTGCTTCAATAAATAAGGATCGTCCCAAATATAATATCGAGATTCTCGCTTAATTCAATTGATTTCAGCTCTCGACAAATCTAATGGTAACTTACATGCGGCCAAATAATTAACCATATCCGCAAACCATGGAGTTATTCTTCGTGCTGCCACCAGTTTTTCTTCAGGAAATTCTTCTTTAAATGGTGGGTCAGATGTAAAAAGGAGAATTCGACTCAAGTGATTTGCTACCAGATTTTTTGCATCTCCTTTTGTCTTTGATTTCCAAGTTAAATTCCTATAGAACCAAGATCCATCGGATAAGCCTCGGTTTTGCTTAATTTTTTCTCATCAAATATCTTAAAGTTGCATGATCAGAAAAAACAATAATTTTAGTACCAAGTAAATAAGATTTAAACTTTTCTAAAGTAAAAATTATAGCAAAGAGTTCTTTTTCCGTAGTTGAATAATTTTTCTAAGTCGAATCCAAAGTTAGGGACATATAGGCTATGACATGTGGCTTTTTCCCTTTTTTTTGCCGAGAACGGATCCAACACTAGTATCCGATGCATCACACATAAGTTCAAATGGATAATTCCAATCTGGTGGCTGAACAATTGGAGCTGAAATAAGCTTTTTCTTTAATGAATCGAAAGGCTCATTGTATTTTTAATCAAAATTAAATTCTTGATCCTTTTGGAGAAGATTGCATAAATGTTGGGCTATCTTTGAAAAGTCTTAAATAAACCTACGGTAAAATTCATAAACTGTGAAGTCATCCATAAAGACTTTGATGCCTTTCTCCACATAGTCGGAAAATATGCTCAACATGCATCTTTGAATGGTGGTTGGCACATTACGAAGACCAAAGGGCATTCGTCTATATGCCAATGTACCGAAGGGACAAGTAAAAGTCTTTTTTTCTTGATCTTCATGCACTATTGGGATTTGGAAAAAAACCTGAAAAACCATCAAGGCAACAGTAATGAGTTTTCCTAGCTAATCTTTCAATCATTTGGTCTATAAAGGGAATAGGAAAATGATGTTTTTGAGTAAGAGAGTTCAACTTCCTGTAACCAATACAAACTCACTATCCATTTTGAACTCTTATTGGCACTAACTCCCCTTCCTGATTTTTAACCTTTGTGACTTTCGTTTTATTGGGAACCACATGAATCGAACTTACCCAATTACTATATGATATCATATAGATTACGTCAGCATCAAGGAGTTTCTAAATTTCCTTCTTTACTACTTCAATCATCGGTGGATTTAATCAGTGTTGCCCTTTTCATGATGCCTTTTCTCCTTCTTCGATTTTGATCTTGTGAATGCAAGTCGAGGGACATAATCCTTTAATATCGACAATGGTCCATCTTATGGTTTCTTTATGAGAATGCAACACTGTGACCAAAGTTTTCTCTTCTCCTTCGGATAATCTATTCGAGATTATCACTGGTTAGGTTCCATTTTCGCCTAAAAAGGCATATTTCAAATGTTCCGGTAAATGCTTTAATTCTACCTCAGGTGCCTGCAAAACAGAAGGTAAAATTTTAGTTTTAGAGGAAGGTAAAAATAAACAGAATAGATTGAATAAATATTTTCAAACTCCTTTTTTTCCTCTTTATGGAAAAGTTCAAAGTCCCTTGAAAGATTATAATAAAAATTAGATTCAATATATTCATCAATTAAAGGATCTAGAATATAAATAGAATTAATTATTTCAACTCGGCCTTAGTATTTCATTGCTTTGTAAACAACAAATTCAACGATCTCACCATCAAATTCCATTATCGGTATACCACTTCTAACATCGATCATTGTATGTGCGGTGCTTAGGAAGGGTCGGCCTAAGAGTACTTCGGAATAAGAATTTGACCTATCATGTTCCATGTCAATGACATAGAAATCTGCAGAAAAAATAATACATCGACCTTCACTAAGACATTTTCCATCATTCATACTTGATAGATCACGAACCGTTCAACCAACTGTATGGTTACTCCCGTTTCCTTCAAAGGTTCGTTAGTAATCATTTTATATATATAGAAAATGGCATAATGTTGATTGAAGCCCCTAAGTCACACATTGCACGTTTAATTTTAAAATTACCTATTTTACAATATATGGCGAACATAACTTGATCCTTAATATTTGGTGGGAACTTTCGTTGAAAACTTACAGAAACATGTCTACCAAATTTACCTTTTCGTGCCCCATTAATTTCCTTTTTGTAGTGCAAAGCTCCTTTAAAAATGGGGCATGCCTAGGTACTTGTCGAATTACTTCAAGAAGAGGTATGTTAACTTGAAGTTTCAAAACATCTCTAAGATCTCCATTTCTTCAGCTCTTTTATCACGATTTAACAATCTTGATGGGAAGGGTGGTGCGATTTCACGAGAAGAAGAAGGAGGATGTGCGTCAGATGTATCTTGTATTTCTGAAGGTGGCTTTTATTCTTGTTCTTCTTGATGTGTGATTTTTTCTTCTAGAACTTCAGGTGAGATGACTGTTCCACTTCGGAGTGTTATGGCACTAACATTCTCTCTCAGATTTAACTCAATTTGAGAAGATATTCTTCCTTGTGATTCCAATTTCCTCACAGTTTGAGCCAGTCGGCTCACTTGGTTGTCCAACTCTTGAAAATGTATCTCGGTTCGGCTTTGAATTTTTCATGGGATGCAACCAACTTTTCCTGGGATGTAACAAGATTTTCTTGTGAAATTACTATTTTTTCTATGATTTCCTCCTATGATGGCTTTTGCGTTTGTTGTTAAGGAGGAGGTCTTGGTTGATAACTTGGCCTTTGATTCACCACATAGCTGAAATTTGGGTGGTCTCGTAATCCCGAATTATAAGTATTGCTATATAGGCTGTATGGTCTTTGTGGAGGCTCTAGAAAGTTTCCTACGACATTGATTTCTGTATTGCCTCCTTCTTGTATCATCGGGCAGTAGTCCGTCAGATGATCTAGCTTCATGCATATCCTACAAGCTCTTGTTAACCTAGATTTTCCTGCAGCAAGTGAATTAACCACTTCAGTTAATTTATCTAACTTATTTTCAAAGGAAAGGTACTTATCTCGTGAACCTATCGGCTGGGTTCACTTGAAAACTATTGAGAGTTGGGTGCCATGGTTGAAATCAATTCTCTCATTGTTGATGGGGTCATGTTGACTAATGCTCCTCCACTGGCAGTATCTACCATTTTCATTTCCATTGGCAAAAAACCTTCATAAAAGTATTGAAGTAACGCTTTCTCACTTAATCTATGTTGTGGACAATGTGCGCAAAGCTTCTTAAATCGTTCCCAATAGTCATAAAGACTTTCTTCGATCTTTTTCCGAATGAAAAGAATGCTCCTTCATAACTCACTTGCTTTAGCCTGGGGAGAACCTGTCAAGAAAAATTCGACTCATGTCAGCCCATGAATTAACTAAATTAGAGGTAATATAACTAATATTTATCCAAGTCTGCTAAAGAGAAAGGGAAAACCCTTAATTTAATTTGATCTTCGGTAACTCCCTCTAGTTTCATGCTAGTGCAAACAACATGGATCTCGAACAAGTATTTGTATGGATCTTTATTGGGAAAGCCGTGGAAAGTAGGAAGAAGATGAATAAGTCTCGTCTTAATTGAAATGGAATCCTGCCATTAGGAAAGTAATGCATAATGGATCTGAGAGACAGGAGCTGTGGCTAGCTCTCGGATCATTTGTTATTCTTCTTCTGCCATCGGGATTTGATCTTTGTTATATGTGTTTGTTTCAAAGTTTGTTTCCAGATTTGATTCTGTTTCCGAACTAAGCTCTTCTCATCTCTTTCTTTTTTCTCAAATTGTTTGTGTATGGATTCTTCGTGCTCGTGCTTCGATCTCTGGGTCAAGATCTACTAATTCACCAGGTTTCTTTTGGTCATAAATAAAAAACAAAGAAAAATAAATCAGTATTATGAGTCCCCGGCAATGACGCCAATTTGATAACTATCGTTTTGCTATCAAAATAATTTCAGCTTCGTAATAAGTAAAAAATGAGAGTAGAATAGAGAAGCAAGGTCGATCAACAGGGACTCTGGTGTTTATGATTTAGTGGACTTTTTGATTTAGAAGAAGATAATTTAAGATAAAGATAAAAAGATAAGAATAAAATAATAAAATAAATAATTAAATATAAATCATTTAAAATGGAAGATAAGGATAAAATAATAAAATAATAAATAATAATTATAAGATAATGATAAAGATAAAATGGGGAGTTTCTAAATTGTTTAAAGAAATAAAATAAGATAAAGATTAAATAAATGAATAAATAAATAAAATAAATTGCGATAAAGAAAACTTATGGTAAAAACAACCTTAGGCTTCAACTTTGCCTCAAATTCCTTGGATCATCGAAATAGATCTTTACTTCAAGATTCACGTTGACTACTTGTCTACAAGACAAATCCTTGTGACTATGCTTTGTATACCGAATATCCAAGTGCAATCTTTAATTTCGGTTTGTGAGTTGATCTAAGCAACAACAATGTCATGGATCTTAAAATGTTGAAGTTCGTAAAGCTGTAGACTCAGATTATATTGTTTCAACAATAACTTATTCCGATCTTATTTTCCTCTTAGCAAACAATTTTGCTAAGTGTGTTCACAAGAAGCCGAATGTGCTTCAATAAGCCTATTCTTCCTCCCACACTAACCATAACAACGTCCAAACCAACGTCGTCTTTTGGTTTTGAAAATCGTTTTGATGTGAAAATAAGCCCAGAAAACAGATAAAGATATCTGAAGCGATTTAAGTGCCTTACAATTATCACGTTTGGAATTGAGCCTTCACTTTAGCCTTCATACTTAGAATATTTGAAAACAAAACATTAAATAAAAATAAAAAAAATCAAAACCTTGAAAGGAAATAAAAGAGAGAATTTTATAAAGCTAGTAATTCTTAGTTGTTGAGAGATATGTTCTAGGTTTACCCTGATATGGTATTTATAGCCTTCAAAATCCTAAAAACAAGGTAAAGATGATCATAAAATAAAGAAAATAAATCCTTATTAAATACTTAAAACTATTTAAACTAAAAATACCTAAAACAAAGATAAGATAAAATATAGTATCCTAAAACATGAGTTTAATTCAAATCCGAATTGCAGAAACGTGCGGCTGATCAATTCGTTATTCTAGAAGCGTTGAATGAACCTTCTTAAAGGTGCTGACTTCATCGCCTCCTCAAATGTTTCATGCCCAAAGTCATGCTCACTAATCCAGCTTTGATTCTAAAAATAAAAAAATACAGAATTCTATCCTTTTAGTGCAATTTCCGGAATCTAGCGTCCTGCACATAAAATGAATCAAAATGAACAAATAAGCCATAAAAACCAATGATTAAAGAGCAATTCAAAAGCAAAATAATAACTAAATAAAGCACTTATCAGTATGGTTTATCCAAGAAACCTCTTTATTTGACCATTTCTCATTTAGATGCCATTGTGGAAGAGTATGACAATTTTTGGCTTTCTTGATCGATATTTGGGCTTTCTCTATACTCATTTTCTTCGATGATGGCCCATCCTTCATTATCAATTCAACAAAGTCTTTTAGGACTACATCTAATTTCTAGAGCTGGCTTGAAATACCCTGCTCCCTAATAGGTTCTTGATGATTAGTCGATGTAATTTCAACCCCGCCATTATTATTGAGAATCTCATTCACAACTTTAACAATAAAATCCTCTGGTGGCTTTTCCCTATGAATCAAAACAGAAATCATATGCATCAATTTAGACATATGTTCTCTTAATTCGTTTTGGAATTTCCTTGCTTGATGAATTATTTCTTCTTGACTTTTGATAAGTTGCTCTTGGAGTTTCTCGATTCTACCAACACGTGCTAAAAATTCATCTATGGCTCTTATCTTTCTCTAGGAATCCCAAGTTGGCTCCAATTTACTTTTTTAGAATTTCTGTCAAGGAATGCTTCACGAATTACTCCCAAATTTTCATGATTGAATACATGTAGAGAAGATTTGAAACAACAAAAATTTGAATGCATAATGTAGAAAAAAATGCAAATGCAAACGTAAAGATGCAAAAATTCAAGTGCCAAACAAAAAAGAAAATGCAACGAAGGTGTTGATTCCAAAGTTTTTCATAAAAACAACTTCCAAAAAATACACAATTTCTCAATACACGAGGTAAATAGAAACTACAAATCACGTCATGTTGCTCGATTTCATAAATTCTTTTTTGATCAAATGTGCAAGGAAACATCCTTCTTCTATCTATGGCTTGATGCATAACTCCAACATTTCAACTTCTTTTCCCAAAAAGTGTACTTGTTGAGCAATCATATGTTACTAGCATAATCCACTATCTCATATTAGCTTTCATTGTTTTTTAATGACTTCAAATATATTACTTCCTTTTGGCTAGTTGTATTAATGACTTGTTCAATTGCATCATTTGAGCTTCAAGTATTCCAGCTTGATGTACCTCTTCAGCTGTTTCCTAGAGTACCTTTCCTGGACCATTGATATGTTTTTGTAGTTCTATTCTACCCCTTTGAGTGACATTGTCATATTGAAAGCCTTATAATATAACTATTAACTAAGAAATCAATAACCTCTATGACATGACATGTATGAAACATGTGATAATTCCAAGGTAATTATCTTAGAACAACTTTCAAAGAACTCACAACGTCCCAATATGTCAAAGAAGATAAAAAATATATGCCCCTTCGTGTGGCGTTGTCATTTTAAAATCCTTCTAATTTGACAATTACCCAGAAATTAACACCAGGTTTATGCACAAAATAAAGCAACAAGACAAGAAAAAGATGTTATCAAAAATAATAATAAAAAAGATGAAATGTGTGTTAGTGAAATATGAAAAGATTAAATTCATCTGGTAAATGAACCATAAAATACAGTGAATAAAATACATAGAAGAAATTAAAACCCTAACCGAATGTGTTCTAGTTCACATGCATTTATTCAAAAATAATCTATGGAATAAATTAAAAGACAAAAGTTAGAGTTTATTTCTCCTTTGTGTACACTCTTTTTTTGTACTTATGGATAGAATTTCAGCATGGTCTTAGATTGGGTGGGTTTCTACAGTTTATTATATGTAGAGTTTCAGTTATAGGAGTAAACTACTCGAATCGTCCTTGTCAGTGCCCCTTGGGCGAGCCAGACCCTCAGTCCTCGCCCATTATAGGCTTAAGCAGATCGAGTTCAATTCGAGAGGGCACATTTCCCTATGCTTGATACAGAGAATAATCCTCACAAAGACACAAGGCATATAAACCCCAAAAGCTAATTGCTAGGTCTCACACGGATAATAAATTCTCACACGAAGACGATGCTTTCACTCTCACTTAAAAGGGAAGAACTTGGGTATAAAGCTTATGTTATGCAATATAAGTGTCGTGTGGAGGAGGAATTCTTAAACCTTTGAAAAACAATCACACAAAATTGGACTAAAGCAAATCCAAAATTTTAATATTTGAAAATCAATCAAATACAAACATTAGTATAGAAATATATAAAATAAAATAAAAAAGAATAAAAGAATTGAAAGAAATCAAAAGAATCATGAATTAAATAAAACTAAATTCTCAATTTCCAAATATAAAGACAATATATAATCGATTTAAGGCTTGATCCACCAACTCCCCAGTGGAGTCGCCAAACTGTTATAACTGTCCCTTATGCTCAGAATGAGTCTCGACTTATTTGTGAATATTTTGATTTTTGTAAAAAATATTTTTAGAGTCGTTGTCGACCTTTTGGGTTAAGTAGGTCGAATACCACTAAACCGCCTTTTAAAATAGCTTTAAAGAAAATATCATTTTAAAAGATACACCAATCTACGTGTATCTAGAAATTCATTCTTTTTTAGTAATAAAAAAGGTTACGCATGGAGAAGGATAAGAACAAACAAATTTTCATGGAAAAGAAGAAAAATTATATGCAATTGTGTTTATGAGGCTTTCATATATATTCGAAATGTTTAAAACTATATGCACAAACAAATTTTCATGGAAAAGAAGAAAAAATTAACTCTTATAAACTGAGGGAAATGTTGTAATCCATTTAATGTGAAATTAATCAAAATAGGCATAGAGATACATTTAACAATTTTGAAACCTAAATATGCTAAGCAACGTGAAGAAATTTTAAACAAATTAATTAAATAAATTTTAGTGGCAAAATATAAACATGAGAAAAGTAATGAACAAAATAAATATCACACATTACGGGTGCTTAAATAAAATAAAATCATAAATAACATAAGGACCAAAATGCCAAATAGCAAAATAAGGTAATTCGATGTGATAAAATATGAAACATACATATATATATATATATATATATATATATATATATATATATATATATATATATATATATTCGTGGGACTAAAATGGAATAAGCATAAAATAAAGCGCAATAATTAAAGGACTAAAATTAAAGTACTGAAAAAATGAAGGATAAAAATAAAAAATAGAAAATTAAAGTAATGAAATTAAAGGACTGAAATTAAATAAATAAAAAGTAAAGGGAAGAAATTTAAATGGGCATAAAAAACAAAAATGAAAGAGCAATAAAAATAAAATGGTAGTGTTAATTTTTAATATTTAACCCGGACCATAAATAATGCGAGTCGTAACCCGAGACGGATCATCGCAAGGTTGTATTATTGTTCGAACATAAAATAAATAAATAAATAAATAAATAACAAGTTAGTGGTTAGTGGTTAGATGTTAATATAGTACGGGCCATAATAATGTGGATCGTACCCCGGATCGGGTTACCACAAGTTTGATTCGAATAATAGCAATAAATAAATAAATATAAAAATGGTTAAAGTGAAAGAAAATAAAATCAATGGTTAATTAAAAAAAGCATAATTAAATGATTAAATTAAAATGAAACAAAAAAGAGGGTCAAAATAGTAATAAATAAAATAAAATAATAAATAGTGACTAATATGTAAAAACACTCATAACTTAGGGGGACTATTTCGTTATTTTTCTTAAATTAAGTGATTAGAATATAAAGAGACTCTAAATAGTTGAGGACCTAAGAGTAATTTAACCTTGAAATAATAACTAAAATGCAAATAGGTGCCTAAAGTATGGGAACCTAAACATAATTAATCCTTAATTTTGGTGACAAAAACTAGAAGTACACCAGAAATGGAGGACCTGACGTATGATTTACATAAAAGTTTAAAACAAACAACCCTCACTTATTCCTTTCCAGAATAACGTGAATAACCAAAAAAATAAGCAACCCCTTTTTCCATCTCTCTCAAATCTTTCCCCCTTTCTCCTTTATGCGGCCGCTAGAGATTCCAAAAGACCCAAGGCCTCCTGTAACACACATTTCCTGTATATGTTTCCGTACACAAGTCACAAGTGTCACATGACTTTTAAAACATTTTCTTATTCGTAAACCCATAAAATTTTGTTTCGAAAACAAAACATTTTAATATAAAATAAAACATTCGTTGTAACATATTACAAAATTACAACTTTAATACATTCCGGTGCATTTTCTTAAATTAAAATACATGTCATCTAATTATCAAAAGAATACATAAATGTCCTACAGTTACTGATGAGTCAACCTTGGATTGATGATCTCTGCTGCATTTCTTACTCTGCTAGTCTTTGCTATTTCCTACATGTGAAATCAACACATGCTAAGTATTTACTTAATGAGACATAATAATGTAAAGGAATTGTAATTTATACACAAGTATATCATGACTATCAAAATACGAAATAAATCGTATACTTCATAAGAATTACTTAAAAACCAACTTAGTTAAAGCAAGTTTCTTTCATATAGTCATCGAAATTATTCTTAGTATGCCCAGCATACCTACCTATCCGTATTTTTCCAATTATCTTTTATTTTGCCCAATGTATGTCAACTGAGAATGCAAGGTACATGTGTTGCACCAACGTGCTAAAATGGTAATTCACCTCATTATGAATACCATGGGTGGCACCTTTTATGTCGAAAATGCACCATTATGCATTAAGCGAAATTGATCGATAACTTTCATACACAGAGTATGTCGAAATGGTAATTCACCTAATTATAAATACCATGGGTGGCACCTTTTATGCCGAAAATGCACCGTTATGCATTAAACAAAATCGATCGATACTATCATACACAAAGTATGTCGAAATGAACCTATAAGTCTCAATGCACATACAATGGGCTTTTAAGTCAAATCCATGGATTTAAACATTTATTTATGCAACATCGATAACCATTGAACAACATCAACATTCATCTATTCATTTTAGAGTAGTTCATACTCTAAAACTTATTCATAATATTATTCTCATACACATTATGAAAATATATCAAAATACTGTAAAACATACATTAAACAAGACCTTCGAGGTTGACTTATTGCGAGTCTTCATCACTCATATATGTACAATAAATGCACTCACCTGATATGCCTCGCTAGTATGCTTTAAGGATGTCCAACTATTCGGTAACTTATCTTTGCCCTTTTTCTTGCTTGACTTTGGAGCTTGGTTACGATCTACACAAGCATCCATTATTACTCATTCCATACAATGTTAGTATACTTTCTAACATTTAATCTATTAATAATACTTAAAAAGTATTATTATTTTCAATTTCTATTAAAGTTGATCCTATCTAAAAATTTCATGCTCAACAATATCAGTACCCCTACTATGGTATCAATACTTCTATACTATGGTACCGATACTCCTGTTAGTATCGATACCATTTTTGCATTCTAGAATCCATAGTATCAATACCTTCCTCTTAGTATCGATACCCACAACAGTATCGATACTACTTGAATTAGTATCGATATTGTTCATCTAATTTCCTCAAATTTAAACCTATAGTATCAGTACTGTTCTTCCAGTATCGATACCCTTACCCAAATTTTTCATTTTTTAATTTGAATTTTTACCCAAATTTTGTTTAATTCTCTTTCTTTTACCTCCAACAATACCCTTAAACTTATCATCACTAAACCCAACTAACTTTCCTCCATTTAGCTTCTTGTAACATCTAAAATCTCCAAAGAACATCCCAAACTAAGAATCACACTACTTTTTTCATACATGTTTTTAATCACTTTCAAGGCTTCTAATCTATCATTTACTTATTTCACATGTCAAATATACTTGTAAACCTCAATAAAAACTCATATTTCAACATATCACTCAAACACCCATTTTCTTGAATCTCAATTAAACCATTAATCTCTTAGTTTAAATCTTCCTTGAACTTTCCTTAAGCCTCTATATCACTTAAAATTTCAAATCTAGCCCATAAACTAAAGGAAAAACGAACTTGAAGAAAACTTACCTTTAGCTATAAAGGAGAGCATGGGACAATCAAAACAGAAGAAGAAGATAACTTAGCTAACTTTCCACTTTTCCTCTTCTTAAATATCCCTAATAAAATAAACTTTTAAATCCATTTCCCCCTAAAGAACCAAAAGGCCCCTTCATTCATCCATTCTTACTAATAGGTCTTAAACAAAATTTTTCCCAATTAATTTCTTGTACTTTACCATTTATTTAATTTAATCCTCCAAATTTTAAATCCTTTCATTATAGTCACCGACCCAATATTTGGGGTATTACAATTCTCCCCTTAAGAAAATTCGTCCTCGAATTTTTTGAAATACCTGATACGAAGTGGTGTGGAAACTGTTTCCTCATGTCCTTCTCTCTTTCCCAAGTAGCTTCTTCTACTTTATGTTTTTTCCAAAGTACTTTAACTATAGGAATCTTCTTGTTACGTAATTCTTTGCTTACTCGAGTCAAGATCCTTACTGGTTCTTCCTCGCAAGTCAGATCTGGTTGGATCTCTATTTTCTCTGGTGTGATAATATAGGATGGATCTGATTGGTACCTTCTGAGCATCGACACGTGAAAAACATTATGGATCTTGTCCATATGAAAAGGCAAAACTAATTGATAAGCTACGAGTCTGGCCCTTTTTAGAACTTCATAATGTCCAATGAATATCAGTCTAAACTTTCCTTTACGCCCAAATCTCAATACTTTCTTCCAAGGTGATACTTTCATAAATACCTTGTATCCCACTTGAAATTCAATCTCTTGTCTTTTCAAATCAGCATAAGACTTTTCTCGATCGGAGGTTATCTTAAAATTATCCTGGATAGCTTTCACTTTCTCTTCCATTTATTTCATCAAATCCAAGCCAACTAGGTCTCGATCTTTTAGTTCAAACTAATTTAATGGTGTTCAGCACTTCCTCCCATACAAAGCTTCATATAGAGCCATCTTAATACTCGATTGGTAACTATTGTTATAAGAAAATTCCACTAAAGGCAAATACCTTTCCCATGATCCTTTGAACTCAATTACACATTCCCTTAGTATACCTCTAATACCTGAATAGTTTACTCTTACTGCCCATCTGTTTGTGGATGAAAAGTTATGCTGAAATTCAATCAAGTACCCAATGCCTTATGGAATGACTTCCAGAATCTTAAAGTAAACCTTGGGTCTCGATCGGACACTATCGATATAGGCACTCCATGCAGCCAAACTATCTCTTTTATATAAAATTTCGCATATTTATCCATTGAGTAATCCACCCGAACTGGAAGAAAGTGAGTTTTTTTGGTCAATCTATCCACAATTACCCATATTGAGTCCATTTTACCAGGTGACAAAGGTAGCCCCAAAACAAAATCCATTGTAACTCATTTCCACTTCTACTTGGGAATATATATCGGTTGTAGCAATCCAGAAGGCACTTGATGTTTAGCTTTCACTTACTGACATGTCAAACATTTTGCAACAAACTCTAATACATCTCTTTTCATACCAGACCACTAATAACGACTCTTTATATCCTGATACAGCTTAATTCTGCCTGGGTGATTCGTCAAAGGAAGATAATGTGCCTCAGAAAGAATATATTTCTTCAATTCTTTATTATCTGGAATGCAAAGTCTTCTACGATAATACAAACATCCATCACTTCTTATCTCGATGTCTTTAGCCTCATCTTTTTCTACTTGAGCAATTTTGAGTCAAACATGCTCCATTTTGTCCTTGCATCTCTTTTATCTGATCCAAAAGCATTTTCTTTAGGTTAAGCTCAGCAATTAAGGCTCCATCTTCTTTTACTGACATACGCGCATCCAAAGCTTGTAGAGTTACTAAAGTCTTTCAACTAGGTGCATCAACTACCACATTAGCTTTTCCTGGATGATAATCGATCATCAAATCATAATCTTTTAAAAGCTTGATCAATCATCTTTGCCTCAAGTTTAGTTCTTTTTGAGTCAACAAATACTTTAGACTCTTGTGATCTGTATAAATATGGCATCGTTCACCATATAGATAATGACGCCAAATTTTCAAAGCAAACACAATCGCTGCCAATTCTAAGTCATGAGTTGGGTAATTTCTCTCTTTATTCTTCAGCTGTCTTGAGGCATAAGCCACAACCTTTCCATCTTGCATAAGCTCACATCCCAACCTATTATGAGATGCATCACTAAAGACTACATAGTCTTTACCCAAGTTAGGTTGTACAAGCACTGAGCCTGTGTTACGATTCTGTTTAACATTTCAAAACTTTCTTGGCATTTGTCAATCCTAACAAAAGGTACATATTTCCGTAAAAACTTATTTAACGGCGAAGCTAACATTAAAAAGTTCTTCAAAAATCATCTATAATAACCAACAAGCCCCAAGAAACTTTAAACTTCATAAATATTCTTTGGGGGTTGCCAATTCACTATAGCTTGAATCTTTTTGGGATCTACTCTGATGTCTCCTGTGGAGACTATATGACCAAGGAAAGCAATCTCAGATAACCAAAATTTGCACTTGGATAATTTAGCATACAGTTTCTTCTCTCGAAGAGTCTGAATAACAACGCGATGATGAGCATCATGCTCATCTCTTCACTTGGAATACACCAAAATATCATTCGATAAATACCACTATGAATTGATCTAAGTAAGCTAGAATACTTGGTTGATCAAGTTCGTAAATGTTTCGGGAACATTAGTCAAACTGAATGGCATTACCACAAATTTGTAATGTCAATACCGAGTTTAAAAAGTTATTTTTGAAATATCATCTTCTTTAATCTTTAATTTGTGGTACCCCGACCTCAGGTTTATCGTATAGAACATTGTTGCACCTTTCAGTTGATCGAACAGATCATCAATCCTCGACAGAGGATACTTATTCTTTATATTCACTTTATTTAACTATCGATAGTTGATGCATAATCGCATAGACTCGTCCTTTTTTCACAAAAAGTACATGTGCTCCCTAAGGAGAAACACTGGGTCTGACAAATCCCTTATCAAGTAGCTCCTACAATTAGGCCTTTAATTCTATTAACTCCATTGGAGCCATTCGATATGGAGCCATAAAAATAGGTTCATTACCTGGGTAAACCTCAATCTTGAATTCCACCTCCCAGTCTGAAGGTAAACCCGATAATTCTTCCGGAAAAACATTTGGAAATTCCCTAACCGTAGGAATATCATCTACTCTCACTTTTGATACTCGAGTGTCTATCATGTTAGCTAGGAAAGCTATACACCCTTTTCACATCATTTTCTTTGCGGTCATGGCTGATATCACATTGGATGGTGATTTCACTTTTTCTCTTATCACTACAATTTCTGAGCCTTCCGCATCCTTCAAAAATAATCACTTCTTGCAAAAATCAACTCATCCATGATGTGGAGACAACCAATCCACGGCCAAAATGGTTTCAAACTCATCGAAAGGCAACTCCATCAAGTTTTCCGGGAACACAACCCCTTGAATCTTTATTGGGCATTTTCTACATACCCGCATCACTCTCGTACTGTGACCCATATGGTTTACCTCTATCATCTAACTAAAAATTGGTTCTAAAGGAATTCCTCTAGTTTTAACCAACTTTGTACTAATGTAAGAGTGTGTATGGTGAATACATTTTGATATTTCGATTTAACAAATTAAGATAAATGAATTTTAAGATTTTCCTAAAGATTTTCTAAGTATATTCGATATAATTATTTGAATATCAAAATATTACTCCAAATCTTTCAAAAGTCATTTTTAATCCTTACTCAAGTGTAAAATTAAGTTTTAATCTTAAAATAATTTCAAAATAATTTTACAAAGTATTTCGAACCATTTTAAAGCCAAAAATTCCAGTATGACCAGAGGGAACCGATTCCCCCACAAGGGGGTACCGATTCCCCCTGAATGGTTTGGCTCCGAGAAATTCCAATATGCTCGGAGGGAACCGATTCCCCCCCAAAGGGGTACCGATTCCCCCTTGATAAACGGTCAAAATATTTGAATTTTACACTTAGGGAACCGATTCCCCATGAGGGGGTACCGATTCACCCCACGCTCCAAGCAGAAATATTAATTGTTTTCACACTTAAACAGCTCCAATAACTTCATTAATGATCCCCAACATTCAGAAGTGATTCAAGGTGTATTTAAACAAGATTAAAATCCATTTATCAAAACAATAAACATCAAGCAGCTAGAATCAAGAGAGAATCAAAGAAAAAGCATCAAATCTCAAGTTTGAGCATTTCAAGCCTATTTTTCATTAAATATTCATTTTGCTTTCAAGAACACTTATTGTGCTCAATTGTATTTATTCTTGAGTGTTCTTTCTTTGTTCTAGAATTGTGCAAACATATCTGCCTTGTGAGGTTTTTCTTGTAAGTTTACAAATTTGTAATCTTCTCTTTGAGAAAAGAGTGTTCTCAAGAATTGGGGTATATTCTTGAGGGAGTTGTAAGGTTATCTCTTTGGCCTCAAAACAAAGAACAAATTAGTGAATTTGTTGGAAAATCCTTAGTGTGGATAGCTAAGGTAGTGGACGTAGACTTTGGTTGATAAAGTCGAGCCACTGTAAATCCTTGTGCAATTACTTTCAATTTTCTGCAAAAGCTTCACCAAAATTTTTATTGCCAATTCATCCCCCTCTTGGTCGATTCCATAGATCGATTAACTCAACAATTGGTATTAGAGCCTCACTTATTTGAAGGTTTAATCGCCTCTTGAGTCGATTCGGGAAGAGTTACATCGATTATCAAGTCATCAATGGCCTCCGCTTCAAATTACGACTTCGGTCTCGATTCGATGCCCGTCAACAAGCCTCCTTTCTTCAATGGAGCTAACTATGCCTATTGGAAAAATAGGATGATGTACTTCATTCAAGAAAGTGACATGGGAGCATGGAATGCCGTAGAAGAAGGATATATCAAGCCTCTCACTCATCCAAGGTTGTGGAGTGAATGAGAGACAAGAATATTCCAGCTTAACTCCAAAGCCATCCATAGCATATTTTGTGCTCTTGGACCAGATAAATACAGAAGAGTTTCATCTTGTGCAACCACCAAAGAAATATGGGACAAGCTTCAAGTCACTCATGAAGGTACCGATGAGGTAAAGAAATCTAAAATTAGCATTCTAACGCATATCTATGAAAATTTCAGGATGAAATCAAATGAAGATATCAAAGCTATGACGGATAGATTTTCAACGATTATCAATGGTCTGAAATCATATTGAGAGATCATTTCAAATGAAAAACTTATAAGGAAGTTAGTTTACTCTCTTCCAAAATCGTGGCAATCAAAGAAGACGGTAATCATCGAGTCTAAGGACCTAACGTCCTTAACTCTTGAAGAGCTAATCAGTTCCCTTCTCACTCATGAAATGATGCTTGAAGATAAAGTGGACCTCGATAAGATTGACGAGACACCAAAGGAGAAGAAGAAGAAGAAAAACATTGGAGTTGCTCTCAAATCCATAAAAGATGAGAGTGATTCGAGTAACGTTGATGATGATGAGAAAATGGCATTATTTGCCAAACGATTCAGAAAGTTGATGATGCCCAACCGAGGAAGAAAATTTAAACGCAATGAAGGCTTCAAAACTGAATCAAAGGAGAAATACCCGATCATTTGCTATGAATGCAAAAAGTCGGGACATTTCAAATATGATTGCCCAAAATTGAAGAAAAATGGTCAATCCAAAAAGAAGCACAAGGCTCATGTAGCTACATAGAGAAACAAGAAGTTACAAACTTGTGCTTGATGGCTATCGGGGAAGATTCTAAGGTAACCTATAACTCATTCGATTAGGATGAATTATCTTATGATGAGTTATTAGAGGATTATAATGAGTTGTCTTCGGATTATAAGACTCTATTTTCAAAATACAAAAATGATATTTCAAAATTGAAAAACGAAAATATTCTTTTATCCAAGACCAACAATGAGCTTGAACGTAAGATCAAAGAATTGCAAATCAAAATTAATGATTTTGAAAAGAAAAATACTGATTTGCATAACTTACTTTCAAAAGTTCATGATGATCATCAGAACAATATTGATGATCTTAAAACTTCTTTTAATAAGGTTGGTACAAAAAGTTTTGAAAAAGGTGAGAATTCAAAATCTAACTTTGTTAAGAAAAGTTTTAGAAATTACAATCATAGAAATCTTTAAAGAACTTCAAATGGTAAAATCATTAGAAGTATATGGGTTCCTAAAGAACTCATTACTACTAAAGATAAAAATTTCCTTCATAAATGGATACCTAAGGGGACAAGGATTTTAGAAACTAATGAATATGGACCCAAAAGAATTTGGGTACCAAAAATTAGAAATTAGTCGATGTTTGTAGGAAAAAGAGCATTGCTACAAGGCACGGGAAACAAATCCAAATTCATGGTACCTTGATAGTGGATGCTCGAGACACATGACCGGAGACAAAAGCCAGTTCAGAGAGCTTAACGTAAAAAATGGAGGAGAAATTACTTTTGGTGATAATTCAAAAGGTCACATTGAAGGTATTGGTACTATAGTTAATATCTCTTCCATACAAATTAAAAATGTGTTATATGTGAATGGATTAAAGCATAATTTATTGAGTATTAGTCAATTATGCGATAAGGGAATCAATGTCATGTTTGAAATTAATGGTTGTAAAGTCATTGACATTGCATCTAATCGGATTATGCTTGTTGGTCATAGAATAGGAAACATATACATGGTGCATTTAGACTCTATTGATATGACTAATTTGTGCCTAGTTGCTAAGGGTGAACATGATAGTTGGTTATGGCATAGGAGACTAGGACATGCTAGTATGAGTGTTTTGCAACGGCTAATTCAAGAAGACTTAGTGAGAGGGTTGCCTAAGCTTAAATTTGATAATGATAAAATCTGTGATGCTTGTGCTAATGGAAAACAAAAGCGAATTTCTTTTAAATCCATTAATGATGTGAGATAAGATTGTCAAACTTTTTAATTGAAAAAGGTTTTTCAAAAGGGAAGGTTGACACTACAATGTTTTTAAAGAATAAAGGTAAAGATTTATTAGTAGTTCAAATTTATGTTGATGATATAATATTTGGTTCTACTAATGATGTTCTTTGCCAAGAATTTTCTATGCTAATGCAAAGTGAATTCAAAATGAGCATGATGGGGGAGCTCTCATTTTTCTTGGGACTCCAAATCAAGCAAAGAAAAGATGGCATCTTCATCAATCAAGCTAAGTACGTCAAAGATATGCTCAAGAAATTTAGACTGGAAAATGGCAAGCCTCATGACACTCCAATGAGCTCTTCAACAAAGATTGACTTAGATGAAGGAGGTAAATGTGTAGATGTTAAATTATATAGGTCAATGATTGGATCTTTATTGTATCTAATTGTAAGTAGACCGGTCATTATGTTTAGTGTTTGCTTATGTGTTAGATTTCAATCATGCCCTAAGGAATCACATTTACTAGCTGTTAAGAGAATCTTTAGATACCTTAAGGACACTCCTAGTTTAGGACTTTGGTATCCTAGTGACTCTAGCTTTAGCTTGCATGCCTTTTCTGAAGCGAATTATGGAGGATGTAAATTAGATAGGAAAAGCACCTCCGGTACTTGCCAATTCCTTGGAAATATTTTGATTTCTTGGTTTTCAAAGAAACAAAATTGTGTCGCATTATCTACCACTGAAGCGGAATACAGTTCACCCGGTAGTTGTTGTGCACAAGTTTTATGGATGAAACAACAACTTTTTGATTATGGAATTGAAGTAGGTACTATTCCTATCAAGTGTGACAATACTAGTGCTATTTGTCTCACTAAAAATCTCATCCAACACTCTAGAACTAAGCATATTTAAATAAGACATCACTTCATTAGAGACCATGTCACTAAGGAATATGTAGTTCTAGAATTTGTTGATATTTTGCATCAATTAGCGGATATCTTTACAAAGCCTTTAGACAAGGAAATATTTTGGACACTTAGGAGAGAATTAGGTTTGACCAACCTATCTTCACTTAGTGTTTAAAATAATTTTAGCACTTTTAAGAATAAATGAAAAATGCATATAATAGTAATTTTTTGATTACATTCATTGCTTTTAGTTAGGGGGAGTTTATGATTTTGGTGAAAATTAACTCTATGTTCAAATAATTTTTTAATGATAAATTTGATTGATTGAATATGATTAATTTTCAATATATGAGTTGCCAATACCACTAGAGAAATTTAATTTAGCATTTTGAGTATTTAAAAATAATATTTTAGCATTTTAGTGCAGAGGGAATCAATACCCCCTTGAAGGGGAACCGATTCCCCCTTTGAAGGGGAACCAATTCCCCCTGTAGGGGAATCGATAACCCTCTGGGGTTCTGGTTTTTAATACGGGTAGAACACCCAAAAACTCAAACCCTCAAATATTCTCTTCACGCCGTTTCTCCTCTCTACACTCACCCTATCTCCATATTTCATCAAAACATCATTTTTAATCAGAATTCTCTTCAAATATCATCTCCTAAACCTGTTGGAATCATCAAAAACGTGCAAACTTTATCTAATCTCACTCAAATCCGAAATTCTTCAAGGTATTTTTCTAAAACCTCTATTTAATCAATTTTTGATTTTAGAACTAGTTTTAATTAGTTCTAGGTTGAACTTTAGATTGGACATTGATTGTTTAGTGATTAGAAACTAGATTTTACAACTAATTTCATCAAAAACACAAGAATTTTCCAAAATTCTTTGAAATTTTTGAAATAAAAAAAATTGGTTTTCAAGTTATTGTGTTTTGATTGAATTACGTTGTTGTTATGAAAACTATACATATATTGATTTTCAAAACCTTATTTTTCAATAAGTTTTCAAAAACTTTGGCTATTAGGATTGGTTTAGAGAACCTTGAAATATTGAGGACTCAATTGAGTTTTGGGATTGATTATTTTGCATACATATGTTTTAAAAAATGCAGGTTATTTTTTCATTCCGATTATCTTAAACCATGTCTCATAAACGTTCTAGGGCCTCCTCTAGTCGTTCTAGCCAGCCACCAAACCCGCCTCCAAATCCTCCATATATCCCACAAATTCCTATTCCTAATCCCGATGATCCAAACATGACCATTCTCAATTCTTGTTTCAATGAACCCGGTCGTAAACAAAATCTCTACTATAGGTTTTGTCAATACTTTGAGTCCTACAAAATCCGAGAAGAACGTATCTCATCTCTTCAAGCCATGCTAGACATCAATTTTCTTCATCTTCCTACTCTTCATCAGTGGAAATTTGAAAAACTCTTCGAGCTTGAACCAATTGTCTACCATCAACTTGTTCGTATCTTCTACTCTAATGTCGTTTTCATTAAAACCTGAGAAGAAACCTTAACCATAGGGATCTGATCCTATCTTCTAGGACGATTCTTTCATCTTGACTCGAAATCCATTGCCAAAGCATTAGGATTAGATAATGAAGGGTTAGACAATGAAAAACTTACAGTAGGATCTCAGTATAAACGAAGGGATAATGCAAGTGTTCTAGACCTTCATGACTGTTTTCTTCAACTAATGATCTCTTGGTGGTTTTGACCATTCGGGGGCTGTTACTCTACTCTTCGCGCCTTAAATATATTTTGGCTTCATTGTGTCCAAAATAATCACAAAATTAACCTTCCACATATTATTTTTGCTGAACTTTTCAAAACCATAAATCTTGTTCCCAATAAAAAATTGTGTTCTTCTTTAGTTTACGGTTGTATTCACAGTAATCTGTTTAAGAAGGTTGGGCTTAGAGTTGGTCTTGATGCTTCATTTCCCCTCAAAAATCAAATCAATCTATTCTCTTTAACTAAATCGGGATGGAAGATCAATGAAGAAACTGGTCTTTAAGTTCGTACCGGTGAGCAACCGCATGAAGTTGACGACTCCGACGATGAACCAGAACATCACGAGGAACAAGCACAGCCAGAGGATCAAATGCCTCCATACTTTCAATCCTTTATGGAGATATTCAATTTCTGATATGCTTCCATGGATTCTCGCTTCACTTCCATAGAATCTCATTTATCTACAATGGGAGCTCAACAATTGGAAATTCTTCGGGAGATGCGCACAAACAATACTTCTATGAATGAACGCATTGATGCACTCTCACATGAGATGGCCGCTATGCGAGCTCATTTTCCTCCTCCCGATCCTCCTACGGATGCTTGATTATGTGTTATGCTTTAGTACTTTGAACTTAAAGCTTATTTGTTTCAACATTTTGAATATTTTTTTTTATTGTTTTTACTTTGGTTGTTGGATATTTGAACTAATTTGTGGAATTATGGATGTTTGAACTTATATTTCTATATATTTGGTTTGGTTAAATTTGTTTATTATTGGATCATTTACATCAATTAGATATATGACCAATTTTGTCATGTCACACTGTTTATGAATATTGATTATGAAACTAATGACTATCGTTTCTCTTGATTGTGATCTTAGCAGCTTAAGTTATTTATCTATATATAATCAGTTGGCTGAATGATTTCAAAACCTTGTTTAATATCTTTTAAAAGTCTTTTTGATTTAACAAAAAGGGGGAGAAATGTTAAAAGCGTTTTAAAAGAGGAGTAGTGTTAGAGTAAGGGAGAGTAATTTCAAAACTTGATTTCAAAATCTTAAAATTACCAAAATGTTTTGTTATATAAAAAAGGGGGAGATTGTTGAATACATTTTGATATTTCGATATAACAAATTAAGATAAACGAATTTTTAAGATTTTCCTAAAGATTTTCTAAGTATATTCGATATAATTATTCGAATATCAAAATATTACTCCAAATCTTTCAAAAGTCATTTTTAATTCTTACTCAAGTGTAAAATTAAGTTTTAATCTTAAAATAATTTTACAAAGTATTTCGAACCATTTCAAAGCCAAAAATTCAAGTATGTCTAAAGGGAACCGATTTCCCCCCCCCCCCAAGGGGGTACCGATTCCCCCTAAATGGTTTGGCTCCGAGAAATTCCAGTATGCTCGGAGGGAACCGATTTCCCCCCAAGGGGGTACCGATTCTCCCCTTATCAATGGTCGAAATATTTGAATTTTACACTTAGGGAACCGATTCCCCATGAGGGGGTACCCATTCCCCCCACGCTCCAAGCAGAAATATTAATTGTTTTCACACTTAAACGGCTCCAATAACTTCATTAATGATCCCCCAACGTTCAGAAGTGATTCAAGGTGTATTTAAACAAGCTTAGAAACCATTGATCAAAACAAGAAACATCAAGCAACTAGAATCAAGAGAGATTCAAAGAGAAAGCATCAAACCTCAAGTTTGAGCATTTCAAGCTTATTTTTCATTCAATATTCATTTTGCTTTCAAGAACACTTATTGTGCTCAATTGTATTTATTATTGAGTGTTCTTTCTTTGTTCTAGAATTGTGCAAACATATTTGCCTTGTGAGGTTTTTCTTGTAAGTTTGCAAATTTGTAATCTTCTCTTTGAGAAAAGAGTGTTCACAAGAATTGAGGTATATTCTTGAGGGAGTTGTAAGGTTATCTCTTTGGCCTCAAAAGAAAGAACAAATTAGTGAATTTGTTGGAAAATCCTTAGTGTTATTAGCTAAGGTAGTGGACATAGACTTTGGTTGATAAGGTCGAACCACTGTAAATCGCTATGCAATTACTTTCAATTTTCTGCAAAAGCTTCCACCAAAATTTTTATTGCCAATTTACCCCCTCTTGGCTGATTCCATCAATCGATTAACTCAACAGTGTAGAACCAGGGTCAACCAAAATAAACACAGGTTCATCAGAAAGATGGAATTTACCTATTAAGATCTATGGGTCATCCCGATCCTCATTAGTATTAATGTTGTAAATCCTAGCTACTCCCTGAGTCTCTTGTCGCAGAATTGACTCAGATTGTCCTCTAGATCTACCTCTACCTCTTCTCCTATTAGAAGTTGTCACAGATCTCTCAGATTCTGCTGAATTATCTCGAATTTCCTAGGACAATTTCGGGCATAGTGACCAGTTTCACCATACTAGAAACAAGCTCCATTGAGAAATATGCATACTCCGTGGTGAAATTTTCAATATGCATGACATGGAGTTCTCTCTCCAAATGTTATACCCGAACTAGCAGCAAAAGACTGGGATTGTTTAGTTTTATGTGAAGCTGCAGTAAAACCATCTCTATCAGTATATCTAGAACTCGAGCTCTTTCCTCTCTTAGCATGATGGGTAATTGAAGACATTCCAACTCTTTTCCCCATCTCCATACGCTATTCAACTGCTAGAGTATCCTCTTGAGCTCTTTCAATAGCCTTAGCTCAGTTTATAACTTCTTTCAACTTTGGCCTAAAACCCTCGACGAACTAATCACATCGAGCTTTGTCATTGGGAACTATCTCAGTAGAAAAACGGCTCAGCTTGTTGTACTCAGCCTCGTACTCATGTACTACTCGATCACCTTGTTTCAAATTAAGGAACTTCATCAGCATCGTCAGTCTAAATTGCTCACCAATGTACTTATTCTTAAATTCCTCCTGAAAGATCTGCCAGATCATTTGCTCTGATGGTGCATACGTCGTAGTATTTGACCCCCACACTCGAGTTGATCCTTGAAGTAAAGATACAACTCCACCCAGCTTTTCAGAATTCGAGTAGTGAAGACTTTCAAGTATTACCATAACATCATTTAGCCATAAGTCAGCCTCTATAGGACCTTAATCCTCTTCTCCTCAGAACTCAGGAGCTCATAAACTCTTCAGCTCTTTTAGGATCAACATCCGCGGTGCATCGAGAGCTTGCATAAAAGCTCCAAATTTTGGCACATGCATACCCTGATCTACAGGAGTACTAGCATTTTCAGATGGAATCTAATACTCACTATTAGCCTCATTGCTTTCGCTACCTGATCCTTCCCTAATTTCTTATATAGCCACTATTCGTCAGTTCGAAGATTCTGACATCTAGTAAGACATACATAATAATAACACCTAAGTTAGTAAGGAGTGATATCAATCATATTCTAATGACATCATATCAGTAACCTTGACAATCTTAGTGGCATGTGACCATTTTTAAAGCAAAATAAACTCAGTTTGACCCGATAATCAGCTAAACCTATAGCTCTGATACCAATAAATGTAATACTCATTTCTCGTATATGATTCCATACACAATTCACAAGTGTCACGTGACTTTTAAAAACATTTTCTTATTTGTAAACCCATAAAATTTTGTTTCGAAAATAAAATAAAACATTTTAATATAAAATAAAACATTCGTTGTAGCATATTACAAAATTATAACTTTATACATTCCAGAGCATTTTCTTAAATTCAAATACATGCCATCTAATTATCAAAAGAAGACATAAATGTCCTACAGTTACTGATGAGTCAACCTTGGATTAATGATCTATGTTTCACTCCTTACTCTGCTAGTCTTTTCTATTTCCTACATGTGAAATCAACAAATGCTACGTATTTACTTAGTGAGGTATAATAATGTAAAGGAACTGTAATTTATACGCAAGTATATCATGACTATCGAAATACGAAATAAATAGTATACTTCATAAGAATCATTTAAAAATCAACTCAGTTAAACCAAGTTTCTTTCATATAGTCATCGAAACTATTCTTAGTATGGCCAACATACCTATCTATCCGTATTTTTCCAATTATCTTTTATTTTTCCCAATGTATGTCAGCTGAGAATGCAAGGTACATGTGTTGCACCGAAGTGCTGAAATGGTAATTCACCTCATTATGAATACCATTGGTGGCACCTTTTATGCTGAAAATGCACAATTATGCATTAAGCAAAATTGATCGATAACTTTCATACATGAAGTATGTCGAAATGGTAATTCACCTTATTAAGAATACCATGGGTGGCACCTTTTATGCCAAAAATGCACCGTTATGCATTAAACAAAATCGATCGATACTATCATACACAAAGTATGTTGAAATGAACCTATAACTCTCAATGCACATACAATGGGCTTTTAAGTCAAATCCATAGATTTAAACATTTATTTCTGCATCATAGATAACCATTGAACAACATCAACATTCATCTATTCATTTTAGAGCAGTTCATACTCTAAAACTTATTCATAATATCATTCCCATACACATTATGAAAATATATCAAAATATTGTAAAACATACATTTAACAAGACCTTCGAGGTTGACTCATCGCGAGTCTTTCTCATCTCATATAAGTACAATAAATGCACTCACCTGATATGCCTCACTAGTATGCTTTAAGGATGTCCAGCTATTCGGCAACTTTATCTTTGCCCTTTTTCTTGCTTGACTCTAGAGCTTGGTTACGATCTACACAAGCATCCATTATTACACATACCATGCAAATTTTAGTATAATTTCTAACATTCATTCTGTTAATAATACTTAAAAAGTACTATTATTTTTAATTTCTATTAAAATTCTTCCTTTCTTAAAATTCTAGGCTCAACAGTATTGGTACCCCTATTATGATATCGATACTTCTATACTATGGTACCGATACTCCTTTCAGTATCAATACCATTTTTTCATTCTGGAATCCATAGTATGGATACCTTCCTCTTAGTATCCATACCCACAGCAGTATCGATACTACTTGCATTACTATCGATACCGTTGATCGAATTTCCTCAAATTTAAACTTTATAGTATTTGGTACTATTCTTCCAGTACAAATACCCTTACCCGTATTTTTCATTTTTCAATTTGAACTTTTACCCAAATTTTGTTTAATTCTCTTTCTTTTACCTCCAACAATACCTTAAACTTATCATCACTAAACCCCAACTAAATTTCCTCCATTTAGCATCTTATAACATCTAAAATCTCCAAAGAACATCCCAAACTAAGTTCATACATGTTTTAAATCACTTTGAAGGCTTCCAATCTATCATTTATTCTTTAACAAGTCAAATATACTTGTAAACCTCAATAAAAACTCATATTTCAACATATCACTCAAAAACCCATTTTCTTCAATCTCAAATAAATCATTCATCTCTTAGTTTTAATCCTCCTTGAACTTTCCTTAAGCCTCTATATCACTTAAGGTTTCAAAACTAGCCCATAAACTAAAGGAAAACCCAACTTGAAGAAAACTTACCTTTGGCTATAAAGGAGAGTACAAGATGAGCAAAAGAGAAGAAGAAGATAACTTAGCTAACTTTCCCCTTTTCCTCGTCTTAAATATCCCTAATAAAATAAACTTTTAATTCCATTTTGCCCCTAAAGGACCAAAACACCCCTTCATTCATCAATTCTTACTAATAGGTCTTGAACACAATTTTCCCAATTTATTTCTTGTATTTTACCATTTATTCAATTTAATCCTCCAAATTTTAAATCATTTCATTATGGTCACCGACCCAATATTTGGGGTATTACACCGCCTCTCACCGAGATCAGTCACCGAAATAGTGACCTCTCGACCTCTGACCAGTTCCCCAAACCAAGGTAACATACCTCTCTCTCCACTCTCCTTTAATTTTGTTTTCTTTTGCCTTGAAATCTAAAGAAGGTTTGAATATAAAAATAAAAAACCTATATAATGCTTTCTATTTCTCTGTATTCGAAAATTCATGATAAAGCTTACATGAATATTTTTTGATGTATTGATTTGGTTTACCTTTGAAATGAGGGAAAATAAGATTACAAAAATATTTCTTTTTGGAGAAAGAATCGGCCAGAGAGAGGGAGAGATTTACAATTTTTTTGCTTGGGTTTTATAATCACCCTTTTGTTATATAAAATTATCAAAAATTGATTGTTGATTTGTTTGTGTGGTTTTTGGATGTGTTGATTTACTGTTGAGTTGGTGTTGCATGGAGTGTTGGACACGGCAGGGCATGGGGCTACAGTTGAGTTGGTGGTGGCAAGGCATGGCTAGGGATAAAAAAAATGGTGATTACAGATGTCAATTTAAATGATGGTTGTTAACCGTTAGTGACTATTAGTTATATTGTTTTTTCGTATTATGTATTTTGTTTTCATTTTTCTTGAGTTTTTTCAATTTTAAATAAGGATATTTTGTCCTTATAGCATGTTTTTCTCTACTCTTATGACACACGTTTTCTATGCTATTGCGGCATGAACCTTATGGTTTTTGGTACATTTTTCGCATACTTTTGTGGTCGTTTTGATGTTCACACAAACAATATTTGTTTTTTGGTATTGGTTTGTCGGTGGTCAAGTGTAGTCAGATCATCTCTTTAGTAAAAGGTTTTTCGCCGATATAATAAGAATTGTGTAGTGAAACAACCTGTCAAATAGTTTGGTTCGCTCACCACTCCTTTATCACTTCGTGAAGCGCTTCATCCGATAGAGGCAAAGAGTTTTATGAAGGTTATTGGGTTCTTTTGATGTTTGTCGTCATTCTCAAGGGAAAGTTTCACTTTTCTTCGTATATTTATTCTTTGAGTTTATTATCTTTGTTTTTGTATGGATTTTTTATCCTTATTTTTCTTTTTATATTTAGGTGTATTATATTTCTGATTTCTATTTTTTTATTAATAAAATTCAGTTGCCATTGTTAAAAAAATGTTATGGAGTGAATTTATAAAATTTTAAAGAGACGAACCTATAAAAGTTTAGAGAATGAAAATAAAATTTTAATAAAAAATACAAAAAAATTCTAAAATATATAAGAATTTAAAATCTTTAAGTAAATAATTGTTCACTTAAATTATATGAACATTTAATATTTTCAAAAGTGAGATTATCTCTCAATAGTCAATACCCCTCTCAAATCTCAATCTATCTCTAAATGCGTCTTATGTTTATTTGTGGAGTTCTTTTTAGGTAAAGTACATAAATAGCCCCCAACAATTGGGTGATGTTTTGTTGAGTTCATCGACTATTAAAAGTTATAAAATGGTCCCACAACTATAGGGTGTTGCTTTGTTGAGTCCCCTGACTATAAAAAGTTACAAAATGGTCACTCGACTATTTAGTATGTTCCAAACTCGTCATTTTTCATTAAACTTTGACAACAGTCTGAGTTAGATGTTAACATGTTGATTGAGATATGATAGTTTTTTTAGATTCTGATATCAGATTTTATGATATCTCAGTCAGCAGGTTAACATCCAGCTCAGAATGTCAACAATTTTAAACGAAAAATGACGAGTTTGGAACATACTAATTAGTCAAGTGATCATTTTTAACTTTAACAGTTGGGGGACTCAATAAAGCATCACTCTATAGTCAGATGATCATTTTATAATTTTTAATAGTTGAGAAACTCAACAAAACATAACCTTATATCATGAGACTATTTGTGTACTTTATAATTTTTTTTATTATATTGATTATATACAAATAGTGGTGTTTAATATAATAATAAAATACATTTTACTTTTAACAAAAAGAATTCATTTATTAAAGATTGGAGAAGATATCGATGGAAGAAGTATAATTTCATTATAACATTGTAATTAAAGGAAAGCGGAAAGAAGGCTATTCGTTTAGCGAACGAAAGTCAACGAGTATACTAGACATTTACATGTAGGTCGTTTTTCGGAAAATTTTAAATTAATATATATTTTAGATATTTTATATTTTTAATTGATAATATATTTTTATCGCTTAGAATTTTATAAATTCGTTGACTTTTAAAGTTTGAGGGTGATCGAATGTAGTTTAAATGGTCGATTGATATAACACAAAAATCGAGGTAATACTCTACTACCTTTTGTTTTTGTATGCTTTTCGGAACCCATTGATAAATGGTAAATGCATGAATGGAAATGATTGGTCCATAAGATGTAATTAACTATCATTGGACTCAGACGTAAATTGGATTAAAGACAAAACATTGTATAAGACTTAGACGGCTTAAAAAAGATAAATTGGTAGATCGATGGAAACAAATCTAAGTTAAGTGATTTAATTAGTAAATCGATCAATCTCAAGACTTGTAAATTATGATTAATCTAGTTAAAGGTTAAATATCGAGAATATTGGATAAGAAATTAAAAAAAATAGCCCTATGGAGTAAAATTACAAAAATGCCCTTGTACTATAAAAGATCAAAACTTCCCCAAATGGTGAAAACAACTCTGAAAGGACATACTTGACCAATTATTTGTAACACTGCATATGATTGAATTAAAGGAAATTACTAAAATGCCCTCAAGCTTCGTAATAACTAAAATAACCTCCATTGATCAAAGGAATAAATATTTGAACTCTAAAGGAACTAGAATACTTTCAAACCTAAGTTTCAGAAGTAATGCCACTGACAGAATTAAATGACATGATGATAATACCCTTAAAGTGTAAAAAGGATTATGGATGACAATGATAAGGGGGACAACATAATTACTTATATTTTGATCCACTTGAACCTTGGAATCATCGATTTAAATTTCGGATCTATATTGGAATGTTCTGAAGTGTAAAATGACCCAAAGAACGTCTAAGCACTGGAATAACTAAATACCCTCTAACTCTGAAATGAATAAATCAACCTAGATTACCAAATGACCTAGAATTTCTATTTTCTGAGAATAAATTATCGAAGGTACTTTACTCATCTTTCTTGTAATAACTTAACTATATGACCAAGTTGAACTGAATGGAAGAACTGTATGTATCCGGATTTCGGAAATGATTTAATTACTATGGAAACTCTGAAGTGATCGATCACCCACATCGGTCCGTGGATGTTACAGATTTGTCTATAATTATCGTGACTTATTTATTCCGATTAACAATGATGATTTTTTTGGAGGGTAATAAATGAACCGTCCTATATTTCTTGACAAGGGTAATAAGTTTTGGGCTAGCCATTAATTTGGATTTTGGTTTAGAACTTTAGAAATACATATGAATTTACAAAGTTTAATCTCGTATGCGATAGAAAAATAAAGTGATAATAGTTTATATATCATTTTGTTTTTTGTTTTTTTGTTAAGGATTAGTGGATATAATCTTCACACACGTACTGTTGTCGTCGTCAGTCGATTAGTAGTTATCATGATTTGTGATAATTAAGTGTTTTCGGCATATTTGTCTGAACTAATTATAATGATTGATTTGAGTGTTAATTAGTTGATTCGAGACAACCCATTAATCGTAATTAATGAGATGCCTCTCTAAAAGTGGTCTTCGTATCCTCCGTTTTCCTCAAAGTTCCGAAAGAATAATACCACCAGTTTCTACTTCAGTTTTTGGATATATATAAATTTTAAAGGATCGTGTTACTCTTACGAGATAATGTCCATTTTAGGATTGCACCAATCATTACGATTCTACTTCTAAGATGGTGGTTTATCCACGGTAAGATCAAACTTAAATTTGTTTTTCAATTTTATTTTTTTTAGTCAGCGTTACCATCTCAATTTTACAGTGAGACTACAATATTTCCAACATAGAATCATGTAATATTTGGAAAATAATTGAACAATGGCACATGGTTTGTTGAAGGGAGTTATTAGGGCATGTGAAAGCCTTGTTCCCATGGCCCCACCCAGTGTGCAGTGGCTAGCTCTTCCATTGGTGACAAGCAACATGAGGCTGCACGTTTAATCCATTCCCCATAGTCTTTCCGAGGAGACAACCACGGACCAATTCCTCTATTTGCTAATCTTTTCTTCAATAACGTAGGACTCAGAACAAACGCACAATTTTATATTAGGGGACAAACTTTTAAAATTTTAGGTAAGACAATTTTATAAAATTCTAAGGGTAGAATATTATCAATAGAAAATTCATAGAATTTTTTTAAAATAAATGATAATTTCAAATTTTCAGAGGGATGATTGCCCCAACCGCTCCCTTGGGTCCATCCTAGTAGGAACCCTCTCCCAAACTCTCCTTCAATGATCATTTGTCTCTTCTTCGTGATGTCAACCACATCAAGCTACATTGTCGTTATCATTCATACACGAAATGTTGCTTTAGTGAATATCAACAATGAGAATAATCAAAAATAGTAAAACCATCACCAAACGTTAAATATTGTGTGAGATAATCTTATTGTTTTTTTAATTTTATCTAACTTGACGAAATTAATTTTTACTAAAGGTCAGACACTCTATGTATCATGTTCTAGATTCAATTCATTATTTGATTCAAAATGATTGAGAGATTCAGATCCGCCAAATTTCTCATATACAAAATTAGGTGACGAATACGTTGACTAAACTCTATCGAGGACAGTCTATAAGTGAAACTATGTTAGTCAATCCTGCTACAGTAGCTGCAATAATTAACTTGAAAACATTTCTATAATTATTGTCTTTGAAAGAAAAAGAAAAAAAAGATCGTGCATGTTTTATGCTGTAAAGAATGCCATTTATCAAAAAAAACTCAAGAGATATGAATTTTTTTATTTTTTATTTTACATGTTTGTAAATATTTTGACAAAATATTTCTAGGGCAAATGAAGTATATATCCTTGAGATGAAAACTTGGCCTGTAAATATTTTTAGGTCAAATTAAGAATACATATTTATATTCATAATGTAAATTTAAAATTTTAAAGAGTACAAAAACTATAAAAAAAATCAAGAGATGCGAAATTTTCAGTAACCGTACAAGTTAATTTTGTTTTTGAGTGTTCAATAACTATTAATTTCAATGTTTATTAAATATGTTCCGTTGTCAGGACTTAAACCCGAGTTTTCGGGTGAGACCCGAATATCCTAACCAACTAGACTACAACGGATCTGATAATTTTTCTTTGATTATCAGAGTGGATAAAGATGTCATCACTTAACGGTATGTGAACGTAACCAACCAATGCCGCTTGCTGGGATTGATTCCCTCGATACAGACTCGTCTCCAGCCTGTGATAAAGATCTTGTTTGAAATGTTATTTCTATGGTATTTGTAATATTCGTAATATCACCTGTTATTACTGTAATCCGATATATACTTGATAGTTATATTTAATTCTGCCATTCCTGCTGAGCAATTGCTCATAGGATCCAAGTCGGGTTATAAGGTTATTGGCCTATTTGAAGCCAACTTCGAAAGAGGGGAGTCCGAATATTGTAATATCTGTCCTCTGAGCCTTAAAGTAACTGAATTCTGATGAATTCATTTCTGAAATTGGAAAATCTTATGGCACCCAAGGCCATCTTCCATGGATACCTCATACTTGCACATTAGGTTGTCCAATACTGATACCTATCCTATTTTATTATATATTAACTCAAATTATTTTAAATCAAATTTTAATTGATAATCAGATTAGATTTTATTTTATTTTAATAATTATAGATTATTAATAGTTAAATTTGCTTATATAAAATTCTTATAACGGATTATATTTTTATGACCAAATTTATTATAATATAGCATGTTTTAACTTTTAAAATTTCGGTAAATATGACGAGAAGTTAGAATTATATATCTTATATTTAAATAGGGTTTAACTTTAATTTTCTCTTTTCGTTGGCTCACCGTTAGTTTTTTTTCTTTATATTTGTAGCGAAGGTGGCATAAACCTTAGTGTTGGTCACCGACAATCGGTATTTATGTTGTTTCTTTATTTTATTATGTCGTATCTTTGTTATTTTTTCTTGTTTTTTTAATTTTTAATAACTCTGCCTTTATGACACGTTTCCTATGTCTTTTGGCACGTTTTCGATCGTTATTTCCGTTTATTTTTTTTTTCAGGACTGAATTTGACATCGCCACTGATCAAGACGACGCTCATTTGTTATCATGTGGTCTTCCCTGCTTTGGATCTTCAGATTGGATTTGGATACGAGTTGCGTTCATGGATAGTTTTCTCACATCGCTCGATTCTGATTTGTGATTTGTTAGTGGTCTTTCAGTAGCTTGATCTTCTTTTATGGTTTGTTTGCTAGTGTAGTCGGATCTATTTGTATCTATCTTTATTTAAGTTTATATGATTACGTTTTTAACATTTTCCTTATATGTTCTTGTGTGATTAGTACTAGTTTCTTGTGTTAATGATTATAGGAAAAATGTTCTTATTATTTGCTTTAGTTTACGGTTGATTGTAAACCTTTATTGTAATTTGGATATTTTTCTATTTTTAGTAAAACTAGCGATTTCTATCTTGTCAAAAACTTTTACAATTTCGAGATAATTATTTTAGAGAACTATAATCTTTTGGATTAAATAAGTTTGTAGGGATTCATACAGTTTGTTAGAATACATCAGATTACATATATACACACATCAATTTTTCTACTCTTAGTGATTTCTATGTTTATAATAAATTATGTGTATATGTCATCTTGTGTTAAATCTTATATCGTGCACGTATTTATTCTATGTTGATCTCACATCGATTTTTCTTTCACTTATATATGTCTAATTAATAGTATCATGAGTTAAGGTTCAAGTTGTGAAATTTGAAAGAATTATTGTTCATTTTATTGGTATATTATAGACATATAAGAGGAATTTCTTTTCAGCGACTTTTCAATTGTAGTAGGCTTAATATCAAAATAAGTGCTCAAACTATACATTTTCCTAATAGGTTCCTACAGTATTTTTGGACCATCCATGTGTCTAATGTTACAAACGTTATCACTTTAGGTCTCCGGGATGTAATGACCGTTAGTTTCTCTGTTAGGTGATACATGTCACATCTGATAATTTTAAATTTATTTTTTAAATATTAAAAATATTATTACATTTATAAAAACCTAATTTCTTTTAAATTAAAAAACTCAAAAATTCCTAAAATCCCCAAATTCTAACAATAAACCGCCGTCGGCGCCCTTTCCGTCACGATCACCGCCTTCGATAGTCTCTGCCATCATCTTAGTTATACAACGTCAATAGTTGTCGCGATTGACTGTCAGAATGCATAAGATCGCAATTTCATCCTAGAGTTCGTGGGGTATAAAATGTCGATTCTCACGATCGACCGACGATTGGTCACGCTTTCATAGGGGTTTGGTCGCCAGGGCAGGTGATTTCGTGTGGAGCTTCATCGACAGCAAAGGGCGGCAGGGCGGTGCGGATTTAGGGGTTGAAATGAAGGTTTTCAAAGGTTTGGGGTTATTCAAAATTTATGTTTTTTCTTTTTGAAAAATATATAATTTAGTTTTTCAATTTATTTAATTTTTTAAAAAGTATCAGATTATGACACGTGTCACTTAACAGAAGAAATTAACGTCGTTGATGGCCCTGGCACCTAAAGTGTAACGTTTATAACATTAGGCACTCAGATGAGCAAAAAAAAAATTGTAGGCACTATTCGGGAAAAAAAAACAGTATAAGGGCACTTATTTGGGTATTAAAACCATTGTAGTAGGAGTAATCTCAATCAATCAAACAATTATTTAACTGATTTTGATTAACGTAATAATTGAAGTGTTGAAGAATTAAAAACCAATATCCAAATTGAATTTATATAAAAATATTATTATACTTATATAAATTTTAATTGACCTCGTTAAATAACTTTAGTAATAAAAGGAAGTGTTGTTTTTATAAAGGATCTAAATTTGAATAGTTGCATCTCTAAGATATGTGCATTGTTAATCTATAAAAATTATAATCACTTCAAAGTTTAAATTATTAAAATAAAAACACTTTGACAAAGATGAAATAAGAAGCCAAATACTTTAGGATAAGTTTAGAGTGTAGATAAAATACACAAGCTAGTATCTTATTACATAGATTATTATTTGTTTTCGTTTATTTTTTAGGGTTGGATTTGACACGACAGGATTGATTAAGATGACATTTATTTGTTACCACGATGATCTTCTTTAATTTGGACCCTCGAGTTAAATATGGATATGTAATTTGCAGTATGTCGATGGTCTTTCAATAACTTTATTCTCTTTTGTGGTTCGTTTATCAATGCAATCAAATCTATTCATATTTATCTCTTGTTCAAATATATTTGATTATGGTCATTGTGTGATCTTAAATGACTAGTTTTCTTGTGTTAGGAAAATATTCTTATTGATGTTTAATTTACAAATTGTGGTTATAAACCTTTAGGGGGCGTTGGTTCATGGAATATAAGATTACTCTTGGAATAACATTACTGGAATATAACATTACTATGGAAATGTTGTATACCTTGTTTGGTTTGTTTAGCATGAATGTAAGATTACAGTGTTCAGTTGTAAAAATATAAATTACTTTAATACACATTTTATCAATTATCCTTGTGATATATGTTTTTTAAGTTAAACTTTATATCAATTTATAAATATTGATGAAAATTTATAAAATTTTAATAGTTATACTATCTAACTTTGAGAAAATACTTTAATATAATCAATTATATTAAATTTATATTTTAAATAAGTTCATAAGTATCATATTTTATTTATATAAATATAATATAAAATTATAATATTGAGTAGATAAAAGTATTTTCTACAATATATAAGAACTATTTTTAATAACTAAAAGTTAAATATTAGTTAAATATTACATTTTTACACTAATTTATTTTATCGCATAAAAAATATAAATATTGAATATGAATATTAAAAATAAAAAAAATTAAATTCAAATTTATTATTATTTTAGTAAATCAAACTCTTTGTATATTATTATGTTTATAATTTGAGTAAATATAAAAAAATTAGAATGAGAATGAACTTATAAAAAAAGTTCATTAGTCCAAGAGTATTTTTGTCTAAAGTAGTGGAAATTATGTAATACATAAGAATTTAGATGTAATGACATTCTCACCATTTTAACTAAAAAATGTTATTGAGAAAAGAGTAGTCCAGAGCAATATTTTCCGTAAACAAACGTAAGAATATTCGGAAAAGATTATTCCTTTGATAATAATATTTTCGCGAACAAACACCCTTATTGTAATTTGAACATTTTCTATTTTAAATAAAATTAGCGACTTTAAAATAATAATAAATGGCAATTTAAAGATGAAAATACATTATAAGATTGTAATGATTTATAAAATTTACATAAGTAAATACCTACGAATTATTATAATCTAATAACAGATTTCACAAACTAACCAGATTATTTTTAACTAACCAATCCTTTGGATGCTAAGCATGATTTTCACGAGCCTTACCTCGGGGACATACGTAAGGTTTTAGAGTGGCAAATTTAAAATTTAGGAAATGAAAATAAATTATATATAAAAATATAATAAAATATAAAATATATGATAATTTAACATTTTCAAGAAACGTATACCTCCAACCGCCCCTCAGTACATCCATGCTTGCCACACCTTTAGAAAGGGACGCTCAGCTTGACAACAGTAAGACCAAAGCAATTTTCTAAAAGACATCAAACCATTAAAAACGTAAATTTCAAACCAATATTGATAAATGAAGTTAGTTGACTTTTGCACACAAGATAAATAAAACAAATGCGTGTATGAATTCATGTATCTGTAATTTTTCCATTAATTAAATTAATCAATACGAACTTAAGGTCAAACTATGTATTTAGTACCTACACTATCAGTTTTTGTCTGTTTTAGTACCTAAACATTCTATTTTTTCAAAATCATATCTAACTTTTGTTTTTTTTCATTTTAATACTCCGCTGTTAAAACTTAACGTGTTTAGACCTAAACTATCAATTTTAGTCCGCTTAGTACCTAAACTTTCAATTCTTTTTAAAACTTAACGTTAAGTTTTTAACGGGAATACTAAAATGAACAAAAACTAAATATTAGGTATGGTTTTGAAATTGAAAGTTTAGGTACTAAAAAATGATAGTTTATGTACGAACATAGTTTAACCCAAACTTAATATTGTTAAGAGGAGGACACTAGTGATACTTGTCTTACCAAAATTAATTACTCAACAGCCTATATTTCATTTGAGATGGGAATATATTGCAGTTTACCTTCAATGCATGACACACAAATTTCCTTATTTCATTTGAGATGGGAATATATTTTGCAGTTTACCTTCAATGCATGACACACAAAATTAAGGAAACTTGATATTGATGAATTTCTCTTGTATCAGTGATATGGTTTGAGGTGAAACACTTGACAAGCTGGATGGTATCCCTTTGATGCAGCCTGCTCAAACTTCTTACTAGCACCATTGTTTTCTTCTAAACTAGACTGGACGAAAAATCGAACCCACCACGATGAACTCCACATTTTAGCCTTGACAAATGAAACATCTATATCAATGCTAAGGTCATGTTTCCTGTGCTAAGACATTGTACAGAAACAAATCACAACTGGTATGAATTCTTTCAAAACTTTTTGGTTCTCTGCCTCTATCAGACCAACACAAAACTTCAATTTATCACCACCCTCACTAAAAGTCCAGGCTTGAGAGCCTTTTCCTTTCTGAACATTTTAGAGTTTAGACCATTAGAAGTTCCGACTAAAGATGATAAAGTCTCATCAATACCTTGGTCCCCTAAACTGTTATCAAAGTCCCAGAACAACCAATAGAAATATGATATCAATATCTCAAAATAAGATTAACTGAAATGAAAAATGATGTATCACAATTTTGATCCAAAGAAAGTGAGATATGTTATGGCCTATTTCAATCCCAAATCTCAATGTTACACAAGGAGCGAAAGAGACCCCGGCGACCAAATTTGGACAATTCTGCCAATTTTGCTCTCTGATGACCAGGGTAACCTGAACAGAAAAAGCAATAAAATTTTTAAACTCAAAACCAAAATGCATCAAATATGTTGAGGCAGATTTGATTAATCTTCCAGGTAGAAATCACTCATGGCTACCCTCAGACTCTGTGAACTGATCTAAATGGTAAGAGCATAAGAGCGATAACTGGCAGTGGCAACCAACTACTTATCATAATAATACATACACATTTCGAGCTAGCAGTGGCAGCCAACGATAACTGGCAGTGGCATGTGACTGGTGTATTTGCAGGCATGACAGGAAAAGAAACCAAAGACAGTAAACCTTTTTAACAAATTAACTTCCTTTTGAAGGCCATAGAGGTTGCTGATGCAATTTTTGTGTCATATGAAGTTTACAGAAGAAAATCTCATTCATCCATCATACAGTTACCATTAGAAGAAATTGTCATGGTTGGAGAGGGAAGAGAGGGAGAAGATGGAGGACGAGAGATGAGTATCGAAGAATTGGGGGAATTGGAGGAAATGAATAATCAAGGGTTAGGGATTGGGATTGAATTGGGAAGTAATTACCTGAGGGCACGCACGTGAAGAGCACGGGGGGAATTAAAATAATCACCAAGCAGATCCAAGGATGGTCCAGCAGATACATGTGGAGCATAAAGCCCAGCAGAAGCCCAATCCCTGTTATGATAACAAAATTGGTTAGTAAAGATGTCAAGCTTGCATAACAGATTCTACTATGATTGTATGTAAATAAAATGGAAATGTAACAGAAATGGTTATGAAATGAATGACTGAGAATTCACTTTTGTAATCTCCTTTCATTCTTTCTTCTAAACCTCATTCTTCGATAATTTCTTCTCTTTTAGTCTCAATCCATAACAAATTGGTATCAGAGCTTGAATTTTCCTGGCCATTGACGCTATAATGCCAAAGAAAAACCACGATGACGAATCAACTTGATGAGGAACAGGTACAAACCCCTAATTCATCTAACATGTGGGAAGCAAACTGTACAGGTTACAGTGATTATGACAAAAATAGGTTTACTTATAAAGCTGATGAGCCTGGAATTCTAAAATCTAAGCCAAATGAGTTGCTGCTCACATAACCAGCTTCAAAAATAATAATTAAGTAGGGGAGAATAGTGTTGTTAATAATAATACAGTGGGTTTAGATATGGATAGAAGAGGCATAGGGGGTCTTGTAATACTTCAGGGATTATGTTGCATAGGCCTAAAATCGAGTTACCTTTTTTGAAGGTAGTAACCCAAGAGGTTGGATACATAAATGCCTTAAGTATTTCTCATTATGTAGTATTGTTGAGGAACAAAGAGTAGAAGTAGCTACAATGTACTTAACAGGTAAAGCACAAATTTGGTTTGATGGCTACATCATGCGAAAACATCATGTTACATGGCATGAGTTTGAGGCAGACCTATGTCATAGGTTCTGTGATAAGGCCTTTGCTGATATAGTGGAAGAGTTTACAAAGCTGGTACAGAAAGGGTCTATGGAGGAGTATTAGGACATATTTGAACAACTACAGCCTCATATGCTTTCACAGAATCCTACACTAGGTGAGGAATTCTTTGTCTCTCTATTTATTAGTGGATTAAGAGATGATATTAAACATAAAGTCAAGGCCCTAGACCCTAAGACATTATTTGAAGCATACATGCAAGCTAAACTGTATGAATTGTCTGTTGAATTTGAAAGTAAGAATGAGGCCAGCTTTTAGAAACCCACCCTACCCAATTCCCTACCTGTTTCTAAACCAACTCAGTTACCATTTCCACAAAAGTGTTCACCCACTTTTCCACCAAAACAGAATTTAATAGAGTACAGAAGACAAAATAATCTATGCTTTAAGTGTGGTGAGAAATTTGTTCAAGACCATCAATGTAAAATAAAACAATTAAACATGATGATTGAAGAGGAGACTATTCTGTCTTCAGATACTCTACCTATTGATTCAGAACAGCCAGTTATACAGGAGGAAGAGAGCCTAGAAATATGAATGCTATCATTGGGTGTATTGGTCATAACACATTAAGAATTCAGGGCAGTATCCAAGGTAAACCATTGAATATTCTAATTGACAGTGGTAGTACCCATAGTTTTTAACACCACAGTGGGCTGAGGCTGGTACATGTAAGTACACCTTACCTTGGCTATTAAAGTGGCTAATGGTCAACAACTCTATAGTGCAGCAAGGTGTATAAAGTTGAATGGCAAATGCAATGACACTCTTTTGTTCATGATTTCAGACTTTACAGTTAGAATGGAGTGATATGGTCTTGGGTACATTGGATGAAATTATTCAGTCCAATCTTGATGGACTTCAACAAAATGACTCTCAGTTTTGTTCACCAATATGAACAAATTGTTATACATGGTCAACAACCATCTCAATTTTTGCAGCAAATTTCAGGAGCTTCTTTATTGAAAATGACAGCTTTAGATTCTGTTATTTTGGGACATGTTGTATTATTCTCTATGACAGAAGCCTCTAAACCTATTCCTGCAGCTATTCAGTCTCTCCTAGAAAACTACAAGGCTATTTTGAGGAGCCAAGAGGTCTTCCACCAATAAAACCATGAACATGGTATTCTCTTAAACCTGATTCAATTCCTTTCAATCTCAGGCCTACAGATTTCCACATAACCAGAAGGCTGAGGTGGAAGGTAGATTGCTGCTATGTTATCTTCTTCTATTATTCAGCCTAGTAGAGTCCATTTTCCTCTCCATGCCTCCTAATTAAAAAGAAAGATGGCTCTTGGAGGTTCTGTGTGGATTACAGGCAACTAAATATCATGACTATTAAGGATAAGTTTCCTATTCTTGTTGTGGAGGACTTATTAGATGAATTACATGGTGTTGTTTACTTTTCAAAGATTGACCTCAGATCAGGGTATTGGCAAATCAAAATTAAGGATGTAGATATTCACAAAACTGCATTCAGAACTCATCAAGGCCACTATGAATTTAAGGTGATGCCTTTTGGCCTACTAATGCCCCAACTACTTTTCAGGCATTAATGAATGAATTATTTAGTTCACTCCTTAGAAAATTTGTATTGGTGTTTTTTATGACATTTTAGTCTACATCAGTTCTATGGCAGCTCATATTGCTCATTACAAAAATTTTAGAGGTGTTACAAGCTAATCAATTGTTTGCAAAGTTCTCTAAATGTTTTTTTGGACAAACCCAAGTAGAATACTTGGGACATTATTTCAGCGGCAGGGGTTGCTATTGACCCTTAGGTGGAAGCAATGAAGAGCACGGGGGAATTAAAACAATCACCCAGCAGATCCAGAAGGATGGTCCAGCAGATACAGGTGGAGCACAAGAAACCCAGCAGAAGCCCATTCCTGTTATGATACAAATTGGTTAGTAAAGATGTCCAGCTGGCATAATAGATTCTACTATGATTGTATGTAAATAAAATGGCAATGTAAACAGAAAATGGTTATGAAATGAATGACTGAGAATTCACTTTCTGTAATCTCCTTTCTTTCTTTCTTCTAAACCTCATTCTTCGATAATTTCTTCTCTTTTAGTCTCAAGCCATAACAAAAATATATCAATATATAACCACTTAATCTGCAGCATAACTCTTATTTTCTAATATGTACTTAAAGTGTAGGGAATTACCTCTAAAAATTACTAGACCATCAAAGGCCACCCTTGTCAATTCAGGAAGAATCTTGTTCAGGTATTTTGGAGACAAGTAATCAAGGGCATCTGAAACAATTACAAGAGAAAAGGACTTTGGCCTATACGGAAGAGGGAACTTGATATCGGACACACGCACAATGCCTTTGCGCACAAGACTCTTGCAGCTTACTTCAGCATCTTCTATATCATAGGTTGCACCCCAGGCTTCAGTTTCCTTTTCTTTCAAAAGTTTAGATACCACTGAACAGGTATCAGGACCTACATGCAAAACCTTGCGCATGCTATCACCATATACCTTCTTTAAGAAAGGTATTACCATCGGAACTTCTAGTGTGCATGAATAGTCACCTATAAAGTAACAAGAAATTAATTGATTTTTTGAATGTTACACTTGACAAATATATACCCCTCTTCAAATAATAGAAATTCAAGTACAACCATACACTTTAATTGTTCCAATTATCACAGCACATGCAAGCCATATCTACCTAATGTACCCACCGCTAGCATACTTTCTATTCCTCATTCTAGAAACAATGAAGGAGAAACTGAGCTTCAGTGTCCTAATTCTAAGATGTACTCAAGGAAACGGTCATGTCAACAGGAAATATTGAATCTCTGGTATAAGTACCAAGGGAAAGAAAGCCAAACTACAATGAGATGCAGAAGCAAGCCTCTAGATCTAGTCTCCTTTGAATTTGATAAATTTACATACTTAAAAAGCTTATGTTCTCCGATTTGATAACGATTTCAAATTTTTAACAAATTGTGTGTAATAAAACATATGAAAGCATGAGCTTAAGAAAGATAATTATATCTAGTAAATAATAAACTCATGAAATAAAGAATCTAAATTAAATTCATCAAATTTGTACCCTCTCAAGAATATCGGTGTAATGAATCTTAAACAACTTCTAGATAATCAGTACATTCATCCTCAATTTATATGACAAACCAAAACCAAAACTACACTCACAAACATAGCATTGGTGAATCCGCTAAGTATGCAAGTATTTGAGTTCTAAAGAGACATCGAAAGAAACAATGGGTTAGCATACAGTCCATTAATTCTCAATAAACTCATCATTACGATTCAAATTCGAAGAAACACCCGTTAATTGTGAAAGCCATAGTTTTAGAAGCTGATTAAAGATGTATTGGAAAGTAATCGACTAAAAAGTAATTAAGGGAGCAGGACCCCAAAATGCTAGACACATAAGCATCATACAGAAAGTAACTTCACAATCACAAGTTAATAGCAAAAATCGAATCAATATAAGCATAAAAGTAAGATAAAATGTACCTCCATTCCGACGAACTGCTTCACCTCGGAATTTACCTATATCCTCCAAAAAAAGCAGTGTGAGAAAAATAATTGAACAAATAAGATTAGCATATTGAACAACAAAACAAGAAATCCAAATCAAAATGAATGATACCTGGACCACTATACACATAGCCAATAAGAAGGATAACTTGCTATTTCTAAGGGTGCGTTTGGTTCACGGAATGTAAGATTATCAGTTGTAGGAATGTTGTATTTTGTGTTTGGTTGGTTTAGCATGAATATAAAATTATTGTGTTTGGTTAAAGAAATAAAAGATTGTTGAAATGTATATTTGACCAAATTTTCCTTATTATAATTTTTTTAACAAGTTGAATTTTACTATAATATTACTATAATTAATTTATATATTTTCTTTAAAAATTTAAATTCATAAAATTTATATAATTTTTTTACAAAATTGAAAAAATAAATAAGTTTAATGAAAGATATAAAATTTTAATTATAGACTTTTTTTGTCAATCTAAAATAGTTTAAGGGTAAATTTATAATTTAACCTTCTTAGAATTTTTATTATTCAATGACAGAATAATGATATTTTTGGGAAAAACAATTAAGGGTATTTTAGTCCAAAACGTTGGAAATCCAACAATACCTAAGGGAATAAGGTAATCACATTCCCGGTAATATACTCTAAAAAATCCACTGTTGGTAATAAAAAATTACCGGGAATGAGATTACTGGTCAACCTAACGGGAGAATGAGGATTCCATTCCCCCGGTAATACAATATTCCTTGAACCAAACGGGGCCTAAAAGTAACAAAACTAAAATAAATAAATAAAGGGTAAAATAGGATTTAATACATAAATTATCAATTTTGATCTCTTTTAGTACTTAAACTTTTAATTTTTTCAAAATCATACCTAAAGTTTAGTTTTTGTTTCATTTTGGTACCCGCCGTTAAGTTTTAAAAAAATGAAAGTCTAGGTACCAAAATACGTTTATAACCTAAATCATATTAAGTTTTTAAAAAATTGAAAATTTAGGTATTAAAATAGAGTAAAAATGATAATTTAGGTACTAACATGTTAAATTTTTAACTATGGGTATTAAAATAAAATAAAAAGTAAACTTTAGGTATGATATTGAAAAATGTTAAAGTTTAAATATTAAAACATATCAAAACTAATAATTTAAATACTAAATATGTAATTTAACCATACATAAATAAAAAGAATAGAAAAAAATATACCACAACAGGTTTGATAAAATGGGAGAAGATCAGGGTTTAGAATGCATAGCAGAAGCAAAGGAAAAGTTTCCGCCGTCGGAAAAGCGGCGCGTGGGGTTTACTGGCCTCCTTGACATGGTTGCGTGCTTACCATCTTTCTAAATCTTTGCCGTTATTCGCGCTGTAAGAAACAAACAACAGAATTCCAGCTTCATTAAAGTTAAAACTAAAAGAGCAGCAATCAAAATGAGATCCAAAGCATGGGAAAGAAAACACAGGTAGAGGGCAATGTTCAATGTTCACCTTAGATGTGAAGAAACGAGAAAAGGGCACTTGGATCTGTGATTGTCTGCCTTTGTTTTCGCTTCTTATTCCCTTGTAAACTCCATTATTAAAGTCAGATAATGGGATTAAGATTGCAGTATCTTCAAATTTCGCTATTTTCTTCTTTTTTTATTTGTGTAAACACTGAGAAATATGGGTCGCCACTCGCCACAAACACCAGTATACGTCGCGCGATACATTTACTAATAGCGCGTCGGTAATGCATACGCCATCATTATCAGCATGGATATAATCATTATTCTTCAGAAAATTTTAGGGAAAACTGTATCATTCGTCGTTATATTATTATCCCTCTTCTACTTCCATCACCAGATCATTTTTCTTTAGAAGGTATTGTATGACCTGCTCCAGGCTCGAAGAAATTGGATTCTCATGCTAAAGAATTTCGAAGCAAACTCAGATACCATGTAAAAGATGCTCGGTGATCGGAGGTATGACTGTAGACGATATCAATGGTCAATTAACCGTTCGTAAATCGTTTAACAGTAAGTTCGTGTATGTTCAATTATGTATTAAATGAAAGAACATGAATAAGATTTTTTATTTATGGATGAACACGAAAAATAGTTCGTTCGTTTATTTACGTCCGTGAACATATGGTAATCTGTTTAACTATTATCGCTTTTATTTCATGATAAAAAGAAAAAAAAACCTAAATTGCTTTAAGACTTTAACTTTATAATTTTCATGTTACTTATTTACGATTTATGCATGATTTTACTCGAAAAAATTAATTCTAAGTTGTAGTTTATATTAATGAATTTTATGTGGTTACATTTGTTGTGATTTATGTTCGTTTGTGTTCGTTTGCGTTCATTTATTATTTTAACGAATGAATATATAAAAAAATTATGTTCATTTAGATACCTCGATTAATCCTAGACAATTGAAGCAGAGCTTTAAGCCATCCTAGAAGGGATCAAGATCGCATGGGACAATGGTTTTGAGCGCATAGTTGTGCAAACTGACAGTTTTGATGCCTTCCACTTGCTCTCCCCTCCTTCCACGGACAACCCTCTTGCCATCATCTGCTCCATTGCAAGACTTTCGAACAAAGCTTGGTACATTGACGTTCAAAAAGTCCATCGCAAAACGAATGCGGCTGCGGATTTCATAGCGAAAATAGATGCTCCATTGGACGGCTCAGTGCTGATTTTCGACTCTTTTCAACCTCAGCTTTGCGCTCTTCTCCACCGTGATGTTCATGACCCTCCTTACCTGCGTATAAAACATTAATGTAATGGTTATTACCTCCTCTATTATTAAAAAAAATGACTACCAGGGTTTGTTCATAAAAAATGAATGTGATACGGTAATGGGTTACATTGATATTTTGGATACTAACAGTTACCAGACTAAGGCCCATTATAAATGTATTTATAACCAAAACGAGTTAATTGTATCATGTGTTCTTAAATTATGATTCTTATTCTAAATTGGTCCATAATTTTTAAATATTTTAATTTCATCTCCAAACTATGCTTTCATTTTAAATTAATCCCCAAACTTTTGAGCATACCAAATTTATCCCCAAACTATAACGCTCATTCTATATTGATCCTTAAACTTTTAAAAATTCTAATTTTCAACTTTGAAGTTTTTAATGATTTAGAGGGATATTATTGGCATGTACAAAAGTTTGGGGATTAATTTAGAATAAGGTGTCATAACGTCCTTTTTATTTTAAAATTTTTACGTTTTAAAGAAAAATTCAATCACGACTTATTTTAAAAATATTCATTTTAAATTAATTTGATTAAATTGAGTAGAGACCACTACTAGAAAAACCCCTTTAATGACGCTCATTACGCGTCATCTATGAGTGCAGATGACACACAAATGCGCGTCATTGAAGCCACTGACATAAATCTCAGATGACACGCAATTGTGTGTCATAAATCTATGACGTGCATTTATGGCGCACATTTATGACACACATTTATGACGTGCATTGAGCGTCATTGAAGCCCCCGTCATAAATGAAGATGACACACATTTATGTGTCATAAATTTATGACACGCATGTATGACTTACATTGCGTGTCATTGAAGCACACGTCATTAAAAAAGATGACACACATTTGTGTTTCATGATTGTATTTCGTAAATTATATATATATATATATATATATATATATTGTAGATTGACAAATAATCAAACTAAATCACATTTAATGACTCATAATACTAAATATATATATCATATTATATATAATCAATCCATTTGCATACAATATATTCACATTAAGTTATCAAAAATATTGTAATCATATGTCGATACAAAATATCACAGCATAATAAAGTTCTACTAATATGCCCTTGCCATCCGGGCGTGTACACAAGAAATCATCATCAAGTTCTACTAAAGGGGAGTCTTGTGAAAAATCAAAAGTAGCATGGTATTCAAACATATCATCAGTTTCACCATTTGCTCCATACTTGTACATCTTATGTGGTGTGAAGCCGACAACAGACAAATTCACACCTTGTCTACCTAGCAAAAAGAACACAACTTGGAAGATTCATTGCATACTATTAAGTTTGTTAACTAGTTAAGATTCTGCAGAACTTTGATAAGTTACAGAACTACTAAGTGCAATATAATTCTCCCAAGTTTCAATTCATACCTTCTGCATATCTGATCTAATGGAGTGTGGTAATGATCAAATAGTAGCCAAATACCATATCCAAGCTTCCAATGCTTCTGCAACTTGTATTTCAGAAGGTGCAAAAGAAGGCTGAAATGGTACAATTACGTCAGAAGGAACAATATTAGATTTCCCCTCTTAGAAGACAAGTAACTGGATATACACTTCCATTTCCACCTTGTAGTACTGAAAGTCATATTCCACCCGGAATAAGTATATTTCAATTTTAAGTCAGCTTCAACTGAGATCATAGCAGAATCTCTCTGGTAAAATTGTCACTTTAATTGAAAATAATTGTAAGAGTTAAAACTAGTTGCAATATATTGAACAAACATATTCCTAATATGCACATTAAACTTCTTAAAACACCTTCCTTGGTCCAGTAATTTATGCACAAACATGCACTCATGTTTCAATAAACCAAGTGACAGCTTACTTTTTGAAACTCTATCAGATTTTTTAGCAACTTTGTATTCTCAATTCCAATGGAGTTGAGGCTTCCTGATTCTAGTTGTGTTTCATTAACCATCAAGTGTGAGCCCACAGGTAGCTAAAGAACTCTAGGAATCAATCTGCAATACAACGTGAAGTTATTTAGAAACGAAAAAGCTAAAGGTTCCAAGCTGCTTTCTTAATGCTTGCAGACATTAACTTCCCCTAGTTGATGGGATATGATTAAGGATACCTGTTTGTTTGATAATTCTTTTTTGGGGCAAGAGAGGCAGTGTTTAGATATTCCAGTGTGAGAGGCATGCAATTAGTGAAAGGTAGCAAGTTTTTGAAAGTTTGACTAAGTCGAGTGCCAAAAACAGATGCACTTTCTTTGTTTAAACCTATTAGATTTAGTGACAGTTTCCCGACAGCAACATCGTCTACTCGAGTGTGAACCTGTCAATCAGTTTCATACAATCAAAGATGGGAGTTGAAAGGAATAGTTGAAAGGAAACATGGAATAATTTTACTTTAATGGGGAAGATTTAACAGACAGAATTCAAGTGAATAGGATAAGAAACTGCCACCCAACATAATCTCAAGAAAATAAGACGGTTGTAGTGGAAAACATTACCTTGGACAGAAGATGCAATAACATGAAATGAGCAGATATGCCGTCATTTTCGAGAACCACTGTAAGATGCCCGAACAGAGTTCCCCTTATCTCTTTCACCAAATGTGTCTTTGGTAGGAAGAACGAAGATTACAAGGAAGAAATATGAGAAACATAACAGAAACCTCACTAGATAATAGAAGTATTGAACTCAAAACTAGTCAGCCTAAGAAAGAAAAATGTAGAGCAATCCATAAATCTCTCCTGTATATACCTCTAATATTGGGGAGCTAGGCAGAAAGTCATGCACGGCAAGCTTCCTATGTATAATACACTGCAAGCGTGGGACCCACAACAGGAAAGAGTTGAAAATTTACTTAATAGACTTGAAAAAGTCAACACAATAAAAACAAACCAATTCATTACAACAAGACATTTGTAGGCAATTGCCAAGCTAATCATGATGTGCATCATCAGTAATGCATGTCAAGCTACAAAATTCCTGACCATAGTAAGTGTGATAAAATAGGTACATGTAACTTGAGACTGAAGTATTTGCAAAATAGTCCTTTTCATCAATAATATAATCTCAAAAACTACATTTTCATTACAAATAACTTTAATTGGTCCATTATTTAAAGAATTAACGGGACTAAAACAAACTGTGTTGATATTAAAGCCACAAATACTTCACAGCTAGAAGCAGATGAAACCTTATTAGGGGCATATGGATCAGTGCATCATCGTAGAAACTATTTGATAACTCATTATTGTCATCATTCTCAATTGCAAGCTTTGAGTCAAAAGTGAGGACCCCAATAAACTCAAAAACATCATTCAGATTTAAGTCTGACTCTGGAGAATCATATATCTACAATAAAAAATGGAAAATAACCAGCCTTGGTTAAAAAGATAAGAACAAAACCACTCATCTATAGACCATTTCAATATATTTGGATGTAAAAATGCCATGAAACCATTTACCTTTACTAGGAAAGAAAGGTTATCTTTGTCACCAAATTGAAAAAGTATTCATGGTGGAAGAAGAGCTTGCAGTTTTAAGATCCATATGTTCTGGTGAAGTGGACGGAAGTTCATCTCTTTAGCAAAAAATAAACTGATTAGGTCCATCTTTCTACTGAAGTAGGGGTCAAGCTCCCCTCCATTGTTTTTTCTATCCATTACTATACCATTCAAGTTTAACCTCATAAAATGAAACTTGTATGTGTTAACATTTTAGATAAGACAATAAAATGCATATAATGCAACATTATAAAAAGTTTAAGAAGCGACTTTTTACCATCTTCTTGGTAATTGAAGAACTTTTAACCTCGTCCTCGGGAACCTGAAATAAGATACAACATCTAAGTTCAATTAGGTAAACTACAAATACATTAAAACCCAATAATAAAAGAACCCAATAAGTAGGCATTGTTCTTGAGGAGTTCCAAATGTGTTCAACATACCTTACCCTTCACTAGAGAACAATTCAAAGATTCACCAAAGCAAGTTTATAAACAATATTCGAACTAGTTTGGGGTGAAAATAATCACAAATTGCAGGCAAGATCATCACCTCATTTTCAGGAAAAAAAAACATGGAATAAAGACTACCCTATTTTTTTGGTAAACGCGACTAGCATATTTTTATGATTGTGTAATATGATTGGGCTATCAAGTTGAGAATGAGGCACAATGAAATGAATAGACAAATGGTAAGTGGAGCAAGACCAAACAAATCCATGGGGTCCCCATCTTCACTATCCATCCTACGTCGCTACTCCCTACTTTGGGATGACCAACTAGAATCCATATCGCAAGAAGGTTCAATACATGAACTCTGTCCTAGAACCTAAAGAGACCAATAAATGAACTATAAAAAAGTTTATTAGAACCTAGTTTAAACAAGAGAAAAAGAAAACTTCAAACAACGAATTTCCTATCAACTGGTCATCATTTAAACACTACAATTAACCATAAAAACCTCAAAATACAAGAAGAGAACTGACAGGAATATAGTAGAGCAAGCGGCGTTCCCAAATGCACGTATCAGAAGGTGATTCCAACGTATACTGAGAAATATCCGTGAAGTTGTTGGTCCGCTATAAACTCTCACCCTTTATTTAGCAACAGAAAAGAGAAACATCAAACCCATTAATTCAGATTTTTTAAGTGAGAATTAAATTTTAGAGCAGCAAGGAAACATACATCCCTGTAAGCGCCAATATAGAATTCATATCCCAAGATGTCCTGGATCATGCCACGGTAACGGACAAGATTGTTGTGCTGAGCTCATCTCAACATCTTGGGATTAAGAATGGGAACCTTTGATAGACCTGATTCCTGGAACAGGAAGTGGCGGAAGAGTTCAAGGGCACCCCAATCCTTCTGGTGAATGGCGAACCAGTGGACTGATGCAAAGAGAAAAAGGGAAAAAGAGAAAAAGGGGGGAAGTATGCGTGCGTGAACTGATTATCGAGGAGGCCAGGACAAGAAGCGGGAAAGGATGAAAATAATGGGGGGGAATTAAAAGACAACTTTTACAGATGACACACAATTAAAAGTGTACTCCATGTTTTTGCTAAATTTTTGGATTATGACTATTAAATATGACACACATTATTGTAAGTAATAAATCATTCAGATTTTAAAAAACATGACATTTTTTATGACACACATTTTTTGCAAGTCATAAATTAGCGAGTGTCATCGTTCGTGTGTCATTAAAGGTATCTTTTCTTATAGTGGACGCTATTGACCTTTAGGTTAGGTAGGTCAAATACCTAAAAAAATGCCTTTTAAACGATTTAAAAAATATATTTAAAAGACATAAATCGGTCTACGTTTACCAAAAATTTGATTTAAAGAGTTCAAGAGTAGATTATGTGTGGGAAGAAAAATCACCACCACAGCGCCCAAAATTGGTACCTAGTCGCTTATACATTTTCGTGGCAGTGGAAACTATAAAATTGAATATAAAATTAAAGTATGATCCATTTATTGAACATTAATTTGTTTTGAATTATTTATTAAGGAAAATTCCTTATTTTGAGAAGAAATCATAGGATTCACACATCTTCCAATGGGAAGGCTATTGCATCTATTTCTTCTGTAAGTCATCAAAAATCAAAAATCAAATAGAAAGTGAGTATTAGTAATTACATAAAATACACACTATCTAAAGAAACATGCAATGCCATTATCTGAATTCAATAAAAATGAATTAATCAATAGTATTATTTTTATAAAAATAAACTCGATTTATTTCTAGTTCACATATCGTTCGAATGCTGTCTTGAATTGTACCACTTCTATAAAGTTGTGCTTTTTACGCCATTCTACGAAGCATGTTCTTGAAAAATATTACAAGTAAAAAACATTTAGTAAATTTTCATTATCGAATACTTAGGGTATATCATGATTTAAACAACTACACCATAATCTCGGTATCCAATATTTGTAACTATATTTAAGTATCCATTAAGAAATATATACACAACACATTAACATGTGATAATAAAAAACATAAATTAAAACAAAAAAATAAAATAATACATGGACCAAACTAGTAAGTATATGGCCTAAAAAGAGGATTAAATCATAACTTGGCAGAAATAACAAGGACTAATTTTAAAAATGCAATAAACTAATCCTACAATAGCCAGAATGTAAACGGGGCAAAAATTAGGTATTAGAGCATAAATAGCCATTTATTAATATGATAAGGCATGTAAGACCATAATTGAATTAGTTGTAAATTAACAACCAATATGAGAGATTAAACCACAATGCATTAAAGAATAAGTAGTGATTTAAATGCAAAAAAAAATAAAATTTAAAGCTTGAAACATAAAAAAATAAAACTTGCATTTACTGACCAAAATGGAACTTTACAAAACTAGAAGGCCCTAAAATTGGGTTTACCCAAGTGCTAAAACACTTTTCTACCCCCATAATGGCACTATTTGGCATATGACATATATACTAAAACTCATGGCCAAAAATGGCATATGACATATATACCCCTCATTTATGCTATTTCCATTTTTTACATAAAAAGAAAGCCCAAAAAAAGCTCTCATCTCCCTTCTTGTAAACCTTTATCCTCCGACCACCGTAGACCAGTGGCCACAACGAGGGGAAAACACACAAAAAGGTCTAATTTTCCTCTCTTCTCGCTTATCTCCCTAAAATCCCACCATTTGAGCCCCTCAAGACCCCAAACTAACAACTCTTCGAAACCTAAAAACCCAAACCCCAACACTAGAGCAAAAGATGAAGGCTTTTCACCTCCGGTGTGGCGTTTTCCTCTCTCTGATGAAGTGAGCGTGACCTCGGTTTGAAGGAAAAAGTGAGTTTTTTCTTTTTCTTTTGGTTTCTTTCTCTTTGTTTTCTATGGTATTCACTAATGATGTAAATGGTTGGAGTTTTTAGGTTTTATATCCCGTTTCTTTTTTGATTTTTTCTGTTAAAAGAGAAAAAAAATCTTTTTTCTAATTCCATTTTTTTCTTTTTTTGCATGTGTGAGAGACTCATAAAAGGAGGCTCCTTTGCGATTGATGACTAGATTGTGGCTTGATCGGACGGTTGGGAGAGGCTCCAGACAGTACCAGTTGTCTCCTTGTGGACGAGATTCTGTTACCCTACCACTATCATGGTAGAGAGTATATGGAAGAGGCACAAAAATATTCTACTGCATCAGGTATGACGGACGTGGCACCCTGGGCTGATGTGGGGTTCGACTTGGGCGCGCGTGGGAAGCAGGAGAGCTCGCGTAGGAAGCAGGAGAGCTCGTGCGTGGAAAGCAGGAGAGCTCGTGCATGCCTTCGATGCGGGTAGATCAATGGTTTCTTTCCTCTAGAGGTGGAGGCGGCTAGCTAGGGTTTCCTAACCCCCTTTTTATCTTCTGATCTGGACCGTTAGATGGGCCCAGATCATATGATTATTGATGGTGTGGCACTGAAGAGGGTTTGAAAACCCTAATGATTGATATGACCTGGACGGTCAGATGGGAAGAAATCTAACGGTCCCTGTTTGGCAGTGTTGGACAATAGGGCAAGAAACCTTAAGAGGTGGGTCATGCACATGGGCTTTGCTCAGCTGGGCCTAAACTGATGTGTTGTTTATTTGTAAATCTGGACATGATTATATGGGCTTCCTTGTGTAATATATTGGTCTGCCAAACCATATAAATGCAAATTACTAGCATTTTTATTTATTAATATATTTATATGTATTTATATTTAATATCATATATTTTATAATTGAGACTTTGTAAGTATATATATTCTAATAAATTTAATTTATAATAATAAATAATTATAATTAATATAATTAATCTCTAAATATTTCGCTTTTTAATTAAATATAATTAGACATTAATAATAAGACTATAGTCTAGAACCATGAATTTTGATAATATAATAAATGATAAACTAAAATAAAGTTAATAGGAAATAAAATAATAATAATAATAAATTATAAAATAAAAGAGAGATAAAATAAAAAAAAATAAAAATAAATTAAAATTTAAATAAAATATAAAACCGAATGAAATTTAGTGTCTATCACTACAGCAAAATTGTTCTACAATGGCGTTTTTCCTATCGCCGCAAATACTTTTAGCAGTGCTTAAAAACACCGCTAAAACTCTATTTTGCTGTAGTGTATAGGTGCTCCTCTTTGCCCGTTGCCGTATGATGGGAATAGGACAAAGACCAAAGACACAAATTTCGTGTTGCTATAATGTTTGCTTCGCACCTGGAATTTGAATTCCTCGTATGAGGATAAGAAATTCGAAAAAGGCATAGCTCTTTCATATTGAGGATGTTTGGTCGTATGTCGATGTTTCGATCCTTCATTTGAGGATGTCAAGTTTTTCACGACATGGTTCATTCTCGCTGAGGATAGCTAGCCGTGTTTGGAAAATTGTGAACTTGAAGACAATAATGTTCCTTCTTGTTTAAGGAAGTCTAATTGTCTATAGATGATTTGTCTTTGAACATGACATTGATTCTTCACGTTGATGAGATATGTTCGTATTTTGGTGATTCAATCCTTCATTTGAGGATTTCAAAATGTTCACGACATGATTCCTTCATGTTGAGGACGGCTAGTCGTTTTTGAAAAAAATTATGAACCTGAAGACAACATTGTTCCTTCTTGTTCAGGAAGTCTAATTGCCTGTAGGTAATTTGTCTTTGAAAATGAAACCACTCCTTCATGTTGAGGAGATCTAATCGTTTTTGGGTAATTTTCTCGACGTCAAATCTGATGATGATCTTGTTCATTCATGTTGAGGAGATATAGTTGTGGTTAACAATGATTGATTCGTTACCTTTAGTAAGGAGACAAATCTTTAAAATCATGTTCAAAAAGGTCATATGCTATTATTTCATGTTTTTCATATGCAATATGTCCTAAAGATGATCTAAATGTAATTTTGATACAATGCATATGAATGTTCAGTATAGCTCTGGGAAGTTCAATCTTGGCTCTTGGGACTTTATCTGCTATTGGTGAACAAATCTCGATCGTGACATGTGAGACTTTCTTTGTTTCCATTGTCTGGGCCTTGACTGTGGTTACCTTTCTAACCTCTCGCCAAATAGTGTGCTTAACTTGGTCTCCTTGATCTAGTCAAAGGAACATGTTATCTTGCTTGGTTGACTTTTTGACCAAATGTCAATTTTCTCTCGAGATAATTTGTTTTGAGTGAAATCTTATTTGGTGAATCCCCTGATTGGGATTTCTTTTGATCTCCTCATCTGGGAAGGTGGTGTCAAGTTGAGATTGCTTCCTTTTTGACTGATTTCTTTGATTTGAGAAAACTCACTTTTCTAACGATCTGATTAATCATGTTGAGTTAGAGATATATTTCTTTCGTCTGTGCTTCCTAGTGAACACATGTTTTTGAAATTCACATACTTTAAATTTTTCTGAGTAAGGCATAATAATCTTTAATACATGATACTATTATTGATCAATATTTTTTATGCATGATGCTTATGTAAAGGATTAATGAAATGTAATCAACTAATTTTATTAATGAGTGGTGAAAAAAAGTACAATCTTTTTGAACAAGTGTTTCTTTTAAGAAAAAGGCAAACAATACAAAAAGAATAAAGACTGAGTACACCCGATATCAAGTGCATGAGTCCTTTTATCTTTTCACCGCAAGTCTTTTCTGAAAATTAACATGTGTCTAGAAGATTTAAATCGTACTAAGGATGTCTGAGTATGTGAACTTCTCCCTTAATTGTCAGGCTTCAAGGGAATCCACCATTAATGAGCCTAACCCTAAATATTTGAGCCGTCCTTTACAGATTTTTAACTAGAATCTTCATTTGGTTTTAAGACGCCCATTTTGGTTTTCATTTTGAACCCATTTTCTTTTCATCTTTATTTTTTTTCCTTTTTTTCTTCTCTTCTTCAAGTGTAGTATCGATTGACTAAATCTGAGTTCACAGGATAACACAACTCATCTCTATCCATTTCAATCAAAACCAAAGCTCATCCGGAAAATACCTTTTTTACGACATAAGGACCTTCCCAATTTGACATCACTTCCCTCGAAAGTCTTTTTGCATAGGCATGATATTTTTCAACATTATATATTTTCGTGAAATTCTCGGGGTCTGACCTTTTTATCAAAAGCTCGGATCATCATTGTTTGATACATCTGGCCATGGCAGATAACTCTCAGTCTTTTCTCCTCGATTAAATTCAACTAATCAAACCTATTCTGAATCCAATCAGACTCTTCTAGTTTCATCTCCATCAATACTCTCAAGAAGGGATTCCCACTTCAATGGGTAAAATTGCTTTTATCCCATAAACTATAGAAAATGGTGTTGCCCCAGTCGATGTACAAACTGATGTGCGATAGGCAAGCAGATCAAAAGGTAATTTCTCGTGCTAGTCCCTATATGTTTCCATTTTTTCGTGATGATCTTTTTGATATTTTTATTTTCTGTTTCGACTGCCTAATTCATCTTTGGGCGATAAGGAGCCGAGTTATGATGCTTGATCTTGAATTTTGTGCAAACTTCCTTTATCAAGTCATTGTTCAGATTCAAGGCATTATCTGAAATGATTCTCTTTGGTGTTCCATATCTATAGACAATCTCATTCTTTAGGAATATGTAAACTACTTCTTTTTTTATACTGGCATATGAGGCAGCTTCGACCAATTTGGTGAAATAATCGATAGCCACTAAGATGAAATAATGTCCATTTGAATTCTTCGGTGAGATTGTGCCAATGAGGGCAATGCAAACAAATTGAAAATAGCCAAGTTGCATTCATTACATGGAATGATGAGGGAGGAACATGTATTTTATCACCATGGATCCAACATTTATGACATTTTTGGGCAAAACTGATGCAATCTTCTTCCATCGTTAACTAATAGTAGTCAAACCTCATGATTTGCTTGGGAGACCGTCATTTTCCACTTAATTAATATTAAAACAATGACCCAAGACTTCTCTTATACTCATTCGGATGGGCATCATACGAGCGTGATCATTGGCTTTGAACATTGAAGCCAACGTTTCTAGGTCATCTATCATCTAATTTTTTTTCTCATGGGAGATAAGTAAAGGTAATCTCACCAAACTCATTTATCATAGCCATAATTAGATTCTTGTATTCTATCGACTTAGAATATCTAGTCATCAACTCTTCATGAAGTTCGTAAATGACTAAGGCGTAATCATTAAATACTTCTAGGATTTTGATCTTGCGCTCAATTGTAACTCGATTCCCATGATACATGCTTCATACTCAGCCATGTTGTTTGTACATTCAAAATCGATCCAACTAGTAAAGGGATACATTCAAAAGCGAGCCAACTAGTAAAGGGATAATGATCTTCTTTAGGTGACACTAACACTTCCCCAACTCCATGTCCCACAGCATTTGAGGTACCATCAAATTTCATTTTGTATATTTCATCTTTCGGGGATTCTCTTCCTCTACAGTGAATATGTACATTAAGTCCTCATTTGTAAACTCAAATTTCACTAGTTCACAGTCTTCCAATGCTCTGCTTGCAGAAAATCTGCAATGGCACTACCTTTCACTACATTTTGATTCATATAAACTATATCAAACTTGAATAACAACATTGTCCACCTTGCCATTCTTTCAGTTAGAGTTTATAATTCCATCATATATTTCAATGGATCTATCCTCGATATTAACCAAGTAGTTTGTATATCAAGTACTATCTCAACCTTTTTATGGTCCATACCAAAGCACATCATAACTTTTTGATCGAAGAATATTGAGTTTCACAATTAGTGAATTTCTTGCTGAGGTAATAAATGACTTGTTCTCTTCTCCCATTTTCGTCATGTTGTGCTAGTACACATCCCATTGAATATTCAAAACAATTATGTACAAAATCAATGGCTTATCTGGGTTGGTGGCACTAAAACTGAAGCGTTTGACAAGTAAATTTAACTTTATCAAAACCTTATTGGCAACTATCATCTCAAGCTGCATGGTTTTACTTTCTCAACAAACGAAAGATTGGATCATATTGTTCGGTTATATAAGAGATGAACCTGACAATGTATTTAACCTCCCTAAAAATCATCACACTTCTTTTTTAGTTTTAGGAGGTTGTAACTCCAGGATTACTTTAACTTTATCGGGATATATTTTTATCCATTTATCACTGACTACAAACCCCAATAGTTTCCCTGAAGCGACTCCAAAAGTGCATTTAGTTGGATTAAGTTTCAGATAGTCTTTCATCAATCTCAATAACAACTTTCTTAAGACCGCAATATGTTTTTCTTCGGTTTGTGATTTGGCGATCATATCATCTACATATACCTCTACCTTTTCATGCATCATATCGTGCAATAAGGTAACCAGGCTGCCCCTGCATTCTTTATTCTGAAGGGCATCACTTTATAACAAAATATGTCCCACATGGTCACAAAACGTCATTTTTCCATGTCCTCATGGTCCATCTTGATTTGGTTGTATCATGAGAAGCCATCCATAAAGGATAAAAGAGTATGTCTAGTTGTATTGTCAACCAACGTATCAATGTGCGGAAGCAAGAAATTGTCTTTACGACTCGTTCGATTGAGATCTCGGTAGTCAGCACACATTCAGACCTTACCATATTTTTTCAGAACTAGCACTATATTTACTACCCATTCAAGGTATTTGGATACCTAAAGGAATCTGTCATCAAATTGGCTTTTCACCTCTTCCTTTATCTTAAGTAACATTGTAGTCTCATTCTTCAAAGCTTTTGTTAACTGACTTGCACTATGGCTTTATTGGCAGCTTATGTACAACGATGTCAGTATCCAATCCTAGCATGTCCTAATATGACCAAGAAAATATATCTTTGAACTCATGCAGATTGTCTATAAGATCCTATCTTATTTCTGAAGAGAGTGAAGTGTCAATATTGACCTCTTTTTTATCCTCATCTATCCCCAAATTCACTTTCTTAGTCTTCTCTTAATGGGAGAAAAATCTACTTATTTTCTTGCTCAATCAATCTAACAAGTGATCCAAGTACGATAAACCAAAATCGGGAGGAAATGATGCAAATACTTATAGCGGATTTCTTGAAAAACAACAAAGATAAATGCGGCTAATGGTGGTGACGATCGGTTCGAATCGCAAGCCTCCACGAAACCACGTCTCAACCTCTACTCAGTTCACCCGAATGAGAGTAATATTTGTTTTCCCAAAAATGTTTTGAGAAAAACGGCTGCTAGACCTTACACCTCTTTTTATATCAATACTACCTAACATATTAGGGATTTTATTATTTCGAATTAACTAAATCTTTATTTAATTAATTCAAATTAAATATTCGAGATAATTAAAACATGTTTATATCAAATATATATATATATATATATTAAAACTATATATATTTTAGTAACATACAATAAATTTAACGTTAGCATAATTATTAGAACAATTCTAATATTGTTAGGACCGTCGGCGCACCCCACTACACAACGGAAACAAAAACTTGATAGTCTCACCAACGATCCAAGTACGTAAAACTGAAATCGGGATGAAAGGATGCGAATACTTACAATGGGTTCTTTGAAAAACAACAAAGACAGTAACGACTAGTGGTGATCACGAATGGTTCGAATCGTAAACCTCAACAAACATGTCTCGACCTCTACTAAGTTCACCCGATTGAGAGCAAAATTTTATTTTCCCAAAATCGGTTTTGAGAAAAAAACTGAAGGAAACGGTTACTAGACCTTACCTCATTTAAATATATCAGTTACCCTGACATATTAGGGATTTTAAGTTATTTCGAATTAAAAAAAAACTATTTAATTAATTCAAATTAAATATACATTAAAGACTTATAATCTGAATTAAAATCTTTAATGTTTTTTTAAAATCTTATTTAATTATTCTGAAATAAATATCAATTAAAAGAGTTGTAATCAAAATTACACTATTTTATTGTTTATTTACTATATTCGGGATAATTAAAATCATATGTATATCAAATATACATATATCAACTCTAGATATATTTTAGTAACATACAATAAATTGTACATCTTTGCTCATTTCAATCTTAGGGTGTGACCCTGTAGGTTCTTGTAAAGTTAATAGTAATTATTAGAACAATTCTAATATTACATACAATGAGTGACATCTAGCAATATATCATTGTCACCTAAGTTACAAGAAATTATGTTTTGACATATCATCTTTGTGATTAACTCTTTTATGTATTACATCCTTTTGTCCTTTATATCTAGAATAGGCACAAGTCTTGGAATAGTCACACTTGTATAACCCATCTATTGTTTCTTGATATCTAGAGTAGACTTTAATTAACGAATGCTTTTTGATATCTCATATCAACTTATTCGAGCATGGTCATGCGTTTCTAGTCTCACTCAATCAAGTGGCATGTGATATATTTCCTATTATGTAGGAAGGACAAATCCTATCTTAATCATACACACCCACTACATATATTGAGATATATTCAATAACAATCTTTATAGAGCAACCAGTTATGGAGCTTGTTTAACTGCATCAAAACATACAACAATATATGTTGGGATAGTATTGATCTCAAGTCTGAGGATCATACATATAGTCATCACCATGAGAAATGTTATGACTTTCAGATAATAATCCAAGATATGTGCTCATGGAGGGTCAATCCAATACATTGTTCTCTATCAATATAATCATGTATCAATTCTGACAACTCTATGTCAATGACAACTCGTGTCATTAATCAATAACATGTTTGTCTTAAATGTATTATTATTGTATATGCCCATAATAATACTTGACTAAGGATCTTTTAATAATAACAATTATGTTATTATATGGACTTTATTATCTTCCAGTTTATGTTAAACACATATATATAACTAAAAATAATAGCGACAATGCCTTTTTTTCAATAAAATCGGTAAATAAATATATTATTACAATCATCATATGATTGGTCTTTGGCATACTCTAAAAATCCCCCACTAGCACTAAGACCAATCACTCACATATCTAATACCGAGTGACTCAATGTGACTATCATGCCTCTATCGTGTAAGAGGCTTCTTCAAGGGATCATTAATGTTGACATCCCTGTGTACTCTGCATATTTCCACATCTCCTCGATCTATGATCTCTCGAATGGAATGAAATCGCCTAAGAATATGTTTGGATAGTTGATGATATATGGGTTCCTTTGCTTGTCCAATGGCTCCATTATTGTCACAATGGAGTTCTACAACATCTGATATGTTGGGAACAACCCTTAATTCTGATATGAACCTCTTGATCCAAACAGCCTCATTTATTGCTTCACTAGCTGCAATGTATTCAACCTCTATTGTAGAATCAACTATTGTGTCTTGCTTTAAAATTTTCCAGCTCACAGTACCTCCATTAAGACAAAATACAAAAACCGATTATGATTGTGAGTCATCCTTATTAGTTTGGAAGCTAACATCAGTATAACCTTTTACACTAAGCTCTTCTTCCCCTCCATAGACAAGAAATTTATCCTTAGTTCTTCTTAAGTACTTAAGGATATTTTTAACTGAAACCCAGTGATTTTCACCAGGGTTTGCTTAATACCGACTCGTCATGCTTAAAGCATACGATACATCTGGTGAGTACATATCATGGCATACATGATAGAACTAATAGCCAAAGCATATAGAATCTTATTCATCCGTTCTCTTTCTTATAGAGTTGAAGACACATTTCCTTCAGAGATAAATACCATGTCTCATAGGCAAAAATCCTTTCTTGGATTCTTCTATACTGAACCTTTTCAGCACTTTGTCTATATATGTACTTTGACTCAGACCTAGAAGTCATCTTGATATATCTCTATAGATCTTAACTCCTAAGATATATGTTGCCTAACCCAAATATTTCATAGAAAAACAACTACCTAACCAAGTCTTAACAGACTGTAAAGTAGGTATATCATTTTCTATGATGTATGTCATTTACATACAAGATTAGGAAATAAACAATGCTCCTATTAGCCTTCTTATAAACACAAGGCTCATCTTCATTTCTGATAAAACCAAATTCTTTGATGCATCATTGAAATGAAGATTCCATCTTCGAGAAGCTTGCTTTAGTTCATAAATAGACCTCTGTAGCTTACAAACCTTTTTAGCATTTCTTGGAGCGACAAAACCTTTTGGTTTTGTCATATACACATCTTCTTTAAGTTTTCCATTAAGGAAAGTTATTTTGATGTCAATTTTTTAGATTTCATAATAATGGAATGTAGCTATTGCGAGTAAGATCCGGATGGACTTAAACATAGCTACAGGGGAGAATGTTTCGTCATAGTCTACACCATGAACTTGTCAAAAACCTTTAGTGACTAATCACCCTTGTATGTTTATACATTACCATCCATGTCGGTTTTATTCTTGAAAACCCATTTACACCCTATAGGTTTAACCCCTTCAGGTGGTACAACCAAAGTACACACTTGGTTTACTGACATGGAATCCATCTCAAATCTCATGGCTTCAAGCCATTTCTCAAAGTCTGGGCTAGAAACTGCCTCTTGATAAGTTATAGGCTCATCTTGATCTATAAGAAGAACATCTTTATGTGTGGTGACGATAAATCCAAATCTTCAGGTGCATGGCGTTCTCTTGTGGATCTGTGCAGTGGTTGTGTTTCTAAATTTGTTGAATGTTCCTCAACAACTTGCAAAACATTTTCAACTTCAGGTTCACTGATATGTTGTTCTTGAACTTCTCCAAGTTCAATATTTCTACCATTCCCTTACTTTGAGAGAAATTCTCTTTCGAGAAAAACTCTCGTTCGAGAAACAAACACTTTGTTCTCGTTAGGATTGAAGAAATAACATCCCTTAGTTTCTTTAGGATATCCAACAAATATACACTTATGAGATTTAGGTTCGAGCTTTGTAGACATATGATGTTTTACATAAGCTTTACAACCCCAAATCTTTATAAAAGACATACTAAGATGCTTCCCAGTCCATATCTCATATGGTGTCTTTTGAACCGATTTAGATGGAACATGATTTAGTGTGAAAGTATCTTTTCAAGTGCATGTCCCCAAAAAGAAGTCAAAAGATCACTATGACTCATCATCGATCGAACCATGTCTAACAGTGTTCAATTCCTTCTTTCAGAAACTCCATTCCATTATGATGTACCAAGTGCTATAAACTGTGAGACAATCCCTCATTCTTTCAGGAGTTCATCAAACTATATGCTTAAGTATTCTCAACCTTGATCTAATCGAAGTGCCTTAATACTCTTTCCTAGTTGATTTTGTACTTTATTTTTAAATTCCTTGAACTTTTTAAGGGCTTCTGATTTATGGCGTATAAGATAAATATACCCATATCGACTGAAGTCATCGGTGAAAGTAATGAAGTAATAGAATCCACCTCTGTCTTGTGTATTCATCGGTCCATATATATCACTATGTATTAACCCTAATAAATCACTTGCTCGCTTACCTTTACTATTAAAAGGAGATTTAGTCAATTTTCTCAACAAGCAAGATTCGCATACATCATATTGTTTGAAAATAAATGAATATAAGAATCCATCTTTATGGAGTTTTGATATGCGTTTCTCACTTATATGGCCTAAACAACAATTCCAAATATAAGTTTGATTCGAGTCATTTGTTTTTTATCTTTTAGTATTTATGTTATAAATGGGTTTTCTTGATCCAAAATAAAGAGACCATTAACCAATTGTATCGAACCATAAAAACATTATCGAGATAAAAGAACAACAATTATTCTTAATAATAATATTAAAACCAATCTTGTCCATACAAGAAATAGAAATAATATTCTTAGTCAAACTAGGCTAAAATAACAATCCTCTAAATTTAAATCAAGTCCACTAGGCAAAGATAAAACATATGTCCCTATAGCTAATACATCAACTCTTTCTTAATTTCCCACTCATAGGTCTACGTCTCCTTTAGCCATATTCCTTCTCTTTTGCAGTCCCTATATAGAAGCACAAATATTATAACCATAACTAGTATCTAATACCCAAGAAGTAGATGTTGACAAATTAACATCAATAACATAAATACCTGAAACAAACGTTTCATTTACTTTTGCCTTCTTGACCTCTTCAAGTAAACAAGGCAGTTTCTCTTCCATTGTCTAGTCTTATCGCAATTGAAACATTTTCCTTTCTTGCAACTCCCCCTTTGGGTTTCAATGCATTTTCCCTTTCGGTTTGGCCTTACCATTACCCTTAGACGTTGTCGCTACTTTTTTTCCATTTCTTTTGTCCTTGTGGACCATCAAAATGGGCTTAGGTCCAACCTTTTTCATGCTACTTTTAGCAGTTCGTAACATGCCAAGTAACTATGGTAAAGTCTTGTTAATTTCATTCATGTTGAAATTAAGGACAAATTAGCTTAAACTATCTGGCAATGATTGCAAGATAACATCGGTAGCCAATTCATCTTTGAGAGAAAATCCCAACTTTTCTAATGTTTGGATGTAGCCCATCTTCTTCATGTCATGAGCTCCTATAGGAGTGCACTCTGCCATTTTGCATTAAAATAGAGCTTTAGAGGTCTCAATCTCTCTTGACATGCTTTCCTTCGTATATTTCTTTGAGATTTTAATTATCTCATATGCAACCATGTCCTCATGTTGCTTCTGAAGATCAGAAGTTATGGTGGCAAGCATTGGACATCCAACGTCTAACATATCATCCATATGTTTCTTGAATTTCTCTTTGTCAGCTTTTGAAGCTTTAGCTGCAGGTTCATCAGGAACATGTTCTTCAATGACATATTCCTTCCTTTCATGTTTGAGAACAATTCTCAAATTACGAAACTAGTCAATGAAGTTTATGTCATTAAGCTTCTCCTTCTCAAGGAGTGATCGCAGTGATAAAGTGTTGTTTGCCATTAAATCTACAACAATGGAAATATTAAAGTAAGTACATTTACCGAATTAAAAATTTATAAATAGGTCTTTATTTACAAATTACTCCCACTATTTTATATACATTAAAAACCCTCTCGGTTTTAATTTTGAAAAAATTCAACGAAAATTTTTCTAGTGGGTGAGGATCCATAATACATCAATTTCCTAAATCAGCTTTGACTTTTCTTTTAGGATATAGATTTTTATTTAAGTAACACTTTACTCGTTATTTCATGTAACTCCTCCTTTTGGTGAACAACTCTTGTTCAAATCATCTCATGACTTATCCAAATACTTAACCTCTATGTTTCTAATCCTATTAAAATAGCCTAGCTAAGTTATTACCAATATCTCAACCGATGGATATCACTTGCTTATTCTTCGCGTTTAACCAAGATAGATTTGTGTGCCAATGCTTTGGCAAAGCCCACACAATATCGATCGAAGCCTTAACGCGGGTAAATATTGGATGATTAAGTTAACTTAGATTATAAAGAAGGATTTGCATAATTATCTCATCATTGTTCGTTTTAATATTAGGCCCTTATTGATCTCATCAATATTCATTCGTATTTTATCATTTGATGCATTGCATACATAACAGATATAGCAATAAATAAGATACACTGTTATAGCCCAAAAACAATGACTAAGGTGTCCCATCCCAAGCCAATAGGAGAACCAAAAAAACCCTAAAACCTAAGACTTCTATCTAGGTATCTTCTCATCTTTAGTTCAGTCCATTCTTCGGCCTCCTTGTGAATCTTCATAGGATTACAATTTTAGGAGAAACTCGTTTTACATACGAGGGAGGAAGATGAGAAGAGAAATAAAACTGATATATAGAAAGGCACGGCTCGCATGCCGTATTTCAAATTCAACCACTGTAAATTGAACAAGGGCTATAACCATGCATGTCAAACACCGTGTAAAATAAACATATCATATATATACACGTTGTTATGTCTTTGTTAAAAAATATTAATATGGGCCTACAATCTGTACGGTCGGGGATTTTTTGAAAAACAATACTTCCGTTTCTATAGAAAAACCTCACGATTTGATAACACTTATCAACATAATTGTGTTTTTGGGATTTAAATCCCAAATGTTTTCTGCATCAGAACAACCATTGTTCCACTCCCAAACGTGATCTGCTATCGCACACCCACGGATCATCATGTCAACAATTGACATATGGATTTCGTAAAATCCTTGCAGCAACACATAGATTGTAAAAACAGATTAACTAATTAACATATTAGTCATTGCAGTTATCAAATCGAATAATGATATCATGCATTTTTGTCAAAAACGATAAAACTAGAACATGCAACTCATACATATCACATCAACCAAGAATTTAACCCGAATTCGGATCGTACGAGTGGCTCTGATACCACTTTTAGGACCGTCGATGCACCTCACGACGCAACGGAAACAAAAACTCGACGGTCTCACTGCGATCCAAGTACGTAAAACTGAAATCAGGAGGAAAGGATGCGAGTACTTACAATGGGTTCCTTGAAAAACAACAAAGACAACAGCGACTAGTGGTGATCATGAACAGTTTGAATCGTAAATCTCCACGAAAACACGTCTCAGCCTCTATTTAGTTCACCCGATTAAGAGCATATTTTTTCCCAAAATCGGTTTTGAGAAAAACGGTTGAAGTAAACGGCTGCTAGACCTTACCTCATTTAAATATATCAGTTACCCTAACATATTAGGCATTTTAAGTTATTTCAAATTAAAAAAAAACCTTTTAATTAATTCAAATTAAATATACATTAAAGACTTATAATCTAAATTAAAATCTTTAATGTTTATTTAAAATCTTATTTAATTATTCCAAAATAAATATCAATTAAAACAACTGTAATCAAAATCACATTCTTTTAATGTTTACTTACTATATTCGGTATAATTAAAATCATCCGTATATCAAATATACATATACTAACTCTTGATATATTTTAGTAACATACAACAAATTGTATATCTTTGCTCATTTCAATACTAGGGTGTGACCCTGTAGGTTCTTGTAACGTTAGTAGAAATTATTAGAATAATTCTAATATTACATACAATGAGTGCATCTAGCAATATATCATTGTCACCTAAGTTACAAGAAATTATGATTCGACATATCATCTTCGTGATTAACTCTTTTATGCATTACATCATTTTGCCCTTTATAACTAGAATATACACAAGGCTTGGAATAGTCACACTTGTATAACCCATCTACTATTTCTTGATATCTAGAGTAGACTTTAATTAACAAATAATTTATGATATCTCATATCAACTTATTGGAGCATGGCCATGTATTTCTAGTCTCACTCAATCAAGTGGCCTATGATATATTTCCTATTATGTTGGAAGGACAAATCCTATCTTAATCGTACACACCCACTACATATGTTGAGATATATTCAATAACAGCCTTTATAGAGAAATCAGTTATAGAGCTTGTTTAACTGCATCAAAACATACAACAATATATGTTGGGATAGTATTGATCTCAAGTCTGGGGATCATACATATAGTCATCACCATGAGCAATGTTATGACTGTCACATAATAATCCAAGATATATGGTCATGGTGGGTCAATCCAAAACATTGTTCTCTAACAATATAATCATGTATCAATTCTGACAACTCGTTGTCATCAATCAATAACATGTTAGTCTTTAGCGTATTATTACTATTCATTCCCATAATATTACTTGACTAGGGATCTTTTAATAATAACAATTATATTATTATATGGACTTTATTATCTTCCTATTTATGTTAAACACATATATATATATATAACTAAAAATAATAACGGTAATGCCTTTATTCAATAAAATCGATAAATAAATGTATTATTACAATCATCATATGATTGGTCTTTTGGTATACTCTAACAAATATTATATACAATGAGTGACATCTAGCAATATATCATTGTCACCTAAGTTACAATAAAATATGATTTGACATATCATCTTCGTGATGAACTCTTTTATGTATTACATCTTTTTAATTTTTATATCTAGAATTGTCACAAGTCTTGGAATGGTCACACTTGTATAGTCCATCTATTGTTTCTTGATATCTAGAGTAGACTTTTATTAACGAATAATTTGTGATATCTCATATCAACTTATTCGAGCATGGTCATGCATTTCTAGTCTCACTCAATCAAATGGCCTGTGATATATTTCCTATTTGTAGAAAGGACAAATCTTATCTTAATCGTACACACTCACTACAAATATCGAGATATATTCAATAACAATCTTTATAGATAAACCAGTTACGGAGCATGTTTAACTGCAATAAAACATACAACAATATATTTTGGGATAGCATTGATCTCAAGTCTGAGGATCATACATATAGTCATAACCATGAGCAATGTTATGAGTGTCACATAATAATCCAAGACATATGATCAAGTGGGTTAATCCTATACATTATTCTCTAACAATATAATCATGTATCAATTCTGACCTCCCGTTGTCATCAATCAAATAAGCGTATTATTATTGTCTAGGTCCATAATAATACTTGACTAGGGATCTTTTAATAATAAAAATTATGTTATTATATGGACTTTATTATCTTCCAGTTTATGTTAAACACAGATATATATAATTGAAAATAATAGCGACAGTGTCTTTATTCAATAAAATCGGTAAATAAAATGTATAATTCCAATCATCATATGATTGGTCTTTGTGCATACTCTAACAATCTCCCACTAGGTCTAAGACCAATCACTCACATATCTAATACTGAGTGACTCAATGTGACAATCATGCCTCTGTTGTGTAAGAGGCTTCATCAAGGGATCAATAATATTGTGATCCGTGTGTACTTTGCATATTTCTACATCTCCTTGATATATAATCTCTCGAATGAGATGAAAACACCTAAGAATATGTTTGGACTGTTGATGAGATATGGATTCCTTTGCTTGTGCAATGGCTCCATTATTGTCACAAAGGAGTTTTATAACATTTGATATGCTAGGAATAACCCCTAGTTCTGATATGAACTTCTTGATCCAAACAACCTATTTTGCATCTTCACTGGCTGCAATGTATTCAACCTCTGTTGTAGAACCAGTTGTTGTGTCTTGCTTTGAACTTTTCCATCTCACATCACCTCCATTAAGGCAAAACACAAAACCTGATTGTGATCGTGAGTCATCCTTGTCAGTTTCGAAGCTGGCATCAGTATAACCTTTCCTCACCTCCACATACAAGAAATGTATCCTTAGTTCTTCTTAAGTACTTAAGGATATTTTTAACCGCAACCCAGTGATTTTCACCAGGGTTTACCTGATATTGACTCGTCATGCTTAAAGCATATGATACATCTGGTCATGTACATATCATGGTATACCTGATATAACCAATAGTGAAGCATATAGAATATGATTCATCCGTTCTCTTTCTTGTGGAGTTGAAGGACACATTTTCTTCGAAAGAGAAATTGCATGTCTCATAGGCAAAAAATTCTTTCTATGATTCTTCCATACTAAACATTTTCAACACTTTGTCTATATATGTGCTTTGACTCAGACCTAGAAGTCATCTTGATCTATCTCTATAGATTTTAACTTCTAAGATATACACAACCTCACCCAAATATTTCATAGAAAAACAACTACCTAAGCAAGTCTTAACATACTATATAGTAGGTATATCATTTCCTATAATGAGTATGTCATCTAAATACAAGATTAGGAAAGAAATAATGCTTCCATTAGCATTTTAATAAACACAAGGCTCATCTTCATTTCTGATAAAACCAAATTCTTTGATTGCATCATTGAAACAAAGATTCTAGCTTCGAGAAGCTTACTTTAGTCCATAAATAGCCCTATGTAACTTACAAACCTTTCCAGTATTTCCTGGAGCGAAAAAACCTTCTGGTTGTGTCATATACACATCCTCTTCGAGTTTTACATTAAGAAAAGTGGTTTTGACATCCATTTTCCAGATTTCATAATCATGGAATGCAACTATTGCGAGCAAGATCCAGATGGACTTAATCATAGCAAGGGAGAATGTTTTGTCATAGTCTACACCATGAACTTTTCGAAAACCTTTAGCAACTAATCGCCCCTTTTATGTTTGTACATTACCATCCATGTTGGTTTTCTTCTTGAAAACCCATTTACACCCTATAGGTTTGACCATTTCATGTGGTTCAACCAAAGTCCACACTTGGTTTACTGACTTGGAATCCATCTCACATCTCATGGCTTCAAGCCATTTCTCATAGTCTGGGCTAGAGACTACCTCTTGATAAGTTCTAGGCTCATCTTGATCCATAAGAAGAACATCTCTATGTGTGGTAACGAAAAATCCAAATCTCGCAGGTGAATGGCGTTCTCTTTGGATCTGCGTAATGGTTGCATTTCTAAATCTGTTAATTGTTCGTCAATAACTTGTGAAACATGATCAACTTCAGGTTCATTGATATATTTTCTTGAACTTTCCAAGTCAATATTTCTACTCTTTCCTTTCTTTGAGAGAAATTATCTTTCGAGAAAAACTTCCGTTCGAGCAACAAACACTTTATTCTCATTAGGGTTGAAGAAATAATATCCCTTAGTTTTTTTAGGATATCCAACAAATATACACTTATGATATTTAGGTTCGAGCTTTGTAGACATCTAATGTTTTACATAATCTTTATAACCCTAAATCCTTATAAAAGACATACTAAGACGTTTCACATTTCATATCTCGTATGGTGTCTTTTGAACTGATTTAGATGGAGCACGATTTAGTATGAAAGCGGTTGTTTCAAGTGCATATCCCCAAAAAAAGTCAGAAGATCACTATAACTCATCATTGATCGAACCATGTTTAACAGAGTTTGATTCCTTATTTCAGAAACTCCATTCCACTGTGGTGTACCAGGTGGTGTATACTGTGAGACAATCCCACATTCTTTGAAGAGTTTATCAAACTATATGCTTAATTATTCTCCACCTTGATCTGATAAAAGTTCCTTAATACTCTTGCCTAGTTGATTATGTACTTCATTTTTAAATTCCTTAAACTTTTCAACGCTTTATATTTTAAATATACCCATACCGACTGTGTATTGAAGCAATATAATCCACCTCTGGCTTGTGTATTCATCGGTCCACATACATCACTATGTATTAACCCCAATAAAACACTTACTGGCTCACCTTTACTAGTAAAAGGAGCTTTAGTCATTTTCCCCAACAAGCAAGATTCGCATACATCATATTGTTCGAAATAAAAAAAATCTAAGAATCCATCTTTATGGAGTTTTGATATGCGTTTCTCACTTATATGGCCAAAACGACAATGCCAAAGATAAGTTTGATTCGAGTCATTTGTTTTTGATCTTTTAGTATTTATGTTATATATGGTGTTTTCATGATCCAAAATATAGAAACTATTAACCAATTGTGTCGAACCATAAAAACATTATCGAGATAAAAAGAACAACAATTATTCTTAATAATAATCTCAAAACCAATCTTGTCCAAACAAGAGATAGAAATAATGTTCTTAGTCAAACAAGGAAGAAAATAACAATCCTCTAAATTTAAATCAAGTCCACTAGGCAAAGATAAAACATATGTCCCTATAGCTAATGCAACAACTCTTGCTCTATTTCCCACTCGTAGGTCTATATCTCCTTTAACTAGATTCCTTCTCTTTTGTAGTCCCTATATAGAAGTAAAAATATGAGAACCACAACCGATATCTAATACTCAAGAAGTAGATGTTGACAAATTAACATCAATAACATAAATACCTGAAATAAACGTTCCATTTGCTTTTCCCTTCTTGACCTCTTTAAGGTAAAAAGTGCAGTTTCTCTCCAATGTCTTGTCTTATCGCAAAGGAAATGTTTTACTTTCTTGTTAACTCCCTCTTTGGGTTTTCAATGCATCTTTTCCTTTTGGTTTGGCCTAACCATTTCCATTAGACTTTGCTGCTACCTTTTTCTTTCCCTTTCCTTTGTCCTTGTGGACCATCAGAATGGGCTTAGGTCCAACATTTTTCATGTTACTTTCAGCAATTCATAACATGCCAAGTAAATGTGGAAAAGTGTTGTTAATTTCACTCATGTTGAAATTAAGGATAAATTGGCTAAAGTTATCTGGCAACGATTACATGATAACATTGGTAGCCAATTCATCTTTTAGAAGAAATCCCAACTTTTCCAATGTTTGGATGTAGCCCATCATCTTGATGACATGAGCTCCTACTGGACATCCCTCTGCCATTTTGCATTAAAATAGAGCTTTAGAGGTCTCATACCTCTCTTGACGTGCTTACCCTTTATATATTTCCTTGGTATTTTGAATCATCTCATATGCAACCATGTCCTTGTGTTTCTTCTGAAGCTCGGGAGTCATGGTGGCAAGCATTAGACATCCAACATCTAACATATCATCCATATGTTTCTTAAATTTGTCATTGTCACTCTAGAAGCATTCATTTTCGGTTCATCATGAACAGGTTCTTCAATGACACATTCATTCCTTTCCTGTTTGAGAATAATTCTCAAATTACGAAACCAGTCAAGGAAGTTTATGCCATTAATCTTCTCCTTCCAATGAGTGATCACAGTGATAAAGTGTTGTTTGCCATTAAATCTACAACAATGGAATTATTAAAGTAAGTGAATTTACTAAAAATTTTATAAACAAGTCTTTATTTACAAATTACTCCCACTATTTTATTCATAATTAAAAACCCTCTCGTTTTAATTTCGAAAAATTAAACGGAAATTTTTCTAGTGGGTGAGGTCCAAAATTCATCAATTTCCTAAATCAACTTTGACTTTTCTTTTAGGATAGTGATAATTTAGGTAAGTAACACTTTACTACTTACATCTCATGTAACTCCTCCTTTTGGTGAACAACTATTGTTCAAGTAATCTCATGACTTATCCAAATATTTAACCTCTAGGTTTCTAATCATATTAGAATAACCTAGCTAAGTTATTACCAATATCTCAACCGGTGAATATCACTTGCTTATTCTTCATGTTTAACCAAGATAAATTTATGTGCCAATGCTTTGGCAAAGCCCACACAATATTGATCGAAGCCTTAACGATGGTAAATATTGGACGGTTAAGTTAACTTAGATTATAAAGAATAATTTTGTAATTATCTCATCATTGTTCATTTTAATATTAGGCCCTTATTGATCTCATCAATATTCATTCTTATTTTATCATTTGATGCATTGCATATATAGCAATAAATAAGATGCAATGGTTATAGCCCAAAAACAATAACTCAGGTGGCCCATCCCAAGCCAATGAGAGAACCAAAATCCCTACAACCTATTAGGTATCTTCTCGCCTTTAGTTCAGTCCGTTCTTATGCTCTTTGTGAATCTTTATAGGATTAAAATTTTAAAAGAAACTCGTTTTACGTACGAGGGAGTAAGATGAGAATAGAAATACAATTGAGATATAGAAAGGCACGGCTCGCAAACCGTATTTCAAATTCAACCATTATAAATTGAACAAGGGATATAACCATGCATGTCAAACATCGAACAAAACAAACGTATCATATATAAACGTTGTTACGCCTTTAAAAAACAACACTTCCGTTTCTATAGAAAACCTAATGATTTGATAACACTTATCAACATAATCGTGTTTTTGGGATTTTCAATCCCAAAGGTTTTCTGCATCGGAATAACCATTGTTCCACTATCATACGTGATCTGCTATCACACACCCACCGATCATCATGTCAACAATTGATATATGAATTTCATACAATCCTTGCAGCAACACACAAATTGTAAAAAATATACTAACATATTAATCGTTACAGTTATCAAATCAAACAATAATATGATACATATTCACCAAAAATGATAAAACTAGATCTTGCATCTTATACATATCGTATAAACCAATAATTTAACCTCTACTGGCACTGTCGGCTTCACCCCATTGTGCAGTGGAAACAAAAATTCGACGATATCACCAACGATCCAAGTACGATAAACCAAAATCGGGAGGAAAATATGTGAATACTTACAACGGGTTCTTTAAAAAATATCAAGGACAGCTGCGGCTAATGATGGTGACGATCGGTTTGAATCGTAAGCCTCCACGAAATCACATCTCAGCCTCTCCTCAGTTCACTCGATTGAGAGTAATATTTGCTTTTCCTAAAACTATTTTGAGAAAAATGGCTGAAGATGATGTAAAAACGGTTGATAGACCTTACACCTCTTTTATATCCAAGTTACCCTAACATATTATGGATATTATTATTTCAAATTATTAAAATTTTATTTAATTAATTCAAATTAAATATTCAGGATAATTAAAAAATATGTATATCAAATATATATAAACTCTATATATTTTTTAGTAACGTACAAAAAATTGTACATCTTTGCTCATTTTAATCCTAGGATATGACATCTAGCAATATATCATTGTCACTTAAGTTACAAGAAAATATAATTCGAGATATCATCTTCATGCTTTTGATTACATCCTTTTTGTACTTCATATCTAGAATAGGTACAAGTCTTAGAATAGTCACACTTGTATAGCCCATCTATTGTTTCTTGATAACTAGAGTAGACTTTAATTAACGAATAATTTGTGATATCTCATATCAACTTATTCGAGCATGGCCATGCATTTCTAGTCTCACTCAATCAAGTGGCTTGTGATATAATGCCTATTATGTAGGAAGGACAAATCATATCTTAATTATACAAACCCACTATATATATTGAGATATATTCAATAACAGTTTTTATAGAGCAACTAATTATGAAGCATGTTTAACTACATCAAAACATACAATAATATATGTTGGGATAGCATTGATCTCAAGTATGAGGATCATACATATAGTCATCACCATGAGAAATGTTATGACTTTCACATAATAATCTAAGACATATGAGCATGGCGGGTCAATCCAATACATTATTCTCCAATAATATAATCATGTGTCAATTCAGACATCTCTATGTCAATGACAACTCGTTGTCATCAATCAATAACATGTTAGTCTTAAGTGTATTATTATTGTCCATGCCCATAGTAATACTTAACTAGGGATCTTTTAATAATAACAATTATGTTATTATATGGACTTTATTATCTTCCAGTTTATTTTAACACATATATAATTGAAAATAATAATGGTAATGCTTTTATTCAATAAAATCAATAAATAAAATGTATCATTACAATCATCATATGATTGGTCTTTGGGCATACTCTAACACATGTCATTTTCAAAATCAACATTTGGTTCAGAAACATCATTACTCAAACAGTTGATATCTTGAGACCTGCAAAGGGAAATGAATATCTTTCGGGCTAGAGACAAGGATTTTTATATTTATTGAAATAATGGCTATAATACAATAATAAAGAATTAAATATAATGTTTGTCATGGAGAGAATGAAGAAAATGATTCATTTCATTGAAAATAAAGATTAATAACAATCTGCCCTTACTAAAGATCTATATTACTTTCGGGCAAAAGTAACAAGTATGTTATCATGTATTACTCTAAAATTTGTTTGAAAAATATAGGAAGTTCTTTAACAGTAGTTGTTTAGAGTGTATCCAAGAGGACATGGATGGATCGATGCCAATGAGCTTCCCTAGTAGAATCATCTTTGATGGTATTGATACTCAGACTTTCCATCAAGGCTTCGACCTCTACAATTTTCTCATCGACCCACGGCTGCTCCAGTATGTCCATGACAAAACCTCTAGATGAAAATGTCTTAGTGATTAGTAGTATGACCATAGGTCCCCATACAATATACTCTCATTATGCTATATCCCTTCTTTTCTCCCTGAGTTTTTGGGCATCCCTGACCCTGTCATGGTAGGTAGGTCTATATTCAATCCTAAAGTTATTCCTTTTAGGTGTTGGTCCAAACCTTCAGTGATCCCTTGTAATCTCTTGCCCAAACCGTTTCTAGCTTTGGCTCTTTAAGCTAAAGTCTCATTCAGTTGCATTTGTATATTTCTCGAAAGCTAGAGAGAGGGCATTTTTTTCTTCAGGGATGAAAGTGGCATTGAAAAACTCCAAATACTGGAATGATGACTCCAGCACATTCTCATCCACCCCTATATATGGTACAACAGTAGTGATAGAAGCAATGATATCCTCTTCTACCTTGATGGTCACTAGAGTCATATCAATTATATATTGAAGTTTTTGGTAGAGATAGGAAAAACATATCCCATCCATATAGATCTATAGTCTTCCTAACAAACAGTTGTAGTTTGGATGGATATCTATGAATAAATATTTCACCTGAAATGTTACAGGACCAACCTTGAGAGGTATTGTTATTTTTCCCATGATTTTTTGTTCAATGCCATCGAACGTATGCACAATGTTGCCACAAACCCTCATTTGGGAAGCGTATACTGAGAGTCTATTTAGTGTGGTATATGACATGACATTTAAGATTGATTCATTGTTAATCAACACTCCTAACAAGATAACCCATTTGCAATGGGTAGTGATATGTAATACCTTGCATCTGCCTTTGCCTTCCTTAGATATCTCATCATCATAAAAGTAAATCAAGTTAGTTATCTACGTTGATTTGGTTCACCATCATGTCCACACATTCCACTAGTATATCTTTTCCTACTAAGGTCTCATTCAAAACCTTTATTAGTGTGTTTCGATACACCTCAAAATGCAACAAGAGAGATAACATCAAAATTTATGAATGAGCCTTACGAGGATGCTCTACTATATTATACTCACTGTGTTTCAAACATTTTAGGAACTATTGAGCTTCCTTAATATTGAAAGGTTCATTTATCATGTCCTCATTCTCATTTATTTCAATAGCTCTTGCCTTTTCAACTCTCCTAGGAGCGTAGCACCTCCCACTCCTAGTGAAACCTCTAACTTCATCAGTTTCATATTCTTTGTTCTCGGGAGTGTTGATTTGATATGTGTAATTCCAAGGGACACTTTTGTTACTTTTGTAGTCAAAAGGTATCGGTGCCTTTATCACCACCTTTGACGTTCTATTTCCCTTGCTCACCTCATAGCATGGTTTTGATATAATTAGAATTGGTTTCTTCATTTTTTTCCTCAGCCTTCTCTGAACCTTCTTCATATGCACAAACATCTCATTCACTCTTTAATGACTCTTCTTAAAATATTTGCATTTCTTTTTTATTCATCAATTCCCGGACCGTCTGCTTAAATTATTGTCAGTCTTAGATTTGATGACCCTCCTTATAATGGTATTCACAATAACCATCTGATCTTTTATCTGTAGACTTCTTCATTGGACTCAATTTCCCTCTCGCCATCATTTTCTCATAAACTCATCTTAATGGTGGTCTTACTTCCTCGATCTTTCTCTTAATTCTTCGACTTTGCTTGCCAGCATTAACTCCCTGATTTTTGTAGTTAGAAGTGGATTTGCAGTAACACATGGTATCTCTGATTATTTGAATGATACTAACTTCTTTTTGATTAAATCTTCTACTATCCTTTTGAAGGTAAGAGACTTTTCAATTGTATGCCCCCGAATATTGGCATGATACTCAAAGGTCTTGTTCTCATTGTACCACTTGAAAAAGGTGGTTCAATCAAATGCACAAACTTTGGTGACACTACATGTTCCTTGAACATTCCTTGGAAAATTTCATTGTGTGTCATCGAAATAGGTGTGAACGATGCGCTTTCATTATTGCTCTCACTCTTTACTGTCCCTTGAGATGCGAAATTTCCAACTTTTATCTTGTTCATAGAGAATTTTACATTGTTTACTTCTCCTTCCTTCTTTTTCAAAAATGGTTTCTTTGTTGAGCTTTGGGCACCAGCAATTTGACCCTTCTTCAAAGCCCTCTCAATTATTTCCCCACATCACTAAGTCAGAGAAACTTTTTGTAGCCACCTTTAGCATATGGTTTATATAAAGGGATTTTAAAGTGTCAATGAACATCGTTATGAACTCTCTTTCAACCAATGAGTGGTTAACTCAGGTAGCAATATCCCTCCATCACTATGCATACTGACGAAAACTTTCATTTTGGTTCATCTCCATGTTCTAGAGAGTAACCCTATCGGGCATCATGTCATTGACGTGATATTATTGTTCCTTGAAAACATTTGCTAAATCCTTTCAAGACCTATCTTAGAAATTGTCAATTGATTATACCACCTTGGAGCTGATCCTGTTAGGCTTGCTTGAAAGCAATGAATTAGGAATCTATCGTCTCTGACGAAACTAGTCATTTTTTTGCAGGACATTGTCAAATGTGCGGTGGGGCAAGTCTTACCCTCATATTTTTCAAACTCGGTCGTTTTAAACATTGGGGGTAAGATTAGATTAGGCACCAAACTCACCTCCATTGCATCAATTCATCTTGGGAGCTTTGCACTCTCATTACCTTGAATAAGTCTTTGCATCAGTCTTTTAGATATTCTGACACATCATTCTTGGCTCTCTCGATCTCCTCGAGATCCAGCGCACTGTATTCATGCGAATTAGTTTTGGGATTTTTATGGCCACTCGAGCTTTGATGGTAGAGGAATCTATGAGATGCACATTAAGCTTCTCAGGAGAGATAACCAACTTCAGAGTAGATTCCATTGATGTATATTTAGAAGTCTCAACCAATACAACATTTGGTTGTTACCCTACTTCAACATGTAGCCCATATAATTTTTCCATTTTATATCATTCGCCATGCTAGTATGATTTTGCAGCATACGATCTATGGTTGATCTCTGTTATTGTTCCATTTTCACTTCCCAATGTTGTTTCATCTTTATCAAGTTCTCATGCATTTCCTTTTTCAACTATTCAATATTAGCATCCATGGTTTTGCTTTGAGTGTTATGAGGATTTCGAGTTTTGCCTGCTAGTATCTTCTGCCACACAATCCTCCATGAATTAATTTAATTGTCTTTTTAGATATGAATGCATATTATTGGTGATATATTAACAACAAAACAAAGAAATAAATGCTTATGCAAAAATAATAATGCAAATGCAAATGTAAATAAAAAGGCATTGATACTAAGAGTGAAGATTGTAGAACAACTTTTATTGAATGAAAAGTTTCGCTCATTACAAAGTAATTCAATTATAAATAGGGTCTAGCCTTCAAACTCAGCTTTACAATTTCATTCATGATTAAAGATCGTATAATCAGAGATTGGACTAGTGTGAAGTTGAATAATTTCAATCCTATTAGCCAATTCCCTTGTATGTCAAGCTACTTTACTCATTTATGCTATGGCTTCACTCAGCATGCGTTCACGTTCTCCAACCAAACCATGGTAGTATTCATATTGTCTTTTCATCTAGCATTGATACGGTTGATTTCTTTTTCTAGGTTAGTGATTCGAATCCAACATTGTTCAAGCTTACCCATTAACTCCATAATTTGATCTTGTAAAGCCTTGTTCTCCTCTAGAGAAACTCTAAGTCCATCGATGCATGCGGGACTTACACTTGAAGCAGAGATTGTTTAAGGTATGAGATTTGGTTCTTAAGCTCGTCATTCCTAGTTTGGGATTGGTTCAACTACTCTTCAAACCTTATTTGCAATTCTCTCATCTTTCTAGTAATATAATCCACTTATCGACTTTTCGTTGAAAACCTTTGCATCATGACCCGATCTCTACATGTTTCCTATCAAGGACATTGTTCCAACTTTATCTTTTGGACCATAATTCATCTTTATTTTTCTCTATTTCTTCTTCGATCTCTTGGATTCTTCACTCTCTAGCTTCAAAATCTTCAAGTATGCTATTCATTTCAGTTTCCAACCCTTGGACTCGGTTTTTCTCATCCTCCATCTTTTTTAGAATATCTTTTTTTCTTTCTTAAACTTTTGGGCTTCACAGTTTTCAATCTTGAACTGCTTTATTAATTCTCTTTTTTCAGCTTCTAACCCCTCTATATTTGTTTTCTTAATTTCTAACTTCTTTGACTAACGTTTTTTTTCTCAACCTTAAGACTTTTAGCTCGATGCTTTACATCTGCTAGCTCTCTAGCCATTGTTGTGGGGCTTTAATTGATCAGCTCTCTTCTTGCTCGTTCTAGCTTTTGATAATCTTTTTTCAAATCTTCTAACTCAGCTTCCACCACCTCTTCTTTTCTTTTCTCATCATTTTGAATTGTTTAGCATAAAGCCAACATCAAGGTTTAACATGAAATTCTCCCTTCCATCTCTTTCATTCTCTTAGCATCCTTGGCTTTTTCCACCTCAAATTATTTTCTCTATATTTCCAAGTTTGAAGGAATTTTCCTGAATTGCTCTTCCATCAACATTGATCATTCTCCATAAGCTAAGGGAATCTTATCATTTACCCTTTTAATTTTCTAGGGTTCATAGTCAGGGGTTAACATGATGTCAACTTCAACCACCTTCATTCTAAAAGTCAACCTTCATGAATCAACTACATCTTTGACTCTCTTTTTATAGTTGATTTCTTTGTAATCAAACTCAGCATTAGCAAGTCCATAGGTCATTGGGACGAACTATCGAGTACCATATTATCTCAAAACTAAAAAATGAGCATATCCAACTCCTCCCCACAATCCCAAAAGTGTGATCCAATCAAAGTCTCCATATTTATACAAGATTTGAGTGTGCATCAACCATGGGGTTTGTCATGCTATATTCTGATCTTGAAAGATTTTTAAAGAAATTGATCCACTGGTCCTTATGTGATCTCTCGGGCCACTCCTTTGTAAGGTACTCTGCAATAGGTGAATAGTCCTTCAAGAAGCGATTATAGTTGACCTTTTCTTCTTTCTAGAAATGACTCCTGATCCATACAGTGAGCAGTTAAACACACCCCATGAAGTGACCTCATCCTAGTCTTCTACAAATATTCAGAGATCTAAATGTCTTAACCAGGATTGCGGGTACTGGATTTAATTTCTCTTCAACTTTTCAAATAAATCAATAATGACTAACTCAATGAGACCTAGGCAGTTAGGAAAGATCGCCAAGCCATAGATCCCTAGAGCTAGGACATCACTTCTAAAATTTTCATCCATGTGTGCCTCGGCTATCTTTTGCAAGTGGAACCATAGAACAAATTCACTTATCCCTTTTCATTGTAGGAAATTAGTCACCCACTTTTCACTCATGCCTAATATTTTTACGAGTTTTACTTTGAAGGATGGCCCTTTTGTTAACTTAGAATAGATCTTGTCCACTTTGACACTTTGGTATGTTCAATAAGAAGTGGTATTCTTCTAAGTTGGAGCCATGTCCTTGCAATTGAACATGAAGCAACTATAGGCTGGAGTCCAGAATTGTATCATGCTTCGAATCAGGATTGGGTCTGCAATGACATACATCATATAGAATATATCTCCATAGATCTGTTGAAATACTTGTTTTTCACTAAACCTCCAACTTTCCCAAATCTTCTTAATATTTTGAAGCTTATTTTGTTTGATGGTGATTGGTCTGTAATTAGAAAGCTCTGACATGTAGTGCTCTGGTAGACTGTCTCCTTGTTCTTTTGCTTTGCTTCGGACCAGTTTCACATGCCTACAAGATTCTCTTCTTTGTTTAGTAAACTTTTCTCCATCGTGAAAGTCCTATAATCTAATAAACACTTACGGATCAATAATCTCTTTCTAATGTTATGTGCATATAGTATGAAGAAAAAGGAAAACAACAAAACAAAACAAACAAATTAGTTGGTTAAAATAAATACATAAAGTTAATATAAGACATAAAAAGGTAAACAAATTATTCCTACCCTCATGTGATCTACCCAAACTTGATTTATTAAAAAATGGTCCTACCGATACATGCTTTCTACCCTTATGTGTTTATTGGGCAATTAAAACCTAGTCGCATACTTTTTCTATTTCACATGCCTTTATTTGAAAGAATAAATATATTCTACTACTTTAAAAATAAAAGAGAACGTTAGAGTAATTTCCTCCTTTGTGTACACCTATTTCGGTACCTATTAACGAATAAAGGTTCGATATAACTATACCTAGGGTGACTATTATATGGTTCACTACATGCATGGTTTCGGCTCTAATGGGGAAAGGATACTCGAATTGTCCTTGTTGTCAATGCCCCCTTGAGCTACCAAACCCTCAACCTTAACCCATTATAGGTATAAATGGATCGAGTTCAATTCAAGGGGATACACTTTCATATACCCATACGAGGAATAAATCCCTATGAATTTATACGGCATGTGTACCCCATAGGTTATTTTCTAAAACTCGTATGAAGAATGAATTCTCATGAGAGCAAAGTGTTCACCCCTACTTACTTAGGACGGAGCTCAGGTATAGAGCTTATGTCATGAAAATACACTATTTAAAGAAACATGCAATGATACTATTTGAATTATAACAAAAATGAATTAATCAATACTATTATTTTTATAAAAATAAACTCGATTTATTTCAAGTTCACCTGCCATTTGAATGTCTTCTTGAATTGCACCACTTCTATAAAGTTGTTCTCTTTATGCCCATTCTATGATAAATGTTCTTGAAAAATATTACGAGTAAAAAAAGTTATTAAATTATCATATCAAATATTTAGGGTATATCATGATTTAAACAACTACATCATAATCTTGGTATCCAATATTTGTAACTATATTTAAGTACCCATTATGAAATATATACATCAAATATTAACATGTGATAATAAAAAAACATAGATTAAAACAAAAAATAGAATAATAAAGGGACCAAATCAGTAAATCCATGGCTTAAAAAGATGATTAAATCATAACTTAGTAGAAATAACGAGGACAATTCTAAAAATACAATAAACTAACCCTACAGTGCCCAGAATGTAAACAGAGCAAAAATTAGGTACTTAGAGCATAAATAACCATTTATTCATATGATAAGGCATGTAAGACTATAATGGAATAAGTTGTAAATTAACAGCCAACATCCAATATGAGAGACTAAACCATAATGCATTAAAAAATAAGTAGTGATTTAAATGCAAAACAAATAAAAGTTAAAGCTTAAAACATAAAAAATAAAACTTGTATTTAGTGACCAAAATGGAACTTTACGAAACTATACGGCTCAAAACGGGGTTTATCTAAGCGCTAAAACGCGCGTACTCCCAGAACGACGTCGTTTTCCGTATGAATATATACTAAAAATCACGGCAAAAATGATCATAACCCTCATTTGTGCCATTTTCATTTTTTACCTAAAAAAGCCCAAAAAGAAGCTCTCCTCCCTTCTCTTCTCCTCCCCGACGGAGGTAAACTGATACCCTCTGCCACCATAAATCTATGGTCATAACGTGGGGAAAACACCCAAAAAGGTCCATTTTCCTCTCTTCTCGCTTATCTCCCTAAAATTTAACCACTCTTCGAAACTTAAGAACCTAAACCCCAACCCTAGAGAAAATGATGAAGGCTATTTACCTTTGGAGCATTTTCCTCTCACTAATGAAGTGAGTGTGACCTCAGTTTGAAGGAAAAATGTGAGTTTTTTTTTCTTTTTCTTTTGGTTTCTTTCTCTCGGTTTTTACGACATTTAACTGATGATGTAAATGGTTGGGGTTTTTAACTTTTATATCCCTGTTTTTTTTTTTTTTGCTTCTTTTCTGTTAAAAGAGAACAATTCTCTTTTCTAATTCCTTTTGTTTTTTCTTTGAATGTGTGAGATGCCTCGAAAAAAAGGCTCCTTAGCGATTGATGACTCGATTGTGGCTAGATCAGACGGTTGGGAGAGGCTATCGACAGCCTATGTTGTCTCCTTGCGCGCGGGGTTCTATCACCCTACCACTATCATGTTAGAGGGGACAGAGAAGAGGTGCAAAATTGCTCTGCTACATCGGGTACGATCGACGTGGCACCTGGCTTGATGTGGGGACCAACTTGGGTGAGCGTGGGAAGTGGGAGAGCTCGCGCGTACCTCCGATGTGGGCAGATCAATGTTTGCTCTCCTCTAGAGACGGCGATGGCTAGCTAGGGTTTCCCTAACCCCCTTTGCATCTTTTGATCTGGACCGTTTGATGGGTCCAGATCATGAAGCTATGGATGGTGCGGCGCTGAAGAGGATCTAGAAACCCTAATGGCTGATGCGATCTGAACCGTTATATGGGAAGAGATCCAACGGTCCTTGTTTGGCGATGTTGGACAATAAGGTAAGAAACCCTAAGAGGTTGGGTCACACACATGGGCTTCACTCCTACTGCGCCTGAAACGGTGGGTTGTTTGTTTGTAAATCTTAGGTATGATTATATGGGATTCTTTGTGTAATATTAGGATCTGCCAAACTATATAAATGCATATTAGTACCCTTATTTATTAATATATTTATATGTATTTATATTTAATATCATATATTTCATAATTGAGACTTTGTGTATATATATATATATTCTAATACATTTAATAATAATAATAAATAATTATAATAAATATAACTAATCTCTAAATATGTCACTTTCAATTAAATATAATTAGACATTAATAATAAGACTATAATTAATAACCATGAATATTTGATAATGTAATAAAGTGATAAACTAAAATAGAAGTTAATAAGAAATAAAATAATAATGATAAAATAAAAAATGAGATAAAATAAAATAACAAAAAAATGAAAATAGAATTAAAAATTAAAGAAAATATAAATTGGATGAAATTTAGTGTCTACATAAGGATCACAATTTGAGGGTGAATTTAGAAGAATTTAGAATGTTTAAAAGTTTGGTAACGAATTTAGAACGAGTCATAGAATAGGGATCAAATTAACATGTTCAAAAGTTTAGAGACTAGATTATAATAAGAGTTATAGTTTGGGGATGTATATTGCAATTAACTCAACCCAAAAATAACTTTTAAAAAAATCCACCAACTGTAAAACAATCCAACTAAAACCAATGACTAGTTGATTTAGTGGGATGAGGCAGTAAATGTCTAAAGCATGGTCAAGATTTTGAATCTTAACGTTTACGAATAGAGCAAACTTGGTTAGAAGGATCGTCATCACCTCTGTAGTATTTGATCCGTATTAATTAATTAATAAATCAAATACTTGTGATTATACCCAAAAAAACAATCAGTTGATCTAGTAAGATGAGACACTAGATCCCTTAAGCAAGGTCAGGAGTTTGAATCTTGATGTTTGTGAATGAAACAAACTTAGTTGGGAGGGTCACCCTAGCCTCTATAATATATTTTCCAGATTAATCAATTAGTATATCAGATACCGGTGATTATATATCAAAAGAAAAAACAACTCAACTAAAATGAGAAACCTTAAACGTTGTAAGGCCAGTTGAACCCTGGTCATGGTAGATGAACCCTGCAGCTTTTCTTATTGAGTTGATGATAATTTGCATGCTTCTTTGTATAATTTTATTTTAATGTAAAATCTCCCGTCCATCTCTGATGATTCCAACGTATAGGCTACCGTTGTGTTTGCCTTTTTCTTAATCTTCACGTGCAGCAAATGGAAAAAATGATAGGGATTGTAAAAATGTAGTTTCTTGAAATATGATGGTGGCATGTAAGTAACTAAAAAACAGGTGATGTCTTAAATTTATCCCACCTGCTCAGGTTTTATGCAAATTCTGATGTTCTTATCCAAACAAATCCACTGCAACCGATAACACAAACAACGAGAGATAGATAAAAGATTTTATGTTATTGAACGAATTTATAATATCTTAGAAGGAACGAATTTATAATATCTTAGAAGGAACGAATTTATAATATTTTAAGAACGAAAATATATTATCAATAAAAATACAAAATAAGAGTTTTTTACAGCGTTTACTCAAAAAATGCCACTATAAATTTATTTTGCTGTAGTGAATGTTATATTTTAACTCAAATTATAATATATAATTATGATGTAGTTCAAATGGTTGAAGACAACTTGATAATTGAGTTTATTTAATAAGTAAATACTTATTTTAGGCAAAATTCTTATTGAATAAAAATTCTTGGTAATAAAGCATTTGACTTTATAAATAGAATAATATCTCTTAGCCATTAGAATTATGTGAGAGGGAACTATTTTAGAGAGATGTAACTCTGTTAGGATCTCTGCAACTTTTCTTTTTGATAAAAATCACTAAATTTATTAAAATTAGGAAATATTCTAAATTGCAATAAATATTTACAATCATAATTGTAAATTAATTACATAATTAGGATAATTTCTTATAATCATTAAAACAAAACTAGCAACTTAAGATCACATAAGGACCGAAAGATTAAAATCTAATAAAAAAACTCGAACAAAGATAAATACAAACAGATCTGATCGCATCGATAAACGAATCATAAAAAGGGGGTCAAGCTACAAATAAGATTCAGACAACATGAAAAGCTATCCATGAACACATAACGAGTATCCAAATTCAATCTGAGAGTCTGAAATAGTGAATATTAACAATATAACATATAAGTGTCATCTTGATTAGTCACGGTTGACAACCCTTAAAAAAGATAAGTGAAAACAACGTCCAAACGACCGAAAAACATGCCAAAAGGTTAAAGAAAACGTTTCATAAAGACAGATAAAAATATGCCATACAAGCAGACTTATGAAAATAAAAAACAAAATAAAAATAAAAATATAATATAAGAAAATAAAAAGACAATAAAAAATATAGACAGTTGACAACCAAAATAAAAGTTGATGTCCATCCTTATCAACAAAGACAAAAAAAGAAAGGGATGAACGACTTACCAATGAAATCTCTGTAACTTTTGAGGTTTATGTTATAGAGATAGTTTTGTAGGGATATTGTGAGAGTAATTTTAGATATTTCAAGTTTTGGCATAGATATTGAATTTTTACATATGATATCATGTGTGATATAGTGAATTATTATTTTCCTCACTTGTGAAAAGCATAATTGAATTGCGTTATTTCTTAGGCATATTTTAGTTTATGTTGATATCACGTATATATTTTTCTGTTATCAAATTTCTAACAATAAATATTTAAAATATATAAAAAATTTGAAATATTTAGAAGAGAACGACCACTCTCGTTAATCCCACGATCCATCACTATATGAAACCGACAGTACATTTAAGAGTGCCGTACTTGTTAGTATTATGTTGGTGGGTTCATTCAATGAAACGCAGCAAATGGTTGCAGAAGTGAACGTGAGCCATTGAAGGCACTTATGGGCAGTACACTTGTAGGCCATAGCAGATTAGTCATTGCTAAATGGTTTCATGGATTTTTTATTTATTTTTTTATTAGTTTAGAATAAATACAAGGTAGTTTTCTCTTAAAAGATAATTTTCAATCTTTTGATATTAGATATTTGTACTTCTAAAATTATTGATGCTTGAACCAATCTTTTGAGGAATAACAATTCCTAAATGATTCCATGGATACTTTCGAAATACAGAGACTATTACAAACGGCAATAGAATTTTATTCAGTCGATAACTTCATTGATTTGGGCAGAAAATACAGTGAAAAAAACCGAACACATGAACGCATTCAGACCGGCACCAGGATCCAAACACCACCAATAATATGCAAGCACAGCGACAGACTTACGGCGGCGACAACCGATGACTTTGCAGGAACGTATCGCACTATCTCAAGACCACCTCGTACGACTGTTTCATGAGCAAATTTCACACATTTTTGCATGCCTTGACTCAGTACCTCAAGCAAAGCTTGTAGGAAAGATCTAGCTGTTTCGAAAGCAATCCTTCCACTCAAATCAAGTACAAATTTCTTGTTTTTTGGTTCTGCTAAAGTTGATGTCAGCTTTCTAACCCACCCATCATCATCATCATCATGAAATGAGTCCCTTGCTTCATCATCTTCTTCTTCATAAAGTACTTGATGAGATGTTCTCACAAGAGTCTCGCAACATTAGAGACAGTGACCAACAGGTTTCTCACTTGTGTTTCATGGTTAGGATTTGTCAACCCTGAGAAGAACTGATCAAAAGTGTTGGCATCTTTAGTCTTTTCAAGATAAACACACACCATGGAACTGACAAACACTTGGATACAATCCCCAATCAGATTTCTAAACTCATCACCACAACACACAACGTTCAACCAGCTGCTCGGGATCGAGTTATAGTTCGAGTTCAAATATCCGACATCAGATTGTTGCCGCTCTGAACAAGCTGCCATGGCCAAATTCCTAGCAAAGCTCCCAACAACAGCAGAAGCAAAACCAGCACCAGCTTCAGTGAAAAGATTATCCATTGCTTGATCCATTGAACTTCTACTTGCCTCAGATTTGCAACCACTGTAAATTCCTGCAGTCAAGGCTTGTGTAACCTTTGATATGGACTGCGAGAACTCATTGGAGCTTTTGATTTTGGAAACTTGTTTCAAACTATGAGGAATTTGGTTTGATTCTGATTGAAGAAAACCATTGAAATATTTGGAAACAACTCCGATTGTTTCAGCACAGTGGGAGATAGATTCAGTAATGGAAACCAAAGCTCCTAAAAGCTTGAAAACTCCGTTTCTCTTTTGAGCTATGGCTGGAAAGTGATAAACTCTATAGAAGCCATAAGTAGTTAAACCAAAAGCAGCCATTAAAGCAACCCACTTCTTCTTCTTTAGGGTAAATTCCATGCCCTTTGAAGCCAATTGTAGCTCCATAAGTTCCTAAGAGGAAAAAAAAAGATTTTGGAAAAGGCCAAGAAAACTCACCTCAACTGAACTTTTTATTCTTCTCCTAATGAAGCCTTCCAGGAGATGAATATTCAATCATATATATATAGAAACCTTTTTTCTTACATTTTATGTATTCTTTTACATGAAAATAGGTTCAGTTATCTTATTTTAAATCTATTGTTATTATAAGCAGGGGCGAGCACAAATTAAATTAGGAGAGAACAAATTATTTAACTATAAAATAAATAATATTTTAGAAAGTAATTAAATTATAAAAATTAATTATAGCATTAATTTCAAAACCGATAATATCTCAAAAAATTATACCAATTATTTTAAAATTCAAATGTAATTAAATCGAATAAATTAATTATAGCATTAATTTTAATAGCAGAAAACTGAATATTTAACGTTCATTTGTCTCACGTAAGCCAAAGATGTTTTCAGCAAGAAGTGTTTTTGGCTTACGTAACATAAAATATTCAACAACAATAATAAAATCATATTCCCATATATAATAAGGTAAGGGGAGGTAGTGTAGTAGGCTGTCTCCAACGTCAGGTTCAGAGCAGTTTCCGTGGAAGACCTCCGGCAGTCAAGGAAATTAATAATAAAGATAAAATATAATGCATGTATAAATAAATAAATAAATAAATAAATAAATAAATATATAGTTGAACAATCTTCATATGCAATTATTATATGCGCGTCTGTAACATAAAATATTCAAAACTCTTTAAATTGAGATTGAAATGAAAGAAAAAAAAATATGAGTAAAAAATATAAAAAAGAAAACTATATTAATTTTATTTGAAAATAACAAACGTGTGTGGTACATATAGTATACATGTAAGTGCACAAGCAAGAGTTGAGCGACGATAGTGATACATGTATTGATCTTTTAATGACTCAATAAATATATACTTAAAATATTATATTTAAACACTTGAAAACTCACATATGTAAATAATATGGGTTAAAAAAATCAAACATTTTAAATTTTTTTTAAAAATATTACATTTTTAAATTTTTGTTTTAAATAAAAGATTTTCAAATTATCAAAATGTGACATATGTCGCATAACAGAATTTTTTATGATATTATAATCAAAATACATAAAATAATAACGCTTGTAATATTAATCATACAAATTAACTAAAATAATTTGAATACTAGAAAAAACAATATAAATTTAGATATTTATTTTTATATTATGCCAAACATAAAGCTGATAAAAGTTAAACGTAATAAGTATATAGAAGGCAATGACGTCAAAGCACTTGTGCAATGACAGCCGTCTCGTGCAGGAAAAGATAAGATATTTGATATAGATAGGGATGGATCTACAATTACAAAATTATATAAGTTTTATTTGCATATGAAGTTTTATTATCCAAATTATTTAGTTAATGATTTGAAAATTAGTGGTGTTATAAAAAAATATAATAAAGATCATTATTGATTTAAATATTTATATTGAATTGACAAATTCTAAAATATCAATCACAAAAATTTATAAAAGAAAATATAAAATTTATTTATTTTATTTTACTTATTTATATTTTTTGCATGAATCACATGACCTCGGTGGTAAATGAATTTTTTTATTACTTGAGGTCCCATGTTCGAGCACTGACGATGTCAGAGGTACGAGCGATAAATCTCAAATGGTTGAGAGTTACCTTTGAACATATACTATATTATATTTATTTTAGATTAATAAAAAAATCTATAAAATTTATTTAATTTTACATAATAAATTTCTTATATATTATGTTTACAAAATTATCTCGGCATTCTATTAGATATGGTTTTGAAAAAATTGAAACTAAGTATTAAAATGATTAAAACTGATAATTTAAGTACTAAATGTGTAATTTATCCTTTTTTATTAGTTTCACCAATTTAAAAAATAAAATGGACTGTTGCAATTATATCTAGGGTAAATTACGTTTTGGTGCCACCAAAAGATATTGTCACGTCATTATTGAAAAAAATAAATATTTCATGTTAGGAGTTCTGTTGATTTTTTAACGACATACTACTAATATTAAAATGTAACGTTAGTGGTGATTTTGAAAAAAATAATTGAGTGGCCAAAATAAAACAAATATAATAATTGGGTGACTAGATACATAGTTAATCTTTATACTAGTGGGCCTGTGACCAAGAGTTCTTAAATTTGAGCCTCAGACCATATCAAAAACTAATATTTGTCTTTTTTCTTGATAAAGAGAACTGAAACTCCCCCACAACGATATATTAGATTGTATAGAGCCTACGGCCAAGAGTTTTAAAATTTGAGCCCCCAATTCTTTAAGTTCGGTAGGAGTTGTACAATATGGGGAAATAGAGACCGGTGGTTGCGCCTTTATATCAAGTTCCACTTCACGAACTCAAGATAATCGAGGAAGTTCCTCTGAAAATACATCAACATATTCACAGACAGTTGGAATTATTCCCAACTTGACTTGGCTCGAATTTCTTTGCATCGATGGTGCAGGCCAAAAACATCTCTCAACCTTTCCAAATCATTTTCTCAGCCTTTAATAGTTGAAATCACTATGGTTAGATAATTACTTCTTTCCTTGTCACCATAGTGTTATTCTGACTCATATCGAGTAGGAACAACCTCTTTTTTCCACAATCAACTCAGGTTTTATGTTCACCTAAATATTGATGTCGGAACTCCCCTAAATATTGGCTTTAACATAAATTAAACATCAGAATCTGAAAACCTCAACCTAAACCATCTCAACGGAGATAGCTCGAGGAAATGATCTAGTCACTTACTACGGATTTGGAACATAATTGATCTTTTCAGGTTTATTGAAATAAGATTTGGTTGGTTCTTGATTTAGAGGTTTCTTCTGAGGTAATAGAAAATATATTGTCTAAATCTCTTTTTGATTTTACGAGAATTACCACTTCGTACTTCACGAATTTTCTGAGCAGACCCAATGAAAATAACCCGATGCACAAACTCTTGGAAATCCTATATTAGTTTTTCTGTATACAGAAAGACTCGAACGCGATACTTGTTTAAACATATCAAATTTCTTACCACTTAAACCGATCCCATTAGTCATATTATTTACTAGTCATTACATGTCTAACAATGTAATAAAAGTACATAACTATTAGCATTATAATTTTTTTTATTATGGTAAATATTATGTATACTAAAAGACTCCGAGGTTGCTTAAACGAAAACCTCGACCAAGTGCAACGGTGAAATTTTTCCTTGTACTTATCTTGGCCTTCCTTTAGGATGTTTGAAAAATTCTCTTGTGGCGCCCTGTTGTGCAAAAGTTCCCAAAAACAAATTGCAGGATGGCAAGAAATTTCCAAAAAATAGGTGGAAAAAACATGGTTAGAAAATGTTTTTCATGTTAGGGGTGAGTATTCAATCGAGTCAAATAAAAAAGTTTCAAGTTATTCAAATTGACAGGTCATATTTTATGACTCAAACTTAATAAGAAATTTTTTCAGTTGAGTCGAGCTGTTCAAATTTCTATATAAATTTAATTGTAATCATTTATAGTATTAAAGTACAAATTGATTTTGATTTTTTGATTTACTCTTACCATATATATATATATATATATATATATATATATATATATATATATATATATATATATATATATATATATATATATATATATATATATATATATATTCTTTTCACATATAATATTATTTAATATATCAAATAGAATCTAAAATTAAATATTTATAATTGTAGACACCTATTTTCGTCAGAGACTTCAAGGGGCTTATTTATATGATAATATATATATATTAATATATAGTATAGTTTTTGAAGAATTATAATATATATTTTTTTTAAAAATTGTTTTGAAAACATATAATATATAGTTTTTTTTTAAAAAAGTGTTTTTGAAAACATATAATATATTTTTTTAAAAGGGTTTTTGAAAACCTATATAATATAGTTTTGAAAACATATTTTGAATATATAGATATATATAGTTTTTAAAAAAAAATTATGTTATGTTATGTTATGCTATGCTATGCTATGCTATGCTATGCTATTCTATGCTATGCTATTCTATGCTATGCTATGCTATGCTATGCTATGCTATGCTATGCTATGTTATGTTATGTTATGTTATGTTATGTTATGTTATATATTATTTATAGTATTGTTTATTTATTACTAATATTATTTTTCGGTTTTCTTTTTTTATGTCCAAGTCTGGTCCAATAAAAGGGGTTCAAATATCCAAGTCCAAAAATGGAGCCCAATCGAGTAGCCTGATCTGGTAGACCCGGTGGAAAATCATAGGCCCAAGAAGCAAGCCAGACCACTAGGGTTTCATCATTAAGTCCATCGCTGCACAAATAAGAGTCGTTAGATCGAGATGGAGATCAACAACCAGAATTGTAAAAGAGCCATGGTTTTTAACCCTAAAATATCATCACACTACAACCAATCTTGTACTGTTGGATCTGCAACCAATCCAACGGTAAGATCAAATCCCAGAAGGTTCCAGAAGCTCGAGAGCCACCGATGACAGCGCGTGGGAATCACGCGCCTACGAGATTACTAGTCGCTCGAGATTTCAGTGTTTAAAATGCAAAGATCGAAGCAACTCGGTCTGAACCATTAGAGATCTCCAGTCAAATACGAACCACGAACAACCAAAAAATAACCCCAAAGATCATAGCAACTCGGACTGAACCATCTGAGATCTTCGGTCAAACACTTACAACCGAGAAACAACCCGAAAATACTCAAAAATACCCCAAGATGCTCGAAAACCACCACTGTCGGAGGGGTTATATAAACCCCACCAAGCCATCGAACCAAACACAACAAGAAATCGAAAATCCACCAAGAACACAACAGCAAAGATCGAAGCAACACAAAAAAATCGAAATAACAGAAATATCAAGAAACAAATATCACATGGCAATCATAAGAAAAAACACTAAAAATATAAAAGGCATCAAAGTCGAGCGTTGGTCTCGGTTCGAAAATGAGGAAAATTGTCAGTCACTGTTGAACAAAGGTAATACCCGAGAGGTTTTTCTTAGTTCTACTTTGATATGGGTGTTGTTTGAGCGTTTTGGTGGTCAGTTTTGGGTTCAGGACATTAAGAGGGAGCTTTGGGATATGCCTTTAGGTTTTCGGCCACCGGAGGCGGTGGCCGAAGTGGCGGTCCGGGGAATGATGTCTCGTCTGGAGGGTGGCTGGCTATAGGCCGGTCGATTTTGAGGGAGAGAGTTTTGAAGGTTTTATTTTTAGAAATGGGTTAAAAATGATTTTTTTTTTGTTTTAAGGGCTATTTATAGGGTGGGCCAATGTGAAATTATGAAATGGTTATATTATTTTCGCAGTCCAAGCACTTTTGATACATAATTCATTTTGGTCACCTGTTGTAAATTTGCCCTGGAATTTTAAATTAATTCAATTTAGTCCCTATTTTATTTTTTATATTTTTTATAATTTAATCCACTAACTTTTATATTTCTCCTTGCAATTTTCAATTAATTCAATTTCATTCTTGAATTTTAATTCTTTTCAATTTAATCTTTTTAATTTAAATTTTCTTTTTAATTTAAATTTATTTAATTTTTACTTTATTCTAACCCTAATATTATTTCTTCGCATTTATTCTTTTATCTTGTTTTATTTTTTATTTAACTTTATTTTTGACTTTTTTAGGACAATTTTAATCAATCAAAGGTAAGTAATTCAGATCGAATTTCAAATTTTAATTTAACTTTTAATTTTCGTAATTAAGATAATCAAAAATTAAATTAGTACTGAAAGAGCAGTACAAGGGTGCTAATCCTTCCTTGATTGTAATTGACTCCTGTTAGAATCGAAGAGGCTCAATTGAACAACCGAAAATTGCACTAGGGGGTGAATTGCCAATAATTTGATTAGGAAGTATGGAGAGAAAAAGATAGAGAAATTTGGCATAAATATTTATAGTGGTTCGACTTATCAACCAAGTCTACTTCCACTACAAGCTCCTCACTTAGGATTTTCTAACAAATTCACTAATTTGTTCTTTCTTTTTAAAGGATCAAGAGATAACCTTTACACTTTCTATCTTTTTACTTGGCTAAGATAGAACCAAAAACCCTTTACAAAAAGGATAAAAGAAGTAAACAAAGAAACCTCTCTAAGGTAGCTGTTTACAAAAATTTAGCTCACAAGAACAAATATTTACAAGAGAAATGGAATAAAGAGTGAAAAACTCTTCTCTTATGTTTGATTGCTTGGATAGGTGTTCTCACCCTTCTTTAAGTGTCTTCAACTTGTATTTATATGTTGGAATGTTGTTGTGGCCTTTTCTAGCTGTTGGGGATGATTTTTAGCTTTTGAGGATGAAATATATGCAAAATAAAATTGCCCAAACAGAGGGTATCGGTACTCCTAAAGGGAGTATCGGTACTACCTTTGTTTATATTTAAATCAACTAGCTGTTAATAGTTGTTGGGCCCTGATGGTATCGATACTATGCCTATGGTATTGATACTACTATTTAAAGTAGTATCGGTGCCCTTTTGGTATCGGTACCATTTTTACATTCTGGAATTTGAGCAATGCTGGTAGTATCGATACTACCTAGTGAGTGTCGATATTTCCCTTACCTTTGGTATCAGTACCATATGAACAATATTGGTATTGTTCATGAGGTATCGATACTCTAAGAATAGTATCGGTACTGATTGTCCAAAAAATTATTTTGTGCTCAATTCCAAGTTTTAAGGACTTTGAATTATTTTTGAAAACTTTGAAAACTTTGAATAAATTCAATTCAAGTCCAAAAACATTTTGCCTTAATTGTTATATCAAAATATAGTTCAACAATATCCCCTTTTTGATATAACAAAACATTTGAAAAATTGTTTTTGGAAAAACTCTCCCTTAATAAAAATTTAATGAAAAATATATCAATTGTTGAAAAATATATGAAAATGTTCAACTCCCCCTTTATCATTAAGAAATTGAATTTTTCAAACCATACTTCTCCCCCTTTTTGTTAGATAAAAAATAATTCAACTTTAAAGTTCAAAAATAAATTTGGAGAGTAAGTGGTAATTTTTACATTAAAAACAATTTGAAAAATCAAAGCTCCCCCTCAAAAAGTGCATTCCAAACAAAAATTTGACTTTAAAAGCTTGACACTTAAACAAAATTGAATTTCAACAAAGAGTAACAAACATGTTAGTAACACATGAAATTCAATATATCAAGTCTAAAATACTTTATGCAATACCAAATTGAAAATAAGTAGATATGCATAAAGCTTTCCAAAAATGTTATGCATTTGAAAATGGATATCAATTGTTAGAAAGATATCATTTATAATAAATCACTTGTATAACCATTTAAAATTAAGTTCAAAAATTTAAAGTTTGTAAAATCAAAGTATTTGGATATCAATTGTTAGAGAGATATCATTTGCATTGAAAATCAATTTTGACCGAAAATCAATTTTGACCAAAATTCATTATGATGAACTAAAAATTATGAAAAAATCATTAAAACTTTAAAATGTTCATCATAACATCTTTTTTAACATACATGAGATGAAAAACAAAACATAATCATTTAAAATCAAAACTCATGCATGCATAAACTTAAATGAGCAATCAAATAACCCAAAATAAAAGCATTAAGCTTAGAGGTTACCCAATCCTTTTAGTGTGGCTAGAGCATCTTGATTTCTTAATTTTCATCATCGTTACTCCCACACACCTACAAGAGACATTTATTTGGATTTTGGTATCCAAATTGCTTTGGATCCTTGAATTTAGTTTCAATGCCCTTGTTCCCTTAGGAACCCATACTTGTCTAATTTTAAAAGATTTTCTTTTCTTTATAGGACAAGTATGTTCCAAATGAACATGAAAATGACAATGTGAGCATTTTGCCATTTTTAAACATAATGAGTTATTTTTAGAAATTAATTCTTTTTCTTTTGTTAAGCTCTCAAGCTTAACTTTAAAATCAAAATTTTCTTTTTCTAAATCATTGATTTTGACTTTTGAAAGCTCTAAATCATTTTTTAAAATTTCATTTTGACTTTCAAAATCAACTTTCGATTTCAAAATCAAATCATTTTCAACTTTAAATTTTGAAATTAATTTTTTATATTTGAAATTCATGGTCTCAAATTCCAAATACAACTCACTATAAGCATCTTGTAACTCACCAAAAGAATGTGAATTTAAATCATTTGAATTAGAAGATACCATTGAATCTTCTTTGATGGCCATGAGGCATAGATTGTCTACTTCATCTTTATCATTGGAGTCATCTTCATCACTCCAAGCTGTCACAAATGCCTTTTTATTAGATGATTCCTTTTTCTTTAGGAGGGGACATTCATATTTAACATGTCCCGTTCTTTGACAATTAAAACACACCAGGGGACTTTTCTTCTTGCTCGATTCATGCTTCACTTCCTTGGAATTCATGAATCTCTTGAATCTTTTGAAGAGCTTGGCCATCTCTTCTTCTTTATCATAGTCTTCGTCCACCTCTTCATTTGAATCTTCATAGCTCTCATTAGTGAATTTGAAGGCAATGCCTAGTTCCTCCTACTTTTCTTCCTTCTTCTTGTCATTCTTTTATTCATAATCTTCCTCTTCCTTCACCATCAACTCATGAGTGAGAAGAGAACCAAACAACTCATCAAGAGTGAGAAACTTTAGATTCTTATCCTCTTCTTCGATTGCCAAGACTTTGGAAGAAAGTAGATCATCTTCCTCACAAGATTCTCGTTAGGGATTACTTCTCTAAATCCCTTTAGACCATTGACAATAACAAAAAATCTATCCATCATAGCTTTGATGTCTTCATCGGGTTTCATCTTGAAATTCTCATAGCTATGGTTGAGAAGACTTATCTTCGTTTCCCTCACTTCATTGGTTCCTTCATAAGTGACTTGGAGATTATTCCATATCTCATTGACATTAGAACAAGAGGAGACTCTTCCATATTCATCTAGGCCCAATGCACAAAAGAGAATGTGCATAGCCTTAGCATTGAGCTGGAAATTTTTCTTCTCTCTATCACTCCAATCGTCCATTTCACCAAGTGGAGTGGAGTAACCCTTCATGATTGAGTCCCAAGCTCCTAGATTGTTGGCTTAAATAAAGAGCATTATCATATTCTCCCAATAGGCATAATTTGCTCCATTGAAGTAGGGTGGCTTGTTAACCGGTTATAAATATTCACTGTAATAGGCACCGGAGGTTGAAGCCATCTCTTTGTCGGTTGCGTCGAGAATCGGTAGAGTTTCTTCAAGGATCGTCTCAAGGTTGTTAAACCTTCTAATGAGTCAAACTCTTATACCAATTGTTAGGATCGAAAAGGCTCAATTAAACAACCGAAAATTAAACAAGGGGGTAAATTGGCAATAATTTGATTAGGGAGTAAGGAGAGAAAAAGATAGAGAAATTTGGCACAAGGATTTATAGTGTTTCGACTTATCAACCAAGTCTACTTCCACTAACTAAGCTCCTCACTTAGGATTTTCTAACATATTCACTAATTTGTTCTTTCTTTTTAAAGGATTGAGAGATAACCTTTACACTCCCTATATTTTTACTTGGCTAAGATAGAACCAAAACCCCTTTACAAAAAGGATAAAATAAGTAAACAAATAAACCTTTCTAAGGTATGTGTTTATGAAACATTTAGCTCACAAGAACAAATATTTACAAGAGAATTGGAATAAAGAGTGAAAAGCTCTTCTCTTGTATTTGATTTCTTGGATAGGTGTTATCACCCTTCTTCAAGTGTCTTCAACTTGTATTTATATGTTGGAATATTGTTGTGACCATTTCTAGCCATTGGGGATGATTTTTAGTCGTTTGGGGATGAAATCTCTGCAAAATAAAACTGACCAAAATAGAGGATATCGGTACTCCTAAAGGAAGTATCAATACTATCTTTGTTTATACTTAAATCAACTAGTCGTACTAGCTGTTGGGCCCTGATGGTATCGATATTATGCTATGGTATCGATACCATTTTTGCAATCTAGAATTTGAGCAATTATAATAGTATCGATACTACCTAGTGAGTATCGATACTTCCCTTACCTTTGGTATCAGTACCATATGAATAGTATCGGTACTGTTCATAAGGTATCGATACTGTAAGAACAATATCGATACTACTTGCCCAGAAAATTATTTTGTGCTCAATTCCAAGTTTTAAAGACTTTGAAAACTTTGAATAAATTCAATTCAAGTCCAAAAATGTTTTGCCTTAATTGTTATATCAAAATATAATTCAACAACTCCCAAATTCAAAAAATTTCTGGTAAAACGCTAATAATGGAAAATGGTAAATTAAGGTATCCGATCAACGTAATCTTAAATTATCGGTGGCGGCTCCAACACATTAAATTCAAGTCGAAACCTGATTTCAAGCACACCGAAGGACATTTATGACAGTTTGGCGACTCCGCTGGGGATAAGTAAGTGAGCAATGCTAAAATTTATTTCTGGTTGTCTTCTTAATCGAAAATTGTAAGTTTAAATTTTAATTTATCTTTTTATCCTTGTTATTTACCTTTGATTATTATTTTTTAAATAAATAGTTGTACTGATGTTTTTTAATGATTTCAGTTTTTCAAAAATTCATCTCAAGCTCTATACCCGAGCTCCAAACCCTTTCGTAAATGGAGGTGAAAGTGACAATTTCATGGGAATTTATTCTCTGTTTAGGCCTAGCAAGTAACCTTCGGGATTCATATACCTTATGTCTTCGTGTCAATTTATTCTCCGTACAGACATAAGGGAATGTGTCATCTCGAGTTTAATTTGGTCCACATAAGCTTGTAATGGGCTTAGGACCGAGGGTCTGCCAAGCCCACGAGGGCACCAGCAAGGAGAACTAGGGTACCTTTTTTTAGAACCTAAACTGAGAGACTACAGGGAATTAGAGCCCACCCCGAAACTTCATTTCAAAAACCTAGGATGCCTGATTTATTTCTTGTTTTCAAATCATGCAAATTAGATATATATGCGATTAGGATTTGTTCATAAAATTAACACGCGAGATAGAAATCATGTCCGAGTTGGAAAAAACATGTGGGGTAGAAATTTTTATTTTCATTATTAATATTATTTTGATTATTATTCTTATATTACTAACTTGTTTCCCTTCATTTTTTTCTTTTATTTCTATCATTTGCATTATTTAAAGAGGTGTTGATCTGCAAAAAGTGTTCGTTAAAACTCGAATAATTTACATTAATGGACAAAGGGGTTGTAATGCAAGAGGTGAAAAATACATAGGTCTAGCTATGGTCAGAGAATACTCAGAAGGAAAAGGGGGGCAGTCTGGAAAGTAACTATGTGTCATATCTGGTTGGTTATGCTTCTGTCAGCTTTAAACAAAACGATATTCAGGAGTTGCGGAGCATTTGGGACAACTGGAAAAATGATGCGAAACAAAGATTCTGCCTACGGTACAGTGATATCGAACATCTGCTCTATGTCAATATTGATGAATCTTTTATTCGAGCCTTAGTGCAATTTTGGAATCTGGGGTATAATTGATTTATATTCAACCAATAAGACATGGTGTCCATAATCAAAGAATACACTACTCTATTGCATTGTGAAGGAATCATAATGGAAAGGGTCTACACCAAATATATTAAAATTCAGCCTTTCAAGAATGGGTTGGCAAAGGTTGCAGGGGTAGATGAAAAGTGGATAACTGACCGGATTCAATACAAAGGCAATGGTGAAGGAATTGCTTGGACTCACATCAAGCAATTAATGAAGAATCATCATGATGAATGGAAGGTGATTGACCTTTTAGCACTGTTATCTATGGCTTGGTTATCTTCCCAAAACCTTTGGGATACATTGAGGCAGCTGTGGTGGAACTATTCAAACATCTACCTAAGCGAATGAACCCTGTGCCAGCAATCTTAGTTGAAACTTTTTGTTCATGAAACCATTGCAGAATGACTGGTGGATGACGATTTATAGGGTGCACATAACTTCTTCAGGTTTGGATCCATAGTCATTTATTAAAGACTAATGGGATTTCTTATCGCCGATTCAGCACCACTTACTCTCATTTGGAGGAATTCTTTACAAAAAAAGTGGCGAGAATGTATTTCGAATGAGAAATGGGTAAAGGTATTCATGCACCTTCAAGATAAAGACATCGTATGGAGAGCCACTTGGTTAACTCATAGTGACATTCTTTACAGGTGCGGAGACTCAGGAATAGTAATGTTATATGGGGTTATGGGGAAGAGTTGGTTATTCTCCGCTTTTAGCACTTCGGCAATATTGGGCACGTCAGTTTGTCCTAATTACACATTATATATTTGGACCAGAGTTTGCATACCATGAATACAACTAAAAGAAGAAGGTCAAAGATGTAGTTGAGTCATGGAAGAAGATATTTCATACATATGTCGTAGTTGCTAAAGACATGATTACTCCATATTTATATAGAATGGAGGAAGCTAAGGAAGAATGTCATCGTTCCCATACCAGATCATGAAGATACTCGAACCATTAAAGAGCATCTGAAACCTGTTCCCTCTGAATTAGAGATAAAAAATAAGGAATTCAAAGCTGAAACAAAGACTAAGGGAACTCGAAGCTGAAAAATTCCAATGGAAGTTAGATGTCGATACTCAAAAAGATCGAGCAGACAAGTTAGAAAAGGAACATAAGAAAGTCTACTATGAGTTGGAAGATTTGAGAAAAGGATATCAAGAGCAAGTTCAGAGCAATTCCAGCTTAAAAAGGTCTTCTGAGTACTGGAAATGTGAAGCTAGCAGCCTGAAAAGAAAGTTCGAGAATAAGATGAAAAAGAAACATTGAAAGAGAATTTAAAGACTTCTAAAAAACGTTTGTTAGAAAGCCAACACCATAACAAATGATTGAAAATCAAGGTAACCTGTTGGGAAAGGTCCCTTCAAAAGCAGCAAGAACATGATGATATAACTATAGCTGAGTTAGATGTCATTGTAGAAAAATTCAAGAAACAGGCAAATGAGCTTCAGATAGTTCTTTTTGATAGAGGACTTCAATGGCGTTTTTGCTGGAAGCAGACTCAACAAAGGTGAAAGCTGGAGATGTAATAATTCAGAACATTTTAGAACAGGTACAGAAAGCAGCTCGTCATCTGTATGGCTTGGCAAGAAAAGATAGAACGGTTCGATAAGGTATTCAGCCAGTCACAGATGAAGCAAGAAGACTTGTCAACCTATTAGAAGTCGTTCGGGGTCTAGATGACCTAGCTAGAATGTACCTTTGAGTTGTTTTGGTCTCTCAGAAATAACATTTTTGTCCAAATAAAGATTATTTGTAATAACAAACACGTTTTTTGTTCAGTGCCTCGAAAACTTCATGCATCATGCATTCCTGTATATTTTGCATTTTTATTTTTATTTTTATTTATTTACATCCACATTAACTAATAGAAAATGTCTCATCAAAAAAATGAGCAAATGATGGACGCACCACTTCAAGCATTAGACACAACTCATCCTCACAATACTGGTTCAAAGAAAAAGAATATGGAAGCTAAGATCACTCAACTTGAAGAAAAAATGATAACGTTACAAAAAGAGCTTGAAGGAAAAATAAGTCAAAATTAACAAAATACCTTGGATTCTATCACTAGGAACCAGGAGTCATTAGTTGATCAGATTGTTGCAAGGTTGTCTGGCCTAAATCAAATGAATGCTCTTAGGACATGAGCATCTGAAGGGGTGGCTGTATCACCTACCCCAGAGCTGATTATCTCACCTGTGATCTTACCAGGACTTCAAGGAGACTCATCTGCTGTAAAAGCACAAGCTTCATCGGCTGTAAAACAACAAGCTTCTATAACTAACCTTCAAAATAATCCAGATGATTATCATATTCCAGATTCTGATGAAGGGGATAAAGAAAAAAGGATGGAGGAGAAAATTAAGTTGTTGGAAGATCAAATGAAGACAATTAAGGGGGGAGATAATTATTACAGAGTTGATGCTTTGGAACTAAGCTTAGTCCTAGATTTAATTCTTCCTCCAAAGTTTAAAGTCCCAGATTTTGAGAAATATAATGGGAATAGCTACCCTTCAGCTCACATTACCATGTTCTGTCGAAAGATGACAAGATAAGTGGGAAATGATCAGCTCCTAATTCATTGCTTCCAGAAGAGTCTATCAGGTTCAACCATTCGATGGTATATTCAGCTGAATCGTTCGCACATCAAAACATGGAAAGATCTCGCAAAGTCTTTTTAGAACAATACAAGTATGTAAATGACACGAGGCTAGTTCGTGTCATGCTGCAAGGTATGGAGAAGAAACATAATGAAAGCTTCAGACAATATGCATAATGATGGAGGGATTTAGCTGTGCAGTTTCATCCTCCTTTGGATGAAAAGGAAACAAGGAAGCTCTTTGTACATACTTTGAAGGCTCTTTTCTTTGGGCATCTGGTTGTTATTACATTGGGAATTTTTCTAATCTGATTATGACCAGAGAGATGATCGAGACGACTATTAAACAAGGAAAGATAGATGAAGGTAAATTGATAACTCCATAAAAAGACTCTATTTCTAGTCTTTTTACTTAAGTTATTGATCGTCTAAACAAAGTATGCACAATATATTAGTTGCATTTTGGTTATATTTGTTTGTGGTGGATAAGTTTTGCTTTGGCAAAATTTATTTGGGTTGACTGATGTTGCCGAGGAGAAAGGGTTTGTGTGGATTGTGTATGTAAAGGAAATTTATTAAGGAAGAACATTTTAGTCGCGACAAAGTAATTCGCAAGGGCCAGTGGAATAGAGAGGATAAAGAAAGTGAGGAGCAAATTTATCTCGCCAAGGCAAGGCTTATCTTGAAAGTCTGGAGTGGATACGACGAATCGCTTATGTCGTATACCAGCTGTATGACTTTCCTCACGTGCAAGCAATCCCTCAAGATTATGACAACAACTAGCCGCCTTTCCTTTTTTAGCATGGACAAGACAATAACGGGTATTTAGGGAATCTCTACTTACATGAAACCCTGAGAGATCTTCCTTATAAATACTCAACCACAATCGCCAAAAGCAAAAAAGGAAGTTAGAAAAGCTTTAACTGAAGCATGAGCGAGCAACTGCAGTGCTTCCCCACCGTTTACAACCAACCGTCCTTGGTGTCCTCCATAGATAGGCTGTAGCAGAGCGGCGGTTAGGTGCAGTGTTGATCAGAATTGTCACGACAGAGCCTTCGATTTTGGGATTCATTTTTCCTTTGTTATTACTTTTTTTACGTGTTTGGGGTTGTATTAAAACAATAATACTTTGGTAGACTTTTTGATAACATCATGAACTGTCTTACTTGGTGTTAATCTTTGTTTTGCCTAAACAATTATTTTCTTCTTTATGAATGACGAATTATGATTTTTCTCATGATTGTTTTGTTCATTTTTTAAATATTTTTCCTTGACATTGTAAGGGCTTCAAGAGATTGCCTGGGGTCTTTGTGAAAAACATTTTGACATTATAAGAGAGAGATTGTCGTTTGTCTAGATATTGATTCTTAGATTTGAGAGAATTAAGATAGATATACGTGAACAATGGAATAGATTCGGGATGGTGATGTTCTAACTTGTCTACCTTAGAGATAAGGAGAGGGTTTCAATCGACTAAAAGGGATAGACGCTAGAGTATGATAGACAACGGTTATAGTTTACACTGAGAGGTATTGCTACAATAATAGTCTGACAAACCAAGGGTTGTAGTTAACACTAAGTAGTATTACCATAACAATCGTCTAAGAATACTCAGTAATCTTGTCGAGCAGCTTAGGTATATCATAATAATTCATTCTAGACCTAGAATAATTGCTTGTCATAACAAAATATTAGCATGAGTGCTCTGTGATAAGTCTGAATATGTGAGGTTGTTTTGAATATATTCGAATTAACGTTTACCTTTTCTTTATTTTAATTCGATAGCTTTGCATATTTATTTTATCTCGATCAAACTTTTCAACAACCATACTTTATAATATTTCCTTGTTTTGCTTTATTGCTCATAGTTTTCTAGTTTGACAAGATTCCAGGAATTAGCTTGTGACATCTAGTTCTGATTATGGTGAAGCTTAAAAATAATCGACCAATCCCTGAGGAGACGATAACTCACTTACCCTATATTACTTGATTCAATTGTGTATACATGCACAGAATTGTTTGCCTTGGCATATACATTTACAAGCGATCAAGTTTTTGGCGTCGTTGCTGGGGATTAGAAACTGACGTCATTTTATTTTTGTCCATAACAAGTTTTTCTTGTCACCTTTTATTTACTTAGTTTAACATATTTTATTATTTTCTTCTGTAGATTTTTATCATTGTATGACCCTAAGATCTACCGGTACATCATTAGAAACATTTGATCTTGAAATTGAACAATTATTTAGACGAAGGCTACATAACCAATGAACCAGAGAGTATATGAATCAACTACAATTTCAAGGCAACAATATGAGAGACCAGTCAGATCTTGATGTGACAATTAATCTTCAGTGAGAAGTTGTAAGACCACGAGCAATACGAGATCCCTTGAACCCAATTCTTGACGATCTAAATCCAGGCATTGTGGCACCTGAAATATAAGCAACCCATTTTGAGGTTAAACAGGTGATGTTAACATGCTAAATTCCATCGGTCAATTTGGTGGTTCACCTAATGAGGATGCTAGACAATATATTTATGCCTTCTTTAAAGTGTGTGATTCATTCCGATAACAAGGAGTGCATGAATATGTGTTTAAACTTAAACTTTTCCCTTATTCCTTACACGATAGAGCAAGATTTTGGCTCAGTGGAGTTCCTTCAGGCTCAATGGAATCTTGGGCAGATTTATGAAAAAGTTTCCTACTTCGATACAATCCACCCAATATGAATACACAACTACACAATAATATTGCAAGTTTTCGCCAAGGAGATGATGAATCAATGTACGAATGTTGGGATAGGTACAAAAGTCTACTGCGCAAGTGTGTGAATCGTGGATTTCATGACTGGAAGCAAGTCATGTTATTTTACAACAGAGTTAATGCTCCCACTCGAATGATGTTAGATGCCTCAACGAATGGTACTCTACTTGAAAAATCACCCGATGAAGCCTTTGATATCGTCGAAATGATAGCAAATAACGACTATCAATTCCCAACTACGAGGTTGGGAACCAACAAAAAAGCATCAGGAGCAATGAAATTGAGGGTAAAGATTCAGTAGCTACTCAACTTTCTGCTATAACTAATATGTTGAAAAATTTGCAGCGCCTGAATGAGGTGTAAGAAGTCAAATCAACTAGTAATGCATGCATATTTTGTCACGAAAACCATCATAAGAGTGAATGTCCATAAAACCATGAGTCTACCAATTTTGTAGGCAACTACAACCGAAGCAACAATAACCCCTACTCAAATACATACAATCCTGGCTGGAGACAACATTTGAATTTTTCATGGGGTAATCAAGGGAACAATAACAATCAAGAAGAAAATTACAATAGGCCACAACAGAGTAACTCAAATCATCAAAATTTTCAGAATCAACATCATCAGCTGCCCTGGAAAAACACTAAAGGTACAACTTCTTCCTCTAATACCAACTATAATTCTAAATCCTTGGAAGTTTCATTGCATGAATTCATGGCATCGACAAAAGATTTCATGGCTTCAACAAAAATTATGATGCACGAGCACTCATAAACAATAAAAAATCAAGGAAATTTGTTGCAAAGTCAAGCTGCTCTTTTACAAAGCCATATCTTATCCCTGAGAGAATTAGAGAACTAAGTGGGACAAATTGCAACGAAATTACATTCTCACCCACAAGGAAATCTCCCTAGTGATACTGAAATCACTAAACATCATGGAAAGGAACAATGCAGTGCACTTATACTAAGGAGTGGAACACAAATTAACCAGAACGACAAGTTTGGGGAATGACAGCTGGACAATTCTCGCCAAGGCATTACACAATCAGAAGATTGAGCTGAAGATATGAAACAAGATGACTTGTCTGAATAGAAGGAAAAGGAGGAAAACTCCAAAAATCATCAACCAAATAATAGGAATTTATGGCCTGGCCAGAAATTCCTCAACATCAATAGCAAATGACGTGAGACCGCTACCACCATTTCCTTAACGATTGAAGAAACATAATGATGATATCCAGTTCAAGAATATTTTTGATATTATGGATCAGTTGTATATCAACGTGCCTTTACTTGAAGCCATGGAGCAAATGTCCAGGAATAAGTATGAGTGATATGAAAAGAGTATATGAGTATGAAGAGAAAAAAATATGACCCATGTTAAAAGGAGATTTTGATTTCTGGAAGAATAGTTAGTTAGAAAATTTAAGATGGAGATAAAGTTTAAAGGATCAAGTATGAAAAAGGTTATATTAAGGCATAGATTAGAAGTTTGATTAGAAGTAAGAACGGTACGTCAGGTGCTATGAAAGATTTGGTTTATGAGACAAAGCAATTAGAAAAGGGTGAGATAAATTAATTGAACCAAGATCGTGAATGGTAAGGATTGGAATTACTATTTATATGATGAGTAACATTATATGGATTTATAAGAACGAATGTAAATCAAGAATTGAGTAAGTAAAAGGTACGTTTATTAGCGGTAAACAGGAAAGAGAAAGTAAGTGAAGCAACAGGAGAATATTAGAGGAAATTCGATATGTGTAGACAATATCTTTATCTATTAGTGCAGTGAAAATTTGAGGACGAATTTTCTTAAAGGAGGGGAGATTTGTAATATCCCAAAATCAGGGCTAGTGATCAAAATGAAAGTTTTGAAACTTTGAGGTATGATTTCAAAAGATTGAAAAGGCCAGGGATTTATTTGGAAATATTTTGTGAAGGATTGGTAGTAATTATTAAATGAAGTAAGGGATAAAATGGTCATTTGACAAGGAAAGATTTTTAGTTTCACATGTTTATATGGGCAAACAAAGAGACAACAATAAGCATATTACATGTGACGTATATGCTTTTGTGATATGAATTGCATTACATGATTTATATGATGATATGTGTATTGTTTGGTTAAATGAGTCATATGTTAGTTAAAATGTTAGTTACAGGAGGATATGATTAAAAGTTATAAATTATAATAATATTGATAGTAAAATAAGGTTAATGATGAGTGATGTGTATATGTGTACAATTGATTATATATAATGTTATATTGTTTTGTGTGATAGCATGATATGATATGTTCATACATAGTTAAGTAGTAAGAGTTTTCTTTATAAGTTTAATGCCTCACTAAGTCATCGACTTAGCGTATGAATGTTTCACACATAGGTTTCGTGAAGATTAAGGAGCAAGACAGGTCATCATATCTTTTACGAATTTTAGATCAGAAAAGTATTTTAAATTTTATGTAAATTGTTATATTAATTTTAGTTGGCATGTACTAAGGGAATTGTATTGGATATGCTCTGATAGGTTTTGTAAAACCAAATGTTTTAATTAATGAATTTTTTTCATTTTCCTGAATTATGGATTTAAATTTTTACCAACTTGTAAAGAAAACGTTTTGAAAAGTCAATGTGATGCCTCGGACTCGGATCTGGGTCGGATGCGGGTTGGGGTGTTACATTCGTATTTCCGGTTGATTTTCTCATATTAGACTGCGAAGCCAATGAAAACGCACCTATCATCCTTGGATGACCCTTTTAGCCACTGGACGAATCCTAATCGATTGTGAGAAGGGAGAGTTCACGATACGGGTAGGAGAGCAAAACATCACAATCAATGTATTCAACTCTATGAAATATGTGGACGATTCAGAAGAGTGCCAATTCATTAGAGACATGGACCCAATGGAAGAAGAGGAAAAGGCAATTCTCAGTCACGGTGAATTTTTAAAGCTAGATAAATACAATACTTTGTGACGTGAATCGATATCCATGACGTATAAACATGACAATCATGGCCCAGGCGAAAAATTTTCAGAAGAAGATTCTGATAACTATGGCCTTGGCAATAGTTGTTTGACTAAAGCACTAAACAGGTTCCTTACCAATAACACCAAAGCGGATTATAAAGGAGAATCATAGGAACAATCTAGTTACCTTAATACGAGATTAGGTATGAAATTCATACCCTTAGATTTTAATGAAGAGAGCCCCCCCAGAATCTTCTCTACAGCATGACCCAAATTGGAACTTAAAACTTTTCCATCACATTTGAAATATGCCTACCTAGGTAGTAATGAGACTTTACCAGAGATAATTTCTGCCAATCTAACATCCGAGCAGAAGAATAGTTTGATAAATGTTTTATCACAATACAAAAAGGCTCTCGAATGGACCATGGCAGACTTGAAGGAAATTAGTCCTACCATATGCATGCACAAGATCAACTTAGAAAACATTCAGAGCACTTCGGTAGAGCCACAAAGAAGACTCAATCCAATCATGAAGAAGGTAGTTATAAAGGAAATCATAAAATGGCTGGATGCGGGAGTAATTTATCCAATATCTGATAGCTCATGGGTTAGTCCAGTACAATGTGTACCAAAAAAGGGGGTGTGACCATGGTCAAAAATGAAAATGATGAGCTTTTAACTATTTGAACAGTCACGGGCTGGCGGATATGTATGGATTATAGGAAGCTCAATAAATCCACAATGAAAGACCATTTTCCCTTCCTTTTATTGACCAAATACTTGATAGGCTAGCAGGAAAAGCATTTTACTTCTTCCTTGATCGATATTCATGATATAATCAAATAGCCATAACACCGGAGGATCAAGAGAAGACTACTTTTACATATCCATATGGTACCTATGCATTTAGACAAATGTCATTTGGGTTGTTAACACCCCATCTACCTTTCAGAGATGTATGATTGCCATTTTTTCTGATATGGTGGAAGATTGCGTCGAAATATTTATGGATAACTTCTCCGTCTCAGGCGACGATTTCAACCGATGTCTCGGTAATTTGTCTAAAGTACTAAAACGATGTGAAGAAGCCAACCTAGTATTAAATTGGGAGAAATGCCATTTTATGGTAACCGATGGAATAGTGTTGGGTCACAAAATTTCTTGTCAAGGCATTGAAGTCGATATAGCCAAGGTGGAAGTAATCGCAAACCTACCTCCACCCACCAACGTGAGAGGCATACGTAGTTTCCTTGGACATGCAGGCTTCTACAAGTAGTTCATAAAAGATTTTTCTCAGATCTCAAAACCCTTGTGTCTTTTACTTCAACAAACTATACCATTTGTATTTAATGATGATTGTTTAAATGCTTTTACAGATGTGAAGAAAAAACTTTTAGCAGCACCAATCGTTGTTCAACCTGACTGGAACAAACCTTTCGAGCTCATGTGCGATGCTAGTGATTATGCAGTTGGGCAGTGCTAGGGCAACGAAAAAGTAAACTCTTTCATGTTATCTACTATGCTAGTCGTACTCTTAATAATGCACAAGTAAACTACACCACAACTGAAAAAGAACTTATGGCAGTAGTATTTGCATTCGATAAGTTTAGGCCATATCTCATAGGAACTAAAGTAATTGTGCATACATATCACTCAGCCATTAAATACTTGATCAATAAAATAGATGCAAAGCCTAGGCTAATTAGATGGATATTATTACTACAAGAGTTCAATTTAAAGGTTAATGATAGAAATGGTACAGAAAACCAAGTAGCAGATCATTTGTCTATACTATATAACAAAATTAGTTGTCATGACATAACAGAGATTCAAGGGGATTTCCTTGATGAGAAAATTTTATTTGTCATGGTCATGCCGTGTTATGCTGTCATAGTCAACTTTTTTGTTAGTGGTATTGTGCCTCTAGATTTATCTAGCCAAGGCCAAAAAAAGTTTTGGCACGATGTGCGACATTACTACTGGGATGAACTGTTCCTATTCAAGCAATGTGGAGACCAAATAATCAGAAGATGTGTCCCAGAAGAAGAGCACAAAGAAATACTACTTCAATGTCACTCATCACCATATGGAGGACATTTTGGTAGGATGAGAATAGCGGCGAAGGTTCTTCAATCTGGTTTTTATTGGCCAACCTTGTTCAAAATGCACACAAATTCTACAAATCATGTGATAGATGCCAACGAATAGGGAACATATCAAAAAGATATGAGATGCCAAGGAAAAGTATTCTGGAGGTTGAACTTTTCGATGTATGGGGGAGAGATTTCATGGAACCCTTTCCCACATCTTTTGGTAATCTATACATACTCTTAGTAGTGGACTATGTGTCCAAATGGGTAGAAGCAATAGCAACACTGAAAAATGATTCTAAGACGTCATGAAATTCTTGCACAAGAACATATTCACACGTTTTGGAATGCCACGAGGTATCATCAGTGATGAAGGCACACACTTAAACAACAAATTAATTGCCAAGGCGCTGAAACAATATGGAGTGCGACAACGGATAGCTATGGCATATCACCCCCAAACTAATGGACAAGTCGAAGTATCTAATCGGGAAATCAAACAGATACTTGAGAAAGTTTTCAATCCAAGCCGAAAGGACTGGTCGCCAAAGCTAGATGAAGCATTATGGGCTTATCGCACATCGTTTAAGACACCGCTATGAATGTCCCCATTCAAACTCGTTTACGGTAAAGAATGCCATTTGCCTGTGGAAAGCGAACATAAAGCTTATTGGGCCATCAAGAAATTAAACATGGATGCTCAGCTCGCTGGAGAAAGAAGACTCTTGGAACTAAACGAAGTGGATGAATTCAGAGCCCACGCTTACAAAATTGCCCACCTATACAAAAAAATGAAATGTTGGCATGTTAGAAAAATATTGCCTAGGCAATTTTATTCTAGACAACTAGTACTGCTCTATAATTCACGACTCAAATTATTCTCAGGCAAGCTAAAATCACGATGGTCAGGACCATTCATCGTACATCAAGTCCATGACAATGGAGCAATAGAAATCAAGAACTGAAATGATGGATCCATTTTCAAAGTAAACGTGCACAGACTAAAGGAATAGAAATTAGCACCAGTCATGTGCGAAAAATCGACATCAATAGCATATGATGACCAAGAATTTGCCTTACTTACCTGAATAAAATTCGTTGCCTAGGCAACGAAAATATGAATTTTGTACATAAATAAATTAAGTTATTTTATGCACTAAGTATCTATTTTACTTTATTCTATTTATTTATTGTAGGGATACAAGGTACACCTAGAAGCATGGGGTGAGAACTTACACATGAAAGGTAAAGAAACCCAAGAGCAAAAGAGGTTTTGGCGGTAATTGTAAAGAGGGAAACTATCTTTTCCACACTTTACGTCCAATCAAATATTTAGCATTCAATTCCATATCTTTTCCCCTTTCGTTTTGACCAAATTGCCCCAAAGAAACCACCATTAACTTTCCAAAAAAACTAACTTCAACTCCATCTTCATCATCGTGCATCATTTTCCCTCCTTAAAAAAATTTTTCCTTCAAAAATTTCCCCCATCGCCGCCACGAAACACACTGTACCAACGAATATCATAGCCAAATCAAAGAAAAACCCAGCTCCAACACCAGGCTTTGAGCATTTCCAAACAGCCGAAGCCGAGGCACGATTCAAGAACCTCCAAAAATGGCAAGTGTATTTGAAGGATGGTTTTATTTTTCCATCGAAAAATGAAGAACCATTCGGACCAGAAGTGATGGATGTGGTTTGAAAACACAACTGGGAGAAGTTTTCTCAACACCCTAAAGTCGTAGCACCAACAATGGTTAGATAATTTTATGCCCATCCCGAAGACCCATCCCAATACATTGTTTATGTCAGGGGGAAACTCCTTCGATTTTCCCCTTCAGTACTCAACAAATATTTCAATTTGGGGAAAGTATAGGATCAGCATAAGAGGTTTATGGCTAAGGCATACCAAGAGACTTACAGTGAAGTACTCAAATACCTTTGTTTCGGGAGGGCTAAATTCAAGGGAAATATGCCAACGAGGAAACTGGTCGATCACCGAGCGCTTAAACCGGTGGTGAAATTGTGGATTCATTTTCTCAGTGGCAAGCTAATGCCAACCTCCCACAACACGATCGTGCTAGTTAAAAGATTGATGCTATTACATTCAATAATCTATGGGCAAGCGATCAACGTTAGAGAACTTATCTTCGAGCAAATCCATGAATGTGCCAAAAGAAACCGAGGTAATCTCTTATTTCCTAACTTGATAACTGCTCTGTACAGGAAAAAGAAGTTCACCGAGGAACCATTTGAGGAGTTCATCAAATCCAATGAGGGAATCACCAAGAAGAAAGTGCCAGAGATAATGAGCTTTGATTACAATGCCCTGTATGAAGGTCTGGAGAGAGGATCAAAATCTATTATCGTGGCTAGAATGGCAGCAGTGGTCACGTACACGCGAGAAACTCGTGATAAGATCGAGCGTATGGAGAATCACATGGAGATCTTCTTTGGGTACGTCAAGGCACGGGATGCACAACTCAACACCTTTTTCAAGGATCTGCTCCCAATCACAAACGAAGACCAGCCACCCTTCCCCGATGTCATCCTAAAACACACTGCTAGTGGCAGTACATTCAATGCCTTGACACAGAATGTTCCCCCAGACGTTCCCCCACTAACCACTCATGTCTCGCCCACACCAGAGGAAGGTCACGGTGACACAGATGAATTCCTCAACTCCTCCTTCTTCTCCACTTCCAAAAGAACTCAAGAGATTCCACCCAATTTCTTTATCGATGAAGATTGCGCTCCAGCCTTGACTCAACCTGAGCAAGCACCAGTACAGTCCCCCGTCCGTCAAGCAACACCAGTTCCTGAAATAGCTCAAAACCAAACTCCAGTTCTTTTATAACCCACTCAAGCTGAAGACCAACAAACACCAGCACGAGCCCCGAGCACAAAGCAACGCATCAAGCAAACGGCGGGCAGTGTCCTTTAGCCATTCCCCTCGACGATTGTAGTAGTAGATTCGGGATCAGAGAGTCTCCCTCCTCCAAAATGATACAAAACGCGAGAATCCAATCAAGCCACGCCACCACAGTAAGATCGCATTTTAATTTTTTTAGCATTTGCATATAGATACATGTAGTTTAGTTTTTCATGCATTGAGGACAATGCATCCCTCAAGTTTGGGGGAGGTATTGTAACACACTTTGTTAAAAAGCAATTAATGATAGCTAGTAAAAATTTTTGGTTGACATGAAATAAGCATGTTAAGCCTATTGTTTGGAATGGATTAGGGATGTTGGATGATGAATGCATAATTTGATTACCTAGGCCAGAATTATTTTTAAGACTATCGAAAGAAAAGAACTAACCCTAGGTCTGATTCTTTGAAAAATTATAAACACGATTGTAGGTTGTATCTGCTTAAGGTAATCAGTAAAAATTTTGAGGAAAGAACTCTCTGCTTGCTGAGACATCAAAAAATTTTAAGGTTAAGGTCGAACTCCCTAGTATTTAAAACTTGAAGAATAAAAGGGACACTACTCTATGTAATGGTAAAACCAGAAAACTCCATAAAAAATTAAGAGTTGGTGAGGCATATGAGTGAATGAAAGTAGTCACAGGATGACCCTACCTGACTAATTTGGGTGTGGAAGGTATACTCCCTTTCACCTAGAGTGTGGGAGGGTAGGTGTGATGAGCCTGACTCCCAAAAAAAGTTGATAAATAACTAGGAGTGGAAACTAAGCCTGACAAATAATTTGACGCCTTGATAAAAGAGAAGCACTTACTTGAAGTTTTATAATTACTTTAATGCATAGACTGATTACAATCACGCACACACAATAGCAAAGGATCCTGACTATGGAAGGTACTTGACTGATATGGCAGTTAAACATGTTGAGGCCAAACCTTTGATGAGGGCTGAAATCTTAAACCACATTATTTTCTTAATACTGCTTTTCCATGACAATCTTAATTTTTTTTCTAGCCACTTTCCATTGCTTGTGGACAAGCAATATCTTAAGTTTGGGGTATGATAACTCCATAAAAAGACTTAATTCTAGTTTTTTTTGCTTAAGTTATTGATCGTCTAAACAAAGTATGCACAACATATTAGTTGCATTTAGTTACATTTAGGTTATATTTGTTTGTGGTGGATAAGTTTTTCTTTGGCAAAATTTATTTGGTTTGACTGATACTGCCGAGGAGAAAGGGTTTATGTGGATTGTGTATGTGCAGGAAATTTACTAAGGAAGAACATTTCAGTCACAAAAAAGTAATTCGCAAGGGCTAATGGAATAGAGAGGATAAAGAATGTGAGGAGCAGATTTATCTAGCAACTACCTATGTCATATGCTAGCTGTACAACTTTCCTCACGTGCAAGCAAGCCCTCAAGATTCTGACAACAGCCAGTCGTCTTTCCTTTTTTAGCCTAGATAAGAAAATAACTGATATTTGGGGAATCTCCACTTACGCGAAACCCTAGGAGATCTTCCTTATAAATACTCAGCCACAACCGCCAAAAGCCAAAAAAAGAAGTTAGAAGAGCTTTAACTGAAGCGTGAGTGAGCAACTGCAGTGCTTCCCCACCGTTTACCAACCAACCGTCCTTGGTGTCCTCTATAGCCAGGATATAGTAGAGCGGCGATCAGGCCTCGAGAGAGGTTGGCCGCCAGGGCAAGCATGGTGTTGATGAGAATTGTCATGACAGAGCCCCCGGTTTTGGAAGTCGTTTTTCCTTTGTTCTTACTTTCTTTACATGTTTGGGGTTGTATTAAAATGATAATACTTTTGTAGACTTTTTGATAACACCATGAATTGTCTTACCTGGTGTTAATCTTTGTGTTGCCTAAATAATTATTTTATGTTTTATGAATGACAAATTATGATTTTGATCATGATTATTTTGTTCATTGTTTAAATATTTTGCCTTGACACTGTAAGTGCTTCGAGAGATTACCTAGGGTCTTGGTGAAACACGTCTTGACATTGTAAGAGCATCGAGAGATTGTCGTTTGTCTAGATATTGATTCTTAGATTCGAGAGAATTAAGATAGATCTATGTGAACAATAGAATAGATCCGGGATGGTGATGTTCTAACTTGTACCTTAGAGATAAGGAGAGGGTTTTAATTAATTAAAAGGGATAGACGCTAAACTAGGATAGACAATGATTATAGTTTATGCTGAGAGCTATTGCTACAACAACAATCTGACAAACCAAGGGTTGTAGTTTATGCTGAGAGGTATTGCTACAAAAATAGTCTGACAAACAAGGGTTGTAATTAATGCTGAGTAGTATTGCCATAACAACTGTCTAAGAATACTCAGTAATCATGTTGGGCAGCTTAGGCATATCATAATAAGTCATTCTAGACATAGAAGAATTGCTTGTCATAACTAAAGATTAGCATGAGTGCTCTGTGATAAGTCTGAATATGTGAGGTGCTTTTAAATATATTTGAATCAACATTTAACTTTGCTATATTTTAATTCGATAGTTTTGCATATTTATTTTGTCTCGACCAAACTTTTCTACAACCATACTTTATAATATTTCCTTGTTTTGCTTTATTACTAATAGTTTTCTAGTTTGACAACATTCCAGGAATTAGCTTATGACATCTAGTTCTGGCTGTGGTGAAGCTTAAAAATACTCGACCAATCCCTGAGGAGATGATAACTCACTTACCCTATATTATTTGATTTGATTATGTATACTTGCACAGAATTGCTTGCCTTAGCATATACATTTATAAGCGATCATGATTCAATCAGGAGACCTCCGATGAAGAAGAAAGAATGAGATATCAACAACATCAACACCTTTAGTACCAACAAAAGTGTTACGATCTCCAAGTCAAAACCAACTGCAGTTGCACCATCAGGTACTTTTAGACAAGATGTGAGGGAACCAATGAGGGAAAATGAGTATTTCGAGCCGATTCATATTGACATACAAGGAAATCTACCATCAGCTTTTTGACACACATATGGTGTCACAATTCCCAGTAAAACCACTAAAGCCCCCATACCCCAAGTGGTATGATGAAAATGCACATTATAAGTATCATCGTGGTGTCACGAGGCATGCTATAGAAAACTACCTCACCTTTAAGAGGATCGTTCAAAGGATGCGTAATATGAACTGGATTCATTTTAATAATTCAGAATCACCTAACATTGTACAAACCCTTTGCCTAACCACCAAGAAAGTGGGGTTAATACAATTATCGAGGAGACGGATAAGAAAGTTAAAAAAAAGTGTTTCTGAAATAAAGTCTCCTCTAACCTGGGTATGGAGCCAGATGGTAAGGGAATGATTTCTTGCACCATATTCTAGTATACCGAAATACGAATGTGGTAATCATTACTGTTATAACAATGAAGAAAGACATGAGGTACGAGAATGTTCTGAATTTAAAGCCTTGATCTAGCTAATGATGGAAAGGAAGGAGCATGAATTTTATAAGGAAGATAAGGACTCTCCAGAAGTCGATATGTGTGCTACTGGAGATTTATCTAATAAAGGATTCAGCACGATATGTCCTTTAATATTCACTCTAAAGGTAAATAAGGTAATAACGACACCAATACATTTTCCCTATAAAGAAACAAACAAGTGCCTTGGAAGTATGAATGTCAAGTAAGCTCTTTGAAGGAAGATGTTAATGAAGTGGGGCATACTATTGAGAAATACCACTCCCAAGTCTAACTTACCCCATAGGCCACTCGAACCATTCAAAGGAAATGTACTTGTAGTAAATGAGCCAATAAAAGAAGAAGAGGTTGTGAAGTTCTTAAATTTTCTAAAACACAGTGAGTACAACATTGTGGAATAATTACATAGCCTGCCAGCGTGTATTTTAATGTTGGCATTGTTGTTAAGTTTGGAGACACACAGAAAGGCACTTTTTAAGGTCCTAAATCAGGTATTTGTGCCAAAACACATACCAGTAAATAAGATGGATCGTCTGGTTAACAATATCCAAGCTGATAATCTCATCTCATTCTCTAATGATGAGATTTCGTCCAGAGGAAGAGGTCTAGCTAAAGCATTACACATCACCACTCATTGTAAAGGGCATGCTTTGCCAAGCATATTAATTGAAAATGGCTCAGCCCTTAATGTAATGCCTTTGGTTACTCTGAAAAGGCTACCAATGGATACCTCCCATATGAGAACGTATCAGAGCGTGGTTTGAGCATTTGATGGGAAAAAGAGAGAAGTACTCGAAAAAATTGAGGTATCATTGACCATTGGACTCGCCACTTATAACATAGAGTTCCTAGTGATGGACGTATGCATTCTTGCAACAATCTTTTAGGAAGGCCATGGATCCATCAAGCTGGGGAGTACCATCAACACTGCACCAGAGAGTCAAGTTTGTTATAAATGGAACTCTCATAATCATTAATGCTGAAGAGGATATAGTGGCGAGTGTGACCATAAATTCCCCTTACATAGATGTGAATGAGGAGGATTTAGAGTTTTTGTTCCGCTCTCTGGACTTTTTAATGCCACATTTGTGGCTGAAGCAGGTAAGATTTCTAAACCCAAACTCTCAGAATGCACCAAGATAGAAATCAAACAGACTTTGGGAAGAGGTGTAAAGATATGGAGGGGGTTTGGGAAATATCTACAATGAAGAATTATACCCATTTTTTTGTTACCAAGGTAGATCAGTTTGGGCTCAGATTTCAGCCTAGTCATCAACAAAGAATTAACGAAATTCAAAAATGCCAAGAAAGAAGAATGACAAGATTGACTGGGAAGAAATTCAAGGGGAGTCGATGTCTTTTCCTCATTTTCATAGTACATTCAAGTTTGGTGGTTATGCCTTTAAGGAAAAAACAATGATGGCCTTACCTGATTTAGAAGAAGCTTTGAAAGACTTGAGCATCAATGTTATAACACATGATGACACTGAGGACGTTGATAGATCTGGAATCCGTCCATTACCATCGGGGTTCGTGCTTAACAACTGCACGGCTGAATAATTACCTATGGTTTTCAAATCTCTTTCAGAGTAATACTAAAACTTTCCCTATTTGCCTATACCTGGGGCAATATGTGATCTTTTATAAGGGTTAATGAATTGTTTTTATTTATATTTCAATAAAAGATGTAATTTTTCTTTCCGGCAAACATTTCTTTTTTCTTTATCTTATTTCCTTTCTTTCTTATATGATTTTATTTCCTTTCTTCATTCTATGTGGGATATTTTTCTCTCACATATACATATTTTTTTCTCCTTGCCCTTTCAGGTCTTTGGATCTTCATGATGTGGAAAATAACGATTCTGACCTGGAGGTGGATTTTGAGCAGTTCAAGTGTCTTGGGGAAATTGATGAATGTGACCACGAAGAGGAGTGTGACTTACCTTATGAGTTATTAAGAATGGTTGAGAGAAAAAACAAACAAATATTGCCCCATAAGGAGAAAATCAAAGTTATGAATTTGGGCACTGAATATGAAAGGAAATAAGTTAAAATTTACACAACTATTTCTTCTGAAGCAAGGCAAGACTTGATAGACTTGCTTCAGGAGTACAAAGGCATGTTTGCATGGTCGTACCAAGACATGCATGGGTTAGACACATATATGGTGGTTCACAAACTTTTAATAAAGCCATAATGCAAACCTATACAATAGAAGCTAATGAGGATGAGAACATAAATGCTCTTTAAATAAAAGAAGTCAAGAAGCAATTTGATGTTGGTTGTCTTCAAGTGGCCAAATATCCGGAGTGGGTATCTAACATAGTTTCAGTACCAATGAAGGATGGAAAGGTGTGCATGTGTGTCGACTACCGAGACCTCAATAAAGCATGTCCTAAAGATAACTTCCCTTTACCATATATAGACACTTTGGAGAAGGCCACATTCATGGACTGATTCTCATGATACAATCAGATTGAGATGCATCCAAATGACATGGAGAAGACGACATTCGTCACTATGTGGGGGACATTTTGTTACAAGGTAATGCCCTTCGGATTAAAGAATGTAGGGGCAACATACCAAATAGCCATGGTAACCTTGTTTCACAACATGATGCATAAAGAAATCAAAGTTTATGTTTATGACATGATTGTCAAAGCACAAAATAAAGATGAACACATCGAGAATCTGAGGAAACTCTTCCAAAGACTAAGAAAATTCGAATTAAATTTGAATCCAAACAAGTGCATCTTCGAAGTAACATCTAGAAAGTTGTTGGGCTTCATTATTAGTAGAAAATGCATTAAGGTTGATCCAGATAAAGTCAAAGCTATCCAGAATCTACCTCCCCCACAAACACAAGAAGAAGATTGACGTTTTCTGGGTAGATTAAATTACATTACTCGGTTCATATCCTAGTTGACATACAAATGTGATCCAATTGTTCGTCTTCTTCGAAAGAATAACTCTAAAACATGGGATGAGGATTGTCAGATCGTTTTCGAAAAAATAAAAGAGTATTTGTCTCGCACTCCTATTCTAATCTCCCATACCAAGCAAACCTTTGCTCCTTTATCTCTCTATATTTAAGAGAAAAGAAAGACCCATTTACTACTTGAGTAAGAAGTTCACCAACTGTGAAGCCAGATATCCACCCATTGAAAACGTTTGTTGCGCTCTAGTCCGGGTCACATGAAGACTCAAACAATACATGTTATACCAAACCACTTGGTTAATTTCCAAGTTGGATCCGTTTAAATTCATTATGGGCATGCTTGCTCTCTCTGGAAGGTTATCCCAATGGCAAATGCTATTATCTGAATTTGACATTGAATATGTGAGCCAAAAGGCTATAAAGGTATGTGTCATATCTGACGTTTTAGCAAGCAGAACGTCTAAAAACTATGAACCATTAGAATTTGATTTCCAAGATAAAGACTTGATGGCCGTATCTTCAGAAGAAGCATGTTGAGTTAATCGATCGATTAATCAGCCAAGAGGGGGTTAATTGGCAATAAAATTTTGGTGGAAGCTTTTGCAGAAAATTGAAAATATTTGCACAGCGATTTAGAGTGGTTTGACTTTCTTAACCAAAGTTTACATCCAATACCTTAGCTATCCACACTAAGTACTTTCCAACAAATTCACTATTTTTTCTTTATTTTGAGGACAAAGAATAAGCTTATAACTCCCTCAAGAATTATACCCCAAATTCTTGAGAACACTCTCTCCCAAAGAGAAGAATACAAATTTCACAAACTTACAGAAAAACCTCTCAAGTTAGATTGTTTACACAATTCTAGAATAAGAAAATAACAATCAAAGATGAATACAATTGAGCACAAAATGTGTTCTTGAAAGCAAAATGAATATTGAAGGAAAATTGGCTTGAATTTTACAAACTTGATGTTTGATGCTTTCTCTCTTGATTCTTTCTTAATTTTTGTTGATCAATGGCTCCTAAGCTTGTTTAAATACACCTTGGATCACTTCTGAACGTTAGGGATCATTGGTGAAGTCAATAAAGTTGTTATGGTGTAATTATCATTTAAAAAATCTGTTGGGAGCGTAGGTATATCGGTACACTCTCAAGGTGTATCGGTACACTCAGTGTAAAATTCAAATATTCCGACCGTTAGTTGACCTAGTGTATCAGTACATCCAAGTGTATAGGTACACTAATTACATTCAATGTTTATCGGAGCCAGGAGTGTATTGATACATCGGCTGTGTATCGGTACACTAATTACATTCGAAATATGGGGTGTATCAATACATCCCTTTGTAAAAAAAATTGGCTCGAGTAAGGTTCGAAATACTTTGTTAAAATTGTTTCAAAAATATTTCAAGATTAAAACACAATTTTACACTTAAGTAAGGATTAAAATTAACATTTGAAAATTTGGAGTAATATTTTTGATATTCGAATAATTTTCTCGAATATTAATTTTGAAATCGAATATAAAATCTTAAAATTCAATAGTACTTTATTTATTATATTGAAACATCAAAATGTTTTCAACAATCTCCCCTTTTTGATATAACAAATCATTTAAGAAATTTTAAGATTTTCTTTGAAAATAATTTTGAAATCAATTTTGAAAATTACTCCCACTTACTTTATTCTCCCCTTTTTGTTAAATCAATAAGACTCTATAAAATGTTTTTAAACAAGTATTTAAGAAAAATAGCCAATTGATTTAAATAGATATAACTTAAGCTGCTAAGATCACAATCAAGAGAATTTTAAGCCATTAGTCTATAATCAATATTAAAAAACAATGTGAAATCGTAATTGGTCATATTTAACTAAGATGTAAATAATGCAAAAATTAATGAAGACAATATAAATATGAAGTTCAAATTAAATATTAAAACCAGTCAAACAAAACTATCCAAACATCCATAACACACAAATCCAAAAACATTCAAAATGTTTTAACAATAAGTTCTAATTTCAATAACCAAGAAAACTAATCAAAGAAAAGGTCTAATCATCCATAGGTGGATCGGGAGGAGGAAAATGTGCTCGCATTGCATCCATATTGAGCGTAAGCGCATGTAATCGTTCATTCATAGCTTCGTTGTTAGCTCGCATCTCCCGTCGAATCTCTAATTTTTGAGCCCCCATAGAGGTTAAATGGGACTCTATAGATGTAAACCTCATATCAAACATCTCCAAAAACGATCGAAAGTATGGAGGCATTTGATCCTCTTACTGGACCGGCTCGTCCTCGGGTACGTGATCATCAATATCTCGCATAAGATCTTCAAGCTCAAGATCATCAGCAGCAGCTGGTGTCGGTGTTGCTCGTGAAGAACTAGCACCCAGTGTTTTCTCGGTTGATTGAACCCATTGATCTTTTTCCCCGGACCATCCCGATTTCTTCAAGGTTGTGAAATTTATTGGGTTCTTAAGAGGGATGGCTACATCAAGCTGGACCCTAAGATTGGATTTGATAAACAAAATACTTAGAAGACAACCGTAAACTAAGGTTTCTACATATTTGGAGGGAATGTTGTTTAAGGTTTCCACTAGTTCAAGAAAAATGATTTGTGGTAGATTTATTTTCTTTTTATTTTAGATACAATGTATCCACCAATGGTGTAGTACTCTAAGCGTAGAATATCTACCTCCAGATGGTCTAAACTACCAAGAGATTATTAAGTGAAGAAAACGCTCGTGATGAGTTAACAATGTACTTGCACTAGCCTTGGCTTTATAAGGAGTAGCCAAAATTTCTCTTTCGTTATCTAAACCAAAGGTGTTAGTGATTTTGTCGGATTCAATATAAATGAATTGACTTAAGAGATAAGATCGAATCCCTACGGTGGTAATTCGAGACCCATTTTGGACACAAACCGCATTGGAATAGAAAATGCGGATGAGTTGGTGATAAATGATAGGTTTAAGCTGAAAAAGTTTATCAAATTTCCAAGATTTAAGGGTAGAAAGATATTGAAATTTCATATCGACCATAGCTTGGATTGAGGGGATACGCTATTCTCGGATTTTATATGACTCGAATAAGTTAACAAACCTATGGTAGAGGTCTTCTCGATGGCCAAGTTTGTTAAAACATGAATTTAGGATAGTCATTTCGGGAGCGTTTGGGTTTGGATTTTGAGGTGGAATAAGAGGTCGGATTTGTGGTTGGTTTGACCGACTAGACGATGACCTAGGGCGTTTAGAATAAGACATGGTTTTTAATTGGAATGGTTAAGGGTACCTACAATTTTAAAACATATGTATGCAGCACAATCAATCCCAAAACTCAATATGAGTTCGCAATATTCAATGTTCTCTAAAATAATATCCTAATGGGTAAAATTTTGAAAAACTATTTTGAAAACAATGTTTGAAAATTATAATACGTATTGTTTTCATGAAAACAGATAATTAAATCAAAAACAACAATTTAAAATAAAATCATTTTTTTATTTCAAAAATTAAGAAAATTTTTGAAAAATATTGTTTTTGATGAAATTAGCTATAGATAATAGTTCTAGACTACAATCTAATAAATGCTCTATATCTAATTCAACCTAGAACTAAATAAAACTAGTCCTAAGTTTAAAAATCAATAAAATAGAGTTTTAGAAAAATTACCTTGAAAAATTAGGATTGAGTGGAATGTAGTGATGTTTGCACGAATTTGTTGAGTGTAGCAGGATTATAAGTTGAAGAACGAACTAAATCCGACTTGAAACGATGATTTTTGGCAAAAATAGAGATTTGGGTATATTGAGAGCAAAACGGCGGGAGTGTTTTGGTTGATATGTTTTGGCAAAACATGTTATTTTAGGGATTTAAAGCCTAAAACCCGATAGGTGTATCAGTACACTCCTGAGTGTATCGATAAACATTCAAGGAATGTATCGGTACACATTTATATTGTATCGATACATAGCGAGGATGTATCGGTACATAGGTATCGATACACTTTGCACAAAAATGCCAAAAATATATTTTTAACCACTTAGAATGCTAAATTAATTAGCCCTAGCGGTATTGGCAACTCATATTTCAAAAATTAACTATGTTCAATCAATCAAATCAATCTTTAAATTTTATTTGAACATATAATTAATTTTCACTAAAGATCATAAACTCCCCCTAACTATTAGCAAAGAATGCAATCAAAAGTGTTATTTTTATAAGCATTTTTCAATTATAATTAAAAGTTCTAAAATTAATTTAAACACTAAGTCAAGGTAGGTTTGTCAAACCTAATTCTCTCCTAAGTGTCCAAAATCTCTCTTTTTCTAAAGGTTTTGTAAAAATGTCATCTATTTGATGCAAAGTATTAACAAATTCTATAACTAATCTCCTTTAGTGTCATGATCTCTAATGAAATGATGTCTAATTTCAATGTGCTTAGTTCTAGATTGTTGGATGTGATTTTTAGTGAGACAGATAGCACTAGTATTGTCACACTTGATAGGTATGGTACCAACTTCAATTTCATAATCTAAAAGTTGTTGTTTCATCCATAAAACTTGTGCGTAACAACTACTGGCTGAAATGTATTCCACTTTAGTGGTAGATAATGCAACACTATTTTGTTTCTTTTAAAACCATGAAATCAACATATTTCCTAGGAATTGAAAAGTATCGGAGGTGCTTTTCCTATCTATTTTGCATCCTCCATAATCCACATTAGAGAAGGCATGCAAGCTAAAGCTGGAGTCTCTAGGATACCAAAGTCCTAAACTAGGAATGTCCTTAAGGTTTCTAAAGATTCTCTTAATGGCTTTTAGATGTGATTCTTTAGGACATGATTGAAATCTAACACATAAGCAAACACTAAACATAATGCTCGGTCTACTTGTGGTTAGATAAAGCAAAGAGCCAATCATATACCTATAAAGTTTAACCTCTACACATTTACCTCCTTCATCTTTGTCAAGCTTTGTAGATGAGCTCATTAGAGTGGCTTGGTGTTTCACATCTTCCAATCCAAACTTTTTGAGCATATCCTTGACGTATTTTGCTTGATTGATGAAGATGGCATCTTTTCTTTACTTGATTTGGAGTCCCAAGAAAAAATGAGAGCTCCCCCATCATGCTCATCTCAAATTCACTCTGCATTAGCTTAGAAAATTCTTGGCAAAGAGCATCATTAGTAGAACCAAATATTATATCATCAACATAAATTTGAACTACTAATAAATATTTACCTTTTTGCTTTAAAAACAATGTAGTGTCAACCTTCCCTTTTGAAAAACCTTTTTCGATTAAAAAGTTTGACAATATTTCATACCAAGCTCTAGGAGCTTGTTTTAAACAATAAAGATCTTTTTTCAATTTAAAAACATGATCTAGAAATTTTGAATCTTCAAAACTAGGAGGTTGTTCCACATACACTTCTTCTTTTATAAAACCATTTAAAAATGCACTTTTAACATCCATTTGATATAATTTAAATTCATTGAAACATGCAAATGTTAATAACATTCTTATTGCTTCTATCCTAGCAACGGGAGCGTATGTTTCATCATAGTCTATGCCCTCTTCTTGAGTATAGCCTTGAGCAACAAGTATAGCGTAGTTAATCGATCAATGAATCGGCTAAGAGGGGTGAATTGACAATAAAAATTTCAGTGGAAGCTTTTGCAAAAAATTGAAAATATTTGCACAGCAATTTAGAGTGGTTCGACTTTCTCAACCAAAGTCTACGTCCACTAACTTAGTTATCCACACTAAGGATTTTGCAACAAATTCACTAATTTGTTCTTTCTTTTGAGGACAAAGAGTAACCTTACAACTCCCTCAAGAATTATAACCCAAATTCTTGAGAACACTCTCTCCCAAAGAGAAGAATACAAATTTCGTAAACTTACAGAAAAACCTCTCAAGGTAGATTGTTTGCACAATTATAGAACAAGAAAATAACACTCAAAGATTAATACAATTGAGAACAAAATGTGTTCTTGAAAGCAAAATGAATATTGAAGGAAAATTGGCTTAAATTTTGCAAACTTGATGTTTGATGCTTTCTCTCTTGATTCTTTCTCAATTATTGTTGATCAATGGCTCATGAGCTTGTTTAAATACACCTTGGATCACTTCTGAATGTTGGGGATCATTGGTGAAGTCAATAGAGTCGTTATGGTGTAATTATCATTTAAAAATCTGTGTGGAGCGTAGGTGTATCGGTACACTCTCAAGGTATATCGGTACACTCAGTGTAAAATTCAAATATTTCGACCGTTAGTTGACCTAGTGTATCGGTACATCCCAGGTGTATTGGTACACTAATTACATTCGATGTTTCTCGGAGCCAGGAGTGTATTGAAACATCGACTGTATATCGGTACACTAATTACATTAGAAATATAGAGTGTATCGGTACATCCCTTTGTAAAAATTATTTTTTGCTCGAGTAAGGTTCGAAATACTTTGTTAAAATTGTTTCAAAAATATTTCAAGATTAAAACACAATTTTACACTTAAGTAATGATTAAAATTGACATTTAAAAACTTGGAGTAATATTTTTGATATTCGAATAATTTACTCGAATATTAATTTTGAAATCGAATATAAAATCTTAAAATTCAATAGTACTTTATTTGTTATATCGAAATATCAAAATGTTTTCAACAAAGCAAGTACTTCTACGTGTGATTCCTGGAAAATGTATTTCGATGATACATCAAACGCATTAGGGCATGACATTCAAGGCTGGTGGGGAATCCGACATGATGCCAATTCATATGCAGTCATACGAGTACCCGGCTCATTGTTATCAATTCGAAGAGGTAAAAGATAAAACACCATGGTACCACGATATTCTGCAATACATCAAAACCAAAGCTATCCGAAGGAAGCCACTGAGACTGACAAAAGAACGATCAGAATAATGGAAGGCAGATATGTTCTTGATGGAGAAGTCTTATACAAGAAAAGTCATGATCAAATCTTATTAAGATGTGTAGATGCAGAAGAGGCATAGATGATCTTAGAAGAGGTACATGACAGAGTGTGTGGAACTCATGCAAATGGGCATATGATGGCAAGACAAGTTATGTGATGCGGATACTTTTAGTCCACATTGGAAAGCATCAACTATGCTAAACGATGTCATAAGTGCCAAGTCAATAGGGATAAAATAAATGTCTCACCTCGTCCGCTTCATGCGATGACATCTTCGTGACCTTTTTCTATGTGGGCCATGGAAGTCATTGGACAAATCCATCCAAAAGCTTCAAACAATCATCAGTTCATTCTTGTGGCAATTGACTACTTTACCAAATGGGTGGAGGCTGCATCATACGCTAGTGTCACTCAGTCCACTATTTATAAATTCTTGAAAAAGGAGATCATATGTCAATATGGTTTACCATAAAAGATCATTACATATAATGCATCCAATTTAAACAACAAGATGATGGATGTCGCATGTGAACAATTAAATATAAATCATCTTTACTCTATTCTTATCGACCGAAGATGAACAGAGCAGTAGAGGCAGCAAAAAAATATCAAGAAAATGGTAGAGAAAATGATTGAGACATACAAAGACTGGCACGAAAAGATACCTTTCACCTTATTTGCCTACCGAACTTCGATGCAAACATCGACTGGGGTAACTCCCTTTTCATTAGCCTATGGAATTGAGGCTATGTTATCTATAGAGGTAGAAATCACGACACTCCGTTTTCAGTCAGAAGTAAAGTTGGATGATGCGCAATGGGCACAAACTCGATATGATCAACTGAACTTAATAGAAGAAAAGAGGTTGAAGGCCATTCACCATGGTCGACTATAGCAAAAATGAATGATCCGAGCACACGACAAGAAGGTGCGCACATGTGTATTCCATGAAGAGGATCTCATACTGAAAAAGATATGGCCTATCCAAAAAGACTTCAGAGGAAAGTGGATGCCAAATTGGGAAGGGCTTTATGTCGTGAAAAAGACCTTCTCCAGTAGAGCACTAATCCTGACCGAAATAGACGGGTCAGAACTACCTAATCCTGTAAACTCTGATGCATTCAAGAAATATTTCACTTAGGGTAAAACCCAAAAGGACGCTCTAAATTGAAAGAAAAAGGTTTAAAGTGAAAATCCGAAAGGGCGCTCTAAAAATAAAAATAGAAAAAGGTGGGTCCAAGATGAAAACTCGCAAAAGGCGTCTTGAAACCAAGAGAGGAGCCAAGTTGAAAACCCGAAAGGGAAACTTGGGTAATGATCTAGGATTCACGCACGGGAAAGTCATGGATCAAGACAATAAAGAGTCTGACATTCAAGTCTTCAGAAGACTTAGTAATTTGGGAGGAGTTTGGCACTCTTCCAAACGTTGTCACATCTTCGAAGTCCCTTATACAAAGGCTGCACTCAAAGTCATCTAACGGCGTACCAGTTCAAAAGAGTCCAAATTATCGAGATCTAGGGTATTTACTTGTATTTCTTTTATATCTTGACTTTTCAGAATGTTTGTCATGTATTCTTTTTTTTCATCATAAATAAATATGGTCATTTCTCTAGGAAAAAAATCAATTCCTTTCAAGCATCTTAGATTGAATTTAAATAAGAATAATTTATTTACTTTTGGAAAAGATAATTGCATATTACTGTACAAAGATTTTTTAGAGGTACAGGAATTTGGAACTTGATACTCGAAATAATGAAATGGGTATTAGTTCAAAACCCACCAAGGAATCAAAAGGCATTTACTAAAGTTCAGGAGTCATCAAAATAACAATTGATGACTTCTTTCTGAAACAAAAGTCCCAAAGAGGACATCAAATCGAAAACCTGTTGAGGGTCATGGAATCCAGAACCCAAAATCAAGAAAGTCAAGTTTGGCAAGAATCAAGAGCAATCAAGACCGATAGCAAGAGATTGGGATTTCTCTCTAAATCCTAAAATAACATATTTTGCATATGCATTTTAGGCATACATAAAGAATATTGCATCCATGAGCATCGCACATATGCATGATTTTGTAGATTGTTGTCATAGTCAATTTTCAACTTCACAAATGATATTGAACTCAAAGAACACTCAATATTAAAACAATACAGCTTATCCAAGTTGGATTTCAACTTCACAACAAAGGATATCCGGATTAAAACAAATATATTCAATTTGGACTCAATTTCACGATGAAGGAATCACCCACGATTTCAACTTCACAACGAAGGAGATCGTACACAATAGATTGACTTAACTTCACTGCGAAGGAGTCATCTGCAACAACGAGGAATTATCTCTCAAATAAGGTCATCTAGTCAAATTCCAACTTCACGACGAAGGGTATTAGGCTAGAAGGAGACAGCGAGGACTTACTGCCTAATCTAGGCATCAAGCTAGATTTTAACTTCACAACAAGGATGTCGTTCTCAAAAACATCTCAAGATCGACTCAACTTTACAACGAAGGAGTCACTCGTAATGCAGCTCAACAACAGAGAGTTGTCTTCTATTTTTAAGTCGATTTCAAATCTGCGACGGAATATATTCAATAAAAGAGTCGACTACAACATTGAGTCGGATTTTAAACTCAGAGATAGACAACCCCCACAGGAATAGGCTTGCTTTCAAGTCCATTTGCACCGAACGAAAATTTGTGTCTTTTTATCTTTGCTCTATTTTTGTTACACAATAATGGGTAAAGAGGGGCAGATATAGACACCTATTTTCATCTGGAACTTTAAGGGGCTTATTTATATGATAATATATATGATAAAATGTAGTATAGTTTTTGAAATTTTTTTTGAAAACATATAATATATAGTTTTTTAAAAAGTTTTTGAAAACATAAAATATATAGTTTTTAAAAAACAATTTTTGAAAGCGTATATAATATAGTTTTGAAAACATATTTTGAAATATATATATATAGTTTTTGAAAATATAATATATGTTATATAGTTTTAAAATAAATATATTATATTATATATATATATATATATATATATATATATATATATCATATATATCATATATATATATATATATATATATTATATATATCATATATATCATATCATATATATATATATATATATATATTATATATATATATATATATATTATATTATATTATATTATATTATATTATATTATATTATATATATATTATATTATATTATATTATATATATTATATATATTATATTATATTATATTATATTATATTATATTATATTATTATATTATATTATATATATTATATTATATTATATTATATTATATTATATTATTATATTATATTATATTATATTATATTATATTATTTATTTATTACTAATATTATTTTTTGGTTTTCTTTTTTTAGGTCCAAGTTCGGTCCAATAAAAGGGGTTCAAAGATCGAAGTCCAGAAACGGAACCCAATTGGGTAGCCTGACCCAACAGACCCGGTAAAAAATCAGAGGCTCAAGAAGTAAACCTAGGACATTAGGGTTTCATCATTAAGTCTAGCGCTGCACAAATAAGGGTCGTTAGATCGAGATGGAGATAAACAGCCAGAATCATAAGAGAACTAGGTTTTTTAACCCTAAAATATCATCACACCGTAATCGATCCTGGATCGTTGGATCTGCAACCAATCCAATGGCCAATATCAAATCCTAAAAGGTTCCAGAAGCTCGAGAGCCACCGATGACAGCGTGTGGGAATCACGCGCCGACGAGATTACCATTCAGCTAAGATTTTGGCGTTTAAAATGCAAAGAACGAAGCAACTCTGACTGAACCATCTGAAATCTATGGTCAAACATGAACCATGAATAACCTAAAAACAACCCCAAAGATCAGAGCAACTTGGATTGAACAATCTGAGATCTCCGGTCAAACAGGAACAACCAAGAAACGACCCCGAAATACTCAAAAATACCTTAAGATACTCAGAAACCACCATTGTCGGAGGGGTTATATAAACCCCACCAAGCCATCGAACCAAACACAACAAGAAATTAGAAATCCACCAAGAACACAGCAACAAAGATCAAAGTAACACAAAAAAATCAAAATACAAAAAATATCGAGCAACAAATATCACAAGGCAATCAAGCAAATCACAAGAAAAAACACTAAAAATATAAAAGGCATCAAGGTCGAGCGTTGGTCTCGGTTCGAAAAGGAGGAAAATCGTTAGTCGCCATCGAACGAGGGTAAGACCCAAGAGGTTTTTCTTAGATCTACTTTGATAGGGGTGTTGTTTGAGCGTTTTGGAGGCTTGTTTTGGGTTCAGGACGTTAAGAGGAAGCTTTGGGGTAGGCCTTTAGGTTTTCAGCCACCAGAGGCAGTGGCCGGGGTGGCGGTCCGAGCGGTTATGTCTCGTTGAGAAGGTGGTCGGCTATAGGCCGATCGATTTTGAGGGAGAGAGTTTGAGAGAGTTTTGAAGGTTTTTTAGGTTAAAAATGATTTTTTTTTGTTTTAAGGGCTATTTGTAGGGAGGGTCATTGTGCAATTATGAAATAGTTAAATTATTTTGCATTCCCTGCATATTTGATGCGTTATTCATTTTGGTCGCCTATTGTAAATTTTCCCTGGAATTTTAAATTAATTCAATTTAGTCCCTATTTTATTTTTTATATTTTTTACAATTTAACCCACTAACTTTTATTTTTCTCTTTGAAGTTTTCAATTAATTCAATTTGATTCTTGATTTTTAATTCTTTCCAATTTAATCTTTTTAATTTAAATTTTCTTTTTTATTTTAATTTTTTTACTTTATTCTAACCCTAATAATATTTCTTTACATTTATTCTTTTATCTTGTTTTATTTTATTATTTAACTTTAGTTTTAACTTTTTTAGGACAATTTTAATCGATCAAAGGTAAGTAATTTGGATCGAATTTTGAATTTTAATTTAACTTTTAATTTTAATAATTAAGACAACCGGGAAATTAAATTAGTACTGAAAGGGCAGTACAAAGGTGCTAATCCTTCATTAACTGTAATCGACTCCTGAATCAGACAAATTTCTGGTAAAAATACAGATCATGTAAAATGGTAAATTAAGGTATTCGATCAACCTAATCTTAAATGATCGGTGGCAGTTCCAACACATTAAATTCAAGTCGAAACCCAATTATGGGCCTACCCGAAGGACTGTTACAACAATAATATTATATTTCAAAGAATTTATTTCAAGGATAAAGTATTAATGAAAGCATAAATGAGTCAAATAATTGATGAGAATAAAGATTTTGTGAACAATTACAGTCAACAGACCAAAGTAAGTAAAATACAAAGTTAAGGGACTAAATTAAAAATATAGTACATTTTTAGCCAAAAAAAAAGGAATTGAAATTACATAGGTATTAAATAATGGTATGGGAGCATGTAGTTCAAATTTGGTCAAAATATACTTGAAATGAAGGATGAATTGAAGAAATAAGAAAACCATACTAGGTGAGGGACTACATTGAATAAATAGAAAAATTATTATCAAAAAGTGGAATTGAAACAATATAAGTATTCTATGATGGTTTAGGAGCATGTGGTTTAAATTTAATAAAAATATACTTAAAATGAATAAGGAAATTAGGAATTAAATTGTAGATTTATCAAAATACTCAATCAAACTTTCAATTTTTCAAATGATTCAAAACTTTTAAGTCTCAATTCGACTCGAACTTAAAAATCGACTCAATAATTTGAGTTGACTCAAATAAAGTGAAATTTTGCTCTCCTATCCAACATTTACTTAGATGTAATATTTTCCCCAAATTATTTTGAGTAATTTTAGTAAACATTGTGAATAGGATGGACATGAGTCGAGTTGGGTTGGGTTTTCGGTCAACCCGATCCGACCCAAAATTATACATCCTCCACTCGACCCAAAATTCGATCCGACTTTTCGAGATAAAATTCAAACTCAACCTAACCTTACCTGACATGAAATACGAAATAATACTTTTATTAGAAATATTATTTTTATTCAATAAAAATAGGAATTTAATTAAAAATAATAATATATAGAGGTGTATTATTGCAATTATCTCTAAATATATAAGGTAAAATTATTTTTTTTAAGGTCTAGTCGAATATTTTTCACCCTAAATCCGAACTCGACCCGACCAAAACTTAACTCGAATTTTTTTAGAAACTTAATCCAATAAGATTGTGTCGATTCAAAACCTGTCAAGTTCCAGTCTTGTACCTATCCTTAGTTGTGAAGGAATGTGCTCAGCGTAAAGGAAGAACTCGTCAAAACACCTCCGCCTCATACAGCATTATTTGCCTGCTCATTAAACAACCATAACTCCGTCCTTTTTTTGAGAGAAGAAAAAAAAATCAAAGAAACATGCCACGTCAAACAGCGAAGCCTGACAGCCATGAATGTTGGTGTGCTCCACGTGGTGATGAATGAGAGAGGTGGAGACACGTGTCTGACAACCTCGTACGTGGCTAATCATCATCGAGAGTCGTACTCTTTACTCCTACGTAAAAATGAAGGAACAAGCCCATTCTGTTGGAACTGATTTCACATTGGTTTGGTTCACCTGTTTGCATTTTCATGAAACCCTAAACCAACCAACAGAGAACAGAAAAAAAAGGTTTAGAATTTGATCAGAGGGTTTCCAAGTTTGGATAAATGTTGTCATTATTAAGGTAGTGTTTGGTTTTGCAGAGGTAAAAGGTCTGCGGACCACATCTGCAGGCATCTGCAACAGAAGAGGTGGACCAAAAGTCTGCAGTCTGCAAGAAGAAGATTGTTTGTTTTTTAACGTCTGCAGACTGCTAAAATGAACTGAAATATAAATAAACTGATTTTTTAAACTTAAAAGAGTTTTGCAATACTGAAATTTAAATAATTTTAGTTTTACAATACTTAAATTTAAATAATCTATACAACTACAATAATAAATTATTTAAAATAAATCAATCCATATTTTAAAATAAATCAATCCATACTAATAAATTATTTAAAATAAATCAATCCATATAACTACAATAATAAATAAATCCATATTTTAAAATAAATCAATTCATACAAATAAATTATTTAAAATAAATCAATCTATACTAATAAATTATTTAAAATAAATCAATTCATATTTTAAAATAAATCAATCTATACTAATAAATTATTTAAAATAAATCAATCCATATTTTAAAATAAATCAATTCATACTAATAAATTATTTAAAATAAATCAATCCATATTTTAAAATAAATTAATTCATACTAATAAATTATTTAAAATAAATCAATCCATGTTTTGATCTGAAAATTCAGAATTTTCTTTTCTTTTCTTTTCGTTTTATATTTATCCATGCAATGAAAATACCCAGAAATTCAGATTTTCTGTACCGACCATAATTAGAAATCAGAGTCATCGTTTTGGATTTTGTATCGATGATTACGTATCCTAGTTGGATTAGATTTTTCAAATAGATTTTAAATTCAAAGAAACAGCTGTCGTTTCATAATCCAGCCTTTCTTCTGCTTGCTTATAACTATTCCTTTTGTTTCATAAGTAGTCTCCCCAAGGAAGCAAACTAGAAAGGCTTTGAAGAAGATGGAGATTGTTTACCAGCCTTTTATTGATCCTGAGTTTGAATCCCTTGTTGAAAGAATCAATGCTCCAAGGTACTGCAATCTGCAAACAAACATTATAAACTCATCTTCTTCTTTTGTTTGGTTTGGTTTAATTCTTCAGTTTGGTGTTTGCAGAGTTTGTATCGATAACGACACATGCCAACGCTGCACAGTTGTTAAGGTTAGATTGATATGAACTAAACTTCATTTTTGGTTGATGTAAAGTACTCCTACCTTTTTAATTGATTATGGATCTAGGAAGAAAGCAAAAAACTGCATAAGTGAATCGCTTAAATAGATGATTTGATAGTAAATGTAAAGATGAAATGGTAGGTTATTTATGTTATGAGAAATGATAGCGGAAGTATGTTGTTATGGCTATGGTATGGGTGATGAAACAAAGGAAGATTGGTGAGGATAGTATCTTAGAAAAGACCAAAAAAGAACCAGTGATATAAAAGTAAAGACTCAGCCTTATAAATCTTTCTAAGGTAACAAGGACTTGGACCCACTATCTATAGTGAGATCAGAATCAAAAGTATCAAAAGAAAGGGATTGACGTCACAAGTAATTAAATTACTTGATAAGTCGATACAAATCACAAGGACTTAAGAAAGTAGAATAATCTCACTTTAAATTATAAGAAAGGTGTGTTTACAAATGAATAGGATTAGTCTATTTATATTTTGAAGGGACTTGGCCGAATGGATACATGGTCGTTCGGCCAGCCCTTTAGTCTCTCTAAAATGACATAATTAATTAATAAAAATCATGAAAACATAGGTGCTGGTTCAGTTGGAATGGGGAGTCTTAATCCTTGGCCGAATAGTGCTTGAATCCCTTCAAATTGGTGCCAATTTGGAGGAGAAATGATGCTTGACCGAATGATTATGTGGCCATTCATCTTGGATTTTTGTTGTTCCAACGATTTATTATTATATTATTATTATTATTATTATTATATTATTATTATTATTATTATTATTATTATTATTATTATTATTATTATTATTATTATTATTATTATTATTATTATTATTATTATTATTATTATTATTATTATTATTATTATTATTATTATTTTGCTGAATGGATGTTTTTAAGCATTTCAATAGTTGATAGGCAAGAGAAAGGATTGAACTCGCAGTGCACAATGCAACCTAAAAGATTCAAAAAAAAATCTCATGTTAGTTTGATTTTTGTGTATTTGCTACTGAAATGTTTGATTGTACTATTATTAACAAGCAATTAGGTAACTATTTGATTGTGGTTCCAATCTACAGTTAGATTGATTTTGGGATATATTTATGTTGATTCCCACGGATGGAGGCAGAATTTTATGTTAGGGGAGAAGCCGAACTTATAAAACTTTAGGGGATGAATTTATAAAATTTCATGTATTGGCAAATTAGCAATAATGAATCCAGGAATGATAGTTTCATTGGTAATTTCACAATCAGGAAAACAGCTATCAAATTATAGTTTGTTGTGCAAGTACAATTTGACTATGCCAATACTAGTTTAACATATAATTTTTACTATTCCGTTTATCTTATTCCAGCAACCAGAACCTGAACCTGATAGCTCAAAACATTGTCAATCTTGGTGTTCTTTTGGTCACTCATTCTGCTACTATTCTTTTTCTTTCGTCCGAGTGGCATTCTGATTCTCACTTATTATTGAAAGTGACCGTCAGGTGGCTGTATACTAGCTTAAGGATCCTTCATCTCTGGTTAATAGGTTCATCGTGCAAATCATAATGAATGTTGGATTATCCAGCATATATTGCGTGTGCAGAATACCTTTTGTATGGGGTGAGAACTTTGTTCTCTTTCACAAATAAATCTGCCCAGTATTAGCGTTTCTACAGCTTCCACAGGTGATGACTAAAGTGGTGGTTTACTCAACTACTTCTTTTAGTGTTGACTAGTTTGGCTCCCTAGGTTCTATAGAGAGATGCTTCTATTAGTGTCGTGGATTTGGTAGCATGGAATCTCAAGTTCAATTGCAGTGCGATGGTAGTCAAAATTTGTGCTTTGATCTTGGTTGCAGATTTGCTGGGCATTGTAGGTTTTTTGCTCCTTGTTCTCGATCCATAATAGTCTGTTCTGCTAGTTCTGGTGTGTTTTAGTTGCATTGTTAGTTTTGTTCTAGGGACCGATCCCTTGGTTTGGGTCTGTTTTGCATTTGTTTCTTATTGTAAGTCCTTGTATCGGATACTGGTAGATTGGTGTCTATTTTGGTTGTGTTTAATAAAATTTTGGGTACTCTTTTCCCCTTCCACCGTCTTGTTTGAGCTTAGGCTTCCAGATATGAGGGGGATTTTAATGAGGTCCTCCTTACCTTTAAATATATATATATATATATATGCATGCAAGATAAGTCTGCAAGTTTTAGGCACAGTTCCTGTTCATGTCTCTTCATGCTTCAACATCACTTACCAAACTGCAGTTATTGTATTTTTTGGAGTTTGGTACACAGTTTAGTTGTGAGGTTTGCAGATAGTTGGCTTATACAGTTTCCTGCACTCTAGGCACAAGTTGTTGAAGGGTATAGTTTTTAGTTCGGACTTTTGAGTTTTCCCTACAAACTTGTGTCGTTACTCTTCTGAACATTGTACTTTACGCGTAACAAATTCTTGGTAGTTATGTAAAACTGTCAAGTCCTCTGTTTTGCAACGTTGATAAGAACTAAATTAATCGGTTGATATATGTGGTTTTGAAATTGCTTTTCTTGTTGGTTAGCTAACACTGCTCATGAAGTCCGTTAATGATGACTACGGTTTATGCTTAATCCGTTATGCCGGAATTAAATGTTAATTTGTTATGCCTTCAATAAGATTTTGGTATCTGCAGGATGACATCTTGACATAGAATATAATCCTTCAAATGTTCATATATTTGCAGTTTTGCTAAAGCCTCAGATACTGCTAGAACAGATCGGTCTTCATTCACCAAAGGCTATTTTCTAAACAGAGAGACTCTGGTTGCTGTTCTACTTCTGATTGATGCGAGTGTCCCTCCTCGGAAGACCGATCTAGACTGCGCAAACTGGCTTGGACGCAACAATGTTTGCTTTATCCTTATGACAATCTTGATTTCACTTCCCTGGCTTTAAATTTAGCTGTTTCTGATTTGTTTCTGTTTGTTCCAATTTCAGATACCAATGACATTTGTGTTCACAAAGTGTGACAAAATGAAGGCAAGCAAAGGAAAAAGGCCTGATGAGAACATTAAGGATTTTCAAGAAGTGATTAGATAAAATTATAAGCAACATCCCCAATGGATCATGACTAGCAGTGTCACTGGTCTTGGCAGAGATGAGCTTCTCCTACATTTGTCACAACTAAGGAACTATTGGGATCAATAGTACTGGACTGGTTTACTAAGTTTAATGCACAAGTCAAAGCATATACAACTAATGAATAATTGGCTTAAATATATATTTGGTATCTACACTAGGCACCTTCTCCCAAGTTGGAATATAAAGAATTTTTCTATTAATGCTCTCTAGGGTCGAGGCATGAGTAATATATTGCATATCATTTCTTCCTTGATGGTCTTGTATGAGGTTCACCTCGTCTCCCAAGACATTTGTATTGGCAGCCGCTTGCTCTTGTTGGCGCCTTTGTTCAGCATTGGAAGTCCCTTCATCCTCCCTTCTATGTTCAATTCCCAGCTGTTGAGAGATCAGAAGCCCTTGGAGAGCTTTTTGAGTCAATTCTTGTTATTGCTGGTTTTTTTTACAACTGTAGATAGGCCGCCTGGGAGGCTCGAAACTATGCTTGCGGGTTTCTTAGTTCAACTTGCAAGTTGTTGACTTGAGGGAGGTTTTGAACATAGGTATACACATACTACTGGTAATACTACTGGGGGAAATAGTGATTGGATTGGTTATAGGCGTCATAACAGGCTTGGTACGATGCATAATATAAAGAATCTTACGTGTTATTTTATTGTTGGTTGGAAGAGCAAGTTATATCAGATGAGTTTTGTGACGAGAACAGTGGGTTAGACTGATTGGACTGAGATGGCTCTTGAAGATCTGTCGTGGTTGGTTCTTCTGAGTTTGAGGTGTGCTCCATGCTCATTGCTCCAATTGTTGATGGAACAAAGTGGATTGTATCGATTAATGGTGATTCATCCTTCCTCGTTTGGACGAAGAGCTGCATTTGGTAAACGGTTGATGGTCAACCGGTTGCGAATAGAGGATGATAGAGGTAGGTTGAAGGGAAAATACTTCTTAGTCGGGAAAAAATAGTTTTACGTGGTTCACCCTTATGTTATCGGTTTTCCTTAGCCGTAACACCTGTTAACCCTTTCCCTTTAACTGTTAACGGAAGTAACAACCCTTTCCCTTTAACTGTTAACGGAAGTGTTACGTGGTAATTAAAAAATAAAAAATAAAACAATAACAAAATTTGAGACTATGGTGCGGCTTGGAAAGTGGTGCATTGTTCAAAACAATTACAAAATCACATCACGCAAATTGGAAAGATTAATCATTTTTCTGAAAAAATACAAAATTGCGTACGCGTTATTCTTTTTTGTCCATCTTTTGTACTCTCCATGTTGACTGAATAAATATATCAGATCGATGATTGTAGATCAATGTATAAACTAATGTCAAAAGTATGTGTAATTATGAATTATTGAGCCAGTATATAGACTAATAGATAAGGAATATCAAATATGCGATTGCAGATTTGATGGTTAAAGAAAAATGAGAGAAATTTTCTCAAAAAAAAAAAAGAACGAGAAAAATGAATGAATGATTTCAGGTGGTGATTAAGGAAGTATAAGACAACAAGATCAAAGTAAGTTGGTGGTAAAGGATTAGAAGTACTATCAAGACAAGGATTAAGAAGCAAAATAATTGAGATTTCAGATTAGATTCGAATCATTATTTTAGTTATCCGAAATTTTAGATATTTAAATTTTCGGATCGAATTCGATATTCGAATTTAGGACTTACCAGCCCGCGTATGCATTTTTGAGTTAATCATTTGTTCTGCGTTATGATACCTATTATGTGCATCATATTATTCCTACTTGTTCCGTATTCTCTGAATTATTTATCTGTCTGGTGATATATATTCTGTTATTGTGCTTATATATATTCCACTAGTATGTTACTAGTTTCAATTTGTATGTATGTTTTGATAAACTATTTCTTGTTTTGACCTCAACTTATCTGTTTGTTCTGTTTATTGTACCCTTATATCATACTGATTTTAGTTAAGTCTGTCTCAAACGATGGGTAGGCATTGCGTTACATTTTAAAATGAGTTTTTTAAAATATTTTATAAGAAAGATTAATTTATTAAATTTGAAATTATGATGAATCTACGAGGTATTTTTACCAAAATTCATCATGAAAAACGATTAAAAATATTGTCTAATCTTCGCTTACAACTTTCTCTGCCAATTTTCTAAAAACCAAATGAGAAGTTTGTTTTCCCTTCGAACGAAACGAACTCAAATAACATTCATGTGTGATCCTTTAAATTTTGAAACCTTGTGACGGCCTGAATTTAGCTCATCTTTTTTTGTTTCCCTCTTTTCAGATAATTCATATTGTGAGGGATTAGGTTCAATAAATACTCTAGGGATTTAGATATCGATTTTGCAAATACATTATAATTTGATTCCTTTATTTTTGTATTAAACTATGGCATAAGATTTTTCATTTTCATAATTGTTTTGGGGATATTAAACTAGTTTTACTTATAATTGGTATTTATTTAATGGTTTTCTATTTTTTGTAATCCGATTTTTTGGGTTACTCTAGTAACAACTGTGACATTCAAAATTCAGTTGTAACATTTAAATTAAGCATAAAATGAAATAAGTAATTATGATTTAAATAAGCTTAATCTTCTTCTTTTTTACTTTTATAATGAAATGTTGATTTTATATTTGGTTTATATTAACCATGATTATGAATTCTTATTTTAAAAATGAATTTTATGTTTAAAGTATCTTTACGTAAAATAAAATTAATTATTAAATAATAAAAAGTATACATATATTTGAATATTTTTTATTAATAAGTAGAGAAGTATTAATAAATATTTATTTATCATAATAATAACAATAAGGTATAATGTCAAATTAGTCTTCTAATGTTTATTAAAATGATTATTTTGATTCATATTCTTTTTTGGAGCATTTGGACTCATAACATTTCATTTTAGGGCAAAAAGGCCCCTCCGTGGATGGAAACTATTAGTTAGCAAACGATTAAATAGGGGTCTTTTATTAAAAAATGAAACGTTAGGTGCCAAAATGTTCTAGAAAAAAAAGAATAAGAGTCAAAGTGATTATTCAGTTAATCGTCATGGACCTTTTTGCCCTAAAATGAAATATTGGGACTAAAATACTATAAAAAAAAGAATATGGACAAAATGATCATTTTGATAAATGATGGAAACTTTTTTACCCTAAAGTGAAATGTTCAAGACCAATATACTCAAAAAAACATAAAAAATTAAAATAATCATTTTAATAAACATTATTTTTTTTTTCATTATGCCTAATAATAAAATCTAGTTTTTTTCCCATGGGATTGCTAGCTTTTCTCATAAAATGAATTGCAGGCCTGGGCCTGCTTCTTTAAAGAAATAAATAAAATATGACACAAATTTAACTATAATATTATCCAATTGATCAAGTATAGGAAGAAAAAGTAGTTTTCCGGTGAGTGGTTCAAGTGTTGACTTACTTGTTTAAAAAAAATGATGAGAGATAATAAAATAAAAGTGTAAAGTACATAAATGGTCCCTAATCATAGGATACTTCTTTATTGAGTCCCTCAACTATTAAGAGTTACATAATGATCATTTGACTATTTATTAAATTCTAAACTCGTTCTTTTCCGTTAAAAAATTAACAGTCATTTGAGTTGAATGTTAACATGCGGACTAAGATATGATAGTTGTTTGAGATTATAAGATCATATTTTATCATATCTCAGTCAGCAGGTTAACATCCAACTCAGATGTCGACAATTTTTTAACGGTAAATTACGAGTTTGGAACATAATGAATAGTTAGCAGAGGCGGGGCTATAGGCAACACAACTTGTGCGACCGAACAGGGCCCCGGAATGGAAAGGGCCCCAAAATAATTAGATTTATTACAATAAAAATCTCATTTTTTGAGGGTCTAACTCCACTTTACGAGAAATGAGCTCATCTTCATGATCTCCATATCCCACACCGTTAGGATTTGAGTTAGTAATATCACAAATCTCCCTATATATACTACATTCAAGCTTTGCAATTTTTACTAAGAGTTTCTTTTTAAGAATTTAAGGGCCTCTTTTTAAGAATTTGCATAGGGCCTCCAACATCCTAGCCCCGGCCCTGATAGTTAGGTGACTATTTTGTAACTTTTAATAGTCGAGGGACTCAACAAAGCAACTCTATATAATTAAGGGATTATTTTATAACTTTTAAAAGTCAGGAGACTCAATAAAGTAGTATCATATAGTCGGAGGACCATTTATATACTTTACCCAAAATAAAAATATATATACCGTTTTAGTTTTATGGCACAAAGTTGAAAGTAACCACCAGGATAAATAGAAATTTTGATGTTTATTATTTTGTGGAACACTTTCATTCCTTACATTTTAATTTGCGATTAAAACGATAATATTATATGAAAAATGTTAATTAACTAACGATTAATGTATATTGCTAACGTGACATTTTTTACATATATTAAATTGTTTATATGTCATATGTCTTACCACCCAAATTAATGATATGACATATGTAATATCACTTAAGGTAATAACATAACATATAACATGTCATTGAATGTAATGATGTGACATGTAACAAGTCACCCAAGATGATAATGTAACATGTGACACATAACCTTAAGTGATGACATCATGTCAGCAATTAAACATTTAAAAATGATATATCATCAATATTCGTTAATCGTCAATTAATGATTTTCATAAAACATGAGTTGTTTTAATCAAAAATTAAAACATTATATGCTAAAATATTCTAATATATATATATATATATATATATACACTAAAGTGATTATTGGAATAAATGTTAGGAACTAATTTTATCATTATGTCAAAATAAATCTAACTAATTAACATAGTTGAAGATGCTTGACAGTTAATTAAGCTGCATATTATAAAAAAATCAGTTTTTTGTTGTCCTTCTGATCTTAAAGTTTCGTTCGATTAATCTAGACCGACCCGCATCGCAAACTTAAGTTGCATAGTATAAAAAAATCATTTTATAATAATATTATTACTTTATTTGTAACGTGTGTGTTTGTGGTAGCATTCAATATTATTTGAATACTCACTCAATCTAATTATAATGGACAAAATTTGAGTACAAGAAAAAGAAAGAGGTAAATCAATGATTTGACTCAAACCCTGAGTTTGAAGCTCCGAGTCGGACGATTATTTCAATCTTTTTGCAGCCGAAAAGACATTGGTGTTTCTCTTGTCGTGTTCTTCCTTGTCTGAATTATGAAAACAAATTGCCAAATGCAATTTTGTAGTACTCCATCTCTTCCCTTCATAAACCAACCCTGTTTATTCTTCATACACATATAGCTTTCAGTCGATCTAATTGTTTCATTTGTTCGTGAAAACATCAATATGAGCAAGAGGGGAAGCACAGAGAGCAGACTAAGTAGGTATCTAAAGGTGCCCATCAGGTTTCTGATGAAGGCTGGCGATTTCTACGTTAAAAGCATGACTGAGTACTCGGAAAGGGTTGGATATGGCACCGTTATGGGGTGCCCAACAGGTCAAGTTCATGCTTTGCCGAGGAGCTACAGTGTTGGTTCGACGAGATCGGGACATGGCGACGATGACTATCGGGAACTTATGAGGGCAGCTTCCGCTAGAAAGTTCGACAACAACAAGGCGAGGCGGCAGTCTCCAATCATGCCTAGAAGTCAGAGTGTTGGGATTGGGAGGATTGATGAAGACGAGCCTTGTGAATTTGAAGATGATATTATCAAGGTGAAGCCTGCTTATTTCCCTAGGAGCAGGAGCTATGCTGTTACAAACAGAAAAGGTGGTTTGTAATGTCGATATTAGTCCTCGACATTTATTCGAATGTTCATTTTAATCTCTATTCTATTTTTAGCATTTTAGCTTCTTCGTTGTAATGTAAATTAGGAGCCTGAAAATCATGTGTTTTTGTAATACTCCTATGAAACTAAAGCTTCTGCCTGCAATTTAGAGTTGGAGATGTTAAGCTTAATAAAGTAATAATGTAAATAAATTGTATATATTATATATAAACTATATACAAATTTAGGGTTTTGAATAATCTAATACAGAATTAGCCTATTAGAATTTGAAACCTTAACCTCCCATCATCATAATTTAAACCTCAATCATTAAGGTTTGTTGAGATCTCAGGTTTGAGCACCGCATATGCAAGGGTGTATGAGCAAGGACATAGTCAGAATTCCAATTTAAGAGGACAAAATATAATTAATCATAGAAAATGAGGGGACAAACTATAATTAACCATAGAAAATAAGGGGGGAATCAAAATAAACTAAAATTTGGAACCCTAATTTAATATTTACCCATATTTTTTTAATAATACAAAAATATGGTACATTGGCCCCGAAACGAAGCATACATTCATCCATATGTATGAGTGTTTATTGTTAAATGATAGAATTTTTAAACAAATATTAAACATGTCTTATAAAGCACAAATATATAAGAATGGTATTTTATATATCTATTTGAAATAATATGACATTACATCATATAGAAATATCTTTCTATTAATCAGAAAAAATAACATCTTTCTAGTATTTTAGAAACATAATGGCAAAAAAAGAACTTCCAATGTATCATTTTTTTATTGTAACGTTAAAGTGTTTTTTTTTTATAATTTAATATTTAATATTTCTTTATTTTTTAAATAAATCCATATTGGATGATCAATTGACGACAATCAATATCTTTATTAACGTGACATGAAAACATTAAGGGGCAATTGAATAAACTAGCAAACATTGAGGGTTTCTTTTTCTATTATGCTTTTTCACTTTTGATATATAATTTTATCACGTCTTTAAATAAAATAACTAATAAACACTACTTAATGATTGAAATCAAAATTAGTATCTTTATATGTAAATATTTTATCATTCTACTTGTGATTATTCACCAAATCATTTTTATAAATACTTTTGTATAAAATATTTGTTTAATACTCAAATAAGTGTCCAAACTATACATTTTCCCCCCAAATAAGTTCCTACAATATTTTTTAGATCATTCAGGTGCCTAACGTTACAAATGTGACCACTTTAGGTGCCCGGGACGAAACGACCGTTAGTTTTCTCCGTTAAATGACATTTGTCACAATCTGCTAATTTTGAAATTTATTTTTAAATATTATTATATTTATAAAACCCCTAATTTCTTTTAAATTATAAAAAAGCCTCAAAGTCCCTAAATCCTAACACTAACACACCGATGTCACCCTTTCCGGCCATGACCACCACCGCCAACGTAATCCCTACCATTATCCTAGTTATACGACGCCATAGTTGTTGTCGATTGGCTGTCGAAATCGCGTGGGATCACGATTTTCATCCTAGGTTTCACAAGGTATAAAACCTTGATTCGTCATTTATCGACTGTCAATCGGTCACGATTTCATAGGGGTTTTGGTCATCGAGAAGAGGTGAGATTGGGTAGAGCTTCGTCAACGACAAAGGGTGACAGTAGGTGTGGGTTTAGGGGTTGAAATAAAAGTTTTTAAAGTTTTGGGGTTATTTCAAAAATTATGTGTTTTCTTTGTAAAGAAAACATATAATTCTATTTTTTAATTTTCATATAAATTTTTAAAATTATTAGATTGTGACACGTGTCACTTAACGACGGAAGTTAATGTCGTTGAAGGCCTGGGTACCTAAAGTGGTAACGTTAGGCACTTAGATGAGCCAAAAAAATATTGTTGCCTCCTATTTAGGAAAAATGTATAATTTGGGTACTTATTTAAGTATTAAGCCTAAAATATTTTTCACTAACATAACGAGTGATATAAAATCTAGTCCATAAGCTATATACAAATTGTAGTAGTTTAACTTTTTTCCTCGTAGATCGTAGAAGAGAGAGGTGTACATACCAGAGTTTTGAATAATCTAGTACATCATCAACGAGTGATGGATCGAGGGATTATCCTCTTGAAAATTTTAAATTCTATTGTATTTTAAATTTTTTTATCTATTTTCTATTGATAATTTATTTTCACATCTCCTAAAATTTTATAAGTTCACTCCTCTCTGAAACTTTATAAATTCGTCATCTAATACAAAATTATGCATCCATCCCTGCAATCAATCTATTAGAATCTAAATTCTAACCTCCCAACATCATGACTTAAACTTCAATTGTTAAGGAGTTGTTGTTATCCTTTAGAGATTTCAAGTTCGAGCAATGTATATGCAAGGATGTATGAACATTTATTATAAAATAATAAAGAATTTTCGAACAATTACTACCTTATGTTCACCCATTACCAATTAAAAATAATATTAAACATGTCCTATAATGCACAAATATATGAGAATCTTACTTTATATATCTATTTGAAATATATATGACATTACATCATATAAAAATATATTTCTAGTTTTTAGAATATAATGGAAAAAAAAACTTTCAATGATTCATTTTTTTAATTGTATCTTTAAAGTGTTTTTTTAATAATTTAATATTTTTTATTTTTAAACAAGCTCATATTGGATGATTAATCATTAATTGATAGTCAATTGACAATTAATATTTTTAGGATAAATTATACGAGTGATTATCAAACTATTATCATTTTGATCACTGATATTTCCATTTCGTAAATTTGAAAACTTCTAGAAACCATCTTCAGAGATATAATTGTCGACATACGTTTTCGTCCGAAGACCGTTATCATTATTATTATTATTATTATTATTATTACTTATTTTATTTATGTGGCATGCCAAATTGCAAACTCAAATTGGGCCCAAATACAACCGGTCCAAGTAACCCAGTGGGCCCAAACTGAAACCCAAATAACAAGCCCAAGCCCACTGAGATTAGGGCTTGTTGAAACCCTAGCCTCCCGCACCGTCGCCGCCTCCACTGCCAACCGAGAAGACTATGTATCCGATACTATTTCAACCATCGGTATTCGTCATTCGGCATGTCACACCCCAAATTAGGAGTTAAATTATAAGTTTTTAAAACTTATAAGCAATTTTAGAAAGTTACGGGAAATTCGGGGACCCAGGTTTGAATTATCCCATTTTTTTGGTAAAGTGAAAAATAACCCCCGATCAAACATCTAAAATCCCCAATTTCCCTACCCCAACCCTAGCCGCCGCGCCCTTCTGACGATTCACCCCACTCCGACCGTCGTCGCGGTATTCTGACCGTCCCAATCGAACCGGTGTCCCACCCTGACCAAACCCCAACTCGAAGTCTCCTGATCTACTGCTAATCCCTAGGATGGAACGATAGAAGGTTCATCGAAAACTCCCGAGAATCGGAATCCCCAGCTCCGTGAGACCAAAACTCGATCGGGTTTTTCGGTCGAAAATCGTCATGTCACCGACCGCCGTCTTGGGTAATCTTTGATCATTTTTTGGTTAATTTCAACGTGGTCTTGGCTTGATGCTCAGCCGGTCACCCCAACCTCGTTCCCACCACTGTATGCGCGTGGGGCTCATCCCCAATTCTAGTTCCTTCTAGAACCGATCCAGTCGGTCTGGTCCAGTCTGAAATGGCCTGACCCGGTCTGAACCAATCTATTTAACTCAAACCGAGGCAACCCGACCAAATCCGTCGACATTGACCTGACTCAATGACTTTAACCCGACCTGTTGACTTTGACTGGTCTAACTGATGACTTTGACCGATTTGACCGTTGACTTTGACAAAAAGTCAAATTTTCCAAAAAAGTCATATTTTATGTTTTTCGACATCCTGAGTCCGAATCTGAAGTCTGTTTTTGCCAAATTCGTATTCGGTAAGCCATTTTTTAGTATTTTACCTTCAGATTCAATTTGGTTTCTCAATTAAGTTCAATTTCTGACGTAAATTCATTTGCTATGTATCCGAGGAATTATTGGATATTGAATTCAAGTTCGAGAGTGATCGAATGGAGTTTAAATGTTCAGTCGGTGGAGCATGGAAATCGAGGTAATACATTACTACCTTATGCATGCTTTATGAAACATGTTGGAATTGGTAAATACATGGATGTATATGTTTGGTCTCATCTATATAGTAAATTATTTCTAAACTCGATTCGGATACGGTAAAAAGTCGATAACTGAATATGACTCAGATGACTCGTATAGGATATTGGGGGACCGATAGGAATTAAATTACAAGTTCTGAGAGTAAGTGGTAAAGCAATCAATCTCTGGATCTGTTAATTCTGATTTATCTTGAAGGTTAAATGCCAAAGGTACTTCGATGAAAAATTATGACAATACTTCGGTTATGTAAAATTATGAAAATACCCTTATGGGGTAAAATTACGAAAATACTCCTATGTTGTAAAAAGACAATAATTTTCCTTGGAAGTTGAAAAATAACCCCGAAAAGATATATTGATCCGATAAAACTACTGATGTACATAGAAAATGCTAGTCTTTCTTAGAAAATCTGGATAATCAATTTCTAAACTCCAAGATGGAAAAAGATTTAAAATTTATGGTGTTTGGACAAAACCACTTGATAAATAAATTACTAGAATGATGCAAATGTTTGAATCAAAGAAAATAATTGAATACCCTTGAACAATAACATGACCAAAATGTCCCTAGAGTGTAAATGACCTATGGTAACCCCAAGTCATAGAATGATTTAATTTTTGTTCGTCTCCCTAAGATCCATTCAGCGATGATTCTGAAGATGATCAATTCGACAAGAGTTGTCTGTATTAAAGAGTGATTACCCTTGAAGTGCAACGATTTGACCGGTTGACATGTATCAGTGTTAGAATTTGTTCAGTTCGAGTTAACTCGATATTCCGATAGATCAACACAAATCTTAAATGACCTGAATTTTAATTTCTCCCTTATTAGATCAAATCACTAAAAATTCTCTAAGAACCTAATGCCCAAAATGCCTCTGATTTCCTGAATAATGGAATCACTCATATCATATATGAAAACACGAGTAACTCTGTTGCAAAGGATTCTGAATACCTTTTGGATTACATAGTGCCTCTGAAAAGTATTCAAATACTATATGATCTTGATAAACCACGTTCTGAATAACTGATGAATCTATCAGCTATCAAACCCTTTTATAGGGATATCGTTTATAAATTTAATCATTTTACAGAAGTTTCATGACACCCTATATGATAAATACCAAACACCTTCAAAAAATAACTGAATCCTCTAGTGTGTTCCCTATATGTTATATGATCGGTTTTACCCGTTCTGAAATATGTTTTACCTAGATTTCTGAATTACTGAAGTTTAAGTCTACCTATCTGATTCAAGATCTCTGGATATCGTTTCTACTGAATTAATATGTTTAAACTTTTATTTTCTCCTACCACTGATTTCTGTCTGGAAAATGTTTTTCTTTGGGGTATTATGGGATCTGGTATTAAGTCTCTACAGGTTCAATTCGATCAAACTGATAATTCCTTATATAGGTTCAGACCGATCGAACTGGTAATTCCTTACGTCAGGTTCAACTCGCTCAAATTGGTAATTCCTTATATAGGTTTAGATCGATCGAGCTGGTAATTCTTTACAGATCTACGGTGACCCTTTGGTGGGCTCCTAGGCCTAATGGGCCTAGTGTTAAGACCTTATGGACCTTAAGTAAGGGTGGTACATCTGCTATGTGCTTTGGGTAAGTCCTTATGGACCTAAGAGCACTCCCCTCAGGTGGGCACCTACACTTCGGCTAGGGTAAGACCTTATGGACCCAAGGTGTTCCTTTAGATTGGCACCTACGCCCAATAGGCCTAGGGTAAGCCCTTATGGATGTAGTTCCAGTGAATTGTATATTGACATTCAATTGGAGGGTTTTACTACGGTTTTAAAATATGTTTTAAACCGTTACTGTTTTAGAAAATTCTATATTTTTCACTGGTTTTATGGGAACACACTAGACACCCTATTTTGATCTCCTGAACCTAGTTCTCTTAACATTTCCTCTGAACTGCTTCATGTCTTTTAGTACCTGAAATATCTGTGGAACCCTTAGCTCATCACAAAAATATGTAGACGTCTGAATCAATTAAGGAAAATTATGCTTGCTCATTATCTGCATGTCCTTCAACATCATTTGGTAGTATTATATTACTAAGCTTTCCAAAGCTCACTATGTTACTATTTTAGGTTAAAAGGATTGAACCAGTGTAACTATCGACATCAGTAAAGGAGTTCTACTGGCGTTGCTTGTGGAGTACAATGCATGTATTTAGAGGGCATGTAGGTGGTATTCTTTTTTTATAACCGAGTCTGACACGTGTATGATTTTAATTATATTATAGTATATGAATGATTTTCTAAACTTGTATTTTAATTATAATTTTTTTATGATTTTACACATTTTAACAAAAATTTTAAAATCTTTTCGAAATTTTACTGTGGGTCAATCCGATGGCCCTATTGTGGCACCTCGGATCAGATCAGTCCTGCATCGGTCTGAGTGTTACATTTAGTGGTATCAAAGCTTAGGTTGAGTTGAGTTTTTTTTTGGTAGACTGGTCGGTCGAATGTCATAGGATGCCTAGTCTGTACATGCCCCTAGACTATAACCATACTTCTATAAGCTGGAACTTCACGGTCGAGTCCTCTCTGTAATAAGCTAACCTAAGTTTTCTATATGTTAGGGCTCGACCTATGCATAAAAGAATACAAGTAATGTTTGTCCAAATTCTGTAAAATGCCTCACGAGTAATGTGAGAGTTACTCATCAAGAAATTCTGACATGACTCTAGAAATAAAATTTGGAACATATTACCGCTCTATGAACCTAGCCTCGTAGTCAAGGTTGAATTGATTCCACTAGAATAATTTTGTTCAAATTCTTTTATTGGGATGAAGGAGAGTTTTGACGAGAATGTACATTCAACTGGTTAAGGATTAGTAAAGGACTCGTACTTCTGTAAAAGCTACATGAAGGTAATGAAAAATTTATGAAAGCTTCACTTATGCATTTCTATGACTTGAGTGAATTTCGAGAACCAAATTTTTTTAATGGGAGGAGAATTGTCACATCCCAATTTAGGGGTCAAATTATAAGTCTTTGAAACTTATAGACAGCTTTAGAAAGTTAGAGGAAATTTGGGGACCTAGTTTTGAATTATCCCATTTTTTTGTTAAAGTGAAAAATAAACCCTCGGTCGAACAGTAGAAATCCCCAATTTTCCATACCCCAATCCTAGCTGTCGTACCCCTATATTGATTCACCCTGTTCCGAACGCCGTTACAATATTCTGACCGTTTCAATCGAACCGGCGTCCACCCCGACCAAACCTAAACCGTCAAAGGCTTCTAATCGATCGCCAATCGACGGGACCGAACGATAGAAGATTCATCAAAAACGCCATCGTCGCCCCGATTTTCATTGATTCCGACCACCTCGAGCGTTAGCTCGCCTCACCTCCCCAAGCATCGGAATCCCCAGCTCCGTGAAACCAAAACCCGATCAGCTTTATCGATCAAAAATCATCCTGTTGCCGATCGCCGTCTTAGGTGAGCTTCGATAGTTTTTCGGTTAATTTTAATGTGGTCTTGGCTTGTTTTGATGTTAAATTGGGTATTAATTGGTTCGAGTTTGATTATGAGATGCTCGGTCGGTCACCCTAACCTCATTGCTTCCTCTACGCGCCGCCGCATGCGTGTGGGTCTCGTCCCCATTTCTGGTTCCTTCTAGAACCGATCCAGTCGGTCTAGACTAGCCCGAACCGGCATGACCCATTCTGAACTGGTATGTTTGACCCAAACCGAGTCAACCTAACCAAACTCGTTGAATTTGACCGACTCGTTGAATTTGACCTTACTTGTTAACTGGTCTGACCATTGACTTTGACCAGTTTGACCGTTGGCTTTGACAAAAAATTAAAATTTTAGAAAAGTCCTATTTTATGTTTTTTGACGTCATGAGTTTGAATCTGAAGTATGTTTGCCAAATTCGGACTCGTTAACCCATTTTTTAGTATTTTACCTTCGGATTCAATTTGGTTTCTCAATTAAGTTCAGTTTCTGACAAATATTCGCTTGCTATGCATCCGAGGAATTATTGGACGTTGAATTCAAGTTCGAGAGTGAAGGAATGGAGTTTAAAAGTTCGATCGGTAGAGCACAAAAATCGAGGTAATACATTGCTACCTTATACATGCTTTATGGAACATGTTGGAATTGGTAAATACATAGATGAATATGTTTGGTCTCATCTATATAGTAAATTATTTCTAAACTCGATCTGAATACGGTAAAAAGTCGATAACTGAATATAACTCAGATGACTCGTATAGGAAATTGGGGGTCCGATAGGAATTAAATTACAAGTTTCGAGAGTAAGTGTTAAAACAATCAATATTTTATCTGTAAATTTTGATTAATCTCATTAAAGGTTAAATGCCAAATGTACTTGGATGAGAAATCATGACAATACTTTAGTTAGGTATAATTACGAAAATACCCTTATATGGTAAAATTATGAAAATACACTTATATTGTAAAATGACAATAATTGTCCCTGAAAGTTGAAAAATAGCTCCAAAAATACATAATGATCCGATGAAACTACTGTTGTACATAGAAATTGCTAGTTTTGCTTAGAAAATCTGGATAATCGATTTCTAACCTCCAAGATGGTAAAAGATTTAGAATTTGTGGTGTTTGGACAAAACCACCTGATAAATAAATTACTAGAATGATGCATATGTTTGAATCGAAGAAAATAATTGAATACCCTTGAACTGTAAAATAACCAAAATACCCCTGGAGTGTAAATGACCTAAGATAGCCCTAAGTCATGAAATGACTGAATATATGTTTGTCTCTCTAAGACCCATTCAGTGATGATTCTGAAGATGATCAATTCGATAAAAGTTGTCTATATTAAAGAGTAAATATCCTTGAAATAATTATACATATGTTTTAGATTATTAAACTATGCATACTAGATATAATATAGTATAATAATGAATATTTATATAAATATGTTAATTGTATTAAATTTTATGCATGTTATGTATATATATGTGTAACTAAAACATATAGGTCTAGGTTTTATTTTAATGTAACCCCTATAAGCATTTCTTGAATCAAACAAAAATAATTTTACTAAGGGTAATATTCATTCATTTTAAGATTATTGTGAAGTGACTGTCTTAACGTATAAGAAAATTGTTTTTGATAATTTTAAAATGAAAATGTATCCCGTTAAGTAAAATGAATAAAATTGATTACATTTAAAATTTGGGAACTGAGAAAAAAATCATGTTCTTTTAATTAAATCCACCTAGAAAAGACTGTTAGATCGAATCTAAGGTCTCGTCTCGATGTATTTAAATAATTCAACATCCTTATTCTCATTAAAGATTGGTATAATAAATAATTAATCGTATTTGTTTGATATGTGTTTAACTTTCGTTTTATTTTTGTTTATGTTTTAATATGGTTTCAAAAATAAATCACATTCAAATTAATATTGAATTTTTGGATGAATTAGTAATATCTCTTTATTTCTATTGAAATAATAAATGACTGCTTTAAGGCATGAGAGGTCATTTATTCTCGATTGGAAATAATTAGATGTTATCTTTTTCCCTCTTAAAATTCAAAGTATATGTTTTAAAAAGAAAGTCTAAAATTTATTTTATTTTATTTTTATTCATACATTTGAATTTAAAATTAACAAACTTTAGGAATGAAATTATAATATTTATTTATTTCGATTGGAGTAGAGATTGACTACTTTAAAGTATGAGAGGTCGATTTTGCTCGATAGGAAATAATTAAATATTATTGTGTTTAATCTTAAAATTCAAAGAATATTATTTATATGGGAACTTAAATTAAATTAAACTAGAATTCGTAAATTTCATTGCAAAGATGACTAATTAATCGATTAGGTACCGATTTAGAACGATGTGGGGGTGCTAATCCTTCCTCACATGTAACCGACTCCCGAACTCAATTTTTTGGTAATGCAGACCGTAAATTTGTTGTTTTAATATTTTTTATTAAAATGAAAAATATGTTTTTTGGGTGCCCAATCAAACCCTAATCAAATATTGGTGGCGACTCCTTGAATAACATCTTATGATTAAAAAGGTCACTAAATTATTCAAGATGAGATCTTTTAAAAATCAGATTTTAAAAAATAAATTTGTTTTTTAAGAAAAATCGTTTCGACAGCTTATCGACTCTGCTGGGGACGTTTTTTAGAGAGTCAGATCGATAGTCAATTAGTTAATTGTTTTTGCAAATGAAAATTACAAGTTCATTTTAATTTAGTTTTTGATCTCTTGTTTGGTTTAAATAAATTTTATGTTTATAATTTGATTAACCAATAAATAGTTGTGCTGATTTGTTTGTTAATATTTTCAGATTAAATAGGTCTTAAAAGGATTGAGAACTCTGTTTTGTTTTATGTTGTTTGTTTTGTTTTCTCTTTTCTTCACACACTACACAACTACATTTGCATAACATGAGCTAAAACCTCGCTCCATCCTATTTAAGTAGGAGTGAGAAATTACTCCCTCGTGTGGTTTTCACCTCTGTATGGGATAGTGGATCACTCCTGGGGCTCATGCCTTATGGTCCTCGTGATGGTTTTCACCTCTGTATGGACATAAGAGGTGTATCCCCTCGAATTGAAGTCGATCCGAAAGCCTGTGATGGGCCAGGATTGAGGGTCTGGTAGTCCAAGGGGGCACCGACAAGGACAATTCAAGAACCTTTTACTTTAGATCCGAACCCAACATTTAGTGAACCTAGAACCATATAGAGCTTTACCCAAACCTTAAGGGTCCCATGAGGAGAGTACACAAGAAAAAGCTCTTTTGAGTCCTTTTAATTTTTCTAGTTTAATTTTGTTTTTTTTTTGAGTAAATGAAGGCAACTAGAAATCGTAAGGTTAGGTTTATTTTTTGAATAAACATGGGAACTAGATGGCATGAGATTAGGATTTTTATATTAAACAAAGCATGGGGTAAAAAGCATGTTTGGGTAGGTTTTATTATACCATGTATGGGTATTCAACCTGTGAGGGTAGGTTTTATTTGATGCTTATTGTGATTAATATCTTGTCGTTTGTCCTATGTGTAACTAACCCGTTTTTGTTTTGTGTCTATTTTATTTTGATTTTATTTTGTTGCATTTGCATCTTCATGTCATCCAAAGGTGTTAATTCACAAATGATTGACTAAGTAAGAAGACTGTTCATAATGAGATAAGAAATTATTAGCCATGTAGTCAAAACTATGAGATCCAAAGATGTTCAAACGATCCATGAGAACCCATATGTCTGATGAGTAATGGGGCATGCCACTAAGAACTGTAGAGTATCGAAGAGCAAGTTATATAATCTGATCATTTAGGGGCCTAGTCTTTTAATGAGCAAGTAGGGCATTAGATTGTAACAACCAGAAGATCCATTAGAGCACCCATATGTCTGATGAGTAATGGGGCATCCTAATTAGGAAAAGATCATTTCATCCATCATGAAGCTTTGTTTCACTTGTATTGTCTTGTTTGAGTTTGTTTTAATTCTTTTTTTCTTGATTTACCTAAATATTTTGTAAACATGTTTGGTGATTGAACTTATGCTACTTTTAAGGCTATGAGCAATGAATCAAATTTTAATCTATTAGTTCTTTGAGTATCAAATGAATTAAAGATTCTTTTAATTTTTCAAGAATTATAAATCTTTGGCAAGTGGAAAAATTAAACATTTCATGTCCCTTCTAAATCCAAAAACACAATTACTCGATTTTTTTACCTTAAATAATTCATGGTCACTACCAAAACCAAATGTTGACACTACATTTATCTGAGACTCCAAAGACACCAAATTAATATTTTTACCTTATCGGGTAGAGTCGATCTTTTTATAACACTACCTTTCTCCATATACACGACTTCAAAGTCACATCGTCTTCTTAGACATAAAACCCTCATTTTTTATACCAATAAAACTGGAAGGCCTTAGGTGCAAAATTTTTATTTGTCAGTGAATCTTCCTGCAAGAAGAGACGATATGGGACATCATGTATCAACTTTTTGAAGAGAAACTTAAATAATTAGGTCATGCTCGAAGAAAGAAGAAGAGGAAATAAATGGAATGATTGAAATAATTCTATCATGCATTAGTTACATTATTTTCATGTGAATAAAAGTTAATCCTGAATATTCATTTCCCCGGGGATACCTCTTTTAGCAAATGATTCTGTGCATGAAATGATGAACGACCTTATTTCATTTATCACTTTACAAAAAGAGAAAATATATCCCTTGTTATCCCCATTTAAGCTTGAATTATTTTTCTTTCGATTCAACCCTAACCAATGATCACCCTCCATATTGGGGGGAAAAGTGAAGGATATCTGCCCGTAGGAGTAAAGATTGTCAATCTAGGTTTTATTACAGGGGCAAACCCTCGTGAAATAAAGTGAAAAATAACAAGGAACCACAAGGTAGATCAAATGCAAAGTGCTCAGAGAACAAATCCAGATGATAAAAAAGAAACAAGGTCCAAATACAATAAATAAAGATGACAAGAAGGTGCTCAAAGCAATTGGAGTCTTATACTCATCCAATAAATTCATATTAAAAAGAGAAAGAAAATATAAAAAAATTATAGAAAAAAGAAAAAAAGAGAAAAAAAAGAAAAGATAGAAAAAGATGGAAATATGAAAGAAAAAAGAAAAAAGAAAAAAAGAAAAAGAAGAAAGAAAATAGAAAATAGAACAAGTATTTCAAGATGAGCGACTCATTGAGCCTCAAGCCACAAGGTTGATCAAATGTAATCGTTTCAAAGATTCAGATTCAAAAACAAGAACGAGAAATGATGAAGATATAAGAAAATGAAGATGAACTCTAAGGTGAAAACCTAAAAATGGGCAATCTAGAGTGATCCAGAAAAAGTAAAAGAAAATAAAAGACAAGTAACAAGAAGATCCAAGTCAAGCAAGGCAATATTGAAGGCATCAGAATGAATTGATCCTTGGTTAAATTACCCTTAAACACTTTTTTGGGCCTATTTATTTCATTCTTTCATAACCATGAGCCCTGGCCTACGTTACATGCCTGAAAAGTCCATTTTAATCATACATGGATTTCTAAGTGAAATGACTATTTCAGATTTCATTCTCCTTCTCAGGATTAATTTTTTATTTGGAAAAAATGGTTTTCTAAAATATTTAATGCATGATAGGGAAAAATAAAGGGGGTTCAAGACGTAAAATTTTGAATAACGTCTTGAAGCCAAATGAGGATTCGAGTTGAAAACCTGACAGGGCGACTCGAAAATAAATTGTTCAACTACGACATAAAAGGAGGTCTTACAAATCTCTTGATGAAGCATCGCACATCCCAAATTTGATCATGAGAGTTTGGAACCTGTGAGTATCTTTAGAAGATGAACATAACAACAACTTCATCCTAGATATGCTATAATAAAAAGGCCAACCTGAGATACCTTATCTTTCCAGATCAACCTATACCTAAAACTTGTAATCAATATGACACTTGTTAAAGGGATATAATTCTAGAAGAATCAAAAAGAGTAATTGATTCTTTGATAACCGATGAAATCTTATTTTATGATTTGTCTCAATTGTGAAACCTAGAAAAGGGTAATATTTTTTCAAAATTTTTTATTAAACTTTTGTCAAAATTCTTTTTCAAAATTTGAAAATAAAATGAAGAAGAAAAACATTTTCAAACAGGACAATCTCTCTGGAGTAGATCTTGGTAGTTGACATGTGTCTATCAGACACAGAGCTTATGCTTAGAATCAATGCTGGAAAAAGAAATGATAAATGTTAGGGCATTTTTGAAAGCCCAAATCATCCGGAAATGATAAATGTTGTGGCATTTTTTAAGGCCCATATCATCCAGGAATACAAGATTATTGAATTGAGAAGATATTGAATTTTCAATAAGAAAGAAAGGTGTGAAGATTGAAAATGGTGAAACAATGACAACGGAGCTTACTATATATGATTGTTTTGTCCATCGTTACAACATACAGTTGCATTATTCTAGTGATTTTCCATGCATTAATGTTGGAAAGCCAAAGCATCCCACTTATATTCCCACTGAGCTTTGTTCTTTGGTTTTCTTGCAACGCTATACAAAAGCTCTGAACACCATGTAAAGAGCTTCCCTTCTTGAAAAATCTAGGCAGAAGCTACATGAAAGGATGAATAAGTTGTTGAATATTTTACGAACCAATAATTATAGCGCTGAATCAATGTTGCGATCATGTGGTGTTTCCATAAATTCTAATTTGACCCAAGATGAATGTTGTCTTCTACAACCCCCGAGGTTAAAAGTCAAGAATGGTGAAGATTTCTTTCCATGGAGTGGGCGATGGAATTTTAATAGTAGGAAACTAGTGGAGCCAACTAAGATTGAATGATGGGTTGTTGTTAAACTTCTCGACACGATGTGATATAAATAGCCTTGTTCGAGATCTGATTAGATGTGAAGACATGAAAGGAATTAGGATAGACCCTCCCTTTAATGTGTTTCAAGAGTCAAATCAGAATAGATGATGATCACCTATTGATATAGTGGATAAAATGTTTGAGGACATCCAATCTAAACTTACTCGAGCTCTACAGTTCTTCCTTTGCATTTTACTTGATAAGAAAATATTCTGATCTTTATGAATCTTGTCGAGTTTGGCATAGTCATACAAGTGTATTGCAGTACCTTAAAAATTTGCTTCTAAAAATAAATGTAAAGCTTGGATGACTGAATTCGATGTTAGCAATTGAGCAAACACCTTTAATTCGAGTTATTTCTAAGGTTCCAACCATTATCCTTGGCATGGATGTGTCTCATGGCTCTCATGGGCAGTATGATATTCCATCAATTATTGTGGTGGGCAGCTCTAGGTAGTGGCATTTGATTTCCCACTACAGGGTAACAACACATACACAGTCTCCAAAGATTGAAATAACAGATCATCTTTGTAACACCTCGACCCGTATCCGAATTGGATCCGAATTCGATGTGTCACATTGACTTTTCAAATCATTTTCTGTTACAAAATAACTAAAAGTTTGATTTTACATTTCAAGAAAAATGAATAATTTACATTAAAATAATTGACTTTACAAAACATATCAGATCATATTCAACTCAAATTTCTTAGTACATGACAACTACTTTAAATAAACAAAATACATATGATTTGAGTCTTTTCTGATATGATCTTTAGGAAGGAGAAGCTGACCTGACTTGCTTATCTTTGATCCTTTTCATATTCTCAAAACCTACGTGTGAAACATTCACACGCTAAGTCGATGACTTAGTGAGGCATATAAAACATATAATATAATTTTTAATTCCTAACAATGCATGCATAATTTATACTATCACATCATACAAACTCATATACTATATCATTTCACAAAACAATTACATACTTACAAATATATCATCATTTACATTCTTAGTCATATGCTCTTATACCTAACATTCTTAACCAAACAATACACACATCATCATATGATTCTTGTACCACATTTCATATCACATATAGCATATTTATTGTTATCTTTTTATTAGCCCATGTACACATGTGTGAACCAAAGATATGTGAGTACATAGAGGTTGTGCACATATATTGTCACCACAGCTTGTATAAGGGTCCACTGAGTGGCATATGAAATCTGTCTAGAAGGACCTCATGTATGTCCCGAAGAACCTATGTAACCCTCGACTCTTGGCATGCCAATTATACCTCTAGCTCTCATGTCACATAACATGGGCATTATCTTTTATGTTATATCACATATTCATATAAGCACATGGTTCAATTCAATTACGTGTAAAACCTTTTCATATGATTCACAGTCACATATCACAAATACTTTTCCTCATATCTCATATAATGTCTCATGTCTTGTGATCATATAAAAACACATCACTTATTTTCATATATATATCATGTAATATATACAATAACCAATAACACATATACTCATATCAAACACATGCTTATATTTATTAATTCACGCATTATAATGTAGGAAATAAACTCGTCACAAGTCTTATTTCCTTTAATTATCATATATCAACTAGTATGCACTCACCTTAGTCTCACTAGTCCATGTCATAAGTTTATTTCTTTCTTGCTCGATCTTATCTCGTCGACTCATCAGATACTCGTTTTCCATCGATATCTACATGAATACAAAATCTAATAAATATTGGGATTCAAATTACTCGAAATGATTCTTACAAATATAAACTAAATAAAGCATAACTTTCTTAATCCCCACTTAAGTAGTATCAGTACTACTATTACAGTACCGACACCCATATGCTTGTAGTATCAATAACCTTCCATGGTATTGATACCCATTTTCAATTTTGAAATCCTTATTTCAAAAATAGTACTGATACTTTCTTAATGATATCGATACCCCCCAGTATTGATACTACTCCTTTGGTGTCGATACTCTTTGAACAATTATATAAATTTATGCCTTATGGTATCAATACTCATTCAACTAGTATCGATACCTAAGCACCAATTATCACTCATTTTCTCTTTGAAATATCGGTACTTAATTAACAGTATCGATACCCCTGTCCAGAATTCATTTATCTTACCTGAAAATCTTACCAAACTTACTTAATTCTTCTACCATAACCTCTTTTTAGTCCTTTAAGCTTAACTAAACTTATTATAACCAACTTAGATCACTTTAACTCATCCTAATATCCAATATCCCACATACATACTTGAATTCAATAATCAAGCCAATAAATCAACATGTTCTAAATTCGTTTCTAACACTTTGAATTTCTTATTTCAACTTAGGACAAGTCAAATTCAACTTCAAAATCTATTTACTCATTCTTTTTCAATAGTTCACTTAAAAACTTCTTTTTAATCTTTCATAACTTGTTTATCTTTGAGTTTTAAGCCACTTAAAACTTTCCTTAAGCTTTCTTATCACTCTAAGAATCAAAAGAAACCTCAAAATTAAAGAAACAATCAAATTAAATCCAACTCACCTTACCACTGAAGCCACGAGAGGAAGAAGATAACCAACCCTCCAGAGTTTTCTTTCTTTCCCTCTTAACTCCACGTGTTACATCCTTTATAAAGGAAAATAAAAATTATTCCTTATGAAATGACCATTATACCCTCTCATATTTCCAACTTTGCTAATCAATCCAACATCAAAATTCTTTACTTAAGTCCTTGAACTTTTAACTTGTTTCAAAAATTGAGCACAAAGTTTTCAAAATTTAACTTTTAGTCACTAACCCTATTTTAGGATGTTACAATCTTTTCAAAGATGAAAACTCTATTAGATTTCTACACAAGTTCAACCGTAGAAAGTCAATCTTATCAGGGGCAAAAATGAGCTGAGGTTAGCAAAACAAGTTGTCACAAGTCAAGAATTGCAAGGGTACACTTTAGTGCAAACGAAGAGTGAAGATAACCCAATCAGGAAGAGAATGAAGACTACTTAGGCAACCATTCCCAACACAGATCAAGAAAATATATATGTTTCATGAACTTGCATCATTGCATCATACATTCATTATTTCATACAAAAATGATAAATTTTGATTGTTTCTCTCATAATGATGGTTGAAAATTTTATTTGAGAAACCATTTTGTTTCTCTTAAGACTGTCTCAATAAAAACCTCAATATAATCATTCTTAGGATAGTTTTTATAGAAATTCATTTTTGTAATTCTCGATCTTTCATTTTTGTCATTCTTGACTTTCTCGTGAAGAAGAGTCAACTTTTTAGTGTTGTCATTCTTGACTTTCTCGCATAAAGGAGTCAATTTTTCAATACTATCCTTCCTCAACTTGACTTTCTCGTATATATGAGTCAATCTTTCAATAATGTTATCTTCAATCATGACTATCTTAGGACTTGTGTCCTAGAAAGTTCAATTTAGTCTTCCTAAAGATTGTTCCTCAAGGAACCTTATTCTTGATTTTTTTAGGCTCGTTTCTTTAGAAGCCTCAATTTAGTCTTTCTTGAGATCATTTCCCTAGAAACCTCAACCTTGTCTTCCATAAGACTGTGTCTCTAGAAATTAACTAAAGATTTATGACAAGAAGAACTCATTAACCAATTTAAAGTCCCAAAATGGGAGAGGTTCAAATGACACTCAAAGTCAAGGTAGATTCTCATATCTGGTGGTTGCGAGACAAGTTTTCACAAGAGAAATTGATTTTCAAAGATTATATGGAATTCTAAACTTTCAGTTATGACGTTATCAAATTCTCAAACATATACTAACAAGTGGTAATGTTTAATATCCATATTTGATCTTCCCTGAAGAAGTAGTGGCACAAATCTGCCTCGATTCAATATTCCCTGAAGAACAGTGGAATGAATCAACATTTCTAAATCTGATATACCCTGAAGAAGCAGCAGAGCATGTCCCCTTTTTCCAGATTTGATCTTTCCTGAAGAAGTAGTGGAACAAATCTGCCTCGATTCAGTATTCCCTAAAGAATAGTGGAATGAATAAACATTTTCAGATTTGATCTACCCTGAAGAAGCAGCGGAGCACATCCCTTTTTCCAGATTTAATTTCCCTGAAGAAGCAGTGGAACAAATCTTTCTCCATTCAATATTCCCAAAAGAATAGTGGAATGAATCAACATTTCCATATATGATTTACCTTGAAGAAGCTGTGGACCAGATCCCTTTCTAGATTTCGTATCCAAGAATCTCTCTTGGGATATTGTCCATTTACAGTCTCACTCGAGACTATATCAAATTCCAAAAGCACATATTTGACCGGATGAAAACTCGTTGTCTCATCGTCTTTACCCTATTCTTGTGTTAACAAGAATAGGCAAAGAGGGCAACTGTCGACATCCATTTTCGTCCGGAGACTGTTATTATTATTATTATTATCATTTTATATTTATTTTATTTCTATGGCAGGCCAAATTACAAACCCAAATTGAGCCCAAATACAACCAGCCTAAGTGACCTAACGAACCCAAACCAAAAACCAAACAGTATGTCCAAGTCCACTGAGATTAGGGTTTGTTGAAACCTTAGCCTAACCCTAGCCACATGTGTCATCGCCACCTTCACTGCCAACCGAGAAGACCATGCAGCTGCCACTGTTTTAGCCACTGATTTTCATCATCTGGCCTCTGTCGTTTCAACATATCATCATCATCAACTCACATCAATAGGGAAATCCCATTAAACAAATCAGTTTACCTAATCAAACACCAAACCCATTAAACAAATGAAAAAAATCCCGAAAAAAATCCCAAAAAAAACAGGATTTGGTTTTAGGGAAATCCTTCCCCTATGTCGAAGGCCTCACCAAATCAGTCACTCTCCCCATTAAAAATGACTAAGCATGAGCAAATTAGGGGGAGTTCGTTCTTGGAGAAAAAAATATATGAGAGGAAATCTAAAGAAAATGGGGGGGTTTCGGTTTTTTAGGGGGAAAGAGAGTAAAAAAAGAAAAGAAGAAGAAAAATTGAAAAAACAAAACAAAAAAAGAGAAAAAAGAGAAAAGGAAAGGAAAAAAGAGGAAATCTTACCGTCGAATCCGAGCCTTTTGTCATCGTATCTCTGAACCTCATAGGTAGTTCCCTTTTTATTTTTTTGGGTTTAAACTTTAGAAATGGTGATGTTTCGAGTTGGGTTTGAGGATAGGTAGTTTAAGGGTTGGATAGGGTGGTTTTTTGGGGAAAATATAAGGTCATCGGTCCCTCATCGGTCCCTCATCGGAGACGTGAAGGGAGGCGGCCGGTGGAGAAACTTTCTTCTCTCTCGGTTGAGAGGAAATGAAAAAGGGGAGAGGAGAGGAGTTTGAGCGGCCGAATGAAATGAAATGGGTTTAGGTTTTCCCCAAAACCTATAATAAGATATATAATGGGAAGCCAAAACGACATAGCTTTGGCTCTAGGGTAACTTTTATTTTTGTGCATGGGTAAATTACACGATGAGGGTCTATGGTTTGTTAGATTTCATTTTAGTCCCTATTTGAAGGTTTTTAGAGATTATGATTTTAGACTTTTATTTCACGTGTGTTACAATTAGGTCACTTTCAGTTATTTACTTTTATTTATTTTAATTTCATGCTTATAATTCTGAAAACTCTCATTTTAGTCCTTATTTGAATCTTGTTCTTATTAATTTGAGCTATGAATGTCGTAATTATTTAATTTTCTTCCTTAAATACGTTTGCTCATTTATGATTTGATTTTGTAATTTTAAAATTGTTGTATTTTAACTTCATTTTTTATTTTTTGTGTTGTTTATTATTTGGTAATTAATATGTAAATACTTTGTTTAATTATTGTTTATAATTTATGTTTGTTATTTGCCTTAGATGTTAATACTAAAGTTGGTGTATTAAGCCTTTAGGTATTCTACTTTTAGTTGGTTAATATTTCAATTAGATATATATGTGTATGTTTTTAGTTCATGTCAAAGCGTATGTGTTCATGGTAAATATTTTGTATGTTGTTTTGTTGAAATAATTATACATATTTGTTATATTATTAAACTATGCATACTAGATATAATATAGTATAATAATGAATATTTATATAAATATGTTAATTGTATTAAATTTTATGCATGTTATATGTGTGTAACTAAATACATATAGGTCTAGGTTTTATTTTAATGTAACCCTCATAAGCATTTCTTTACTCGAAATGAAATAATTTAACTAAGGGTAATATTCGTTCATTTTAAGATTGTTGTGAACTGACTGTCTTAATGTATAAGAAAGTTGTTTTCGATAATTTTAAAATGAAAGTGTATCCCGTTAAGTGAGATGAATAAAATTGATTACATTTAAAATTTGGAAACTGAGAAAAATATCATGTTCTTTTAAATAAATTCATCGAGAAAATATTGTTAGATATGTGTTTAACTAAATTCATATAGTCTCGATGTATTCAAATAACTAAACATCCTTATTCTCATTAAAGGTTGGTAAAATAAATATTTAATCGTATTTGTTTGATATGTGTTTAACTTTCATTTTATTTTTATGCATGTTTTAATATGGTTTCAAAAATAAATCACATTCGAATTAATATTGATTTTTAGGATGAATTCGTAATATCTCTTTATTTCCATTGGAGTAATAAATGATCGCTTTAAGGCATGAGAGATCATTTATTTTCGATTGAAAATAATTAAATGTTATCGTTTTCCCTCATAAAATTTAAAGTATATGTTTTAAAAAGAAAGTTTAAAATTTATTTTATTTTATTGTTATTTATACATTTGAATTTAAAACTAACGAACTTTAGGAACGAAATTATAATATTTATTTATTTCGATTCGAGTAGGGATTGAATGCTTTAAGGTATAAGAGGTCGATTCTGCTCGATAGAAATAATTAAATATTATTGTGTTTCATATTAAAATTCAAATTATATTATTTATATTTGATCTTAAATTAAATTAAACTGAAATTCGTAAATTTCATTGCAAAGACAACTAATTAATCAATTAGGTACCAATTTATAACGTTGTGGGGTGTTAATCTTTCATCACGCGTAACCGACTCCCAAACTCAAATTTTTGGTAATGCAGATAGTAAATTTGTTGTTTTAATTAAAATTAATATTTTTATTAAATTAACAAATATATTTTTTGGTGCCCAATCACATCCTAATCAAAGATTGGTGGCGACTCCTCGAATCACATCTTATGATTAAAAATGTCACTAAATTATTCGAGACAAGATCTTTTAAAAATCAGGTTTTAAAAGTTAAATTTATTTTTTTAAGAAAAATCGTTTCGACAATAACAATTCTAATTGAATTAGATTAAATATGATATTTTTATTCTAATTTTACTTCACTTAATTTAATATTTTCATTTAAAAAAACCTAAACTCAATCTAAACTTAATTTTTTTTAATTATAAATTAAAATCTTTCAAATTCAAATAATTTAATATCTTACTAATCACTATTCTTATTATTAATCTCATCAAAAATCAATCTGATCCTCCTCCCGAATTGACCAACATAGAATTTAGCAAAAATATTCCTTAACCGTAAGCGAAGAACAAATAAAGTTTTGATACACATCGGCTGCTGCAAAGGAGTGATCTACAATGCCACGTGAAGAGAAACGAAAACGGTTTCATGAGGCAGTTCTCAAGACACTCTATCCACCGCCGTCTCCGCCGGAATCGGAGGAGGAAGAGGAAAAGAAGCAGGTGATCGCATCAGACAGGCCTCTCAACTTCGGGCTTGAAAATCCAGGTTTTTTTAAATAAAAAATTAATGAAGCAAATCAAGTTCTAATTGTTTGATGAAATGGTAGAAAATGTAATCAATTTTGGGTGGCAGATGATTTTGAAGCGAGCAAAGGCAGTTCCCCAAAGACTGGTGACGAAGATGACGGATGTCAACCTGAGACTCATAAGCTGAGTAGAGCTCAAAGGAAACGACTTAGAAGGAAAAAGCTCAAAGAAGATGCTTGCCGCCGTGGAAAGATAATCGGACCTTTGTTACCATCACGCCAATATGACGGAGTTGATTCATTGCAAGGTGAGCCTGAAGGTGTTCGACAAAATGCCCGAGACGAACAAGTTGCTTCAAGTGACAAACCGGGTAAGATTTCAACTTGGTCTTTTTGCATCAATTTTTGTGTAAAATGGTTGATAAGCTTGGGAAATTTGCTTCTAAACTGAAGAATTTTCTTTGAGTAGCCGATCAGCAAGGTGATTGTAGTAGCAAGAACAAGTTGAAACACAGGAGGATAGCTAAGAGGTTGGCTAAGGATGGACTAGAATCCAATAAAAGTGAGAATTCTGATGGAGGTAAAGAGCGGAAAGTAATCTAGTAAAAGAGAATTGCTTAAGCAAGTCTCGAATTACAAGTAAGGTACGTGGCCCGAATCGATCTAGATTAATCAGAACACACCTTGAAAATCGGATGAGCAACCAAAAACAATAATAATTGAAGTCCTTTAACGCGGGTAGTTGTGATTAAGAATCATGGCATTCTTGTTGTGAAGAAATAGGTAGTTGCATGGGCCAGAGCTCCAATGTTGTTGGATTACAAACTGAAAATCGATGTAGGTTAATAAAAACATTGTTACAAACTAAAGAAGTTCATATTAACTAATAAAATAATTAAAAAAATAAATTTATTGTGTTGTATAGTCGCTAATGTAATTTCATTTAAGTCGGTGTAATCACTGGATTAAATGTTTTGTCCCAAAATTACATCTAAAATAAGGAAGTGGAACTTCGAGTAGTATTGTTCATTTTTCAGAAGAAAAAAAGTAAAGCTTAATATCTTTTTTGGCAAATTTTTAGTTCAAGGTCTGGTGTATCCAGAAAACCCTCACTAGTATACTCACTCATCAAAAATCAGATGTATGATGTAAATCGATCAAAATTAATTAGGACGGAGTCCTAGAACCGAGAGTAAAAAAGAGAGGATAAAACTAAATAATTGAATGAGTGAGTAAAAGTTAAGGGAAGCCACTCAAAATATCTCATGAATTTGAATTTGAATTTTAAATATAAATTATCTTTGATCATATAAAAGTTAGAGTAAAATATCATATTTTTATGAGTTGCTCACTTTTATTTTGATCATAGATGTTTCGATTTAATTAATTAGATCATTCAACTATTTAAATGTTTCAATTAAGTCATTGGCAGTTAACTTTTAATTTAGGAAATGATGTGACAGTTAAAAAATTTGGTATAATTACATATTTGGTATTTAATATTTTTACATTATATCAATTTAGTCATAATTTAATTTAATTAAATAAATAAATTTAATCTCTAATTAGATAGTGACATGTGTCACTAATATTTTCATACTTTTTATTTATTCAATTCAGTATGTTTGGTACTTAATATTTTTACATTCTATCAATTTGGACATAATTAATTCAATTAAAATAATTTTAATATCTAATTAGATGGTGACATGTGTCACTAATATTTTCATAATTTTTATTTATTTAATTCAGTTTATTTTTCCTCTAAAAGGAAGGTGGTTACACGTGTTACTCTTATATTAAAGAGAAAATCAATTGAAGAGAAAATCAATTGAAGAGAAAATGTGCGCTAGGAGGTACTCAACTTTACCATGAAGGAATATCTGCAAGCACCTAAGCACCAAACCAAGACCTTTTTCTAGTTAACTTTTACAACATTCATTATATATTTTTACATCAAACTAAAGGTCGGATTGGTTTTAAGAAATATTTTCTGTTTTTGTTTTTAAAAAATGGTTTTCATCTTTAGTTTTTTTTAAAAAAATATATAGAAAACATGTTTGGTTAATATATAAAAATTTAAATAAAAATAATAAAAAATATTAAATAAAAATAAACAAATAGTTATTAAATACTTAAATTAAACTATAATTATTAAAAAAATCATTACATAAATTTAATATGCGAGTTATACAAATATAAATCAATAAAGTTGATAAGAAATTTTATAACACAAAAATTATTTTAGTTTATAATAAGAATATAATGTTGATGCATATTGGACATCTATTAAATTTAAAAATTAAACAAAAATATTATTATAAGAAAGAGCACACAAAAGTGTCATTAAAATAAAAAAATATGTTTAATGGTAATTGAGGTCCTCAAACTTTTGGGAAAAAACTAGTGTAGTCCCTAAACGTTTTTTGCACTCAATGTAACTCTTAAATTGAGAGAAAAAATCAGTCCAACATTTTAACCAACGGAATCAAGAGTTAATTGTCACACCACTTACGTGACAATTCACGAAGCTTGCATGACAATATACAATATTAATGTTATAGTTCATGATACTATTATGACAATAATCGGTGACGATTATGTGATAAATGAGCTTAATTATTTTTTGGCTAAGTTCAAGGGTATATTTGATCTTTTTAGAAAGTTTTAGGACTTATTTAACTTTTTAGAAAAAAATAAGAAATTATTTAACTTTAAAATATAAACAATTATTAAGATATTCAATACATTAAATATATAAATTATTAAAAAATCAGTTTAAGGAGCACATTAAGTGTAAAAAATTTAGGGACCATACTGATTTTTTACAAAAATTTAAGGGTTTTAGATACCATTAAGTCAAAGAAATGTTAGAATGATTTGAACTCATGTAAGTTAAGTTAAAAATCTAGATCTTATATTTTCTTATACTTCAAATTTCCAAAACAATTTTAATGAAAACATTTTTTTTTATGTTTCAATTTTTTTTACTTTAACAAAATCTGCAACTCAATGAATCGAAGCAGGTATATTCACAAAGTGCATAGCAAATGTCGGGCTCAACCCAATATGTTGTATCGATCTCAAAACCAGAACTAAATAATTTAAGCTCTTTTATTTAGGGTCTGTTCGACGGTAGTCATCAATTTAAATATTAAATGTAAATGGTCTATAATATTATCGGTTCATCTGGTTTAAGTCTCTCCGCTGTTAACCCTTATCGAATAAGTGACATAGCTGAGGGACTAAAATCAAACGGAAGTTAACGGTTGATGGAATAAAATCAAATGGATTGGTAACATTATGGACTATTTATCCTTAATTTTTAAATTGATGACCAAAGTCAGTCAGACCAAAAACAAAGGGGACTATTCGCATAGTTTACCCATAATTTAAGCAGTGTTTCGATTAAAATTTTGATGTGTTTTGACGTTCCTTAGGGTGTATTACGGCTTTTCACTGAGGGGGTGGATCGAAGCGATTGTAGAGAATAATTGATTTGAAACGAAACACTTCATCTATGGGCATTGTAGAAAGGATAGAATATGACCCTAATAGTTCTTCTCGGATTGCTCCAGTACGATGGATCAAGGGGGTCTGGGTCTGCCAGAGGAAATTGAAAACGATAGAGGAATTCGCTCCGCCACATAAGATCCTCGAACGTACCACGACCACCATCCACGACCTATTTTCGTTCTCTTCTCTGCCCGGGAATGTGGATCAAAGAAAGGTAGCTTGGTTCTCTCCTGGACTGATGGCGACTTATGTAGTGGTCGACCCTCCTACCAGAATGTCCCCTTGGTCGAAGAGCGTCTTGTATAGTAAAGGTGCAGGAAGCAAAAAAACTTGCGCAAAGGATGTCTTCTTCTCTACCCTCTCCTCTCCAAAGGCCAAGGGGGAGACTGTATCCCTTTCCTTCGGTAGCTCTTTTGGTTTCCCAAGGGTAGCGGTAGCTGGGGCAAAGCCCACTTTCTTCGCTTCATGAATGAGAGAGAAGCTCAGAGGAAAAAACACGTTCTCTCTTTGTGAGGTCCAAAAGGGGAGAATGCATAGCATTCTCTGGGCACATGGGATCAAACGTAAAGCAACGCTTTCTTGGCAGAGCTTTAAGCGGTAAGATACTTTAAGGCTTGTTGGAGCTGCTGAGCATAACGAATCGAAGCCGAAGACGGATCAAGGTAGCCTGCCTGCCAAGCCGATAGGCGAAAGGCCAAATGATAGAGCGTGCAAAGTCGATCGTGCACCTGTCACTTATATAATAGCCAGTCATCAATTAGAAACAGAAAAAATGGTGATGAATTGCGATTGGTCCAAACCTTCAACCAGCGACTTATTGCGACCCACACAGAATGCTCATCCATACTAAGACCTTATTCACACAGCGAAGAAAGGCCGAGTGGAAGGGGGCAGTCAGCTGGCTCGAGCGGCAGGAACTTTTGCTAAAATAATGAAGGAAACAGCACTCCCCACACTTTCTCTTAAGCTTGTGCGGCTACCCTACCTACCTTCGGGTGTTGAAAAACTCATAGATTCATGATGTCGGACTACTATTGAATTGGTATAGTTTGCAATCCCAACCACGATGCACGTATGCTTAGAAATGCTGGACAAAGACGGAGACGGAGACGGAGACAAAGATGGAGAGGTATTATAGTATCCCACATGCTATAGAGATTGGGTTGGTGTTTAGTGTACTGACAAGTCGCGGATCCAGAAATTTATAAATAAGGGTTCAAAATTTTAATTTTTTTCCTTAAAAAAAATGGGGTGCAAAAAACAATTTCTTCCATTTTTCTTAACATATTATACTAAATTTTACTTTTTTTTTCTAAAAAATGGAGATGCACTTGATCCCTAGGGCTTAGTGCATCCGCCCATGTATACCACATATTAGGTATAAGATCGAAAAGAATGCATTGAATGGATGCTCGAGCATTGAGAAGGAAGGACACTTTCAGAGGCGAAAGCATTATTCGTGGTGTTGTAAGCAATCCAGTGGATCATCCTCATAGAGGAGGTGAGGGGCAAAAATAGTGAACAGGGAAGAATTAAGTAAGGGGAGTAAGTAAAGTATAAGTGCATATGGCACAAAAAGAAAATTCGATTTCAGTAAGACTTAAGAAGAATCGTAGTTTAGATTCAAGTCGGTTCAATACTAAAAAGATTGCAATCCTAATTTTTCCCTTCTTTTCAAATGTAGTTGGTCTTTTCTCTTGTACTCGACATGAATTTCAGTCTGATTTGGATCAAACTAAAATCCATGCTCCTGAGTAGAGTGTTCCGCCTCCTCTTTAGTCATATTCTTGGCTACGAGATGCCCCTTTTTGTGGGTTTAGTAGTCGGTTCGCTAGTGGGTTCATGCTCTTGGATAACGTAAATAAATAAAAGAAATTATTATTTTTAAATAAGATTTGTTTTAAAATTTAAAACTTTTTGAAGCGATTGAGATTTTCTGATAACCACATTTATCTTATTTATTAATTTTTATGATTTTCCCTGCAAAATATTAAACTTATTCTTCTTTTTACGCATAAAAATTTATTTGCTCCTTTACAATTTTATCAAGTGGATTTTATCTTGTTATTTTGGTTATAAGATAGAATTTGTTCAAAATTTTCTTAATCAATTGACAACGAGCACACACTTTGTAAGTGTAGCTGCTCGAATTCTAAACTTTTAGGGAGAACAACATTCCCTTTTAACATTGAGTCAACGATAATATTTTATTGTTATTTCATGACAATATATAATTATCCAACTACTAATTTAATTCGAAGGGCTCACTTAATTTAACAATATTGTAAAAAAAATTAAATTAATAGAATTTTTAATTATGAACTATTAAATTCATTGAATTGTTTCAAATTAAGTTGAAATTAATAGAATGTATAAGTTTTAAGGAGTAAAAATATTATCATACCAAACTATATTAGATATTCCTTTTAATTTTAGGATAAAGTATACAAATGGTCCCGACTATAAGATAATGCTTTGTTGAGTTTTCGACTATTAAATGTTACAAAATTATCCTCTAACTATAAGACGTTGTTTCGTTGAACCGCTCGACTATTAAAAGTTACAAAATGATCACCCAACTATTCATTATATTCTAAACTCGTCATTTTCTGTTAAAAAAATTGACGGCTCATTTTCCCTAAAATGAACGTTAATTTTTAACGGAAAAGTACGAGTTTGGAACATAATGAATAGTCGAATGATCATTTTGTAACTTTTAATAATTGAGGGACTCAAAAAAATAATGCCTATAGTTGAGGGATCATTTTATAATTTTTAATAGTCAAGTGAATCAAAAAAAGTAGTAACCTGTAGTTGAGGGACCATTTGTGTACTTTACCCTTAATTTTAATGACAAAATGAGCAATTTGGATTTAGGAATTATATTTGAGTGATTTGTTTGTAACTTTTAGAAAACAAATTGATCCGTTTGTTTTCCAACAAATAATTGAGAAACCTTGAGTGTAGTTTACCCAGGACGAATTTTGTAGGGTTTAAACAAGCGTTGCCCGTTTCGTCTCCACTCGTTCCAAATATAATTATCAGTCTAACGCAAAACCCTAAACCCTGCCTTTCCCTTCCTCACTCTTGCAATGGCGGAGCTAAAACTCTCAGAGAGCCGAGACCTGACCCGAATCGAACGAATTGGGGCTCACTCACACATACGGGGCCTCGGCCTTGACTCCTCTCTGGAGCCTCGTGGCGTCTCCGAAGGGATGGTGGGGCAGGAACAAGCTCGTAAAGCCGCCGGTGTCATCCTCCAAATGATTAAGGAAGGTAAAATTGCCGGCCGAGCTATCTTGTTAGCGGGCCAACCTGGAACCGGCAAAACCGCCATCGCCATGGGCATGGCGAAATCCCTTGGCCTGGAAACCCCTTTCTCTATGCTCTCTGGCAGCGAAATCTTCTCCCTGGAAATGTCGAAAACAGAAGCTCTGATGCAAGCGTTTCGAAAGTCCATTGGAGTTAGAATCAAGGAAGAAACGGAAGTGATCGAAGGTGAGGTCGTTGAAATCCAAATCGACCGTCCGGCAGTTTCTGGGGCGGCTTCAAAAACTGGGAAATTGACGCTGAAAACGACGGATATGGAGACCGTTTACGATTTGGGGGCGAAGATGATAGAGGCATTAGGGAAAGAGAAAGTGCAGAGTGGGGATGTGATAGCTATTGATAAAGCTTCAGGGAAAATAACGAAGCTTGGAAGGTCGTTTTCGAGGTCGAGGGATTACGATGCAATGGGGCCGCAAACAAAGTTCGTTCAATGTCCAGATGGAGAGTTGCAGAAGAGGAAAGAAGTAGTACATTGTGTTACCCTTCATGAGATCGATGTCATTAACAGCAGGTAAATTCTAACAATTGGATTAACAAATTTTACATAGATTAACAAAAAGTATGTCTGGATGGAAAAGAAAACTAAAACATTTTGGTAGAATTTGCATGTTAGGTGTTTTGCATATTTAATCCGAATTAGTAATGATTGTACTTTGGAGGATTCTGCAAGGTAAGAGCTCTATGTATGGTTGAAGAAGGTTAAACTCAATCAGCTCATAAGTCGTTGATTCTTTGCTATGGCTGTGGGTTAGCTTCTTCCTATATTTATGAACTCAACATATGTAGCATTCTTTATACCATCACTACATATGTTTTGTAATGTTGTTAAAGCAAATATGATTATACTATTATTTTGTGACTATTAGGGAAGAATTGGTGTATGGCAGTTGTTTGATTCGAACATCGTACCTTGTTCGAATATATCTCACTAGTAAGGAATTGATCAATCCCTAGAAAAATTCATCCTAAGCTCAATGTATGCATATCTGGTGCAAGTCTGCCTTTTTGGATAATGGACTTTATGATGTTTTGTGTCGTTCTACTATAGAGGTTCATCTGTTCTTAGTTATCATCTCATGTTTCATTATTTTCAAGTTTAGAACACAGGGATTTCTTGCTCTTTTCACTGGGGATACCGGTGAAATCCGAGCTGAGGTGAGAGAACAAATTGACACAAAGGTGGCAGAGTGGAGGGAGGAAGGGAAGGCGGAAATTGTTCCCGGTGTTCTCTTTATTGATGAGGTTCACATGCTTGATATTGAGTGCTTTTCTTTCCTGAACCGTGCTCTTGAGAATGAGATGGCTCCGATATTAGTAGTTGCTACAAACAGAGGAATAACCTCAATCCGTGGCACGAACTACAAATCCCCTCATGGGATTCCGATTGATCTTCTCGATCGATTACTAATCATCACCACTCAACCTTATTCTGAGGATGAAATTCACAAGATTCTAGACATCAGGTGCCAAGAGGAAGATGTAGAGATGTCTAAAGATGCAAAACAACTGTTGACCAAAATCGGGCACGAAACATCCTTGAGATATGCTATTCATCTGATAACAGCATCTGCATTGAATTGCCAGAAGCGGAAGGGAATGGTTGTGGAGGTACAGAACATAACTCGCGTTTACAGTCTGTTTCTGGATGTAAGGAGATCAACACAATACTTGATGGAGTACCAAAAAGAATACATGTTCAATGAAGCATCAATGGTCGATGGTGGGGATGCCGATGCCAATACCATGCAGGACTGATGGCTCTTTCTGGTATGGTTGAAGGATTTTCATTATCATGTTACTTTATTAACATTCTTTAGACATGGATACCATGATGTTACTGCAATGTGTTCTTGATCAAACTTGGTATTATTTGGTTGGTTTCACTGTGCAACAGTGAATTTGTATTGTAATCCCGTGGTAGTTTGTGTTAATTAAATTGTAGGATTTACTTCCTGAAACCAAGTAGATCATGTCGAGTATATTTTATATTCATGGCAGACATAAGCCTTACATGAATTGCATGTAAGCAAATTTATTTCAAGCATGATAAAAAGATATTAAATGAAGGCTTTATATATATAAAGAGTAAAATATACCAATGGTCCCCTATCTACATGAAATTGCTTTGTTGGATCTCCGATTATTTAAAATTACAAAATGACTATTCGATTATTCATATGTTCTAAACTCGTTTTCTTTCGTTAAAAATTTACGGTCATCTAAGCTGAACATTAATAAGTTGGATGCGATATGATAAAATTTGGTATAAGAATCGTTTGAGTTGTATTTTATGGATCGACTCTCCGTTTAATTACTGTCGAGGTAGTGTTTGAAAGATTATATTGTTTAGCCAGTGCTTGTAAGTAATAGCGGTGTCAGTAGACATTATTAATATGATTTTTATCATATCATAGTCGACAAGTTATTGTTCAACTTAGACGATTGTTAATTTTTTAACGAAATATGAATATTTGTGTGATAATTTTGTAACTTTTAATAATCATAGAAATCGACAAAGCGACATCTTATAGTTGATGGATTATTTTGTTACTTTTAATAATCAGTAGACTCCACACAGGGCATCATCCTAGAATCGAGAGACTCATCAAAGCATCAACTTATAGTTGAGAGACCATTTGTGTACTTTACCCTACAAAATACCTAAATTATACATTTTTTTTCAATTTTGTTGACTAAACTTTCCTATTTAGGTGCCTAAATTATACATCATTTTGTAAATTTTCATAATTGGAATTTAATAAAAAAATGTTTTATCATTGAGAAATTATTTATAGATTTTACTCTTATTATCTTATGGGAACAAATTCCTTACCCGGTTAGCAGAATTGTTTCGTGCTAATTTTACGAAAGTTTTAGCATCATAAAATCATTCATCCAATAATAAGCCAAAGATAATAAATGCCTCAAAAAGAAAGGTAGTAGTATTAGTGAAACACAACATTTCCAAATTTCCATTTTAATTTATTATTATTTTGGGGAAAAGAATTCTCCATTTCATTCTCCTCTGCAATTCTTTGTCGTGTAGGAATAATTTCTCGACAAAAGGTCCGATGTTCCGCGCTTTTCTCCGATCAGGTACTCTTATAATCATCCTCACTTCACTCATAATTCGAAATTCAGTATTTAATGCAATTTTTTCTTTTTGGTTTCGATTTTTTCTAGAGAACTTGATCCCTTTGAAGCTTTGTCGAAGTCTAAGATTTGGATGAGAATGCATTAATCTGATTTCTTGTTGTTTCATCGTTGTTAATATTGCTCTACATAGGAGGAAAAGGTTGGATATCAAATTACTAGATTTTTGAATGTTCATAAATCTGCCTTTTCCGGAATCTAATTTTTGTATTTTGAAAGGAAATTAAATATTCATGGTTATACGTACATTTCTTAAGCTGTAAATGCTTGCTGTGATGGTTTTAGTCTAAAGATATGTATAATTTGAGTCGAGAGATGTTGAAAGTTATTTTATGCTTTGTGGGCCTTTGGATTTGTAGAACTTTGTCCAAATTTCTAAACTCATTTGAATCAAGGATTTTGTTTTCTGTTTTGTTTCTAATTTCTCATTATTCGGTATGCTTTTATTGTGATGTTTTAAATTTATCTCTACTGGAATTTCACTATGGTTGAGAATTGGAGCCCCAGATTATTGGGAAAATTTTGGGGAAAAAGATACTATGAATGTCGGGTTATGCTATTCAATTTTGGCTCCTATTTTTCTTCAATTGCAATGCTTTTTGCTAGTTGTCTAAACTTTGATGGATTGGTGCATAGCACATAGGATTGATTGGTATAAGTGTTTGATATTTTCAGATTCCTAGTGTTTATATTTTCTTTCATTGGGGGTTTCAGGAATTTGTTAATGGGTGCCCCTAAGCAGAAATGGACGGCGGAAGAAGAAGCTGCACTCAAGGCAGGAGTTCTTAAGCATGGTACTGGAAAATGGCGCAATATCCTTTCAGATCCTGGGTTTAGCTCAGTCTTGCATTCACGCTCAAATGTGGATCTCAAGGTATGTAGCTGAGCCTCAAGCATGATTCACTAAGTACAGTTGGAATGAGTGTTTTAATTTTCTGGTTTAGTGACCAGAGGTTGCTGTGTCCTAACACTGCCTTTACTAATTGCTGCTAAGTTATTGAAGTACTGCTTTCTGTTATTTTGATTGCCAGTGTTCTGTCATGCATAGAGGTGAACTAATGTGTATCGTTTCAATGTGACCAGGATAAATGGAGAAATATAAATGCTACGGCCATATGGGGATCAAGGCAAAAGGCCAAGCTTGCTCTTAAAAGAAATCAGCTGGCCACTAAACATGATGATAACCCCATGGCTCTAATAACTGTACCTCCTAGAGAAGAGGTCGTTGATGCTAAGCTGCTTGCAGTTTCTAGTAGAATACCGAGGACAACAGGTTCCAAAAAAAAATTTCCAAGGTTATTTATTACATATTTTCGTATAAACATTGAATTTAGTTGTAGTTGAACTTGGTACATGAGTGCCGTGATATTTGATCATGACTTTTGGAACAAGAGCAAGTGCTCCTAAAAAACCAAATTTAAGTTATTTTTTTAATCTAATTTCAATGTTGTTCATTACACATATTTGTATCATATTGACGTTACTTTTAGTTGAACTTGGGTAATGAGTGCTCACATACAACATTTTAAGATGCAGAAGGCAAAACATATTAGTTTACATCCTAGATACTTTAAACTGGCTGTAAATACGTTTGACTGATGAAAACCAAAATTATCCAACGTCTTGGTTGTTATAGGCCAAAACAATCTTGTGTTGGAGGCATGCTATTCTGTTTTTGTACAGGCATCATTGCTGCTTAAGTGATGTACTCTCAATGTTGTAGGTTAGACAATATTTTGCTAGAGGCTATCACCAGTTTGAAAGAACCAGGCGGTTCTGACAGAGCATCAATTGCTGTATACATAGAGGTGCTTTTCTTTCTTGAATCTTTCATGAATTCTGAGTACCCTTATGAAAACAACAATACCCATTTAATTAAACTGATGGTGGCTTTCGGTTTTTGTAATGATTTATATGTCAACGATTTTCCTTCTGTCTTGTTCTCCTGTGGGTGTGGACTTATGCTTTCTCTTTCTCTTTCTCCTTTTTTCTTGTTCAATTTCTGTTTTCAAGGTTCTTACCTAAAAGCTCAGCTTTGAAACTGTTGCAAATGTTTTCTCCAAAACATCTAAATTAATTTGAGCTGTTTTATCTTTGACATTATAGGAGAAATATGCTGCTCCACCAAACCTCATGAAGTTATTATCAACTAAATTAAAGCTGTTGGTAGCAAATGGGACATTGATAAAGGTAACATACTGTTGATTACTGGTGCTCCAGTATCAATGTCACGTTTAAAAATTCAACAACGGTGTTCCATGGTAACATACTTTTATGCCATTGATGTTCCCTAAAACAATATTAAGGTAGCTTATATGGCATGTCCAATCGTAATATTAGATTTAAAGAAAGACTGATTGGAAGGGCTGCTTTCTATTTGGAAAATATATCCAACACTCTGGGACTTTTCTTCCTCATCAATTGGATGAATGTTGATTTTGGTTTTTCTGATCTACATGCAAAAAGTTATCGGCATATCTTCCCATAAACGGGAAACATGTTTCTAAAAGAAGATCAAGACTAATGTTCATTAGTTGGGACTGGTTCATATTTATTATGTGTATGTTGATAGGTAAAGCACAAGTACACGATTGCACCACGTTCAACTATTTCTGAAGCAAGGAAATCTCATCTGCTTCTTTTGGAAGGCAGGCAGAAGGATTCTGTGAAAGCAAAGAAGAAAGGCATCAGCATTCTTACTAAAACCCAAGTTCATGCAGATTTGTTGAAAATGAGGAGCATGACTGCAGAAGAAGCTGCTGCAGCTGCAGCACAAGCAGTTGCAGAGGCAGAAGTTGCAATCGCAGAGGCTGAAAAGGCAGCAAGAGAGGCAGAAGTGGCAGAAGCTGAAGCAGAGGCAGCAAAAATTTTTGCTAAAGCAGCCGAGAAAGCATTGAAGTCTAAGATGCTAGATACCTGGTAAACCCTCTTTAATCAGTTCTTAATTTTTCTTCTTATTGAACTGTGTTCATAGATTTGAAAACAAAGGTTTTCTTAGTCGATGCTCGAGTTGGTTGTTTAAGAGTGATAGCCGTGATATTACCTCCTGCAGCTCTGCCAATCTACAAACCTTCATTGCAATAACTTGACATCCATTGAACAAATTTTATTTTTCTTATTTCTGTGGGCCTACTTCAACCTTTCTTCTATATGGTTGAAAAGTTTCTGAAACAAAGATGTAGGAAGGAAGAGCTTTATCATTAAACTTCTTTCACTAAAAGAATCCCATTGTAATCAGGGGTTAGTTCTATTGTACAGCAGCCTAATTTAAGACGTTTTCAACCTAAAATGTTATCACGTTCAACCTAAAAAGTTATACAAATTTGTAATATTTTTTTTTGTAACCGAAAAGTTACATTGCGGGGATTTAGAACTTACAACCGAAAATATTATGAAGAAAGTAACATTTTCGGTTGCAACTGAAAATGATACTTTCTCTGTCCAAGATTTTCAGCTTTAATCGATATCTGCCATTTTTTAGCCTTATATTAACTAGTTGCATTTTAGAATTTCCAGCAAACAGGCAGTTACTTTCACTTCATTTCATCAGTTTTCTCATCTTCGTATATGCTTTTCTCTTGTGAACTCAAATCATAGAGCTCTATATTTTGATATCTTAATGTTTACCAGAATTTGACCCCGAATGCGATTCCTTTTGTTGTTCATCTTCTTGATATCAGTCGCGAACTCGTGCAGATGGCATAAACGGATATTCACCATGCGGTCTTAGTTCATTGCTGGAACGATGCACCGGACTGGACATCATGCCGGCCTGGTAAACCAACCACGCTCTTACCTATAACTGTAAATATATTAGGCATGTAAAGAAGAGAGAGTGAGAAAAATTCATCAAGTGCTGCTGCTTTTTATCATCAAGTAAAAGGGTACAATGTAGCAAAAGAAATAGAGATAAGACATTTATGTGGCACACTTTGAGATTAGAGCAAAAACTCGACACGCTCGTAATTTTATTAACTTGACTCATAAAAAACTTTTAAATTCAAGCCGAATTATAAAGTAAAACTTGAATAACTTGAATTTTTTAATGATTAATAGATTGATTTTTAGGTTCGAGTCGAGTCCTTTAATTTTACATGATATTTATGAAAAAAATATGAACTATACATGTATATGTGGTTATAGAAAAATCGTTTAAATTGAAATTAAATAGTATTATAATATTATAAATATTTATAATTAAATTCAGATAGAAATTCGAATAATTCTACTTGAGTCGATTTGAAAATTTTCAAGTAAAATTCGAGTTATAAAATGAGATTCATTAATTAGATTAAATCAAAATATTTTGACTCAATTTGATTCTGTCAAATATTTACCCCTAGTCAGTATTCACTTTATTAAAAAAGTGAATTCAAACTAACAAAACGTCGTCTTTACGATACAAAAGTTGTAAGACGGTGAAGAAAATGATACAAGGTGAATTTATGGATAGCTCGGATGGATAATTTACAGAACTCCGTCTTTGGGGAATTCTTGAAGGTTTAAAGACTTAGAGATGAATATAGGTCGGGTTGGGTCGGATTTTCGATCAATCCGATCCGAAAATTATATACACTCAATCTTATCCAAACATGGCCTAATTTTTTGAGCTAAAATTCAAATTTGACTCTACTTGAAATAATATATTATTAAAAAATATTATTTTTATTCAATAAAAATAGAGAATTTAATTGAAAAAAATAATATATAGAGAGTATTATTGTAATTATCTTTAAATATATACGGTAAAATTATATATTTTTGGTCGGGTCGAGTATTTTTCACCCTTAATTCAAACTCATTCCGAACATAACCTCTAAAAAGCTCAACATGATCCGAATCTAATTTTTTTTAAAAAAAGGATCGATCGGATCAGGTCAAGTCGAAACCCGTCAGATTCAGATCCCGTACCCATTCTTAATTAAAGTTGACGTGGAGTAATAGTTTTGAAAAGGTTCAACTTCAGACGGATAGCTTGAATGCTTATGGATTGCGTTAAAATGCATCCTCGGACAATCCATGCTCCTTAGTTCGTGAGATAATGATGTTATTTAATCGTACTTGATTTTAAATTCATCCAGCGTGAAGCGAATATTGTAGCAGATTTTTTTGAGGAGGTCGAAACAGGGAACGGAACAATGTGTTGGGTTGTAAAAAATATATATGGATAAATATTTATTTAGTCCTTCAAATTGTGGTTTATTTGGATTTCTCTCCTCTCATTTTCTATTATTAATTATATCTTACCCTCTTGAATTAGAATCGTAGTTCCGTCGGTGGGTCAAAGGTGATAGCTTTAGCAAGCTGTCTATGCATGATCCCTTGACTTGACTTGTTGATGCTGTTCTTATGCGAGACAATTTAAGTCCCCCTATATTCGTTGGGGACAAGTCTAATTATGACAAATTTCTAATTCAAAAGATATAATGATTTATGCATGGATGTGATAAAGTCGAATGATTTTGAAAATTCAAGCTAATGTCGATTTATTGAAGGACATGTGAATATAAATTTTCGTATAAATTTAGGGATGAAAAAAACAAAGGGTTTTGAACCAATAAGTTCAATTTTTTTTAAATAAAAAAGATGTTTGAGTTTAGGGAGTATATGTCCCTTTTTGACATGAGATGACTATGAAGATATTATTTATATATTATAATTAAGTTTCAATAAAAATATAAAAACTTATATACAAGGTGTTAAAATTTTGATATTAAATTTAACTTTATGTTATTAACTTGAATAAATTAATATTTTATTTCATTAAAATTTGATTTAAAAAAATATAAAAATTATGTTAAATCAAGTCAGATTATCCCGTTTGAGCCAAATAGAACTATATTTGAACTTGAATTATGATCAGGAAAAAAGACTCACCATGATTATCCCGTTTCCATTCTTAAATGAGTTCTTTTTTTTAATATTGTCAAATGAGGTTTAAATGTGCATAGTTGATTGCTTTTGCTTAAAAATTAAGGTGGAGTTTGGTTGGATTGAATCCCTTGAAATTGGTGGGAATTGGAATCCAATTCTATCACTTTCCCATGTTTGGTTCAAATTTTTCAAGGGAATTGGAATCTCTGATGATATTCAATTCCCTTGTTGGAGGGAATTGAAATTTTATCATACTACCCTCATCAATCTTTTGGTAACTTATTCATATATTGAATAAAAATTTTTTTTATTATTTCGGGTCGGGTTTCTAATTCATATATTCGGGTCAGGTCGGGTCGGGTGAAACTTTATTTTGGTCGGGTCGGATCGGGTTTTTTTAAGTGTGATATTCGGGTCGGGTCGGGTCGGGTTTAGGGTGAAAAAAAAACGGACCGACCCGAAAATATATATAATTCAGGTCGGGTCGGATTAAGTCACTGTTTTTATTAAATAAAAATATTTTTTTATTATTTCGGGTCGGGTTGGATTTCTAATTCATATATTCGGGTCGGATGAAACTTTATTTTGTTCGGGACGGGTCGAGTTTTTTAAGTGTGATATTCGGGTTGGGTCGGGTCGGATTCAGGTTTAGGGTGAAAAAAACCGGACCGACCCGAAAATATATATAATTCGGGTCGGGTCAGATTAAGTCACTATTTTTATTAAATAAAAATATTTTTTTATTATTTCGAGTCAGATCGGGTCGGATGAAACTTTATTTTGTCGGGTCGGGTTTTTTAAATGTGATATTCGAGTTGAGTCGGGTTGGGTTGGGTTTTTTTAAGTGTGATATTCGGGTCAGGTCGGGTTCGGGTTTAGGGTGAAAAAAACCGGACCGACCTGAAAAAATATATAATTTTACCTTATATATTTAGGAATAATTACAATAATACCCCTCTATATATAATTTTTTTCAATTAAGTCAATGTTTTTATTGAATAAAAATAATTTTTTTATTATTTTGAGTCGTGTCGGGTCGAGTTTCTAATTCATATATTGAATAAAAATAGTTTTTGGTATATTTTTTGGTAACTAATTAACATACTCCGATTTGAATGTATCGAAATATTGCTCTATCTTTTGGTAACTTATTAACATATTTTAATTGCGATGATTTTAACTTATAATGTTTATTAGCATGATTTTTATAATTTATTGAAATGAATAATCCATCAATAAAATGAAAATTTAATATTTTTTAATTTTTTATAATATATTACTACATGTAAGTTGTAAAATAAAACAAAAAAAAATAAGAAGGGCAATTCTGCCATTTTATATTACTGAAATCAAATTCATCTGACATGTCTGCGAACCAAACAGAATATGGAATTAGATTCAAATTCTTACATATTTCAATTCTTTCACAGATTCCAATTTCCTCATAAACATTACAGCGAACCAAACGCCACCTAAGAATATTTTCTTTTAGATTTTCATTTAATTATTATTTTAGGATTTAAACGCACCATCACCCTTTATATACTTCGTACCTAGTTATCCGTAAAATATTTTTCGAAATGTTTTGATTCTTAAAATTTAAATAGTTACTTCATTTATCTCAACCTATTAACTCCGTTAAAAAACACAAAAGCTTAACTATTTCCGCTGTAATTCTAGTTTGATTATCCAACTTTTTTTTTCAAAATAATTGCTAAATATAAATTTTTATTTCGTTTTGGCCCCGAGTGATGAAAGTATTATTCTCTCCAATGATAAAAATGTTCCGAGTTCGAGATTTTGAGTTCAAGTAATTACATTTATAAAATACGTGTACATCTACATAATATATGAACACTGACATTCAAATGCGCCATATGAACACAAAAAATTCAAATGTCACTTATTTTTCCAAATATTTTTTTTTGCAAAAATCAATAACACGATCCAAATAAATAAATAAAAGCATAAATTAAACACCCATGTGAAAATACCAACTACGTATTTAAAACCAAAAAAGTAAAAATCTAAAATTGAACCATAAGAGCTCAACTATTAGCCTTGTTCTTACCCACACACACAACTTCCCTCCCATTGTCTATGCCCTAATCTTTACATCAACCTAATATTCCAGGATATTGTTAAATCCATTGCCCATACCTCCCTTGGAGCTGTTTCTGCTTCAATCTCTTGCTTTCTAGGATCCTCACCTGTGCCTCTGGTGCCTGCATGTTCTCTAATCCAGAAACTCGAGTTCCGGAAATGCAATGAAAATGGTGCCATTCACTTCTTCCCTTGATGGAAAGGAAAGTATATCCCATCTTTTTCCCTGTTTTTCTTCCATGATTCCAGTATTTCTTGTGCAGAAGGCAATTTCGACGTTTGAGAGTCACCATTCTCATCGACTAGCAAATCTATTTCAGCATCATCATCGTTGACTGGCAGGTCGGTTTCAGCCTCGTCAAAATCTTTGGTGTATTGATCTAGATTTAAATAAGGGACCGGCTTGCCTGAACAATTCATATGCTCAGCAGATGTAACACCGTTAGCAAAATCCCTTGTGTCGTCATCCATATCATAATTTAATAAGCTATTCACCGAATCTGCAGCGGCGCCATCCTCTTCGTTCTTTCCATCATTAGTAAGAGCCAACATAGCAAATGATGTGCCAGTTGCTTCTGAAGGAGGACCTGTGGCTGCTTTACCTTTCTCAACCATTATGTTCCCGGGAATAGTTGGAATGTTTAATCTCTCACAACCATAAGTTTCTCCATTATTACAGTTAGGCTCAGATTTACCAGTGATTTCGATACCAAAGGACATGGAACTTGTTGACAGGGCAGATCCACAGAGAGATTGCAAGGATCTTAACAAGTTCAAGGCTGTGACTTCGGATGACAACTCGGAACTGGAGAGTGCATCCAACAGTTTCACCAGACAACCTTGAGAAACCCTGTCTCCATTTTTTACAAAATGTTCAGTCCACTGCTTTTCGCTGACTTGAAATGGGGCTTGAGCCATGGTGTTGACCAAGGTGACAGCCTTCTCATAATTACCTTTCAAAGTAGCTTGGATTAACATTTCAGTGAATATCAGTGGATGTGGAATCTCTCCACCTTCCAAAAAGGCTTCAAATGCATGTTCTAATAGATGCCACTGCAAATATCAAAGCAAACTAGACACTTAAGTCATCCAGATCTTCTGTACATTAGCAACTTCAACAAAAATGTGATTCTCAAAACATTCAGTCGAAACAAAATAATGTCCGCTCAGCAGCAGCAGGACACCCGATAATTAGCTTTTTTTTCGTCCAATGGGGAATTAACAGCTTCAGAAAATATTCAAGGTACAACTAAAATTTAACACCTTTGTAACTTTGAATAAAAGAAAATATATGTATAGCTAACCTTCCCAGCTCTAGATGCTTCCACAAGTAGAATCGGATGTTTACTTTGATCTAGCTGATATCCACAGAGAGCCATCTCCCTGTAGACATAGTCAAAATATTCCCATTGGTGAGCACTAGCAGATGCCTCCAGCATTAAGCTATATGTGAACCCATCTGGCGTAAGGTTGCCAAACTTGCCATTCAGGGAACCGCAAGGACCAGATCTGGCTATATTGGTTTTTTCAAACAACTCCTTGGCTTTAGAAAACATATCATTTTGCCCATAAACTCTAAGCATTGCATTTACGGTTCCAATGTTGGGTGCGCAATGGTCTTTCATGTATTGGAATATGGAAATGCAATCATCAACATATCCACCATCCAGGGATGCCATTATCAAACCAGTGAAGGTTATCTCCAAAGGTTTCCTAGTAGAGAGTTTTTTAATCTTGTCCACCTGCAAACATAGTTTAGCTGAATTTGAAGTTCCTAGGTCTATGGTCATCAATGCAAAATTGATGCAGAGATGCATACACTAAAAGAAACATGAAATACTATTAGACTTCATTCCAAGCTTTCTATCTCAATCCACCAAAAGTAAAATAATACAGATAACAGCACGTTTGGTATCTGTATTTTAACAAAATATCCAATGTGACATTTTAAAAGAATAAGTACCATATTGGACATTTTGTCAAAGTACAGGTACAAAATCTGACATTATCCCATACAAATACCTAAAATGAGAAGACTGATTGAATACCATGTAACATTTCAAACAAGCTCCTAAATTGTCAAAGCTTAAAGGATTTTTATTTCATATGCTTTCCTCAGGTTAACCCTCTTATTATAATGTGGATAACATACATACACACACACACACACACACACACACACATATATATATATATATATTCAGCTCCTATACTAGTGCTACAGACAACAAAAACATCCATTAACAATGGCAATGGCTGCTTGAAGTCACTGTAGTTTGCAAAAATCCGAAGAACAAGGGAACATCAATTCTAAAATTAGAGCAGATATATGCACACTAAAGTTATTATCCATAAATCGATCTCTTTGTGCTGCATCCTCCCCACTCACCATTGAGGCAAGAACCACTTTAGTTTCCCCTAAAGAGAATGCACGACACAAATATGCAAATATTCAATCAACTCAGATCCAGTCATGATCCAGAATCTATAGAGAATGAAATTAACCTCTATCATAGCATCTTGCCACCTTCCATTTTTGCAAAGACAGCAAGCTAGTTCATAATAGACACTGGCTGTTCCAACTACTCCCCTCTGTTCCATATCACGGACTGCTTCCACAGCCTTATTAATCTTTCCTTCCTCCCAAAAAGCTTTGACAAGGACTGGAAAGCCACAGATCAAGCTTGTATTGAGTTGGAAACAAAACCAACTTTTCAACAGAAACATGCATGCTAAAAAACGAGAAAAGGAAATAAGATACCTTTGTAAGTAAGTGCTGTTAGAGCTTCTCCGCTTCTTTTCATTTTTCTAAAAAACTCGTGAACCAAATCATACTTCCCAGAATGCAGCATTACCTTTCAATAAGCACCTCCTGTAAGACTCGAATTGAAATATAACTCGAGGATAAACAATATTTGCCAGTAGATATAATTTCCATCAATCAGAGCATGAAGCATCCCCACTAAGGTAGTAAAGTGGGATGACACACCAAAAACTAATTATTTTGGACTCATATGCTTATAAATTATTCCTCTGCCAACACACATCAAGACATTTGCAATATCACTAAAATAGTGTCCTTGAGAGGACTTCTAAAGTTATACCCCATTAATTCTATAAGCTTCACTGGAAATAATGTAGAGATAAATAGAAATGCTCACTTCAATGCATTGCCTGACATTTAAACCTTTGAAAGCTGAGGTAATCAGCATTTTGTAGCAGGAAAAGTAACTCATAAAAGGTAGCACATGAACTTAAAACACACAGTAGCAATCAAACAACCATGATGGCAGCATAAAACAATACTAAATTGCATTTGTTGCTTTGGACTGAAAGTAAGAACTAAGAAGCCTGAAACATAGTATCAGTCCAGATATCAAGGATTATAAGTACCTCCATTGCAAGTCCATACGTTGCTCCATTAGGTCTCAGACCACTCTTTCTCAACTGTTCAAACGCCCACAAAACCCCTTTCCACTGATGTAGTGAGACACAAGCATTCAGAACCTGGCAAGCATTTTCCAAAAGAAACTTATTAATGGATTGAAAGATGTCGGGGACAGTAAAAAATAATGAAAAAAATGAGGAATGCTCACATACAGCATTATATACAACAAGATCAGGTTCAAGCATTGGCTCCCACTTCTTGTGCCGCATGTTTTTAATTCTTTTTGAAGGTTTCTGCCTCATGCACTCAATTGTGTTCAGAAGTTCCTTCAAAAGGCCAGCTTGTCCCAGTGTAACAGCAATACTGTGATATGCAGCTAAATCGGGATATATAAGGCAGTCTCCCTGAATAATTCAAGAGTAATTATTAAGCCAGCAGCATTGCATAAATACGCAAAAAGATCCCCTATTGCACATAGTAATAAAATAGTGGATACTCACAAGCATCAACTTGAAAATCCCAAGAGCTTCCCGAGGCCGTCTAGCCTTCCCAAGAACTGACAACAGTTTTGTGTAAACAAACCTACAAAAAGCATTAATAAGTTCATCGGACATACTGCGCAATATTGAGACATCAATATCAAACATCAAATTACCTAGTTGCCCAGTAACTTCGATTCTAACTAACATTTTTTTTTTGATAGAAAATTCTAACTAACAGTCAAAAACCTTTACAAATTGATTGAACTCAATGCAAAAGGGAAGAGCAATCACCTGCTTTTAAAATCTTTACACTCCTTATTACCGTATAGCCATTGGACAACGGCCATTGCCTGCCTCCAGTTCCCTTTCTTTCCAAGTCCTTCAACAATCCTAAGTAACTGCCACTCTGTAAACTGCAGCCCTGATTGCTTCATTATCCTTACAAATTTCCAATGCCTTTCCGTTATTTCTCGCTCGCTTAACCTGTCATTGATTGATTAAGAACAAAAGTGAAATGACAGGAAATTGATGATAAAAAGAAGGGTAAACTACGCTAATAGTCACTAATGTTTGGGTAAGTGTTCATTTTCACCACTGATGTTTGAAAAGTCACAAATCAATCATTAACGTTATCGTTTGTTACAAAATGGTCACTAACGTTATTGTTTGTTACAAAATGGTCACTTGATGTTAACAATCGTTAACAAATCGTTACTACAGTAACGGAATGCTGACATGACACATTAAACCAGCCCACAAAATGCCACCGATTCTCGGATCATCCTTAGTGAAAGATACATCAATAGGACATCTAGAAAGAAGCACTAAAACAACCGGTCTTTTTGCAGAGACTTTGCAACGCTGGTAATGAGTTCTTGTTGCCTCTAGGGAAGAAATAAATCGGTGTGATCAAGCGCCTCTCTTTCTCGAGTTTGATCTAATCCCATTATCAACACATCATAATCTGCCCGTTTTGTAATCTCGACTGCTTTGTCAATTGCAGTAGTAGAACGAGAAACCATATTGCAACCAGGGTGATAAACAGTGTTCTTAACGTAGCTCTTCAAAGCTAGCAAAGGAGCAACGGATTTGCATGGAGGGCCTGCATAGTTTCCGATAAGTGTTTGCGGAAAATCAGCATTCGGACCTATTACAGCAAGTGACATAGATTTCGGAAGTGGAAGGAGTACTTTCGCATCGTTCTTTAAAAGGACAATGCCATTACGAGCAGCTTCAAGTGCTAGAATATGGTGATCGGGAGAGCAGATTTCCTATATTGCTGAAAGGAAGTTGCTCAGGATTTCCATCGAAAAGGCCTAACCTCATTCTAACAGCAAATAGAAACTAAATGAAAACCATTTTGATTACAGAAATCACATACTTTTATGTTGGAGGCGGAGAGGAATTAAAAGGTCGGTCAGCCAGTTTAACATGTCATGTCAGCATCCCATTACTGTAGCAACGATTTGTTAACTACGGCTAACGTCGAGAGATCATTTTATAACAATCGATAACGTTAATGACCGATTTGTAGCTTTTCAAACATTAGTGGTGAAAACAAACATTTAACCAAACATTAGTAACCACTGGCATAGTTTACCCTAAAAAGAAAATGAAGTTCAGAAATCAAAACCTATCAACAAGAAACCGAATCGCTTCTTTCTCGTTACGCCAACGTTTTGAAGGGTCCAAGTCCCGCTCTTGCTTCTCAGCGGGTAGCAGCCAATCATCTTCTTCCACCTCGACATCATCCTCCAGGACCCAACGGAGATCCTCTTCGAACATTTCCCGGAGCTCCTTAAGGTTCTGTCTCTTCAAGCGCTCTCCGTGGAATTCTTCATTTTCTGAAGCGAGGTCCCGAAGTTTGGCTCCCTCGATTCTCTCCCATGGGTTTCCCACCAAAGAAGGACCCTGGCGCTCCGTTTTGGAATTGAGCGCTTTGGAGAAGCGTTTGTACTCGCGTTTCAGGGTTAAAAAGTGGGATTGTTCCGCTAGAGACTGGAGGTCGGAAGCGGTGAGCGAAGGGGTTTCGGATTGAGATTGTTGTTTAGTTTTGCGGTTGTGTTTAAGAATTTCCCTTTTGGTGAGAGTTCGAATAAGTTTGGGAGTTGGGTGAACGCCTTTCCGGAGGAGCTTTCGTTTGATGGTTTCGGTGTTTGGCTCGAACTGAGGCGGTGCCGGTGCCTGTGCCGGTGCCGGTGGGAGGTTGGGAGAAGGGATTATCGAAGCTCCCATGTTGGTTCTAATTCAACTAGGCTTCCGCTGGAGTTCGCACCATTTATCTTTATCCCCTCTAATATTCCACTCGCATACAATAATTCTTAAAAAGGGTGAAAATTGATTATGATTTTTATTTTTTAGGGTAAACTACACAAATGATCACTAATATTATATAATTTTTCATTATTTATTTTTAAAGTTTCAAAAATAATAAATTGATCACTAATATTATTGATTTGTAATAAAATGGTCACACCATTATTATGTTGTTAAATTGATGAAGTGATAATGTTAAGAAAAGGTTAATATTTAGTTTTACCTATACACTACTGTTAAAATGTTAAATAAGTTATTGAACAATAATTTTATATCTAATTTATTCTAAAGATTTTCAAAATTAAAAATAGAATAGTCATTGACTCCGGCTCGAGCCTCCAAATGCATATGTGAGCAGTGACGAAACCATGTGGGGACAGAAGGGGAAATGGTCCATCCAAACTTTTATGGTTTAATTGTATTTTAAACCTTTAAAATTTTTAAAATCATTAAAATTAAGTCATGACACTCTTAAACTTTTATAGTTTAATTATTTTTAAGACATAATCAGTTTTAAAGTTAAAATTAAGTCTTGTCTCTAACATTTATGATTTAATTATTTTTTAAGACATTTTAATTTTGAAATTAAGTCTCAATCCTTTAATTTTGTGGTTTAATTACCTTTTAGAACCTTGTTAATTTGACAGATAAGCAACTTGGTCCCTCCCATATACTTTCATCCTAGTTCCCCTTGTACGTGAGTAAAAGCCACCACGTCGAAGAGCTTAGCCAAAAGCTTGACATCGTTCAAATCACCTTCCACAACCAAAACACCATCTCCGCATTTTTTAAGGGTGAGCGAAACGTGTGCACCGATGAAACCAGTCGCTCCGGTCACCAACACCGCATCCGACCTACGTAAAAGAACTGCTTGAGAAAATAGAATCTTTGAGCAGAGAACTTTATGTGGAAAAGCAAACACGAACTGCAGCAGAAGACGCTTTAAAGCATCTTCGAGAGATCTACAGAGAAGCACATGCCAAAGCTCAAGAACTCTCTGGCAAGCTTGCTCAAGGTCAGAGGAGTTCATTATTAAAAATTGCATCTTTTTTATATTTTGTAAAGTTGGCTCAATGTAAACTTGTAATCTGGGAACTTCTTTTCTCTAAGAACATCTCAGAAACAAGAGAAGGATCAATCTGTTTTTAGGGTAATACACATTCTTTTTTCTGCTTAGTTTGTTATGAACCTTGAGTATATACCATTGATCATGTTGTAGCTAAATAAATCGATAACTTTAGTGATCAATTTGTTATTTTTAAAATTTTAATGACGAAAACAAAAACTTACTTAAACATTCATAGTTCTTATGTAATTTACTTTTTTTTATTTTTATGTGAAAAATAATATTTTCTCTCTCCTATTTTGCTCACTAAACTTTAAAAACTTCCAATTTTTACTTTTTTCAATGATGATGTAACATTTCCTTATGGTGACATGTCAACATCACCGTTAAGATTTTAACGACGGGTACCAAAATGAAATATAAACTAAATGTTAGTTTGATTTTGAAAAAAATAAAGTTTAGGTACCAAAACAGAGCAAAAGTAATAATTTAGGTACTAAATGTGTAGGTTACCCTAAAATTAAAATTTTAAAAAATATAATATGAATATTAGTTTTTAAGTTTATTTGATTATGGTTTGGAATTTTATGTTTTATATATATATATGATATAAAGTATGGTTTGTTGAAATATAGTTTAGTTTTAGTGTTTGTTATTTTTTAATGGGTAAATTACGTGTTTAGTACCTAAATTATTAGTTTTGTCCCATTTTAGTTACTAAACTTTCATTTTTTTTCAAAATCACACTTAACGTTTAGTTTTTATTTCATTTTAGTACCCATCATTAAAAACCTAACTCATTTAGTACCTAAACCATCAGTTTTGGTCTGTTTTAGTACCTAAACTTTTATTTTTTTCAAAAATTAAGTGTGATTTAGGTATTAAACGTGTTTTGGTACCTAAACTTTTAATTTTTTCAACACTTAAGTTTTGGTACTATAAATGAAACAAAAACTAAACTTTTGGTATGATTTTAAAAGAATTGAAAGTTTAGGTACTAAAATGGATCAAAACTGATAGTTGAGGTACTATATGCGTACTTTAAACTGTAGATACCCGTTTTTGTCCGGGTTATTATTAATATTTATTATTATTATTTATTATTATTATTGTCTTTTTTTACATACCCAACAGTTGCTCAGATTGGGCCTAAATACAACCTACCCCAAGAAACCCAATCGGCCCAGCAAAACTAGGCCCAAAAACCGAAACCCAACAAGCACAACCCAAGACCAGAGGCCCAATCAGCAAACCCAAATGACTTAACCCAACATATTCGACCTAGTTGCAGCCGACCCGACCCGTTCAACTAGTTTCAAAACCCTAGCTCCTAACGTTTAATTAGCTGCCGCCGCAAGAAGTTTGGCCGTTCGATCTTGCGCGTGTACCCAACGTTTCAGCTCCCAACCGGCGCGTGAGCTTCACTGGTCATCTCCCCAGTCGCGTGAGATGCCGACGTCGTCGTCAATCTGACCAAACAGTGGCCAAAAATAATCCAAAGCAATCAGAATCCAAGAAAATCATAAACGCATTAAAAAAAATAAGAGAAACCCCAATTTTTTTGGATTTTTACATGCTCAAATTAGAGGAACCATGCTCGATTTTCTCACTGCCAATCTTCACCAAACACACCATTATTTTTAATAGTGTAGAAAAGAGGGTTCAAAAAAAGGGAAAAAAGAAACAGAGGGAGCATTCAGTTTTGGCCTAAAAAGAGAGAAAAGTGAAAAACCATTTGGAAAACTTTTGAAAAAAAAAACTAAATAATAAAGAAAAAAAAGAGAGGAGCTTACATTGAGTTTACTTCGCCGGCGAGGAAGAGACTTGGTTTAGCATCGAAGGTAGAATGTTCTTTTATTTTTGGGGTCAGTTTGTGTGATTTCAGGTGATTTATGTCTCGATTTTGGGTTAGGAAAGGTTGTTTTTAGTTTTAGGGGGTCATCGTCCCATCGTCGGGGCCGGTAGAGGTGGTGGCCGGAGGGTTTTATGAAGAAAACGAAAAATAAAAAAGAAATGAGAGGGAAACGAAATGAGAGGGAGAAGAAGGGAGAGCGACCGAAAAGAAAAAAAGAAGAGAGAGAAGGATTTTAAGTCAAAATCACATAAAGGGGGTATTTAAACCCCCCAAAACGATGCCATTTTGGCCTAGGGTAAAGTTGCGTGTTTTGAGAAAAGGGGTTAATGGCAGTTTCAATCCCTTTATCTTTGTAACCTTACCTTTAGTCACAAAATGAAATTTTATTCCTTTTACTTCGAGCATTTCTTTTTTATTCATATTATATTTTAGTCCTATTTACTTATTCATTTGTTTTATTTTTGTTTTACATTTGATATATAATTTTGAATGATTTCATTTTAGTCCTCTTTAGTATTTATGGATTATTGGTGATTTCAGTACCCATACTTCTATTGTTTACGCTTTTATTTTTATTCTGAGCTAAATTTCCATTTATACCTATTTAGTTGCTGTAATTTGTAACTTTGATTTTTCATATGTACATATTTGCATTAATGTCCTTTATGTATTACTATATGTCATTTTTAAATGTATTATGTATACGCACTATCATAACCGATTTTCGCCCGGATCACGATTGTTTTTTGGCGGAAAAAGCATGGGAATAAATAAATGATTTTTAATGAAATGTTTTGGAGTCGCCATCGACTTTTTGGGTTAGGCAAGTCGAATACCTAAAAATCATCTTTTAAAAGAGATTTTAAGAAAACATCATTTAAAAGATAAATCGATCTGCATATAACCAAAAATTCATTATTTTTAGTAATAAAAATGGATTGGTGGTCGGTTACGTTTGGGGAGGGATTAGCACCCTCACAACGCCAAAAATTGGTACTTGTCGATTATAAGTTGTCTCTAATAATAGAAATTTAAGAAATCGAATATGAATTTAATTTACAATCCTATTATTCCATATTCAATCGCATAATTTTATTTAAAGAAAATTCTAAGGAAAAATATAAAATATTCCAATATTTCCAATCGAAGAAAAAGTAATCCCTAAATTATTTTGGGACGAATATTTCTCTTTCCAACTGAAATAATAAGAATATGATAATTCTTCCCAAGAAATAATTTGATATAACCAAAACTAAAGTAAATATATTTTTTAGGTTGTTATAAACAGGATATTTATTTATTTTAAAATACCAGAATAGGACATCTAGTTACTTTAAGATAGCCATTTATTTAATATTTAAAAATAAATAAATATTATTATTTTACTCAAATTATAAAATAGGTCAAGTTATACCTATAAATTTTTTATATAAATATTAATATGACTAAAATGAAATTAAAATAAAATAAAAAGTAATAATTAAAGGAATATATTTAAAGTATTGAAACATAAAGGGCAATAATAAAAATAAAATAAAATTACAATTAAACAGTGACAAAAAAAACTATAGGATTAAATTAAAAAATATATAAATAAATAACCCTAATTCGAAATATCATTTAGTATAGGTATTAAAAGTGTAATTTCATTATAATTAACTAATCAGAATTAAAATAAAAATTATTAAAATTTATGGACTAAATATATTATTTACCCTAAAATATATGAACATACTGACATAAACAAAAAAGAAATAAAACAAAACTAAAAGACTGAATTAAAAGGCACATAAATTGATTTCAATGACCAAATTGAAAGATTACAAAACCTCGAGGGACTGCGGACGAGGTTTCCCCTTTCTCGAAATTACACATACACTCTTCCCCCAAAACGACGCCGTATGGGAGAGGTTATTTATACCCGAATGCAGCCATTAAAGGTTTTAACCCTTCTCACTTTTCAATTTCCTTCTCTCTCTAAAAAGAGAGAAGGATGAGATGCTCTGGCATCTCTCTAAAAACCATCACCGGAGGGCTAGTTGGCCACCTCTGGCTGCCGTTTAACGACATTTTCCGCCACCAATTTAAGAATACACTCAGAATAAAACTCTGTCTCCCTGAACATAAATCTGACTTTGTTTTCAACCGAAAACCAACCTAGCGACGTAGATATACAAATTTTACCTTCGAAAAGAAATTTCTCCAGTGACGTTTGTTGCTTTTGACAACGGACGAGGCTTCAAGGGTAAGTCTATCTTTCCTCCTTTTCTCTTTGTTTTTGCTTCGTTGCTTGCTATTTTGGTTTCTTTCTAGTTCCAAAATGGTTGTTGTTTTCTGTGTGTTTTTCGTTGCTATTGGTGTATTCATTTTGCAGGTTCGGTGTCCTTATTTATAGGTCACCACGATGCCTCTCTTGGACCAATTAATAGAGCTAAGTTCGGTGAGTCATCTAAGTTATGGTGGTGACTTACCCTGGAGCTGTGACGTGTGCAACCAATGTTGCTTCTTTTGGAGCCTTCGGTTGAGGCGGTGGCGGCGTGGCAATGGCTGGAGCGTGGAGCTGCTGGCGGCGGCCGGCGTAGACCCTAGGGTATAATGAAACACTAAGGTTTCTTCTAGAAGAAATCTGGACCGTGGATCTTCCTCTGGATCGGACGGCTGAGAGTGTGATTGGGGCCTGGAAGCTGAGATGATGAAACCCTAGATGTATTAGGGTTTGGATCAAGTTGTCTGGACCAGATCTGGGCCTACTTCAACTGGGTTTTGGGTTGATTCATGTTGGGCCTCTGGGTTGTAATGGGCCTGTAATATTTGTAATTATTATTATTTAATAATAATAATAATATAATAATAATAATAATAATAATAATAATAAAACTAATAATAAAATAAAATAAAATAAAACTGGACAAAAAATTAGTGTCTACAACTGCCCCTCTTTGTTTATTCTTATGTTAACAAGAATGAAGCAAAGACGAAAAGATAATAAGTTTTTGTCCAGTTGACTTCTCTTGATTAAGACGGAGTTGTTGAACCCTCAAGTGATGAATTCAAATCTTTGCCGAAATCTATATTTTTAAAGCTTGAAAAGTATGGTAATTCTTTGCTGAAATTGTTGCTAATCTTTGGAATTCCTGTCAAATATTCAATATCTGGATAAAAATGTGAAATGACATTAAATGAATGCAAAGAAATATGTTCGAATAGGAACTATCTCAAGTGAGATAAATTTTTTTACGTCGCTGATTCGAAATGTCATAAATCAAGCAACGGAAATGTTGAAAACATTATGCACGAAGGTCTTATGGATGGCCTGAAGGTCTTATGGATGGCCCAAAGGACTTATCATCATGCTCGAAAGACTTACAGATGACCCCAAGGATTTAAGCATCATGCTCGAAAGACTTACTGATGACCCGAAGGATTTACAAATCAAGAAACCATTGAAAATCAAGCTTAGTTTCTTAGTTGTCAAGGAACCCCTTAAAATTAGGCTTAGTTTCCTTTAACAACTCTCTTGAGATAATTAAGAAACCCCTTAAAATTAGGCTTAGTTTCTAAAATCTCATTTGAAAACATCCTGCCCGAAGGTCTTATAGATGGCCCGAAGGTTTTATCATCTTGCTCGAAAGGCTTACAGATGACCCGAAGGATTTAAACATCATGCTCGAAAGACTTACTGATGACCCGAAGGATTTATAAATCAAGAAACCCTTGAAAATCAAGCTTAGTTTCTTAGTTGTCAAGGAGCCCCTTAAAATTAGGCTTAGCTTCCTTTAACAACTCTCTTGAGATAATTATAAAAAACCCATGAAAACCAGTCTTAGTTTCTAAAATTTCATTTAAAAACATCATGCTCGAAGGACTTATGGATGACCCGAAGGTCTTATCATCTTCATCGAAAGGCTTACAGATGACCCGAAGGATTTAAACATCATGCTCGAAAGACTTACTGATGACCCGAAGGATTTACAAATCAAGAAACCCTTGAAAATCAAGCTTAGTTTCTTAGTTGTCAAGGAACCCCTTAAAATTAGGTTTAGCTTCCTTTAACAACTCTTTTGAGATAATTAAGAAAACCCCTAAAATTAGGCTTAGTTTCTAAAATCTCATTTGAAAACATCATGCCCGAAGGACTTATGGATGGCCCAAATGACTTATCATCTTGCTTGAAAGGCTTATAGAAGAACCAAAGGATTTAAACATCATGCTCGAAAGACTTACTAATGGCCCAAAGGACTTACAAATTAGGGAAATAATTTACTAAGTAAGAAACTTTGGAAATCGCTTCCTTACTATTCAACAATTTCATTTTCAGAAAAGATTAAATGAGAAACTTTGGAAATCATTTTCTTTTTTTTCAAAATAACTTGTTGATTGGGTAACATGCCCCACTTTAAAATAATGCTTCTTTTGTGGATTGCGTCCATCTATTCTTTAGATGTTTGCCTCTCCTAACGTGATTCCTGCATTTGAGGTTTGAATTCTACCTTCTACTTGTAAGGTATTTTTTCATCATTAATCTTTTTTTTCCATACGAATATCTGTAAAAACCTCATGTTTGAATGCAATCAAAGGTATCAATGTAATGCATTTTCTATTATGCAAATGATGTTCTTATGAATGCATGAATGTTGAGTCCATCTTTATTTGACTCCAAAGTGGCGAATTTGATCTTCTTCCACTTGATCATTTCTTTTTAGGGTTTACTTCAGATTTCAGTTTAGCAACTTATGCTTTCAAGCTTTCATTTCTGAAGAGCCATCTGATCTACTTGTATCTTTGTGTCTTTTTTGCTTGATTAATGTCTCAAAATAAATGTTTCATCTATGGAACTCTTGTTGCAGTTAGAATTATGACCTTGATGCCCCCATTTTGTCTTTGATAAAACCAGCTTTCTTTTCCTGAACTTGTGTGGAAATTCAATAAAGCTCTTATCTTTGAAAAGAGAATCTATCATCTTTGAAGAATGAAGATGTAAATATGCCAAACTCAATAGAGATTATTTAGGAGAGCATCATCTGTTCTGATTTGACTCTTGAAACACATCACAAGGAAGATTTATCCTAATTTCTTTCATGTCTCCATATCTAATCGGATCTCGAAATAGGCTATTTAGACCATATCATGTCGAGATGTTTAACAACAATCTATCGTTCAACCTTAGTTGGCTCTATCTTATTGTTAAAATTTCAGCACCCTTTTTGTGGAAAGAAATTTTCATCATTTCTTACTTCTAACCTTGGGGTTGAAGAAGAGAAACTTCATCTCATATCAATAAATGGAAACACCATATGATCGCAACATTGGTTCAACATCATAACTGGTTCGTAAAACATTTGACAACACATTCATCATTTCTTGTGGTTTCTACCTAGATTTCTCAACCAGGGAACTCTTTGCATAGTGTTCAGAGCTTTTGTATGGCGTTAAAAGGACACCAAAGGATCAAGCTCATTGGGAATACAAATAGGATGCTTTGGCTTACTAGCATCAATGTAGGTGACATCACCAGAATAATGCAACTGTATGATAAACAAAATGACCATCTATAGTCAACTCCACTGTCACTACTTCACCATTTTCACTCTTCATATCTTTATGTCTCATTGGAAATATTTTCTCAAATCAATGATCTTGACACATGATGATATGAGCCTCCAAAAATACCCCAACATTTGCTGATATGAACGTTTAAAATGCGTTAAACATTGTTTCTTGCTGATATGAGCCTTAAAAATGCTCAAATATTCATATTGATGTGAGCTTTCAAAATGCCCACATGGATCATTTCTAGTTGAAATGGGCTTTAGCATGCCCCTTTAGAACAAGGTAATCCTTCTTGATGAGTTTTTGATAATGTCACAAGAGAGTGTTACAAGTTCAATTCTCCAGACTTTCTGGCTCTCGGACCACTTACCTTCAAGAATATAAAATGCTTCATCATTTTATCATCACTTATTCTTTTTCTACAATCGAGGTAGAATATGTAACAACTTGCTTCAATGACCTTCTTCATTTGAGACTGTCCTATTTGAAAATGTTTTTCCTCATTTCTTTATCAAAGAATGAAATAATTTTGTAAAGTATTACTTAATTTAGGTTCACAATAGAATCAAATAATAAGTATGAATTCAAAGAATATCAAAGAATCAACAACGCTTTAATGTTTTAGAGTTATAGCTCTTTGACAAGTATCAAAATTTGGGTTGGTTTCAGGATAACTTTCCAATTTTCTATGGTTACATCTATTTAAGATGTCACTCCTCTCTCGCTCTTTGTGAACTTTGCTACATGCCTCAATTTCTTAGCTTGGTATTTTAACCGGATGCGAACAAAATGACACAACTAGCATAGCCAATTACTTAGACTTTCTAGAATACCTCTATTTCAGTTCTTTGGAATCTTCCATTTAAACTCCTTTAACTAAGACAATGCGAAAATATTGGTCTAAAAATGAAATTTCTGAGTTCTTGTGTGAGTTTGACTATAACATGTGTTCCTTAACTCCCTTAGTCCATCTTTACAACAACTTCTTTGCCATTTTGGCTAGCTGAATTCAACTTTATTACAATTTACCTCTTTTTTTTACTATTTGAAACTTATCCATAAAGCTGGGGCTATTAACCGATTGCTTTAGAGGGACAACTCAAGCTTTATTGCATATAATAGTATAATAGGCTAGCTGAATATTATCCATAAAGCCAGGGCGATTAACCAATTGCTCTAGAGGGACAACTCAAGCTTGGGTATACATCTTCAACCTCTTAAGCTTGTTATGAAGAACCTGTTATAGTCTAGGTGTTTTGGTGGAAGTTAGAAAAAAAATTCTTCGTTAGAGTTCAATACTCGAGCAACTGACTTAAACTAGATTTACCTATTTATGAAGATTAAGTTTATCATTGAACGTCATCAATAGAAAAGTAGTCTAGTTGGTTTTGTAATGTAATACACAAATGATGCCCCATGTTCTACGCTCCCATATATAAATACCAAGCCTTTTGTTTAATTCCTTGCAATAGGGGAAGGCTATCTCATATTTGTAAGAGGATGGTATGAGTGTATTTCTTCCGAGGTAAGGTCAAGGGTCCGTGTTTTACCAGTTTTCAATCTTGATACTTTGTCAAAGATTTGTAACCCTAATCATAAAGAGTTTTTAATCTCGTTGATATTTAAAGAACTACAAGATTGTAAAATTGATTCAATGCTCATAACCTTAAAAGCAACATAAATTATTTATTACAAAAAAGGCGGAGAAAGGAACAAAAAACAAGTTCAAACAAGATATTGAAAATGAAAGGTACTATAGTGGTATATAACAACTTCCACTTGTTTATTTAGCTTGCCCCATTACTTCTAGAATATGGGGTGTATAATTGGAATTTCACCGGTAGGAGTCTTCTCTCCGGTCATTCTATAAGGCTTGGTCCCATGATTAGCTGAATAAGACCTCATTGTATTGATCTCGACGTTAGTACTGTCAGAGCCACTTATCCTATCATTCTTGATTATTTCTTGGGTAACTTCTTTGGATAAACCTTCAGATGCACAAATCACTGCTTCCTCCTTAGCAGTTTATTGGTAAAATTCCATCATCATCTTTTTTTTCTTAACTAGAAATTGGGCACAAATTTAGATCCAGAATAACTTTCCTTGGGGATGATAGTTTTGTCCTGATTTTGAACACATGTTGTAGCTGTGATTGGCTTAGTATTCACTAGATTCTCTAAAATGCCCACTGTCTTACTTGTCCTTAGAAAAATTGTAGGTGTTTGAGGTTTCTTCAGGGTTGTATCTGCCCCATTTATTCTTAAACCTATTGGTCAGTCTCAAATTACCTCTCCTTTTACTTTTTTATCATTTATAATCAGAGAGGTATTGGGAGTTGAATCTTTTATCTTTGGCGCACATACCTTGCTTTCCTTGATTTTACCGTTTTCTCTTTTAACATCATCTGTTTTATGTACTTCACTTGTTTTGATACTATCAACTCTATTTTAGGGTTTGAATCCTAATTGTTTGACCAAAACAGACAAATTATTAACATCCATTTCTATGATTCCACGAACCAAAAGGTATTGAACACGTTGTTTGAAATTATCACAATTCTCGATGAAGTGTCCTCGGGCTCCAGCATGATATTCACAAGAAACTTTCTCATTATACCAATTTAGGTAAGGAAGCAACAAAGGCTTAGCCCAACATGGAGCAATAAGCTGGGCTTGGAGTAACTTGTGATATAACTTGATGTACAAAACAAAAGGAAAATTGGGTAGAAATTCTTTTGACCTAATTTTCTCCTTTCCATCCTCTTGAAAACCTTGTGAATGATCATCTAGATTTTTTCTTTAACCACTGTCATGAGAGAGACAATGATTTGAAGATCTCTCTTCCTCGACAAGTTTTGAGGTTCTATTGATCTTAGGTTTTCCATCTTCAAAGTATAACAACCCTTCTGTGATAAGATATTAAACTTTTAATTTTATAGCCGTACAATTCTCCGTAGACTGACTAAAATATTCAGAATGATAGCTGCATGATCTTTTGACACCTTTCCAATCTGGATGCAAATAAGTATTAGGCCCTGGAGGAATTGGCATTATGTGGTCACTTTTAAAAGGAAAGGGTAATAAGTCTGAATATGAGATTGGAATTGGAATGAGAGATATCCTTTGCTTTTTTTAGCTTTCTTCAATGGCACTTGAACCTCTTCCATACTTCTCTTCAACTTGATCTCTGTCTCCTTTTCTGGGATCATATCCGATTTTTGGAGCCTTATTGTATTTCCATATTCCCTGACAAGTTCTTGGTCATTTGTTTTTATTGCATCGGCTACACCACTAATATTCATAATCTCATCCAAATCTTTTACATCAGGATCCTCTAAGGGGTTCTCTTCATGGATCACAACATTCACCATGTCCATAAATTTGGTCATTTTCTCTTTTGAATCATCCTGAAATTTGTTTGCTTGATCAATCATCTCTTGTTGGGTCTTTATGAGTTGTTCTTGGAGTTTCTCGATTCTACCAATCCTTGCTAAAATCTCATTCATGCCTCTTATCCTTCTCTAGGAAGACCAAGTTAGCTCCAATTTGATTTCAAAAATTCTGTCATGGAATCCTCCACAGGTTATTCCCACATTTTCATGATGTTAATATGTTATGCAATGTATGACTTATAAACGTGAATGTTAAAAATGTAAATTCAAAAAATGCAGAAATGCAAAAATAAGAATGAAAATTGTGCAATGCAAATGTATGTATGAAAAAGGTGTTAATCAAGAGTGATCATCTTAAAACAACTTTCATTGAACACAAAAGTTTTGATACATCAAACAAAACTCTACATATAAGGGATAGCTTTCACTCCTAACTTCTCTATCTCCTTAAAAAGCCAAGTTAATTTCCATTCATGCTCAAGAGTTGAGTTGTCAATCTGCTTCAATTCCCTTGTAAAGCCAGTTAAGTCAACCATCTTATGAGCCACATTATTTGCTTGGGCATCAGCTCCTTCCATGACTTTGTCTTTTTCCTGTATCTTATATGCCATCTTTCGGAGTTGAAGACAATGTTGCTCATTCTCCCTTGTAAGAGAACCTTTGTGTTCAAGAAGTTCTTGTACAAGATCTCCATAATCATCTACCATCTTCATCAATGTATTATTCTTGGCTTTAGTGACTTTTAATTCAGTATCAAACTCATGTTGGATCTGATATGAGGCTTCCATATTGGCTATAACCCTACTTAACATTTAATTTTCATCTTGATATTTTTCCAAATTGATGATGGTTATATTGTGCTTTTCTTCTGCAACCCTTAAATCATGAGAAAACTTCTTGGCTCGACCTTTATGTATTTTGACATTTATTTTCCATTGCTCGGCATTATTTTTCAATTTAATGACCCCTGTTATCCATTCTTCTGGGTGTTTCTTATGCCAGCATTTTGAAAGGCTTGACTGATCTTTTGGAAATCCTCATGCATGGTTTTCATCTTTGTACTCAATTTCTTGTTTTCATCCTTAAAATAAAGTGTTTGAGCTTTATTAAAACCTCCTTCATTCTGAATGCCCATACTAATACTCTTACCGTTGAATACTTTTGGTATCAATCTAACAGGATCTTTGTGTGCATAGTTTTCCACTATTTTAAGAGCTTCCTCGAGATGCCATTCCTTGGCTACGTCATAGTTTACTTGATCATAAAACAATTTGTCCATATATGAAAAACCTTTTATTTTGATGACCACTCTCGAATCAATACCTTCTAATCATGTCATGATCATGCAATGCAAACAAAAGAAATCAATATAAAAAAGTTAGAACAAAATAAAATGCATATAAAAAATAAATAAAAAATAAGAAAACAATAAAATGGTTAGTAACAATTAATGGAAAGAAAAAATCTTATTCATCATGGTATATATATATCCTAACCTCATGTTTTCTAGTTTCATGCTTTATTTGGAAAAATAAACCTAACTGCATGATTACTAGTTCACATACATTTATTTAGAAAAAAATCAAATAAATTAAAAGACGAAAGTTAGAGTTTATTTCTCCTTTGTGTACACCTATTTGGGTATCTATGGACATAGTTTCAGCATTGTCTTAGATCAGGTTAATTTCTACGATTTATTATATGTAGGGTTTCAGTTCTAGGAGTAAAGGTACTCGAATTGACCTTGTTGGTGCCCCCTTTAGGCTACCAAACCCTCAATCATGGCTCATTATAGACTTAAATGGATCGAGTTCAATTCGAGATGGTTTCAGTTCCTTATGTTATGCAATGCAAGTATTGTGTGTGAGGAGAAATTCTCAAACCTTTGACAAACAACCACTTTAAAAAAAATGAAACCTAATATCTGAAAATCAATCAAATATAAACATTAATATACAAGGATATAATATAAAAAATTAAAAGAAATCAAAAGTATCATAAATTAAATAAAACTGAATTCTCAATTTCTAATTATAGAGACAATATATAATCGATTTAAGGTTGACCAGTATCCCCAGCGGAGTCGTCAAGATGTCGTAACCGGTTTTCGCCCGGGTACGAATTTCCTTGGCGGAAAAGTAAGTGAATAAATAAATGGTTTTTATTGAAAGGAAATGTTTTGGATTTGCCATCGACCTTTTGGGTTAGGTAGGTTGAATACCTAAAATTCATCTTTTAAAAGAGTTTTTAAGAAAAAACTATTTAAAAGATAAACCAGTCTGTTTGTAACTAAAAGTTCATTTTTTTAGTAATAAAAAGGGATTTGTGGTCGATTACATTTGGGGAAGGATTAGCACCCCCACAACGCCTAAAATTAGTACATGTCGATTATAAATTGTCTCTGGTAGTGAAAGTCTAAGAATTCAAATATAAATCTAATTTACGATCCTATTATTTCAGATTCAATTGCATAATTTTATTTAAAGCAAATTCTAAGGAAAATACAAAATATTCCAATATTTCTAATCAAAGAGAAACTAATCCCTAAAATGTTTTAGGACGAATATTTCTCTTTCCGACTGAAATAATAAGAATGTGCTAATTCTTCCCAAGAAATAATTTGATATAACCAAAACTAAAGTAAGTATATTTTTAGGTTGTTATAAACATGATATTTATTTATTTTAAAATATCAGAATAGGACATCGAGTTACTTTAAGACAATCACTTCTTTAATATTTAAAAATAAATAAATATTATTATTATTTTACTCAAATTATAAAATAGGTCAAGTTATTCCGATAAATATTTCATATAAATATTAATATGACTAAAATAAAATAAAAAGTATTAATTAAAGTGTTAAAATATTGAAACATAAAAGGTAATAATAAAATAAAATTGCAATTAAACAGTGACCAAATAAAGAAAATTAAAACTATAGGATTAAATTGCAAAATATCTAAATTAATAGCCCTAATTTGAAATATTATGAAATATAAGTTCTATTAGTGTAATTTAACGATAATTAATTATTCAAGATTAAAATATTATTAAAATTAAAAGGACTATATATGTTATTTACCCCAAAATATATGAACATACTGGAGGGACTAAAAAAATAAAACAAAATTTGAAGACTAAATTAGAAGGAACATAAATTGATTTTAGTGACGAAATTGAAAGATTACAGGACTCAGAGGGACTACGAACATAGTTTACCCATTCTCGAATTTACACAGACACCCTTCACCAAAACGACGTCGTTTTGGGGTAAATAATATATTTAGTCGATGTATAAAGTATTATTTACGCTGTCTTTGAAATGTCATCCTCATTTATCTTTAATTAGTGGTACCCCGACCTCAGGTCTACCTTAGAGAACACTGTTGCGCCTTTCAGTTGATCGAATAGATCATCAATCCTCAGAAGAGGATACTTATTCTTTATCGTTACTTTATTTAACTGATGGTAGTCGATGCATAATCGCATAGACCCATCATTCTTTTTCACAAACAACACAGGTGTTCCCAAGGAGAAACACGGGGTCTCACAAATCCCTTATCGAGTAGCTCTTGCAATTGGGCTTTTAATTCTCTTAAATCCATTGAAGCCATTTGATATGGAGCCATAGAAACAGGTTCGATACCCAGGTAAACCTCAATCTTGAATTCTACTACACGGCCTGGAGGTAAACCCGATAATTCTTCCGAAAAAACCTCTAGAAACTCATTAACTGTTGGGATATCATTCAATCTCGCTTCCGGTACTCGAGTGTCTATTACATTAGCTAGGAAACCTATACATCATTTTGACATCATATTCTTTGTAATCATGGCTGATATTACTTTAGATGGTGATTTCGGTTTTTCGCCAATCACTACTAATTCGGAGCCTTCCGCATCCTTCAAAAATAATCACTTCTTGCGGTAATCGACCCATCCTTGATGTGGAGACAACCGATCCATGCCCAAAATGATTTCAAACTCCTCGAAATGCAATTCCATTAAGTTTGCCAGAAACACCATCCCCTGAATCTTTATCAGGCATTTGTACATACCCGCGTTATTCTCGCACTATGACCCATAGGGTTTATCGCTATCATCTCACTAAAAACTGGTTCTAAAGGATTTCCTCTAGCTCTAACCAACTATGTACTAATGTATGAGTGTGTATAACCAGGGTTAACTAAAACAAATACAGACTTATCAAAAAAATGAAATGTACCTGTTATGATCTCCGGGTCATCCCGATCTTCATTGGTCTTAATGTTGTAAATTCTGGCGACTCCCTGGATCTCTTATCGCTGGTTTGACTCAGATTGTCCGCCGGATCTTCCTCTTACTCTTATTCTATTAGATGCTACTACTGATCTCTTAGTTTTCATTGATCTATCTCCATATCTCTTTGGACAATTTCGAGCATAGTGACCAGATTCACCACAATGAAAACAACCGCCAGAGAGCACTCTACATACTCCCCGGTGTTGCCACATGTCTGGCATGGAGTTCTCTCTCCAAATGCTCTATCTGAGCTAGCAGAAAAAGACTGGGATTGTTTAGTTTTCTGCGAAGCTGCAGCAGAACAAACTCTGTCAGTATATCGGGAACTTGAACCCTTACCCCTCTTTGCCTAATGGGAAGTTGAAGAGATTCCAACTCTTTTTCCCGTCTGCAAACCTTGCTCCGCTGCTAGAGTCTCCTCTTGAGCTCTTTCAATGGCCTTAACTCGGTTAATAACTTCTTGTATGCTAGGAAAATTTAAAGCCAACATCATTTCTTTTAATTTAGGTCTCAAGCTCTTGATAAACCAATCACGTCGAGCTTTGTCATTGGAAACTACCTTAGTAGTAAAACAACTAAGCTTGTTTTACTCAACCTTGTACTCATGTACTGCTCGATCACCTTGTTTTATATCAGGAAACTTTAACAACATCACCCTCATAAATTGCTCCCCGATGTACTTGTTCTTAAACTCGTCTTGAAAGAATTTTCATGTCACCTATTCAGGTGGAGCATACATTGTAGTGTTTATCCACCACACCCGAGCTAATTCTCGAAGTAAAGATACAGCTCCGCCCAGCTTTTCAGAATCTGAGCACTGTAGATTTTCCAGCATCACCATAATGTCGTTTAACCATAAATCAGCATCCATCAGACCTTTTTCCTATTCTCCCCGGAACTCAGGAGCTCCAAAACTTCTCAACTCTTTTAGGATTAACATCTGCGGGGCTGGTGGAATAGGGGAGGCGAAGGAGGTTGAAAACGAGTCAAGATTGCATCGAGTGCCTGCATGAAAGCTCCAAACTCTGGCACTGGCATACCCTGATGTATCGGTGCACTAGCATTTTCTGACGAAACCAGGAGCTCACTATTAGCTTCATAGGTCTCGCTTCCCGACCCTTCTATAATTTCTTGAACAGTCACTCTCTGCGTATTCGTAGAATCCGACATCTAATAGAACATACATAATGATAACACTCAAGTTAGTAAGGAGTGACATCAATCATATTCTATCTACACCATATAAGTAACATTGACATCTTAGTGGCATGTAAACCCTTTTTACAATAATAATACACCTGGTTTCAGCCAAGAATTGGCTAAACCTATAGCTATGATACCAATAAATATAACACTCAATTCCCGTATACGTTTACGTACACGAGTCATAAATGTCACATCACTTTTAAAAGCTTTCCATTTTTGAAAATCCATTAAATATTTTCGTTTCAAATCATAAATCTTTTAATTTAATAAAAACAAAGCATTCATTTAATTATAATATGTAAACAAATCTTAAAGGCTTGAACATCTTTAATTATTACATCATCATATGTCAAAATACTTTTCAGAGCATATGCATATGTCTATTACATGCCAACTAAATACATCAAAAGTAGATATGGTTGTCGTACAGTTACTGATGATGCGACCCTTGCTTTGCGATGTCAGATGCACTTCTTACTCCACTCGAGCTAACCTACGCATGAAATCAACACACGCTAAGTAATCACTTAGTGAGGCGTAATAACAATGAGGTAAATGTTCTTATAAAACATAAATATACCATAACTATCAAATATAAATTGATATTTCAACTTTCTATAAATTCAATGGGTTTCTCACACATAGTGCAAATACAGTAATTAATAACTTATTATGAACTACGTGGGTTGTACACATAGTGCCAATACGGAAATTCATAAGCTTATTATGAATTTCTTAAGTTGCACACATAGTGCCAATACAAAAATCATAAACTAATTATGAATTTCTTAGGTTGCGCACATAGTGCCAATACGAAAATTCATAAACTAATTATGAATTTCTTAGGTTGCACACATAGTGCCAATCCGGAAATTCATAAACTTATTATGAATTTCTTAGGTTGCACACATAGTGTCAATACGAAAATTCATAAACTTATAATGAATTTCTTAGGTTGCACACATAGTGCCAAACGGAAATTCATAAACTTATTATGAATTTATTAGGTTGCACACATAGTGCCAATATGGAAATTCATAAACTTATTATTAATTTCTTAAGTAAATAAGAAATGCACTCACCTTGTTATTCGGTAAATATAATACATACATTAAGCAAAAATGCATCTACGATTTTCATAACATATAAGTACATAAGAAATGCACTCACCTTGTGTGCCTCAATAGAATGCCTTACTGACGTCCGACTAATTGACAACTTTATCTTTGTCCTTTTTCTTACTATATTCAGGAGCTTGATTTTGATCTACACAAGCATCCATAATTACACACATAATACAAATGTCATTATACTTTCTAACATTTATACTTTAATAATACTCAAAAATACTATTATTTCCAAATTCTATTAAATTCCATTGTATCTTAAAATTTCGGGTCGACTGGTATCGACACCCCTCTTATGGTATCGATACTTCTATACTATGGTACCGATACTCCCTTGCAGTATCGATACCATTTCTGTATTCTAGAATCCATGGTATCAATACCCACATCAGTATCGATGCTAATTGCATCAGTATCACTATTGTTCATCGAATTTCTTTAAATTTAAAACTATAATATTAGTAATGTTCTTTCAATACAAATACCCTTACCTAGATTTCCCACTTTTCAACTTGATTTTCACCCAAATTTCTTCAAATTCCCTTAATTTTACCTCCAACAATACTATTAAACTCTTATTTACTTATTGATAACTCCGTAAAAAGACTCAATTTCTAGTCTTTTCACTTAAGTTATTGCTTGTCTAAAACAAGTATGCACAACATTTTTGTTGCATTTAGTTGCATATAGGTTATGTTAGCTTGTTGTGGATAAGTTCTGCTTAGGTAAGATTTATTTGGTATGACTGATGCTGCTAAGGAGGAAGGGTTATGTAGATTATGTTTGTGTAGGAAACTTACAGAGGAAGAACATTTAAGTCGCGATAATGAAATTTGCAAGGGCCAACGGAACAAATAAGAACGTGAGGAGTAGATTTATCTCGACGAGGCAAGGTTTATCTAAGGAGTCTAAAGCGGGTATGAAAAAATTGCCTATGTCTCACACCAGCTGGATGACCTACTTCACGTGCAAGCAAGCCTTAAACATTCTGACAGCCACCAGCCGCCTTTCCTTTTTAAGCATGGGAAATATAACATTTATTTAAGGAATCTCCAAATTATGCAAAAGCCCTAGGAGATCCTTCTTTATAAATAACCAGCCGTAGCCGCCAAAAAGAGGAGGCAAGGAAGAAGAGATAAAAACTTTACCCAAGCTGTGACCGAGCAACTACAGTGCTTTCTCACCATTTACCAACCAACCTTCCTTGGTGTCCTCCATAGCCAGGCTGTAGCAGAGCGGTGATCAGGTCTCGAGAGAGGCTGATCACCAAGACAGGCGTGGTGTTGATCATAATTTTCGTGATAGAGCTCCTGGTTTTTGGGAGTCGTTCTTCCTTTGTTCTTAATCTCTTTATATGTTTGGGGTTGTATTAAACGTTGAACTTGGATGATTTTTTATAGCACGATGACTGTCTTACTTGGTGTTAAACTTTGTTTTGCCTAAACAATTACTTTATGTTTTATGAATTATGCTTTTGCTCATGACTGTTTTGTTTATTGTATGTATATTTTACCTCGACATTGTAAGAGAATCGAGAGATCGATTGGGGTTTTGGTAAAATATGTCTTGGCAATGTAAGAGCATCGAGATATCACCTTTTGTCTAGATAGTGATTCTTAGATTCGAGAGAATTAAGATAGATCCAAGTGAGCAATAGAATGAATCTGGGATGGTGAAGGTCTAACATTTTTTACCTTAGAGATAAGGAGTGAGTTTCAATCGACTAAAAGGGATAAATGCTAGAGTATGATAGATAACACCTACAGTTCACACTGAGAGGTATTACTACGTAAACAGTCTAACAAACAAAGGGTTGTAGATAACACTGAGGAGTATTGCCATAGCAACCGTCTAACCTAGTAATCCTGTCGGGCGGCTTAAGTAAGTCATAATAATGCATTCTAGACTTAGAATAATTGTTGTCAATACAGAAGTTTAGCATAAGTTCTGTGTGATAAGCCTGAATATGTGAGGTTGTTTGCATTATATTTAAATCAACACTTGTTTTAATTTATTCCAGCATTCTACATACTTATTTTGCCTCGACTAAACTTTTCTGCAATCATTATATCATTTCTTTGTTTTATTACTAGTAAATTTTAAGTTGACAACCTAGTAGGAATTAGTTTGTGACACTAGTTCTAGTTGTGGTGAAATTAAATTTCTAAACCAATCCATGAGGAGACGATACTCACTTATCCTATATTACTTGAATCAATTGTGTATACTTGCACATAATTGCTTACCTTAGCATATACATTTACAAGCGATCACTTATCCCAACTAACTTTCCTTGATTAAGCTGTTTATAACATCTACAATCTCCAAAGAACTTCCCAAACTAAAAATCATACTACTTTTCATACATGTTTTTAATCACATCAAATGTTTCTAATCTCTTATTTACTTTTTTGACAAGTCAAATATACTTGTAAACATAAATAAAAACTCATATTCCAATATATCACCCAAAAATCGATTTTCTTCAATCTCAAATAAATAATCCATTTCTTATTTTTAATCCTGCTTAACCCTTCCTTAAGCCTCTATAACATTCAAGGTTTCAATACCAACATTACACTAAAGGAAAAATCAGCTTGGAAGAAACTCATATTTGGATATGGGGAGAGCACAGTCACGGGGAAGAAGAAGAGAACTTAACTTGTTTTCTCACTTTTCTCCTTTTTCCTCTTCTTAAATATTATAAATTAAAAAAATGAATTTTAAACCCATTTCCCTCTAAAGTACCAAAATACCCTTTCATTCTTCCATTCTTATTAATTGGTCTGAATCACAATTTCTAAATCATTTTCTTATACTTAACCATTTATTCAATTAAATCGTCCAAAAATTTAAATCCTTTCAATATAGTCACTAACTTGATATTTGGAATACTACAAGAAGGGATAGAGGATAGAACTTGTAACACTTCCATGTGTCGTTCTCGGTATCCTGTCGAGAAGCATATAATCACCCTATTTGAAAGGGGCACATATATCAGCGCATAGCAAAAATGCAAGAATGTGACCAGTCAATGATGAATTTTTGCACCAAAGTAGGGATGAGCCATGAAACTACCCACCTTGGGGCATGACCAAAAACCCAGATCACGTTAAGATAACAAAATTTAGACCAAAGCATTGAGAGTGAGTCTCATGACTTAGAGTGTCAGAGGCAGACCATGATTTTATGTAGAGCTTACCTTGAAAATCAAACCAGCCGAGTATCAATCAACTGTAAGGTCTTAGAAGAACAACTCTGACAGTAAATAAGTCAAGGATAGAAACGGGCATCAAGATCATATTACTGACTATAGCAAGAATTCAGGAAACAACTATTCTGTGAGTTTAACGCAGATGAGAGGCAAAGAAGATGGAAATAAAGAAGATGATCACATGGCTATTCAAAGTTGCAAGCTTGAAATAATAAGTTGTTACACTGATATTTGAGTAAACCATAGAGAAGAGTGATTAAGTGGAAGAAGACCGACTTCTCCACTTTGGAGTCAAATGAAGTTTGAATCAACATTTATGCATTCATGAGAACATCATTTGCATAAAAGAAAAGGCATTACGTTGATACATTTAATTGCATTCACATTTCACACATAAACGTGTAATTTTTACAGATCTTCCAATGAAAAAGAGAAGATTCATAATGTCAAAATCCCAAAAAGTAGAAGCTAGAATTCAAACCTCAAATGCAGGGAATCATGTTTAGGTAGATAAAACTTGAAGAACAGGTGTGCCCAATCCACAGAAGAAGCATTACTTTGAAGAGGGGCATGTTACCCGACCATTAAGTTGTTTTGAAAATGAGAAAGCGATTTCCAAAGTTTCTCATTTAAATCTTTTCTGAAAATGAAATTTTTGAAAAAGTAAGAAAGCGATTTCCAAAGTTTCTTACCTAGTAAATTATTTCCAAAGTTAGTAAGTCCTTCGGACCATCAGTAAGTCTTTCGAGCATGATGATTAAATCCTTCAAATTATTTTTCGGTCTCACTTGAGACAGAGTCAGGACGAAACTAGACAAAAATGTGTAGTCTTTTTATCTTTGCCCTATTCTTGTTAACTCAAGCATGGGCAAGAGATGCAGCTGTAGATACCCATTTTTCTTTGGGTTATTATTAATATTTAATAATAAAAATATTATTATTATTAATTATTATTATCTTTTTTACAGACCCTACAGTTACCCAAATTGGGCCCACATACAACCTGCCCCAAGTAACCCAATCGCCCCAGTAGAACCAGGCCCAACAATTACCAACCCAAGACCAGAGGCCCAATCAACAAACCCAAATAACTCAACCCAATAGATCTGAACCGGTTGCAACCGACCTAATCCATTCAGCTAGGGTTTCAAAACCTTAGCTCCTAATGTGTAATTAGTCGTCGCCGAAAAGAAGTTTGGTCGTCCGATCTTGCGCGTGTGGTACACGCGCCCAACTTTTCATCTCCCAACCGGCGTGTTAGCTTCACTGGTCACTTCCCCAGCCACGTGAGATACCACCGTCGTCATTAATCCGACCAAATAGTGGCAAAAAATAATCCAAAGAAATAAAAATCCAAGAAAATTAGAAACCCATTAAAAAAATAAGAGAAACCCCAATTTTTCAAGATTTTTACCTACTCAAATCACAGGAACCATGGCCGATTTTTCACTGCCAATCTTTACCAAACACGTCATCATTTTTAAAAGTGTAGCAATGACCATAAAGCAAGAAAAAGTAGGTTCAGAAAAAGGAAAAAAAAAGAAACAGATGGAGCATTCGGGTTTGGCCTAAAAAGGGAGAAAAAAGAAAAAACCATTTGAAAAGCTTTTGAAAAAAAACTAAATAATAAAGAAAAAAAGAAGGAGCTTACCTTGAGTTTACTTCGCCGGCGACGAGGAGGCTTGGTTTAACATCGAAGGTAGATTGTTCTTTTACTTTTAGGGTCGGTTTGTGTGATTTCGAGTGATTTGTGTCTCGGTTTTGAATTAGGAAAGGTTGGTTTAGTTTTAGGGGGTTATCGACCCATCGTCGGGGCCGATAGAGGCGGTGGCCGTTGGGTTTTGTGAAGAAAACGAAAAAGAAAAAATAAATAAGAGGGAGAAGAAGGGAGAGCGACCGAAAAAAAAAAGAAGAGAGAGAAGGGTTTAAAGTAAAAATCACATAAAGGGGGCATTTAAACCCCCCAAAACGATGCCGTTTTGGCCTAGGGTAAAGTTGAGTGTTTTGAGAAAAGGGGTTAATAGCATTTTCAGTCCCTCTATCCTTGTAACCTTACCTTTAGCCACCAAATGAAATTTTATTCCTTTTACTTCGAGCATTTCTTTTTTATCCGTATTATATTTTAGTCCTATGTACTTATTCATTTGTTTTATTTTTGTTTTACATTTGATATATAATTTTGAATGATTTCATTTTAGTCCTCTTTATTATTTATGGATTATTCGTGTTTTCAGTATCCATATTTCTATTGTTTACGCTTTTATTTTTATTTTGAACTAAATTTGCATTTATGCCTATTTAGTTGTTGTAATTTGTAACTTTGATTTTTCATATGTACATATTTACATTAATGTCCTTTATGTATTATTATATGTCATTTTTAAATGTATTGCGCATACAGTAAATTCCATTTCTTATATTTGGTAATTTGCTTTGAATATAGGTTTATGTATGTATATATGGTAACATGTTTAGCGCATTTATAGTATATATATTTATGCCCATTAATGCTTTCTTGATTTCACATGTATATGCGCAACTATGTTTAACTTTCTTTCTTTCGATTTATAAAGTATTATTTACGCCTATGTATACATTGTTTTGTGTTTTGGATTAAAGCATAATATGTGTATATTTTTGAGTCGTATACCTTGGTTTATTTCATTTTTATATTTATTTTCATATTGATTTCTTTGTCCATCATGAATTTTGACCCATCATTTACATATTTGTTAATTTCTTGCTATTTGTAATATTTTTTTAAATATTATTTTACTCTAGGAATTTATAGAAACACGCCTTAACTGACAAGGAGTGTGTTTCCAAGAATTGTTCGAACAAAATAATACCTTTTATATATTCGAATGAACTTGTTTTTTATATAATATATATATGTATTTTATCTAAAAATTTGGGTAATATTATTTTATATGGGGAATCTATGGAAATGCTCCCTTAACTAACAAGGAATGTATTTTCGAGAATTTTTTACAAAATAACTACCGTTATATTTTTTTCTAAAAAGGATCTAATTTAAATGTATATTTGAATTTGCCAATTTCAATATTTAAATGACGTATAATCGCTTAGGTACCGATTTTGAGCATTGTGAGGGTGCTAATCCTTCCCCACGCGTAATCGACTCCCGAACTCCTTTTCAAAATAAATTTCTGGTTAAACGCATATCATTTTTTATCTTTTAAATTATTTTTCTTAAAATTATTTTAAAAGGTATTTTTAGGTATTCAACCTACCTAACCCAAAAGTCGATGGAGACTCCAAATTTACTTGTTTTTACATTTATTTTAAAACCCAGTTTTTTTCCACGATTAAGTTGGATCGCTCCCCGCTATATCCCTAAAATGCTTAAGGACCATTCCAACAGTTGGCGACTCCACTGGGGATATTAGATAGTTAGGCCATAATCGATTATACGTCATCTTTTTCGTTGAAAATGGTAAATTTGAACGATATTTAAATTTTGATCCTCAAGTTTTGGTTGCATCGTATTATACATCTTTTATTTATTAGTTGTACTAACGTGTGATTTGCATGTTTCAGATTCCTGACTTTTGTTTTAGTCTTTTGGTTTTTTGGATTGAGGCAAAGGATTGTGATTTCCCCTACTCGCACTATAAATGTTCAAATATTTAGAGCCTTCTAACTGTGCTCTGTCCCATTAGGTAGGGGTGAACGCTACGCTTACGTGAGAAAAATTATTTTTCTCCGCATGAGCTTTAGCAAGTAACCTTTAGGGTACATATGCCTTGTGTTTACGAGTGAAACATTAAGTTTCATCGCATGGACATAGGAAAATATTTCCTTTTGAATTGAACTCGATCCGTTTAAGCCTATAATGGGTGAGGATCGAGGGTCTAGTAGGCCCAAGGGGGCACCAACAAAGGACAATTCCATAACCCTTTTAGTAGTACCAAAACTCTACCCGTTTCATACTGAAATTCTGCTTGCTGTTTTTCAAAAGTCGCAAAGGGGAAACTCACTATAACCTTTCCTCAGGCTTATTTATTTATTTATTTTGTAAAAGCATGAGAATTAGAAGAGTATGCAGTTAAGTTCTTGGCATGAGGTTAGGATTTATACGTTGAACCAAGCATGGGGGTAAAAAACATGTTTGGGTAGAACTCTTATAAAAACATATCAAGGTAGATACCATGTTGGGTAGAAAGATGGAAGGGTACTTAAATGATAATAATATGTTGATTCACTACTTCCATGATAGTCTTGTTGGGCCAACTATAGTATGGTATAATCGTTTAAATAGAGAGCGGATCAAGAGATGGGATGATCTAGCTGACGCCTTTGTGGGGCAATATCGATATGTTAAAGGATTAGCTCCAAAGCGTCAGGATCTTCAACGAATAAGGATGAAATCTAATGAAAGCTTTAAAGAATATAACCTAAGATGGAGAGGGAAGGCAGCACAAGTTCAACCTCCCATGTTAAAAGAAGAGATATCATATACGTTTCATAATTCTCTCCTAGAGCCTTTCTTCGAGTTAATGCTGGCAAACTCAATAGGGGACTTCAAGGATCTTGTGACAGCTGGGGAATTAATTGAAAATGTAATCAGTGAAATAAACTTAAAAGTCACTTCCAAAAGCTCAATCGATCAAAAAGTGAAAGCTGGTGATGTAAATGAATGTCACGTCGTAAATGAATGTCACGTCTAGAACCCCCAATAACGCAAAATAAAATGAGCAGCTAGTCGTTCGGACCGACCAAAGAAAGTTTCACGATAGAGAGATACTTTAGAGGTATTTTAAACTTCTATCTCAGATCTGTACCCCCATTTGATTAAAGGTCAATACCTCACACTAAGAGCAATGAAAGTGACACCAAACCCTTCTGCCCACAGCTATGATCAAGGTAGTGTATGTAATTTCCACTTGGGGCATCTGGGCATTCTACGGGGAATTGTAGGCCACTATTAAAGGAGATAGAGATGTTTATTGAAATTGGGACGTTGACACAAGAATTGGTGGAACAGTGGATGACATACTCGAGTAAGGCATCAAAGCACAATATGCAGCATCCTATTGAGTCAAGTTCCACTGCATTAGATGAATAATATGGCATCCTAATTAGAAAGAGATCATTTCATCCATCGTGGAGCTTTATTCCATTTGTAGAATCTTGTTTGAACTTGTTTTTTTGTCATTTCTCAGCTTTTTTTGTAAGGATATTTAAATAAACTTATGCTACTTTAAAGATAGTCAGCATTGAATCAAATTTGCAATCTTGCAGTTCTTCAAATATCATATTGAATCAAAAACTCTTTAAATAATTAGATTTATAAATCTTTGAAAAAGTGACAAGATTGAAAATTGATAAAACAATGACCCTTGACCTTACCCTAGAAGACACACTCGAGCACGATACCCTTCTATTGCAGGGACCAATATAGCCTTCTCCTATCATAAGGAAATGAACAAGAGGTTTGGTATCCAGGTATACACAGGAGCGGACAACATGGGGCATTTCTTGTGTATGACATTGCAAAACTGAATAGACTACACTTTTGTTGAGGAAGTTCAGTGATGATCCTAATCTTCACAAATGGAATGCTGGAGTGGATGAATTTAGTATAGGTCAGTTGTTTGGGAACTAAACTCTAAATATGGGATTGTCTGACCATAAAAATCACATTGACTATAACAAGTTCTTCTTGACGACCTTAAGAAATTTTAATCTGAATACCCAAAAGGTTAATAAATTATTATAATAATTATTATTATAGATTAGATAATAAATCTGAGCTATTCCACTAAAACAATTGGTTATAGAGTAAACTCAAAAGATATGACTTTATGAATAGATTGCATTCAAACCATGACATTGCTCGGACACACGACAGTTTGGTGTTACCACCACTGCAATTGTCAAGTCAAAGACTTTTTGATGAGATGAACCCTTTAGCTAGCCCAATAGAGGCGATTATAATATTTATATACAATAAAGTTGAATTCCCATATATATTTTCGTGCATGAGTCATAGATGTCACATCACTTTTAAAAGCTTTCCACTTTTGAAAATTCATTAAAAAATTTCGTTTCAAATCATAAAGCTTTTAATTTAATAAATCAAAACACTCATTTAATTATAATATGTAAACAAATCTTAAAGGTTTGAACATCTTTAATTTTTACATCATCATATGTCAATACTTTTCAGAGCATATTTCTAGGTTTATTACATGCAAACTAAATACATCAAAAATAGACATGGTTGTCGTACAGTTACTGATGAGGCAACCCTTGCTTTGCGATGTTAGATGAACTCCTTACTCTGCTCGAGCTAACCTACGCATAAAATCAACACACGCTAAGTAATAACTTAGTGAGGCATAATAACAATGAGGTGAATATTCTTTTAAAATGTACATATGCCATAACTATAAAATATAAATTGATATTTAACTCTTATAAATTCAATGGGTTTCTCACACGTAGTGCATATAGGTAATTCACAACTCATTATGAATTATGTGGGGTGCATACATTGTTCCAATACGGAAATTCATAAACTAATTATGAATTTCTTAGGTTGCACACATAGTGCCAATACGAAAATTCATAAACTAATTATTAATTTCTTAGGTTGAACACATAGTGCCAATACAGAAATTCATAAACTTATTATGAATTTCTTAGGTTGCACACATAGTGCCAATATGGAAATTCATAAACTAATTATGAATTTCTTAGGTTGCACACATAGTGCCAATAGGGAAATTTATAAACTTATTATGAATTTCTTAAGTTACACACATAGTGCCAATATGAAAATTCATAAACTTATTAAGAATTTCTTAGGTTGCACACATAATGCTCATTTGATAAATGCAATACATACGTTAAGCAAAAATGCATCTATGACTTTCATAACATATAAGTACATAAGAAATGCACTCGCCTTGTTTGCCTCAATAGAATGCCTTTCTGATGTACGACTAATCGGAAACTTTATCTTTGCCCTTTTTTTTGCTAGACTCAGGAGCTTGATTTTGATCTACACAAACATCCATAATTACACACACAATACAAATGTAAGAATACTTTTTAACATTTATACTTCTAATAATACTCAAAAGTATTATTATTTCCAAATTCTATTATATTCCATCCTATCTTAAAGTTTCACATTGACTGATATCGGTACCCCTCCTATGGTATCGATACTTCTATATTATGATATCGATACTCCCTTTCAGTATCGATACCATTTCTGTATTCTGGAATCCATGGTATCAATACCTTACTCTTAGTATCGATACCCACATCAGTATCGATACTAATTGCATCAGTAACGATATTGTTCATTGAATTTCTTCAAATTTAATCCTATAATATCGGTACTATTCTTCCGGTACCAATACCCTTACCCAAATTTCCCATTTTTCAACTCTATTTTCACCCAAATTTTGTCAAATTCTCTTACTTTTACCTCCAACAATACTATTAAACTCTTCTTTACTTATCCCAACTAACTTTCCTTCATTAAGCTGCTTATAACATCTACAATCTCCAAAGAACATCCCAAACTAAAAATCATACTACTTTTTCATACATGTTTTTAATCTCTTATTTACTTATTTGACAAGTAAAATATACTTGTAACATCAATAAAAACTCATATTCCAACATATCGCCCAAAAAACCCATTTTCTTCAATCTCAAATAAATCATCCAGTTCTTAGTTTTAATCCTCTTTAACCCTTCCTTAAGCCTCTATAACATTCAAGGTTTCAATATCAGCCATTACACTAAAAGAAAAACCAACTTGGAAGAAACTCACCTTTGGCTATGGGGAGAGCACGGTTACAAGGAAAAATAAGAGAACTTAGCTTGTTTTCACACTTTTCCCCTTTTTCCTCTTCTTAAATACTCTAATATAAAAAATTGAATTTTAAATTTATTTTCCTCTAAAGTACAAAAATAGCCTTTCATTTTTCATTCTTTCTAGTTGGTCTTAATCATAATTTCTAAATCATTTTCTTATACTTTACCATTTATTTAATTTAATCCTCCAAATTTTTAAATCATTTCAATATATTCATTGACCTGATATTTGGGATATTACAATTACCCTCTTAAGAAAATTCTTCCTTGAATTTTAAAAAAGTACCTGATACGAAGAGGTGTGGAAACTGCTTCCTCATGTCCTCATCTCTTTACCAAGTAGTTTCTTCTATTTTGTGGTTTTGCCAAAACACTTTAACTAGAGGAATTTTCTTGTTACACAGTTCTTTGTTTTCTCTAGCCAAGATCCACACTGGTCCTTCCTCGTAAGTCAGATCTTGTCAAATCTTTATTTCCTCTAGTGTGATAACATGGGATAGATCTGATCTGTACCTTCTGAGTATCTATACGTGAAAAACATTGTGGATCTTGTCCGTATCAGGAGGCAAAATCAATTGATATGCTACTAGTCCAACACTTTTCAAAATCTCATAAGGTCTAATGAATTTCAGACCCAACTTTCCTTTGCGCACAAAACGTAATACTTTCTTCCAATGCGACACTTTCAGAAATACTTTGTCTCTCACTCGAAATTTCTTTTCAAATCAGCATAAGACTTTTATCGATCAGAGGCTATCTTTAGATTATCTCTGATAATTTTCACTTTCGCTACCATGTCTTTCATCAATTTCGGGCCCACTAGATCTCGATATTTTAGTTCAAACCAATTTAATGGTGTTAAGCATTTCCTCCCATACAAAGCTTCATATGGGGCCATCTTAATACTCGATTAGTAACTATTATTATAAGGAAATTCCGCCAAAGGCAAATACCTTTCCCATGATCCTTTAAAATCACACATGCCATTAGCATATCCTCTAATATCTGAATCGTTCGTTCTGACTGTTCATCTATTTACGGATGAAAAGTTGTGCTAAAAGTCAATTGAGTACCCAATGCCCCATACAAGGACTTCCAAAATCTTGAATTAAACCTTGGGTCTTGATTAGATACTATCGATATAGACACTCTATGCAGCCTAACTATCTCCTTTACATACAATTTTGTATATTTATCCATTGAGTAATCTACCCGAACTGGAATAAAGTGAGTTATCTTGGTCAGTTTGTCTACAATTATCCATATCGAGTTCTTTTTACCTGATGAAAAAGGTAGCCCCAAAACAAAATCCATTGTAAATCATTCCTACTTCCATTCGGGACTGGATATCGGTTACAACAATCCATACGACACTTGATGTTCAGCTTTCACTTGCTAACATGTCAAACATCTTGCAACAAACTCTGATACATCCATTTTCATACCAGGCCACCAATAATTACTCTTTAAATCCTGATACATCTTATTCCCGCATGGATGCATCGTCAAAGGACTATAGTGTTCCTTGGAAAGAATATATTTCTTAAGTTTATCGTTATCAGGAATGCAAAGTCTTCCACGATAATATAAACATCCATCAGTCTTCATTTTGAAGTCTTTGACCTCTTCTTTTTCTACTTGCGTCATCCTCGCCATGCATTTCTCATCTTTACCTTGTAGCTCTTTTACCCGATCAAAAAGTATCAACTTTAACTTAAGTTGGCGATCAAGACACCATCTTCCTTTAAAGACATACGCGCATCCAAAGCCCATAGTGTTGCAAAAGTCTTTCGACTAAGTTCATCAGCTACTACATTAGCTTTTCTTGGATGATAATGGATGATCAAATCATAATCTTTTAAAAGCTCAATCCATCTTTTCTGTCTCAAGTTTAGTTCTTTTTGAGTCAGCAAGTACTTTAGACTCTTGTGATCCGTATAAATATGGCAACACTCACCGTACAAATAATGACACCAAAATTTCATAGCAAACACGAACGCTGCCAATTCTAAGTCATGTATCGAGTAATTTCTATCATGATTTTTTAGCTATCTTGAGGCATAAGCCACAACTTTTCCATCTTGTATAAGCACACATCCCAACCCATTGTGAGATGCATCACTAAAAATTACATAGTCTTTACCTAACTCAGGTTGTACGAGCATTGGGCCTCTGTTACTATTTTCTTTAACATTTCAAAACTTTCTTGGCATTTCTCCATCCAAACAAAAGGCACATCTTTCCATAACAACTTAGTTAGAGTCGAAGCTAACATTGAGAAGTTCTTCATTAACCGTATATAATAACCAGCAAGCCCAAGAAACTCTAAACTTTAGAAACATTATTTGGGGGTTGCCAATCCACTATAGCTTAAATCTTTTTGGGATATACACTTATGCCTTCTATGGAGACTATATGACCAAGGAAAGCAATCTCAGCTAACCAAAATTCACATTAGACAATTTGGCATACAACTTCTTTTCTCGATGTGTCTGAAAGACCACTCTAAGATGGGCATTATGTTCCTTTCATGACTTGGAATACATTAAAATATTATCTATAAATACAACCACGATCCAAGTAAGGTTGGAATACTCGATTCATCAAGTCCATAAATGTTGCAGGAGCATTAGTTAATCCAAATGGCATCACTACAAATTCGTAGTGTCCATATCTAGTCTGAAAAGTTGTCTTTGAAATGTCATCCTCTTTTATCTTTAATTGGCGGTACCTTGACCTCAGGTCGATCATAGAAAACACTGTTGCTCCTTTCAGTTGATCGAATAGATCATCAATCCTCAGAAAATGATACTTATTCTTTATCATTACCTTATTTAACTGACGGTAGTCGATGCATAATCGCATAGACATGTTCTTCTTTTTCGTAAACAACACAGGTTCTCCTCAAGGAGAAACATTGGGTCTCACAAATCCCTTATCGAGTAGCTCTTTCAATTAGGCTTTTAATTCTCTTAACTCTGTTTGAGCCATTTGATATGGATCCATATAAACAGGATTAGTACCCGGGTAAAACTCAATCTTGAATTCTACTTCACGATCTGGAGGTAAACCTGGTATTCTTCTGGAAAAACCTATGGAAACTCCTTAACTGTTGGCATATCATTCAATCTCGCTTTCGATACTCGAGTGTCTATTACATTAGCTACGAAATTTATGTACCCTTTTGACATCATATTCCTTGCAGTCATGGCTAATATTACATTAGATGGTGATTTCACTTTTATGCCAATCACTACTAATACAGAGCCTTTCGCATCCTTAAAAAATAATCGATTCTTGCGACAATCGACCCATCATTGATGTGGAGACAACCAATCCATGCCCAAAATGATTTCAAATTCCTCGAAAGTCAATTCCATTAAGTTTGCCGGAAACACCATCCCTTGAATATTTATCGGGCATTTTCTACATACATGCGTTACTCTCGCACTGTGACCCATAGGGTTTATCGCTATCATCTCACTAAAAACTGGTTCTAAAGGATTTCTTGTAGTTCTAATCAACTTTGTTATGATAAATACAGACTCATAAAAAAGATTAAATGTACCTGTTATGATCTCCGGGTCATCCCGATCTTCATTGGTCTTAATGTTGTAAATTCTGGCGACTCCCTGAGTTTCTTGTCGCTATTTTGACTCAGGTTGTCTGCCAGATCTTCCTCTTACTCTTCTTCTATTAGATGTTGCTACTGGTCTCCTAGTTTTCATTGATCTATCTCCATATCTCTTTGGACAATTCCGAGTATAGTGACCAGATTCATCACAATGAAAACAAGCGCTAGAGAGCACTCTATATACTTCCCGATGTGATTTACCACGTGTATGACATGGAGTTCTCTCTACAAATGCTTTACCTGAGCTAGCAGTAAAAGATTGGGATTGTTTAGTTTTCTTGAAGCTACAGCAGAACCAGCTCTGTCTAAATATTGGGAACTCGAACCCTTGTCCCTCTTTGCCTGATGGAAAGTTGAAGACATTCCAACTCTTTTTTCCTTCTACAAACCTTACTCCACTTCTAGAGTCTCTTCTTGAGCTCTTTCAATGGCCTTAGCTCGGTTAATAACTTCTTGTAAGCTAGGCAAATTTAAAGCCATCATCATTTCTTTCAATTTAGGCATCAAGCCCTCGATAAACCAATCACGTCGAGATTTGTCATTGGGAAATACCTTAGTAGCAAAACAACATAGCTTGTTGTACTCAGCCTTGTACTCATGTACTGCTCGATTGCCTTATTTTAGATTAAGAAACTTCAGCAGCATCGCCCTCATAAATTGCTCCCCGATGTACTTATTCTTAAACTCGTCTTAAATAATTGCCATGTCACCTGTTCAGGTGGTGCATACATTATAGTGTTTGTCCACCACACCTGAGCTGATCCTCGAAGTAAAGATACAGCTCCGCCCAGCTTTTCAGAATTTGAGCATTGTAGACTTTCCAGTATCACCACAACATCGTTTAACCATAAATCAGCATCCATCGGACCTTTGTCCTCTTCTCCTTGGAACTTAGGAGCTCCAAAACTTCTCAACTCTTTTGGGATTAATATCCGCGGGGCTGGCGAATAGGGGGAGGTGGAGAAGGTTGAAAACAAGTCAAGATTGCATCGAGAGGCTGCATGAAAGCTCCAAACTCTGGCATTGTCATACCCTGATGTGCTGGTGCACTAACATTTTCAGAAGGAATCGGGAGCTCACTATTAACTTCATAGCTCTCGCTTCCTGACTCTTCTCTAATTTCTTGACCAGACGCTCTCCGCGAATTCGTAGAATCCAACATCTAATAAAACATGCATAATGATAACACTCAAGTTAGTAAGGAGTGACATCAATCATATTCTATCTACACAATAACAATAACATTGACATCTAAGTGGCATGTAAACCCTTTTTACAGTAATAATACACCTGGTTTCAACCGAGAATCGGCTAAACCTATAGCTCTAATACCAATAAATATAATGCCCAATTCCCGTATACATTTCCATACACAAGTCATAGATGTCACATCACTTTTAAAAGCTTTCCACTTTTGAAAATCCATTAAAATTTTTCATTTCAAATCATAAATCTTTTAATTTAATAAAACCAAAATATTCATTTAATTATAATATGTAAACATATCTTAAAGGTTTGAACATCTTTAATTTTTACATCATCATATGTCAAAATACTTTTTCAGAGCATATTTCTAGGTCTATTACATGCCAACTAAATACATCAAAAGTAGACATGGTTGTCGTATAGTTACTGATGATGCGACCCTTGCTTTGCGATGTCAGATGCACTCCTTACTCCGCTCGAGCTAACCTACGCATGAAATCAACACACGCTAAGTAATCACATAGTGAGGCGTAATAACAATGAGGTAAATGTTCTTTTAAAACATACATATGCCATAACTATCAAATATAAATTGATATTTCAACTTTTTATAAATTCAATGGGTTTCTCACAAGTAGTGCAGATACGGTAATTCACAACTCATTATGAAATACGTGGGGTGCACACATAGTGCCAATACGAAAATTCATAAGCTTATTATGAATTTCTTAGGTTGTACACATAGTGCCAATGCGGAAATTCATAAACTAATTATGAATTTCTTAGGTTGCACACGTAGTGCCAATACGAAAATTCATAAAGTAATTATGAATTTCTTAGGTTGCACACATAGTGCCAATACGGAAATTCATAAACTTATTATGAATTTCTTAGGTTGCACACATAGTGCCAATACGAAAATTCATAAACTTATTATGAATTTCTTAGGTTGCACACATAGTGCCAATACGAAAATTCATAAACTTATTATGAATTTCTTAGGTTGCACACATAGTGCCAATACGAAAATTCATAAACTTATTATGAATTTCTTAGGTTGCACACATAGTGTCAATACGAAAATTCATAAACTAATTATGAATTTCTTAGGCTGCACTCATAGTGCCAATACGAAATTCATAAACTTATTATGAATTTCTTAGGTTGCACACATAGTGCCAATATGGAAATTCATAAATTTATTATGAATTTCTTAAGTTGCACACATAGTGCTCATTCGGTAAATGCAATACATACATTAAGCAAAAATGCATCTATGACTTTCATAACATATAAGTACATAAGAAATCCACTCACCTTGTGTGCCTCAATAGAATGCCTTACTGATGTCCTACTAATCGACAACTTTATCTTTGCCATTTTTTCTTGCTAGACTCAGGAGCTTGATTTTGATCTACACAAACATCTATAATTACACACACAATACAAATGTTAGTTTACTTTCTAACATTTATACTTCTAATAATACTCAAAAGTACTATTATTTCCAAATTCTATTAAATTCCATCATATCTTAAAATTTCAGGTCGACTAGTATCGGTACCCCTCTTATGGTATCGATACTTCTATATTATGGTACTGATACTCCCTTTCAGTATCGATACCATTTCTGTATTTTGTAATCCATGGTATCAATACTTTACTCTTAGAATCGATACCCACATCAATATCGATAATAATTGCATCAGTATCGATAGTGTTCATCGAATTTCTTCAAATTTCTTCAAATTTAAACCTATAGTATCGATACTATTCTTCCAGTACCGATACCCTTAACCAGATTTCCCTTTTTTCAACTCGATTTTCACCCAAATTTCGTCAAATTCCTTACTTTTACCTCCAACAATACTATTAAACTCTTCTTTACTTATCCTACTAATTTTCCTTCATTAAGCTTCTTATAACATCTACAATCTCCAAAGAACATCCCAAACTAAAAATCATACATGTTTTTAACCACATCAAATGTTTCTAATCTCTTATTTACTTATTTGACAAGTCAAATATACTTGTAAACATCAATAAAAATTCATATTCCAATATGTCACCAAAAATTGATTTTCTTCAATCTCAAATAAATCATCAATTTCTTAGTTTTAATCCTCTTTAACCCTTCCTTAAGCCTCTATAACATTCAAGGTTTCAATACCAACCATTACACTAAAGCAAAAACCAACTTGGATGAATCTCACCTTTGGCTATAGGGAGAGCACGGTCACGGGGAAGAAGAAGAGAACTTAGCTTGTTTTCTCACTTTTCCCTTTTTCCTCTTATTAAATACTCTAATTTAAAAAATGAATTTTAAATCCATTTCCCTCTAAAGTACCAAAATACCCTTTCATTCTTTCATTCTTACTAATTGATCTTAATCACAAATTCTAAATTATTTTCTTATACTTTACCATTTATTTGTTTTAATCCTCCAAATTTTTAAATCCTTTCAATATAGTCACTGACCTGATATTTGAGATATTACAAGAATGGATAGAGGATAGAACTTGTAACACTTCCTTGTGTCGTTGTCGGTAACCCGTCGAGAAGCATATGATCTTCCTAATTGAAATAGGCACATATCCCAGCACATAGAAAAAATGCAAGAATGTGACCAGCCAATGATGAATTTTGGCACCCAAGTAGGGAATAGCCATGAAAATACCCACCTTGGGGCATGACCAAAAACCCAGATTACGTTGAAATAACAAAATTTAGACCGAAAGACACTGAAAATGAGTCTCATGACTTGGACTGTCAAGGGAATACCATGATTTTGAGCAGAGCTTACCTTGAAAATCAAACTAACTGAGCATCAATCAACTGTAAGGTCATAGAAGAACAACTCTGACAGTAATTATTTTGTGAGTTTAATATAGATGATAGGCAAAGAATATGGAAAGAAATAAGATGATCATATGGCTCTTCAAAGTTGTAAGCTTGAAACCATAAGTTCTTACACTGATATTTGAGTAAACCCTAGAGAAGAGTGATCAAGTGGAAGAAGACTAACTACTCCACTTTGGAGTCAAATGAAGTTTGAATCAACATTTATGCATTTATGAGAACATCATTTTCATAAAAGAAAAGGCATTACGTTGATACATTTAATTGCATTCACATTTCACTCATAAACGTATGATTTTTACAAATCTTCCAATGAAAAAGAAGATTCATAATGTCAAAATCCCAATGAGTAGAAGCTAGAATTCAAACCTTAAATATAGGGAATCATGTTTAGGGAGATAGAACTTGAAGAACAGGTAGGCTCAATCCACAGAAGAAGAATTACTTTGAAGTGGGTCATGTTACCCTACCATTAAGTTGTTTTGAAAATGAGAAAGCGATTTCCAAAGGTTCTCATTTAAATCTTTTCTAAAAATGAAAATTTTGAAAATTAAGAAAGTGATTTTCAAAGTTTCTTACCCAGTAAATTATTTCCAAAATTATTAAGTCATTTTGGCCATCAGTAAGTCTTTCGAGCATGATGCTTAAATCCTTCGGGTCATCTGTCAGTCTTTAGAGCAAGATGATAAGTCCTTCAGGCCATCCATAAGACCTTCGGACAGGATGTTTCCACATGATTTTTGAAAAAAAAATGATAAAGCGATTTCCAAAGTTTCTCATTTGATTTTTTCAGAAAATGAAATTTTTGAAAAGTAAGAAAGCGATTTCCAAAGTTTTATACCTAGTAAATTATTTCCAAAATTATTATTATTATTATTATTATTATTATTATTATTATTTATTATCTTTTTTTACAGACCCAACAGTTACCCGAATTGGGCCCAAATACAACATGCCCCAAGTAACCAAATCGGCCCAGTAGAACCAAGCCCAAAAACCGAAGCTCAACAAGCATCAACCCAAGACCAGAGGCCCAATCAACAAACCCAAATGACTCAACCCAATAGATACGACCCAGTTGCAGCCGACTCGACCCATTCAGCTAGGGTTTCAAAAGCCTAGCTCCTAACGTGTAATTAGCCGCCACCGACAAGAAGTTTGGTTGTCCAATCTTGCGCGTGTGGTACACGCGCCCAACCGATGCGTTAGCTTCACTGGTCACCTCCCTAGCCACGTGAGCTGCCGTCGTCATCATCAGTCTGACCAAACAGTGGCCAAAAACAATCCAAAACAATCAAAATCCAAGAAAATTATAAACCCATTAAAAAAACATGAGAAACCCCGATTTTCAGGATTTTTACATGCTCAAATCAGAGGAACCATGCCCGGTTTTTTCACTGCCAATCTTCACCAAACACGCCATCATTTTTAAGAGTGCAACAGAGACCATAAATAAAGAAAAGGGGGTTTAGAAAAAAGGTAAAAAAAGAAATAGAGGGAACATTCGGGTTTGGCCTAAAAAAGGGAGAAAATAGAAAAAATCATTTGAAAAGCTTTTGAAAAAAAACTAAATAATAAAGAAAAAAAGAGAGGAGTTTACCTTGAGTTTACTTTGTCGGGGATGAGGAGGGTCGGTTTAACATCGAAGGTAGATTGTTCTTTTACTTTTGGGGTTGGTTTATGTGATTTCGAGTGATTTATGTCTCGGTTTCGAGTTAGAAAGGTTGTTTTTAGTTTTAGGGGGTCATCGACCCATCGTCATGGCCGGTAGAGGCGGTGGTCGTAGGGTTTTGTGCAGAAAACGGAAAAGAAAAAAGAAATGAGAGGGAGAAGAAGGGAGAGCGACCGAAAAGAAAAAAAGAAGAGAGAGAAGGGTTTTAAGCCAAAATCACATAAATGAGTATTTAAAGCCCCCCAAACGACGCCGTTTTGGCCTAGGGTAAAGTTGCGTGTTTTGAGAAAAAGGGTTAATAGCAGTTTCAGTCCCTCTATCTTTGCATCCTTACATTTAGCCACCGACTAAAATTTTATTCCTTTTACTTCGAGCATTTGTTTTTTATCCGCATTATATTTTAGTCCTATGTACTTATTCATTTGTTTTATTTTTGTTTTACATTTGATATATAATTTTGAATGATTTCATTTTAGTCCTCTTTAGTATTTATGGATTATTAGTGATATCAGCATCCATACTTCTATTGTTTACGCTTTTATTTTTATTCTGAGCTAAATTTACATTTATGCCTATTTAGTTGATGTAATTTGTAACTTTGATTTTTCATATATGCCTATTTAGTTGATGTAATTTGTAACTTTGATTTTTCATATGTACATATTTTCATTAATGTCCTTTATGTATTACTATATGTCATTTTTAAATGTATTATATATACATGCATACAGTAAATTCCATTTCTTATGTTTGGAAATTTGCTTTGAATATAGGTTCGTGTATATATATATGGTAACATGTTTAGCGCATTTATAGCATATATATTTATGCCTATTAATGCTTTCTTGATTTCACATGTATATGCGCAACTTTGATTAACTTTCCTTCTTTCCATTTATAAAGTATTTTTTACGCCTACGTATATATTGTTTTGTGTTTTGGATTAAAGCATAATGTGTATATTTTGTGAGTCGTATACCTTTGTTTATATCATTTTTATATTTATTTTCATATTGATTTATTTGTTCATCATGCATTTTGACCCATCATTTACATATTTGTTAATTTCTTGCTATTTGTTAATTTCTTGCTATTTGTAATTTTTTTTAAATATTATTTTACTAGAGAAATTTATAAAAACGCGTCTTAACTGACAAGGAGTGTGTTTCCAAGAATTGTTCGAACAAAATAATACCTTTTATATATTCGAATGAATTTGTTTTTTTATTTAATATATATATATATATATGTATTTTATCTAAAAATTTGGGCAATATTATTTTATATGGGAAATCTATGAAAATGCTCCCTTAACTAACAAGGAAGGTATTTTCAAGAATTGTTCGTACAAAATAAAAAACCTTATATTTTTTTCTAAAAATGATCATAATTTAAATGTATATTTGAATTTGCCAATTTCAATATTTAGATAACGTATAATCGCTTAGGTACCGATTTCGGACGTCGTGGGGGTGCTAATCATTCCCCACACGTAATCGACTCCCAAACCCTTTTTCAAAACGAATTTCTGGTTAAACGCATATCATTTTATATCTTTTAAAATTATTTTTCTTAAAATTATTTTAAAAGGCATTTTTAGGTATTCGACCTACCTAACCCAAAGGTCGATTGCGACTCCAAATTTACTTGTTTTTACATTTATTTTAAAACCCAATTTTTTCCACGATTAAGTTGGATCGCTCCCCACCATAGCACTAAAAATTTTAAGGATCGTTCCGACATAATTTTTTGCGACGTACCTTGTCTTTGCGACGTACTGCATGATCTAGAATAACGATAGGTTCGTTATTAACTATGTTCCATTACTTTTCATTAGCGACCAAAGGGAAGTCATGTTCATATATATTGAATATGACCTCAAGCTTTATATATATATATATATCATCCATATATGTCATTTAATCCACACGGACAAATAAATATACAACAATGACATGTAGACATAGATATTTAAGTGCTTGAAAGATTCTACATTCGTACCAATGCTTTTACATATCAATCTGGTACAAGTTTTGGACTATACATAAATCATGTAAGGTGTTTTAAAACAGTAATCAAACCATGCTCACCATTCTGGAAATTCCTCTCAAAACATGTACAACAGAAATTAAACTCCCAAATCCAATGATAAAGATATAGTATAATGGTCCCAATTAACCATCTATAAACATTAATTACCTCCAACAACATCACAATCAACATTTTAGTTATTTTCTAGAAGGGTAAACTATGCGAATAGTCCCTTTTGTTTAGGGTCTGATCAATTTTAGTCATTAATTTAAAAATTAAGAGTAAATAATCTCTTACATTATCGGTTTGTCAAATTTAAGCCCATCTGTTATTATTTTCCATTAACCCCCTTTTGTTTAAGTCCTAGCATGGTTGAGGGACTAAAATAGAACGAGAGTTAACGGCTAAGGGACTAAAATCGAATGGGTCGATGACGTTAGGGACCATTTCCCCTTAATTTTTAAATTGGTGGCCAAATTCGGTCAGATAAAAAACATAGGGGACTATTTGCATAGTTTACCCTTTCTAAAATATCAGTCTAAACAATCAATAAAATAATTAGATCTTTTAATTCTCATTTTTCTTTAATAGTTTGGGATGATTACAAGGTAATATATATTCATAACTTTCTTAACTTATTGATAACGAGCGCACACTTTGTAGACACAGTTGCTAGAGCCTAAAACCTCTAGGGAGAATATCATTTCATTTTATCACTGAGGCCACTTCATATGTTATTTGATTCTCATTTTAATCGTTCATATCAAGTTTAGAAATCATTAAAAATAATTATAAAATCAACTAGAAATCAAGATTTAATAATCAAGTACAAAAAATACATTTAGAAATTAAAATCTCATATACAAAATTCATCGAATTTGGATCTTTCATTTGGGTGGATCCGATCTTTATGTAAAAGACATAAACAACCTTTAAGATGATAAAAAATGATACCTTACATCAATCTTGAGATAAGAATGAAAATCAAGTTAGAAAATGAGACGATGATGAAGAAATTAGAGAGAAGTTTAAAGATTTTTGAGAATTTTAGAAATAAAGAGTAATGGAAGAATGAGATAGTAACATATTAGTTTTAATAAAGGGTAAACTACACAACTGGTCCTCCTATTATAGGCCATTGTTTTGTTGAATCACTCGACTATTAAAAATTATAAAATGATCCTCTAACTATAGGGCACTTTATTGAGTCTCATGACTATTAAAACTTACAAAATGGTTCTCTAACTATAGGGCATTGTTTTGTTGAGTCCCCTAACTATTAAAAGTTACAAAATCATCACTCGACTATTTGTATTTTACAGACTCGTTTTTTTCGTTAAAAATTGGTGGTCGTCTAAGCTGGACGGTAGCATATTAATTGAGATATGATAAAATCATACTAATTTTACTAGTAGATTTTGATAAATTATATATTAGAATTTTATCAAAAAATTGAATATAAAAATTAAAATATAGAAATATAAATAAATAAATTATTAAAATTTATATTAATTAAATTAGTATCATTATAATATAAACATATTATGATACCGAATTAGATTTTTGTGTCCTTATTTTTAAAGGAATATAATGATAAATTTATTATTATGGTTTATTTCAAAGGAATTTGAAGGATTCTAAACTAGATTTGTGAAGTTTTAGCCATTTTCTAATGAAACTAACATCACATTTAGGAGGTTAAAAATGTGTGAATATAAAATTTTGACGTTCAATGATCATCCATGACAACAATCAGCGATGATCTATGATGGGAATCAATATATTATCTAAAGTTTAGGGTCAAATTAGTATTCCGTCTAAAATCTAGGGATCAAGTTAAAATTTAAATATTTTTATTAGCTTGCCACATCATCAAACTAAGGAAAGTTAATAGATCATTTACCAAAACAAGGACGATCGTAAACAAAAGTTACTAGAATGACATTTTCTCAAAGTTGTTGATCAAAGCAAGATGGATTGAAAACAGAAGAGATTGCGGATGTAGTTTACCATATATATATATATATATATATATATATATTGAAGGAGTTTGAATTGAATGTGAACTTTTAGGGGCTAAAAAGTAATTTTTCCATTAATGAATATTTTAGATTTCCAAATAAAATTAACATAATAACATGGACAGTATAACATAAACACACAAATTAATTAAGTGTAAAGTATACAAATGGTCCCTCGACTATATGGTGTTGTTTTGTTGACTCTTAAACTATTAAAAGTTACAAAATTATCCATTGACTATAGAATATTATTTTGTTGAGTCCCCTGACTATTATTATATTTATATTGGCCCAACCTCCATACATAATTATATATATAACTGTTATTATATTTTTAAATTAAAAATATTTATGAATTATGTTATATAATTTTTTATTATATTTATATTAGCCCAACCTGTAATTTTTTTTGGATTGACCATTGTTTGGAACATATTTTATCACATCTCAGTCAACAGGTTAACGTCAACGCAGTTACTCAAACGGTCGAATAGAAAAGGATGAGTTTGGAACATATTAATAGTTAGATGACAATTTTGTAACCTTTAATAGTCAAAGACTCAACAAATCAACACCCTATAGTCGAGAGACATTTATGTAATTTACCATCAATTTATTGCCATTAAAAGCAAAAACATTTCGCAAAGAGGCTGAAATGTGTAGTAAATTAAGATGTAAAATCCAGAAAAGTGGTCAAAAAAAGAAGCACAAGTTTCGGCTCTCGATTCGTTGCTCTAAACATGTTCTTTCCTTTCACTAATAACCACAAGCGATTCTTACCTTACTCTCCAAGTCCCACGTCCCACCAAATTATCATATATCTTCTTCTCCACCATTTTCAATCATCTTCCATGCAAACTTCATCTTTCTTTTCAGTTAATTTCAAAAAGAAAAGATAGATATAAACTTCATCTTCCTTGATAATAATTTCATGTCCGAACCAAATAGATCAGTTGTTTCACTTGTTTTCCTCCTCGTTTTCTCGTCCATGTTTTCACAGAAGATGGTTTTTGGATCACCACCACCTGTTCATGAACGTATCATCAAGAGACCAGACCCTCTTCGACATTTGAAGGACTACAAAGGGTTCTTTAATGTCACCAACAAGCATTACCGGGCAGTGAGTTCCCAGTTTTTCCCCTTCATTTTATTCAATGTAGGAGAGAGAGAATATATATGTGTGTGTGTGTTTTGGAATTTAATGATGTTACAGTCAACGGCATTTACAGGAATTCATGGATATGCAATGGCGGGAGTTTGGACATTGTGTGGAGCATGTCTTGGGATTTTCATGATTTTCAAGAACTCATTAAGGAGCAACGAATCTTCTTCTTCTTGGTTTACTGTCCATTTGGAAAATTACTTTCTGCTGCTGCTTATATTGTTCCTCCTCTTAACGTTGCTCGCCATGTAAGTTCCTCTATTAGTCTTTGCTTCCATTTCTTAAGAACGTGTGTAATTTACGTGTGTGATTTTATCTTAGGGGTGAACTTATAAAATTTTAGTATGAGCATATTTATAAAATTTTAAGGATAAAATCAGATTATCAATAAAAAAATATAAATATATGAAAATTTAAAACTTTTAAGGGCAACTGTCACCACCTACTCCACCTTCGGTTCATCCCTAATCATAACCTTCCAAATTTACTAGGGCTCATAATTCAAAGATATTTTTAATTAATAAAAAAATTAATTATATTATATGTCCTCAAACTATATAACCTTCATTTTAATTTGATATTGAACTTGTGAATATTCTAATTACATCCTTAAACTATTACTCACATTCTAAATTAGTCCTTAAGCTTTTGAACATTCTAATTTCATCCCTAAACTATGACCATCTTTTTAAATTGGTCCCCAACTTTTGAATATTCCAATTCTATCCCAAAATTCAGCCAAATATGTAATTAGTTTTTACCATAATTTAACCTAATTTTTTTCAAGCATATAATAATATAACTTGGCCTAACGATTTTATTAACAAGGGATGTGGTTAATATATACATATAGTTTGGGAAGAAATTGAAATGTTCAAAATGTTTGGGGACCAATTTAGAATGAAGGTCATAGTTTAGGGATGACATTGAAATTTTAAAAAGTTTAAGAACTAATTTAGAATGATAGTCATGATTTAGGGATGAAATTAAAATATTTAAAAGATTAGGGACTAATCTAAAATAAAGATCATACTTTGAGAAAATGTGATACAATTATCTCTAAAAGAAAACTTTTCTCTAAAAGAAAACTTTTATAGTTTTTGAAGGTAGCGTTAGGTCCAAAAGTTTGAATGGAGATCATAAATTTCAGTTTAGTATAGTACACTCCAGGTTTAAAAAGCAATTGAATAATAAGTAATTAATCATAAAATTGTCATGAAATGGTTACTGTATTTAAGTTGGATATCTGTTTGGTGGGGATATTGGGGTCATGATCTCCTTAAAAATTTCAAAATTTCAATTTAAATCCTTAAATTAAAAAAAATTATTTGGGACTCACAGAATTTTTACAAATTCATATTTAATTTTAAAATTTTTTAATGTTCTTAATTAAACCCCTTCCATAAGTTTTAAAAATTTTCATTAAGCTTCTCAATTTTTTAAAAATTTTAGTTAGACTTCAATTTTTTGGAAAAAAATATAAACTAAACTCTTTAAAATTTTTGAAAATTTTAATTTAAACCTTTAATTTTTTTTGAAGTTTTAAGTTGCCCCTAAACTCTATCTCCAACTTCCACCACTACGGTATATCTCCAAGTTCCGCCCCTACGGTTTTTGTTAAAAGGTGAGAGGGAAATTTATGCTCTAAATGGTTACAGATGTATGAGTATTAGTGATATTGGCACAATCTTATTCCTTTTGTTGCCCCAAGCGAAGCTATAGAAACTGTTCTGATAAAATTGATACTTTTGCATGTGATTCAACCCAAAGAGTTGCTGCCAGCTTTGTCATTGCAGCAAACCAGATCTCACTGCAAAGAACAAAGGAACTGAAAAATACTCTGGTCCATGGTGGACTCGATGTTGCTCTATCCATCCGAAAAATAATTACTGCAATGACAAGAATGCAGTACCTTCTTCTTCCTTACGATCAACACACGTCCGAGAAATTGAATGTGACGACTCATAGACTCGGAAAGGAATCACGAACGATTCATGATTTCATTAGAGGTCATAAGCATTCTCTCGATGTGGCAGTTCATATTCCGTAAGCATCTGATTCGTTGACTGAAGCCTAATGAGCAGCAATGAATCTACAAATCTTACATTCGTCCTCGTTTTGTTTTCCGTTTTCATAGATACATAGCACATCTTGGTGTTGCCATTGTCAACCTGCTATTGTTGGTTTCTGCACTAGGTGAGTTGTGCCTGATTCCTGCACTAGATTTGTAGCAGAAATACTTCCTATTCAATCGAGAATTCTGTTCTCGACGATTAATTCGATTTCGACTAATCGATAGCTGCTTTAACTCAGTTCTGCTCCTGTTACATTGGCACCCTGGACTTATCTTGTAAGGAAATATCCCAATTCTTCCTTTAGCTTCTGTTGTAAGGGTGTGTGAACCTTCTGCCTTGTGTTTAAATGCTTTATCTTTGCATTTTCAGTATAATTCTTTTGTGCTGGATCTTAACAGTTGTGTGCTGGGTTTTGACCGGTTTCGATTTCTTCCTTCACACGTAAGTAAATGGTCCGAAATTCGTTTTGTTTCCCAGCATTGCATTTCCTTGCAAACCACGCAAGATGTTTTAAGACTCTCACCATTGCTGCCATGTAGTTTTGCTGAAGATACTTGTTCAACTTTTGAAGATTTTGTGCAAGAACCACACAACAACAGTTTAACCTCAATATTACCCTGCATGAATTCAACGAAATCGGAAAATTTTGACTGATATCGGCTCCACTGTCCACGATTTCATATTCAAGGTACGGAATTGGTTAGTATATCCATTGCAGAAATGTGAGACATGACACGGTTTTTATATGAAACTATAGTCTGTACCATATGTTGTAGTTAAACGCAAAAATAGATGAGGTGTGTGAAAAAATGGGGATCAACGAACAAAGTTTCGAAATGCTCGGCGGATTTCGGATGATATGTGACCCGTTCACCGGACCACCAAGCTACAGCTATGAACCTGAAGCATGTGCTGAAGATGCCATCCCCATCGGCAAAATACCAGATGTAAGCAAATATTACTTGTGCCTCAAGACATGAAAATCTTGAAGTTATAATGATAAAATTACTCATCAACATTTGCACAAATTGTCACTATAACCCTATTTTTTTAGAACATTATATACCTTAACATTCCAATTTTCGTTGAAAATACCCCAAATTAGAAGGAAACCGATAGTTGACTCGCGATTAACACATATTGCTGACATTACATTTTCACATGTGTTTAATTATTGACGTGATATATGCCACATCATTTTAGATGATGTGATATATGCCACATCATTTTAGATGATGTGATAATGCCACATTATCATCTCAGGTGACGTGGTAATGCCACATCATCATTATAGATGATGTGGTACATGTCAAATTAGTAATTAAGCACATGTGAAATGTTATGTCAGCAGCATGTATTGACCGTTACTCAACTAACAATTTTCTTTCCAAGGATATTTTATTTATAATTGTTTGATTAAAACATAACTCTCACGTGTCAGATCATTTCAAGGTTTACCTGTTACAAGGAGAATTCAACTAAAGCATGCATAGATGATGGGAAGTTCATCCCAGAGGATACTTCAGACAAAGCATTGGCATACAGCTACACTGTTGAGTCATTGCTTGATGTATATCCTGATCTGCAGAACTTGACAGAATGTGTAATGGTGAAGAACACATTCTCTAAGATTTCCCTGAATCAATGCAGGCCATTCAGCAAATCCCTTTTCTGGCAATGGGCTTCCATGCTATCCCTTTCCATTTTCATGATGTTTTTAGAGTTAACTTTGATTCTCAAAACTTATCAAGTAAAGGGAAGAAACTTTTCTATGTTTTCAATCTTCCCCAACCCATCAAACTCTACTAATATAGAACATCAAAATGTACAATGAATATTTCTAAAAATGTATCCTTTGTAAATAAAATAACTTATTTTGGCACGAACCAAACGACTTCGGTAGAAAGGAATTGTTTGAGGTTCTGGTTCGACCACCATGAATATCAGAGGTGTGAGTGTTTCAATATCAAATGATCGAGAATTATCTTTGAACAGATAATGTCTTGTACTTAATCATTAATAATAAAAAAAAAGAACTTCTTTTGTGAAAAAGAAACTTCTGAAAAGGGAATAAGTTAAAATGATGGGAGTTGATGTTATTGTTGATTGAGAAATAGAGAAATACTACCATCTACACAAAATTATATGATAGATAACTTTTCTATAAATATAAATTTTATAAAAAGTAGTTTATTGTTCATGTGATTAAATCTAATATATGATCTGAATAATCATTTGAAATTCAGTTAAGCTAACTTATAAGACATTCATCGTCAGTGTCATCACTATCACTTCACCATTGCTTATTGTCAGCTGTCACGGACCGTGAGTTTCGAGTCGAGACGAATACGAACCAATCTGCCCAAGATTACATCAACCATGTCTTAGGCCTTTTCAAACCAACAGAATTGGCCGGTCCTTGAAGAATGCTGATAAGTCATGTACATTGTCTCTAATTTGAATTTTATATAGAGATAAGATTGATCTTTTTACTTTCGTATTGATCTAAACATTTTTATTTGGATTTCAGGTTGACTTATGGCAATACTAACCCTAGCCTTGGTAGTGTAAGCATCTTTCGTACATCTAGTATGCAATGGATCATGATGTAAACAGGGATGAACCGAAAGGGGCGGGTGAGGACAATAACTCCTCCGAAAATTTAAGATTATAATATACTTTTGATTTTTTCTACGTATTTTCAATTGAGAATATATTTTCGTCCCTTTAAATTTTATAAGTTTGTCCTTTTTTAAATTTTATAAATTCATCCTCTAATATAAAATCCTGTGTTCATTGAACATACGAGATGGCAAGGCAATTTACTCAAAGACAAGTAATTGGTAATATTCTAGACCCGATGTCGATAGTCATATTACAATAAAGTGCATGAGTCTTGATTATTTGATTGATTGATTGATTGCATGAATTGTTCTTCGACTAAGACTTATTAATATCATATTTGTTGATGAAACGCCTAAACTAACTATAGTAAAATTAGTTGTTAACCACTGAATTTTGTCAGCTTAGCGTTTGAAATCGTTTTGTTTTCACGTGAAGATTAATAAAGATTTGTTGTTCATGATCAGATAACAACATTATCGAGAGAAATCTTAATTGGACCTTACAGAGTACAACACATAAATTTTTACAACACATTTATCTATCAATCGTGTGTTTCACGTGAAAGGATTGAAAGCATGCAAGTAGCAAGAACAATGTAACAAATAAAAGATACAATATGCAAGTGTTCAATGAAGGTTTCAATCCATTCCACAGTTTAGACACCATCATTCCCTAGTAGAAGTTAATATTAAAGCAACAATCAATACGGAAAATTTAATCATTCTTTTGGTATAACTATCGGTTTTTTATTTATTAATTGACTAATTCGGATCGGTTACTGCAGTGGCGAAGGTGATCCTCCCAACCCAATTTACGAAAATTCAATCATATTCCGAAGGAAACTCCAATATATGTAGATACTAACAAACAACGTATGAAACACGATTCAAGCGATATCAATTGTTAAGAGATTATTGTTGTCATTGAGGTCTCGGATTCGAGTACTCTGTCATATGTTACAGTTGTATGAGCGTTCATTGTCAAATGATAAGAGTCTTTGAACATATACTACTTTGTATTCATCACAAATTAACTAATGTTTTTCATCATGGAGGGGCCTTTTTTACCTCAAAATAAAATGTTGGGGCCAAAATACTTGAAAAAAAAGAATAGGGGCCAAAATACTTAAAAAAAGAATAAGGATCAAAATAATCATTTTAGTAAATGTTGAGGGTTAATTTTAATATTATGCCTAAAGAAAAACTAGAGAACAGTGCCAAATCATATAATTTTCAAGGGTTTTTATGGCAACCAATGAAGGGGAAATGCAATACCAACTCCCAACGGTGAAGATTGCTGGTTTAACGATGAGTCCAAGTCCAACCAATTGCGGCGTCGACGGAAGCAGCACCAGTGGCGAAGAAGACGGAGACGCCGAGTGGAAAGCAGCCATTCAATCTATAGCCGCCACCACTACGGCCTCTTTCTCTGCTAACGGCTCCACGATTACAACAAGAAACAACCTTTCGACCCCAGATACAGATGATCATGTTGATGAAGCTGATGAAATAGATCAGAAAAAGCAACCCCAGAAGCTTACACACTACCAACTCAAGGTTCCCAAGTTTTTTCCATGTTTCTATCTTCATTTTTTTAGCATTAGCTTATGTGGGTAATTTTTGTGAATAATTGTATTAATATCAACTTAAAAAATATGAACTTTTAGATTCCATGTCAAGTTTCGAGTCCAGATTGTACTTGTCCTGTATTGTTATGTTTGCTAACTGTTTAAAGTCATAAGCAGGTACAAAAGCTTTTGGATGAGATGCTAGAGAAGAACTTGCTGATTGTGAAGGACTGTAATGTTCCAGATGATGATAGTTTGGTAATTGAAAGTGGGGTTCGTTTATTTAAAAATTCTGCTCCTGGGATAGTATTTGACCTTGTAGGTGAGTGTGTTTTTCGCTCATTGTCATCTCTTGCTGCATTTAAGAGAACATTTTACAATTTGCTTTTTTTCAAGTTTCAACCTGTTCCTTGTCTCTGTTGCTAGTATATCAGTATCGAGTGTTCGATTCTGGATTCAGAGTTTAGTGAATGGGAAAATAGGGGAAGCCTTTTTCGACAACAAATGAAACTTTTCTCATGGATTCTATTATCAGTTTTGAATAAAATTTGAACTTTTGTTACAGGATATCAGATGAATTGATGATTTATGATAGATTGGTGTTGATATGGCAATGTGTTTGTGCACTTGGTTTTCTTGGAAGAGTTATAAGTTATGGTATTTTATGTGTTTGAACTATTTTAAGTGTTCGATTCTGGATTCAGAGTTTAGTGACTGGGAAAATAGGGGAAGCCTTTTTCGACAACAAATGATACGTTACTCATGGATTCTATTATCAGTTTTGAATAAATTTGAACTTTTGTTACAGGATATCAGATAGATTGATGATTTATGATAGACTGGTGCCAATATGGCAATGTATTTGTGCATTTGGTTTTCTCGTCTGAGCTAGTTCTTGGAAGAGTTATAAGTTATGGCATTTTAAGTATTTGAATTATTTTAAGTGTTCTATTCTGGATTCAGAGTTTAGTGAATGGAAAAATAGGGGAAGCCTTTATCGACAACAAATCAAACTTTTCTCATGGATTCTATTATCAGTTTTGAAGAAATCTGAACTTTTGTTACAGGATATCAGATGAATTGATGATTTATAATAGATTGGTGTTGATATGGCAATATGTTTGTGCATTTGGTTTTCTCGCCTGAGTTAGTTCTTGGTAAGAGTTATAAGTTGTGGTATTTTAAGTATTTGAATTATTTATTTGCTATCAGATGAAATTCAAGGACCCAGAAAGAAACCAAAAATCCTTCCTGGAAGAGGGATTGATGAGAACTCGAAAGAGGTTCACTTGTTGTTCGGACATCTCTTTTGTTTCTGTTAACTCTTTTCTTTTCCCTATTCACTTTGGATGAATCCCTCTTAATGTATATCTGTCTGTCATTGTGGCATGCAGTTTAGACGACAACTACGGTCTATAGCTGTCGATGGAAAAGATATATTGGCTGCTGCAAGAGATGCAAACCAGAAAGCATTAGCTAGATTCGAAGCTAAAGCTGCAGCAGCTAAAGAAAAGGCCAAGAAAGAAGAAGCCAGAATTGCACAACTGAAAAAGATTAGAGGAGAGAGGTGGCTACCTTCAATGGCTAGAGAGATGCAGGTAAATCCCAAGTTTGAAAAATCATGATCTTGGTGGCATTTTCAGTCATCTAATCTCCTTTCTTCCTTCTTCGTTTTCTGGCTCAGTTAAGCAAACATTCTGGGCAACAGGTATAGACCAATCACTTGAAGCTGTTGAGATAGTTGTTTTTCCTTGATGAATACTACTGATTCGTAATCTAGCATGAGTTGTGACGATGCCTCCCGTTCTTGCTCTCTTGTTTTGCTGGTGCTGGAGATGACATTTCTTTTATGTTACATGTAACTTTTACATGTTCTGCAGTAGTCTACTTTTGAAATAGGAGGATGCAACTTGCAAGCTCCTCTTAATCAAGGTTTTTCCTACATGTAATAAGTACAAAGCGTAGGACGATTTTGCCAATCAGCATGTTTTTTTTAACCATCAATGAAGTAACAGTCAAGTTAACGTGATTAGTATTAAAAAATCATTACAAGATGTGATCTTCCTAGCCAAGAAATTGGCGTTCAAAACAAATATGAATCAAGAATGATGAAAGAAACTCCGTGCAACAAGCTAAAAGTGTACTCAATTGGCCCACCCTAATGTGGTTAACAATCCCAGATGGTAGAATTGAGGTTGTATAAAATACATTTGCAACCGTATTGGACTTGAATGGCATCCTTATGTTCGTGCTCTTAAATTGCAGATAGCATCCATGAAAGTGAATTTTACTCTCTTTTGGTTATTAGATAACAAAATAAGTAAAGATAAATAAAGCTCTATTAGCCACATGCTTTCAAAATGCAGATCATGCTGTCGTTTGATATAACAAATAAATCATTGAGCAGGAAAATGGCCTTATCTACTAATAAACCTTTTTTTTTTCTTCAGTTGCAATTGATGTTGTCAAAGTCTCATTTATAACATGAAAGAGAGAGATCCCATCAATATAAATGACACTTTTCCCGAGTTTCATTTATAACCCCTTGAAGATGGCGCTAGTGGTGACAATGGTGATTGATGGCTTGGGATTGTTTGTTCGGACGATTTGGATATGCAATAAACGATTCTCAGCAACGTTTGATGGTACGAGTGTTGGTAAAATTAATACCGCAAAAACAGACGTTACCATTTACAAGACAAAAAGATAAATTAATCGAAAATGAATTAGGATATTGTGTCGTGGTAAACTATTATCTTTAGAAATAATTTTATCTTGATTGATTTAATCGTTGCACTAGACGATGTGGTGATATTTTTTACTTAGGAAGATATGTTGTGGGATGATTTCAAACAGTTGATGCAATAAAGGGCTATAATAGTTCAAACTAATGTTGGATAAAAGTTATAAAAGCTGCAACTAATGCTGGATAAAAAATGTAATAGTTGGATATTCATGTCTATAAATACAGATGTTTTCAGGTTTAAAAAATTCTTACATATTTTCTTTTAAAAAATAATATGCCTGTGGTACGGTGTCAAGACATAATTACACAAACATGAAAACGAGCTAAATCAATCGAAAAACAACAAGAAGAAGCATGTACAAAGATCTTGTCACTCTACACTCCACAAAATAGGTAACGAAATGCTTCTTATAAACTCATCTAGAAGTTTTTTCCTACCCAATTTGGGATTTACATGCCTTTGATTTCTTTAAATATTACCAATATTATCCCATTAATGCGAAAAAAATTTTCTTTTGAAAATTGAATATCATTTTGATTAAATCGCAAGAAGAGCAATAGTGAGATTAGCATCTTAAGTAAATGTATCTTGAACTAGTACACAATGAAATGAATAATATTTGTAGACACCATTTTTTTGTCTAAGTTTTATTTTATATATTATTATTAATTAATAATAAATTAATTGTTTATTAGTTAATGTTAATTGTTATAATAGATAAATTTATAAAAATAATATATATCTATATATATATATAAAAGTAAATAATATATACATTTTTATTAATCAATGTTTTTTTACATAGGTTACAAAGTCCACAAGAGGAGCCAAAATACATGTGACCCAGTAGGCCCAAGGATGAAAGTCCAATCAGATTAGGGCTTTATCATATTATGAGGTAGCCACCTAATCTCCACCGTCGGATCAAGATGAAGATCAAAGGCCCAGATGCATAAAAAAATAGGGTTTCACCCTAACTTGTTACCAACCGCTACCGCTAGTAAAGAGGGATCGTTCGATGGCACGCGTGTGGTGCACACACCAACCCTTCGACTTCCCCACCGCGTGAGCCACCTCTGATGACTCCCAAGCTGCCGTCGTCAGCAAATCCGGCAAAACAGTGAACCAAATACACAAAATCAGTCAAAAAATAACCAAAATATAAAACCCATTAAAAATGAGTTAAATCCCTAGAATATGGGATATTATCTTCTCAAGTGTGGGGAAATCATTCCTCTACTAAGGAGCTCACTGTTTTCACCCAAAAAGCACTATAAAACTGACATGAAACAACCAAAAGGGGGAACCGGTCCAAAAGTAGGATTTTATCAGCAACATATTTGAACAACAGAGAAGGAACATTTGAACTGAAAACAAAAAAACCATTTTTGAAAAAAAGATTCAACAGCAACCATTCGAGAATAATCGAAAACAACAATGAAAAAAGAAAAAAGGAGAAAATCTTACCTTCTCTTCGAAAGCTCTCGTCGAGCCTTCGTCGAAAAAAGGGACATTTTCTTTTCAATGATAATCATCTTTAAGCCTATTCATTATAAAGTTGTTTAGGAAATATTGGTTAGTTGCTTTTGGGTTTGGCTTACCCTTCGCTGGTGTTGGTCTTCGACCGTGGGGGGAATGGCCACGCGAACGACGGCCGTGGGGTTATTTTCCCCTCTCCCCGTTGAAGAAGAAAATAAAGAGAGAGGGTTTTAGGGAAGAACGACGGTAGAGGGGGTGTGCAAAATGAAATGAGTTTTTTTAACCTAAAATGTGCTTTATAACCACCTAACGAAATGACGTCATTTTGGTGTTAGGGTTCCCTGCGTTTAGCGCATGGGTTAATCACGTGAGGAGGGTTCCAAGTTTGTAAGAGTTACGTTTTGGTCATTGAATGAAATTATTTTCTCTTGATTCGAGCCTTGAATTTCTTTGTATTTGCATTTTAGTCATGCCCCTTAATATATATTTGGTTTAATATCTATTTCTGGCTAATGATTTATGATTTAGTTTATTTTGATCCTTATCTGTACATTAGTGAATTTATTTATATTTATGATATGGTTTTTAAACTTTCTTGTCTTTTATTTTAGTCGTTAAGCACTATTTTAGAAGATAAATGTTTATCTTAGCTTTTAATTTGAGTTCTTTTTGGTCACTGCTTTTAGTTTTCTAAGTGAGATTTCACGGGTTTGCTACATATTTAAGCTTTATCACTCTGTCTCTTTTATGATTTTGTTCTTTATTGTTTAGCTTTATCTTTGTCCTTATCATTCTTTTTTTTTTAAATTATTTAATTATTGCATAATTTTATTTTGTTTCTTTTCATTTTTACCATGTATGTAATATTATAAATGTTTTATTATTATTATTATTATTATTATTATAATCATTATTATTATCATTATTATTTATGTACGTTATATTATAACATATTATATATGTATATATTCATTTAATATTTCTTAACCTTTGTATATTTATATATTACTAAGTTTATTTATGACATTTTAGCTTATAAAATATCCACTTATCAATATGTTTTTATATCTTTTATATAGGTGATACTAATTTGCTATAATTGTTTCACTAGAATATTTTCAAGAATATTCGTCGTAGAATGGGCGTGGAAAGCACTGTTTGATCGAAGTAGTGTAATTCGGTACGACATTCGGACGAAAAGTGAACCAGAAATAAATCAAGCTTCTTTTGGTAAAAAAAAATAATTAATTCATTCTTTTATTTTAATAATAATAATTTTTTTAATAGCATGTTATGCCATTTTATGCAATCTTTGATATTCAATTTATATTCGATTTTGTGATTCGCTTGATAATATAGAGGAGAGGACATTTCTCGTATAGAGGAGAAATAGATGGAATAACCTTCCCATTGGAGGATGTGCAAATCCTATGTTTTCTTCTCAATTTAAGGGGTGTTCTTTAATAATTAATTCAAAATAAATTAACCAATAATCAATAAAAGGAGTGTACTTTAATTTTCGATGCAAATTTACCATTTCCACCATTACGACAATGTATAAGTGACTAGGTACCAATTTTGGACGTTGTGGGGTGTTAACCCTTCCCCACGCATAATCGACTCCCAAACCTAAAATGAATCTTTGATAAACGCAGACCAATTTTTGTTTTAAAAATATTTTTTGATGTTTTTAGGTATTCAACCCACCTAACTCAAAGGTCGATTGTGACTCCGATTCAAATTAATCAAATCAAATCAAAATTTCAAAATTTCTAAAATAAGTCGTAAATTAGGGTTTTTATTTAAAATTGAGAAACCTCTTCATTTTTTTAAAATGTTATGATAGCTTGGCGACTCTACTAGGGACTTGTTTTAGAGAGTCAAGCCGTCAATCGCTTATACATTGTCATAGTTGTGAAAATTGAGTTTGAGTATTTATATAGCTTATGATCCATTTATTGAAGTTTTTATCTAATTTCTCTATTTTTTTATTTATCTTACTAATGTTTTTATTCATGTTTTTAGCGTTGTCAAAGTTTATTTCGAGAGCATTTTATTTTTTGGTCAAAGGTTTGTATGTTTCTCATCACACACATCACGACATTTGCATGACATGAGCTCTATATCCGAGCCTTGTCCCAAATAAGTAGGGGTGAACGCTTTACTCTCGTAAGAATTTATTCTTCGTATGAGTTTTAGCAAATAACCCCTGGGGTACACATACCTTATACCTTCGTAGGGGTTTATCCCTCGTATAGGTGTAAGGAAGTGTATCCCCTAGAATTGAACTCAATCTGTTTATGCCTATAATGGGTTAGGATAGATGGTTGGGCAACCCAAGGGGCATCGACGACAAGGACAATTCGAGTACATTTTCCTTACTAGAGCCAAAATCATGCATGTAATGAACCATAGAATGTTCACCCTAGGTAAGGTTATGCCAAACTTCTGTTCGTCAGTAGATGCCAAAATAGGTGTACACGAAGGAGGAACTTACTCTAACCTTTTTTATTTACTTATATATTTATTTTCAAATTTGTAGAATATATTTACTCCTTTCGAATAAGAGCACGGGAACTAGAAATTATATGCAGTTAGGTTTTAATAAATGCATGAGGGTAGAAAACATGTCTGGGTAGGACCTATTTTTGACAAATCTTGTTTAGGTAGATAGCATGGAGATAGGTCTAATTTGCTCATCTTTCTATATCTTTTGTTAATTTTACGCATTTATTTTGACTAACTGATTTGCTTATTTTGTTTTTTTGTTTTCCTTTTTTCTTTATACTGCTTGTACAAAACATTAGAAAAGGGAAATTGAAGTGTTTGAAAAGTCAAAATACTTTCAAGATGGAGAAATATTTCCTAAACAAAGAAGAAATTTCTGTATGTAAAAAATTGGTCCGAAGTAAAGCAAAAAGAGCAAGGGGATAGTCTACCAAGGCACTATGTGTCAGAACTGTTTAATTACACACCGACCTCCATCAAGCAAAATGAGCTTCAAGGGTTGGAAAAGATCTGGGAAAGTTGGAATTTTATTGAGAAGTAAGAATTTCAACAAGTTTATGGAGATATATTCCATCTGATGTATGTCACTGTATTCCCGGTTCTGATTAGAAGCACGATACAATTCTAAAATCTGGCCTATAGTTGATTCACCTTCAATCGAGAAGACATGACTCCAAAACTAGAAGAATACCACTTTTTACTGAATTTGCTAAAATTTAAAGTAGACAATATCTATTCCCGGTCAATAAAAGGACCATCCTTTAAGTCAAAACTTGCAAAGATCCAAGGTGCAAGTGAAAAATGGGTGACTGATCACCTACAGTGAAAAGGAGAAAGTGAAGAAGTGTCGTGGTTCATCTATAAAAGATAACTGAATCACAGGTGGATGAAAATATAAGAAGAGATGTGTTTTCCCTGGGGATCTATGGCTTGGTAGTTTTTCCTAAATGTTTGGGCCTGATCGAGTAAGTTGTGGTTGACTTGGTTGAAAAATTGAAGAGAGGGTTGAATCAAGTCCCAGCAATCCTAGTTGAGACATTCAGATCTTTGAATACCTGTAGGAGACTGGGAGGAAGGTGCTTTATGGGTTGCGCTCAGCTACTTACTGTTTGGATCAGAGGTTATTTATGGAAAGAAGAAAAAGTCAACTACGATCGCTTCTCGAAGGATTATTCTCCTATTACGGAATATCTTACAAAAAAATGGTCTGAGACATCACATAAAGACCAATGGATCAATTTCTTCAGAAATATGCAGGATCAAAATATAGCATGGCGAACCCCATGGCTAATGCACACTCAAATCTTGCTCAAATGTGGAAACTCTTATTGGATTAAGCTTCTGCAACTATGGGGAGGAGTCAAGTACGCTCCTTTGTTAGTTCTAAGACGATATGGTGCTCGACAATATGTCCCAGTAACTAATGGGCTGGCTAGCAATGAGTTTGATTATAAAGAAGTTAACTATAAGAAGAGAGTCAAAGACGTGGTTAATTCATGGAGGCTGACTTTTAGGACCAAGGTAGTTAGAGCTAATGTCATGTTAACACCTGACTATGAAGCCTGAAGAGTTCAAAGGGTAAATGAAAACCCCTTTTAGCTTCTAGAGAATGATCAATGTTGATGGAAAAATAATTCAGGAAAGTTCCTCCGAGCTTGGAAATCCAGGGGAAAGAATTCAAGGTGGAAAAAGCCAAAGATACCAAGAGAATTGAAGAAACGGAAAGGGAAAACTTCATGCTAACTCTTGATGCTGTATTTCACACCAAATAATTTGAAATGATAAGAAAAAGAAAATAAGTGGTGGAAGTTGACCTAGAAGAACTAAAAAAGGTTATCGAAAACTATAACGAGCCATAAGGGGAGTTGGGTCAAGTAAAACACCATAGCAGTGGGTTAGAGAGCTAGAAGCCGCAAAGCTTCAAATTAAAAGTCTTGAGGTTGAGAACAAGTATCAGTTCAAGAAGTTAGAAGTTAGAAGTTGAGAAGGAAAAAATAATGGAATTAGAAGCCGACAAGAAAGAGTTGGTAAAGCAATATAAGGCAGAGAATCGTAAAGTTCAAAAATTCAAGAAAGAAAAAAAGTTAGTCTGAAAGAATTAGAAGATGAGAAAAATCAAGTCCAGGGGTTGGAAACCGAGATGAATAACATACTCAAATATTTTGAAACTAGAGATTGAAGAATTCAAGAGCTCAAAGAGGAAAGAGAGCAAAATAATGATTAAATGTGGTCTAAAAGGCAGGGTTGGAATCGTATCCTCGATAGAAAGAATGAAAAGATTTGGTCATGGATGCAAAGGTTCTCCACAAAGAGTCAGTGAGTGGATGAGCTTAATAGGGAAATGGGAGAATTACATATAAGGTTTGAAGAAGAGCTGAACCAATCTCAAGCCATGAATGACGAACTTAAAAGCCACATCTCACATCTTGAGCAATATCTGCTTCAAATGCAATTTCTACTTGTATCAATGGACTTAAGAGTTTCTCTTGAAGAGAACAAAGCTTTATGAAAAGAATCAGAGGGTTGAAAGGTGAGCTTCAGCAGTGTTAGACTAAAATCACTAACCTGGAAAGGGATATCAACCTTATCAATGCTGGGTGTCGAGACATATATGAATATTACCACGCTCTAGTAGAGAATGAGAGCGCATGATAGGCGAAGCCATAACACAAATGGGTAAAGTAGCTCAGTACACAAATGAATTGGCTAACTGGACTGAGATCATCCAACTTCACACCAGCCCAATTTTCGAGTACACAAGGGAGATCACTTCAATTAAAAATGAAATTGTATAACCGAGATTAAAGGCTAGACCCTATCTGTAATCAAACTTCTTTGTAATGAGTGAAACTTTTCATCCAATGAAAGTTATTCCAGAATGATTGTCGTTAGGATCAATGCATTTTATTTACATTTACATCATTTTCGCATAAGCATTCATTTAGTTATTGTTATTACATCACTAACAATATGCATTCACATTAAAGAGGATAATAAAATTAATTCATGGAGGATTATGTTGCAAAATATAGTGGTAAGCAAAAATCCAAACCCTCAAGATACCCGAAGCAAAACCATGGAGGCTAAGCTTGAACAACTAAAAAAGGAAATGCATGAGGACTTGTTGAAAATACAGAAGGAATGAGAAGAAAAAAATGGAATAATCGCAGAAATCAGCCATAGACCGTATCTCACAAAGTCAAGCTATCATGATAAATGCTATCGTGGCCATAATGTCTGGGTTGCATTTTTAAACAACAAAAGAGCCAAGTGCTACATTGGTTGAAGAATCTGAATATGCCACAATAGAGTCTACCCCGAGATTGGTTATCTTGCCTGAAAAGCTTACTGAGCATCCTGCAGGATCTTCTGCCGTCAAACCTCAAGTGGTTATAACAAATCCCCAAACTAACCCACATGAATACACTATTATGAATCTCGAGGAAACTGAGAAATCCAAGACTGAGGTACCAGAACATCTGAAAGACTGGTGCAAAGACTTTTTTCAAAGAAATGGGAATGAAAGGCTCTCAAAATGAGATGGATACAGTGGAATTGAGCCTAGGGCCAGATTTAATATTACCCCAAAGTTTAAAAAGCCTGAATTTGAGAAATACAAGGGGAAGACTCGCCCTATCACATATTTGACAATGTTCTGCAGGAGAATGACTGTTTTGTAAAGGATGATATATTATTGGTTCATTTCTTTCAAGCAAGCTTGACAGGATCAGCTGCAAGGTGGTATAATCAGTTGACCTGTGGCAAGATAGGGTCATTGAATAATTTGGCAAATACTTTTAAAGAACAGTACTAGCACGCTACTGATATGATGCTTGATAGAGTTACTCTCCAGAATATGGAAATGAAACAAAATGAAAGCTTTCGCCAGTATGCACAACATTTGAGAGATATTGTTGCCCAAGTACATCCACCATTGGTTGAGAGGGAGTTTATAACTATGTTCATCGACACAATAAAATTTCCTTACATAGATCATATGCTAGGGGTGGCAACCAAAAAGTTTCTTTGACATTGTGATGGGTGGAGAAATGATTGAGAGAGCTTTAAATAAGGGGCAAATAGATGGTGGCCAAAACTCTACAAAAAAGCCCTTTGTGAAAAAGAAAGAAAGAGAAGTAAACAATGTGAATTTCTCTGTAAGTGAAACAAAGAATGTAAATTCCTCATCTTAAGGAGAAGCAAAGCGTGAGAATAATACTGAAAGGGTATTGTTTACTCCAATTCTGATGACTTACAGTGAATTATTCCTTAAGGATTATTTAAAGCACATGTAGTATCACCAAAGTTTGTGGATCTGATTAAACTACCCTTTCTAAAATGGTACAATAAAAATCATGCAAATATCCGAGGACACACCATTAAAAAATGTATTACTTCAAAAGGGTTGTAGAGGATCTAATCAAGAGAAAAGTGGTGTCATTCAACAACTCAGAGGCACCATGTGTTATTGCGAACCCACTTCTAAACCACCAAAACCAAGAAGTTAACTCTTTTGAGGAAAATCGAATAATTAAGAGAATGATCGATGAAGTAAGGACACCATTAGGATGGGTATATTAATAAATGAATAAAAGAGGGTTATTGAGTCCCATAAAAAGGTATGTAGTTGAGAAATCAGATAGATTTTGTGAATACCATTGCGAAGATGGTAATCAAATCCAAGATTTTCTAGATTTTAAGCAGATGGTCCAAGAGTTTATGGATAAACAAGAACTGCAATTCTTCAAGGAATGGACAATAAAGAATGAAGGATATATTTATGCTTCTGAGAAAAAGTTCATGAGAAATTGAAGGAAAGTTGAGGAAACCAATTCTGGTTATATCAAAACTAAACTATGAGGCAAGCAAGGGAAGTACCACGCTAAAGTGGTTATCAAGACACCGACACCTTTTACCTAAAAAGTGATAAAAGTGTCCCTTGGAATTATACGTGCCAAATCAACACTCTTGAGAACGAGGAGAGACAGATCGATGAGGTTGGAGGTTTCATTAGGATTGGAAGATGTTATGCCCCTGGTAAAGCCAAAAAAGTAAGAGCTGTTGTAATCGACGAGCTCGAGGACATGATGAATGAACCTGTTAAGATTGAGGAAGCTCAAGAATTTTCTGAAGTTTTTGAAACATAGCGAGTACAATGTCGTAGAGAAACTCCACAAGACTCCAGCACAGATCTCGATGTTATCTCTTCTATTACATTCTGAGGTGCATTGAAATACACTGATAAAGGTTCTGATCGAGACCTTTGTAGGAAAAGATACATCGGTAGAACTTGTGGAAAAAATGGTGAATCATATTAATGCAGATAATTTCATATACTTTTATGATTTGAGATACCTGAGGAAGGTAAAGGCAAATGCAAAACATTACACATTACTGCCCACTGCAAAGGAGTCATCATTTCTGGGTATTAATTGATAATGGATCAACCCTAAATGTTATGTCATTTATTACACTAAATAGACTCCAGTTGATGCCACCCAAATGAGGGTTTGTGTCAACGTTATTCGAGCATTAGATGGGGCTGAGGGAAAAATCATGGGAAAATGATGATACATCTCAAAATTGGCCCTGTAATGTTCGAGGTGGATTTTGTTGTCATGGACATCCATAAAAACTACAATTGCTTGCTCGGGAGGTTGTGGATTCACATGGTTGGGGAAGTGCCTTCTTTCCTCCACCAAAAACTTTGATTTATCACTGACATAACTCTAGTGACCATCAAGGCAGAATAATATATTATTGCCTCTATCACTACTTATGCACCATATGTAGGGGTAGATAAGAATGCACTAGAGTAATCATTTCAGTCATTGGAATTCGTTAACACCACTTTCATCCTTGAAGGCAAAAAACTTCCCTCGCCCCAGTTGTCAAAAAACACGAAAATGCAATTGAAGGAGAATATAGCTCGAAGAGTAAAAATTGGGATGCACAAGGCATTACTGAAGGGTTGGCCCCAGCTCCCAAGAGGAATTACTTTGGTATCGAATATAGGCCGACCTATCACAATAGAGTCAAGGATGCACAAAAACTTGAGGAAAGAACAAAGGCAAGAGCACATGGAGAAGACATTGTTTGGGGGCCTATGGTCATACCACTACTCTCTAAGACTTTTGTATTTAGAGGATTTGTCACTGACATACTCAAGTAATCATGGGACGGTGAAGAAACGACAATAATTGAAGCTTTGGTGGGAAACCTGAGCATTAATGCCTTCATAGTTGATTTTACTGAAGAATGCTCATTGGCATCTATTCGCCCATGCCTCCCTGGTTACATTTTGAACAACTACACTGTTGAAGAACTCCCGTATTCTATAAGCAAATTTCAAAGTAATACGTAATAACAAACCTGTCTCTTTTTGACCCGAATATAGTAGGGTTATTTTTGTAAAGACAAATTGTTATTCGTCATTACTTTAATGAAATGATGCATTCTCTCCATAGAAAATATATTATTTAATTATTTATTTCTTTATTATAGTTATTCTTTTGGTAAATATCAAATAAAATTCTTGTCCACATCCGAATATACTCTTTTCCATTTGCAGGTCTTCATATATTAATTATTCGAAAAATGATATTTTCAAACCACAAATTGATTTTGAAAATTACACATGTCTAGAAGAATCTGAGGGTTATAAGGATGATGAGGAATGTGAGTTAAACCCTAAAGTTATTAGAATAATGGAACAAGAAAATAAGCAAATTTTACCCCATAAAAAGAAAATTGAGATAATAAATTTGGGGATAAATGAGGACAGAAAGAAGGTCAAGATCAACAAGTCACTCTCATGAGAAAAAAGACAAGATCTTATAAACCTTTTACATGAATGCAAAGATGTATTTTCTTGTTCTTATCAGGATATTCCAGAGTCAGACACTAATATTGTGGTACACAAGCTAACAATAAAGCCAGAATGCAAGCCTATGCAACAAAAGCTTCGAAGAATGAGACCTTATATGCTATTAAAAAAAGGAAGAGGTGAAGAAATTATTTGATTAAGATTCTTACAGGTAGCAAAATACCTTGAATGGATAAAAAATATAGTGCCAGTTCCGAAAAAGGATGGCAAGCAAAGATGTATTTTCTTGTTCTTATCAGGATATTCCAGAGTCAGACACTAATATTGTGGTACACAAGCTAACATAAAGCCAGAATGCAGCCTATGCACAAAGCTTCGAAGAATGAGACCTTATTGCTATTAAAAAAAGGAAGAGGTGAAGAAATTATTTGATTAAGATTCTTACAGGTAGCAAAATACCTTGAATGGATAAAAAATATAGTGCCAGTTCCGAAAAAGGATGGCAAGGTTCAGATTTACGTTGACTACTGAGATCTAAATCGAGGAAGCCCCAAAGATAATTTTCCAATCCCACACATTGATATTCTGGTCGACAATACAACTTGACATGCTCTTTTCTCCTTCATGGATGGCTTCTCAGGGTATAACCAAATCAAGATGGACCCCAAAGATATGGAAAAGACAAAATTTATGCCAATGTGGAGCACATTTTGTTACAAGGTGATGCCATTCGGATTAAAGAATGCTGAGGAAATGTATCAACGAGCCATGGTTACCTTGTTTCACGATATAATGCATAAAGAGATAGAGGTATACATAGATGATATGATTACCAAATCACAAACTGAAGAAGAGCATTTGGCAGTCTTAAACAAGTTGTTTTTAAGATTGAAAAATTATCAACTAAAACTTAACCCAACTAAATGCACTTTTGGTGTTACTCCAGGAAAGCTATCGGGGTTTATAGTTAGTGAAAAAGGGATATAAATAGATCCTGATAAAGTCAAAGCAATCTTGGAACTACGTCCACCTAGAACACAAAAAGAGATACGATGATTTATGGGAATGTTAAACTATATTTCCAAGTTCATATCTCAGTTAACCAAGAAATGTGATCCAATATTCTATTTACTGAGAAAATAAAACCTTAGAGATGGGATTACAACTGCAAAGAAGGTTTTGATAAAATCAAACGTTAGTTGACAAACACTTCATTCTTAATGGCACCAATCCCAGATAAGCCATTGATCATATACTTGATTGTCTTTGAAAATTTAATGGGATGCGTATTGGCACAACACGATGAAACTAGGAGAAGAGAACGAGCCATTTATTACCTCAGTAAGAAATTCACTGACTATGAGACTCGATATTCTTTAATCGAGAAGTTGTGATGTGCTTTGGTATATACCACTAAAAGGTTGAGATAGTATTTGTTGTCTCATACTACTTGGTTAATATCAAGAATGGATCCATTAAAGTACACGATTGAATCATCAACTCTAATTAGAAGAATGGTGAGATGGAAAATGTTGTTGTCTGAGTTTGACATAGTCTACATGAATCAAAAAGTGGTGAAAGGAAGTGTCATTGCCAAATTTCTAGCAAGCAGAGCATTGAAAGACTATGAACCAGTAAAATTTAAGTTTCCAAATAAGGGCTTAATGTGCATATTCGTTGTAGAAGAAGAGGCTTTGAAAGATCAAGTTTGGAAAATGAATTGTTTTGGTGCCTCAAATGACGTGGGATATAGAATTGGGGTAATACTAGTTTCACCTGAAGGAGATCATTATCCCTTTACTAGTTGGCTCGCTTTTGAATGCACAAACAACATGGTTGAGTATGAAGCATGTATCTTGGGGAATTCGAGCTGTAATCGATTACAAGATTAAAATCTTGAAATTATTTGGTGATTCTGCTCTGGTTATTTACCAACTTCACGGAGAATGGATGACTCAAGATTCCAAGTTGGTAGATTATAAGAATATAATATTGGATTTGATAAAGGAGTTTGCAGAGATTACTTTTACCTATCTCCCATACGAAGAAAATCAAATGGCATATGACTTAGCTATATTGGCTTCCATATTCAAAGCCAACAATCATGCTTGAATGATGCCCATTCGAATGAGTATAAGAGAAATGACGACTCATTGTTGCAATATTGAAGAGGAGAAAGATGATGGTCTCTCGAGGTATTATGACATTCTCGAGTATGTGAAATATCGAGCTTACTCTACCAAAGCAACTGAAAATGAAAAACAAACTTTAAGAAGATTGGCTATAAGGTACGTCCTCAACGAGGATATCTTGTATAAAAAAGGTAGAAATCAGGTACTCTTGAGATGTGTGGACAAGGTTGATGCCAAGAAAATACTTGAATAGGTCCATGAAGGGATTTGTGGAACACACGCTAATTGCTTTACAATGGCCAAGCAAATCATGAGGTTTAGGAACTATTGGTTAACAATTGAAGGAAATTGCATTATCTTTGCTCAAAAAATGTCATAAGTTCCAAATCCATGATAGCCAAATACATGTTCATCCCTCACCGCTCCATGTAATGACCACACCTTGGCCTTTTTCAATGTGGGGAATAGATGTAATTGGGGCACTTTCACTGAAGGCTTCAAATGGACATCATTTCATCCTAGTGGAAATTGATTACTTCACCAAATGGGTTGAAGTTGCTTCATATGCTAACATCTCAAAAGGAGTAGTTTGTAGATTCCTAAAAAAGGGAAATCATTTGTAAATATGGAACATGTCATCACCCATTTTATCTGGGTGGTGACACGTGGCATTTTAATATATAATATGTAATAAATATGTGGGCATATGTATAATATATAGTGTGTACATATAGTATAATTTAGGTATTAAATGCATTATATCATATAGTTTCATTTTTTTCATAAGGTAGTGTGCATATTATATAGTTGCATATATTAGGTATTATAGTATATTAATGGTTACATTGCATATTATTAGTATTTTAGTTTCGTTTACATAAATATAATTACATGTGCTAGATATTAAATAACAATAGGTGCATGCCATGTTGCATATCACATAGTTTCATGTTGTAAATAATAATTGCATGCCACGTTAGATAGTTAGTATGTTACATGTTATATGTCATATAGTTCCATTTGCATAATTAATATTATATAGTTTCATGATAGGTTAGTCCATATTAATAGCCAATTTATTTTTTTTATTATAAATAAATAAAAAAAACTCTAAAAAACAAGTCCATTACATTAGTTTTACATAGGCCCAATATAAGCCCACTTTTTCATTACAAATATATGCATTAATAAATAAATAAAATAAAAAATACCTAATGCTACACTTCTAGCTGCCCGTTTTTGCTTCACATTGGGGGGAAGTTGTTTTGAAAAGTCAAAGGGACAAGGCATTCATTAGCCCAACTTTTTAGGATGATTACATCACCTATACATGTCTAAAATCACAAAAAAATATCAACCATTGATTGGCCTTGATCTAATGGTTGTGGAAGCTTCAATCCAAGTCAAACAAACACTAGTTGATGAAGACCCTTGGATGAAAAGATTGATCCGATGGCTCACATAAGGCCACGCCATCAATCCATGGCTAAGAAGCACAAAGTAATATAAGCCATTGGATAAAAAATAGATCCAATGGCCAAGATGTTGTCTTCTCCAAAAGGACCCAAGAATCACCAACGTCCACCGGCTAGGAAGAGCTTGCCGACGTATCGCCGGTACGTGTGGCTCACAATCGGTCTGATCTTCTTCCCTGGTGAGCCGCCACTTCACTATCGCTCCGCTGCTATCTTTTTTCATTGCCGGTTGTGTTCAAAGCATGCTAAAATCAAAAAAATTAGAAAAAAATTCAAAGCTTCTAAATGTTATAGAATTCGAATCCGTTGCAACTGTTTCTCAACGGTTTTAAGTAGGAGCCGTTAATCTGAGATCAAAATCAACAATATAAATAGCCTTCTATTCATTATCATTAAGCACAAGATTTAGCAAGCTAAAGCAAACTTCAAGAACTTAAACACTCCTTAAATCGTTAAAGGAAAATACTAGAAGATGAGATGAGATTTTACCTTTATTGAATGAAGCCACCATCACATTAGAAGGCTCGGTTTTGTTAATAGAGATTAGGTTCCTTTATTTTTCTATTTTTTTTAGCATTTTGAGCTTGATTTTGTGGTGGTTGGAAGGTCAACGAGGGTCGGTCGTTGGCTGAAGTGTTCGATCGTCGTCGGTTTGGTAGAGTGATAGGCGACCGTCGTCAGGTTTGGTGGAGTGATAGGCGGCCGTCGTCGGGTTTGGTTAGTAGGTTTGGTGTTTGGGTAGTTGTTTTAGGTTTTGAAAAAACGAATAATATTTGGGTGTTTGGTGTTCTTGGGATTTAAGGGAAAAGTTGGGTTTTGATATTTGAAAAACAAGATTTTGTGGTTTTTTTGGTGTTGTTAGAGGATCAAAATTTATTTTTTAGGATGAACATTTGATATTTCATGAGAAATAAGGGTGTTTGATCCGAAAAACAAATTTTGATTGGGTTTATGTTTTTTTTTTGGATCAAATGCTTGGATTTTAGGTTGAATAATGGATGAACATGAAAAACAAAGAAAGAACATGGTGAGTTTGAGCATTTTTCAGTTGAGAGGTTTTTTGGGAGAGAATAATTTTTGGAGAGTGTAAAATAAGGCTTCTTCTAATTTTTTGGGTCTTATAGTGTATAATTTTGGGCTATTTTTTCATTAAAACACCATAGAGTTAGCGTGTTTTTACTTTTGTCAGTGACTTTTCATTTATTTTATTTTAGTCATTAATTGTTTGTAATTTGTACTCCAAATTTTAATTGAGTGCAATTTAGTCATCAATTACATTTTAATTAATTTTAATTATGTGCTTGAATGTGTTCAATTTTTAATATTAAATACCAATTTATGAATCTTTTAATATGGCCACTTGTTTAATTATGAAATAAAACCTTTACTTTTTTAATATTTTAATTTGATAACAAATATTAATTGAACCTTAATTCTTTTAATTAAGTCTTAGATTTTAAGTGCTTTAGTTATTAATTAAAATCTTAGTTTAGGATCCTTAATTAGAAATAAATAAGTTTAGTAAATGCCTTTTAGGATTAATCTCCTTAATAAAATTGATTAGAAACATATAAATATAAATTCATAATTAATTTAATAAATTGTTAAGTATTTTTTTCGAATAAAAGAATATTCTATCAAGTGGTCACCATAAAAATTAAATAGGTTCATTAATTTTGAATGAAAGGGTAGAGGTTTATTCCTACATTTAAATTACTAAGGATAAGTTGTTTGATAAACGTCAAAGGCTTGACCTTCGTTCTTTAAATCGAGGAAAATCCTTATTCTTTTGAATAATAAATTTGCCTGTTTTCTCACTTACCTAATCCCAAAGTTTGATGGAGGCTCCAAGCATTTTTAAGTCTTTTCTAAAAAAATATTTTTAATTTTGAATTACTAATTTATTCCGAATATCCATGTTTTCTAGGAAAAAATCGTTTGTTTCCTTAGAGATGTCAGGCCTTAAAACAATTATATTTTATCCTTGTATTAGAAAATTTAAAAATTCATATTTATTTCATTCATTATGCTTTTAATTTCCTCATATTTTATTATTGCTTTTAATTTTCTTTAAAATTCGTATTTCCCCTAATTCTCCTAACTAATGTTACTAATGTGTGACTTTTATATATTTCCTAATATTTCCAAGACCGCTTGTTTTATTTGATTCATTTCTCCACTCGTATTGGTTAAAGGTTTGAGTTTTTCTCCTTACACAATACACATTTGCATTCATGACATTCGCTCTATACCCGAGCTAGTTCTTTTTAAGTGAGAGTGAAAGCGGCGTCTTCGTGAGAATTTATTCGCCATACAATTCTTGTGAGTAACTTTCATGGTCCAAAGTACCTATGTCTTTGTAGGAATTTATTCATTGTGTCAGGCATAGAGAAATGCTCCATCTTGAAATTTAACTTTATTCGTAAGCCTGTAATGGGTGAGGATTTAGGGTCTGACTCGCCCAATGGGGCATCAGAAAGGATAATTTCAAGTACTTATTTTTTAAAGACGGGACCATACACCTAATTTACCTTAGATCCAACCGATGCGAAACTCTACTGAAATTTCACTGTAGGTACGCAATTAAGTACACAAGGGAGAAATTAACTCTAAACCTTTATCTCTTTTTTATGTCATTGTATGCGAACTAGAAAATCATGCGGACTAGGTTTTACTATTGTTTTAATTATTACTATTTTATTTTAGTTATTATTATGATGATACTGATCATTGTTTTCCTTTGTTTTCATTTTCTTTGCGTTTATTTCATCATTCATAGACAGAGGTATTGGATCTTTAGTTAACTGAGTTTCTTTTACGAGTTGGTGATAGAGATTTGGTTATTTTGTTTAAATTTGGGGAGCCATTGATTGCGCACCATTGTTAGCACTGAGGTAGTTTAGGGGTCGTCAGTTCATTCCGGCTACTTTCAGATTTTCTACCTCTAATTTTGCTTTCCAGGGAAATGATTATAAAAGAGCCTTCACAAGGTAACCGAGTCTTGGAAGAAGACATTTCACGCTCAAGCAGAGCCAGCTGACATTATGGTGACGTCGAACTACGAAGGTGGAAGCATACTTGAGAAAATGAGAAGGTTCCTTTTCCAAACCAAGTGAGGCCGTCCGTATGGAGGAAATGATCCGGGTTGTCCCATCAGAGGTTGAAATCGTTAGGGTCGAGTTTGCAGATGAGAGAGTCAAATGGGTTGTAAAGTGAGAGAAACTCGAGTATGAGAGATTCCTGGCAGGTCTCAATGTCGATTTTTATGTAGCTCAATTTGAGATTATGAGAAAGAGAAATGATCATCTCAAGTTGGATAAAAAATATCGAAGGAAATACTACCAGAGTATGTAGAAAACAAAGACTGCAGTTGGATCCAACAAAACATCTGTGCAGTGGACTCGAGAGCTGAACGTTGAGAGGCGTCAGGTTTAGGATTTAAAGGCTGAGGTTTAGTGTCAGTAAAAGACTATTGATGAGATGGAAATGAACAAAAGGCTCCAGATCATAAAATCTAAGGAAGATGGTCACCAGATTCAGGGTTTGAATAGAGAGCTTCAAAAGGTGAATGTTTAAGTCATCAAATTAGTGGCAGAGAAAACAAAGATGAGCACTATCATTAAGAATTTTGAGGTTGAGGTGAGTCAGTTACTGGGAAAGTTGGACGTTAGGGCTCAAAGGATCGAGCACCTAGAGGTCGATAATGTGAGATTGGACCTCGAGAGGAAACACCATGAGGTTGTGCTCGGGATACAGTGGGGAATTACTCATACTTAGATCCAGAGGAACCAAGAAAAGGTCATCTGGAGTGCAGGTTTGAATTTGAGGATGCAAGAGGCTTGAAAGGTGAGCAGTTGGCTCAGTGTCGAGATAAAAATAATGAGTTTATGAGGTACATCACGTGGCTGGAGCAAGATTTGTTTTGAGAGTTGAGACCTCTTAACGAGAGTCTTCAGTAGATGATTGCTTTATGTCGTCAGGTTTATGGCCTTGATGAGGAATTATAACATTTCCAGGAGCATGTATCCAATTTAGAGAAAACTGTTATCTATGTACAAGATGAGCGATAGGAGGCGATAGAGGCTACGAGGGCCAAATTGCCACTACGGAGCGCATCATCACTGAGCTGTTGATCCAGATGAGCGAGATCACCCTATACTTGGGAGAGTTGGCTGCCCGAGCTAAGATAGTTGAGCATTACTTTGACCCAGTTTCAGAGAGCAACTGGAAAGTTTTATCCTTTATTATCGAGGTTGTAGATTTGAGTAGGAGGGCTAGGCCATATTTGTGGAGAGAAACCATTGTGTATGAGACTTTATTTTCATTTAGAAAGTTTTTCATGATAGTTGACTTTCTGAGATCGATACCTCTATCATTCATGCATTTTGCAGTTTTATTTTTTCATTAATAACATTCATTTGCATTTATGCGTTCATTCATTAAATTTTTTAATAATTGAAGATTTTCATTCGAAGATATAATAACTTCTAGTAAAAGTACTTCTCACTCTTATAGCAATCGGGGAAAAGCCAAAAAGAACATGGAAGATAAATTGAAGGATCTTGAGTAAGTCCAGAAGCGCCTAAAAATTCATCTAGAATACATCCAAAATGATATGAGGGACCAAGTGGCCCAATCTTAGAAGGATATGGTTAATCAAATTCTCGTATTACTCGGGGTCAACACCAAGTAGAAAGGTCCATCCAAAAATTCCAACTTGGTTGATCAAGGTTCATCGATTCATCTGAGGGATCAACCCAAAAATATGCAGCCCGAAGAAGGAATTCGAATAAACACAGCTGGAGGATCTAAACGCACCCTGTTAACCTCAACGATAATGTTAAGTACCATGAAGATAAACTCCTGACTTCAACTTTCTTAGCGAGGCAGAGAATTATAAGTGTGATTTAGCCAAATAATTCGAAGATTGCTATAAAAAGCTAGAGGAGAAAGTCAGGGAAATGAAATCCATTGACGAATATGGTATGAATGCCAGGGAACTCAGTTTGGTTCCCGATCTGGTTCTCTCACACAAATTCAAAACTCCTAAATTTGAGAAATATAATGGCACCAGTTGTCCATCTGCTCACATCACGATGTATTGTCTAAAGATGAATGGGTTTCTACATGACGAGAAATTGCTCATTCATTATTTTCAAGACAACCTCACTAGTTCTATAGCTCGGTGGTACACACAGTTGAGTCGTGCAAATGTAAGATCATAGAAGAACTTGTCCAGAATATTTCTAGAACAGTATAGACACGTCACTGACATGATACCTAACCGGGTACGCCTTATGAATATGGAGAAGAAGCCAAATGAAAGTTTCTGGTAATACACCCAAAGGTGGAGGGATTTAGCTGCACATGTTCAACCACCACTTTTGGAGAAGGAAACCTGATCGCTTGTAAATGTATATGCTAAGGCAAGCAATTATGTGCAAGTATACACAATAAATGCAAGTAATATAGTAGTGAGTGAGTTATCGTCTCCTCAGGGGATTACTTTAGAAATTTATTCTCACCACAACTAGAACTAGTTGTCACACACTAATTCCTACTATCTTGTCAAACTAAAAAGCTAATATTAATAAAGCAAGAAAATAATATAATGTGTGATTGCAGAAAAGTTTGGTCGAGGCAAAATAAATATGCAGACTTATAAAACAAAACAAGGCAAAGTGTGGATTTAAATATGATTCAAACAACCTTACATATTCAGACTTATCACAGAGCACTTATGTTATTCTTTTGTACTGACAACAATTACTCTAAGTCTCGAATGAATTATTATGACTTGCTTAAGTTGCCCGACAGGATTACTAGGTGTTCTAGACGGTTGCTATGGAAATACTACTCAATGTTAACTATAACCCTTGGTTTGTCAGACTGTTGTTGTAGTAATACCTCTCAACGTGAACTATAGGCATTGTCTGTCCTACCCTAGCGTCTATCCTTTTTAGTCGATTGAAAACCGCTTCTTATCTCTAAGGTAGACAAGTTAGAACTTTTCCATCCCGGATTCATTCCATTGTTCATGTATATCTATCTTAATTCTCTCAAATCTAAGAATCACTATCTAGACACAAGGTGATCTCTCAATGCTCTTATAATGCCAAGACATGTTTTACCGAAACCCAAGGCGATCTCTCAATGCTCTTACAGTGTCAAGGTAAAATAATTAAACAATGAACAAAACAATCATGAGCAAAAATATAATTCATCATTCATAAACAGAAAATAATTGTCTAGGCAACACAAAGATTAACACCAAGTAAGACAGTCATGGTGCTATCAAAAATCATCCAAGATTCAACGTTTAATACAACCCCAAATATATAAAAGTTAAGAATAAAGGAAAAATAACTCCCAAAATCGGGGGCTCTGTCATGACAATTCTGATTAGCGCCACGCCTACCTTGGTGATCAGCCTCTCTCAAGACCTGATCACCGCTCAGCTACAGTCTGGCTATGGAGGACACCAAGGAAGGTTGGTTGGTGAATGGTGAGAAAGCACTATAGTTGCTCGCTCATGCCTTAGGTAAAGCTCTTATTTCTTCTTCATTGCTTCCCTCATTTGGTGGCTACGGCTGGTTATTTATAAGGAAAAATCTCCTAGGGTTTTGCATAATTGGAGATTCCTTAAATAACCGTTGCTTTCTTGTCCAGACTTAAAAAGGAAAGGTGACAGTCATAATATTTAAGTCTTCCTTGCACGTGAAGGAGGTCATCCAACTAGCGTGTGACATAGGCAGTTTCGTCATACCCCCTTCAGACTCTTCAGATAAACCTTGCCTCGGCGAGATAAATCTACTCCTTACGTTCTTCTCTGTTCCATTGGCCCTTGCAAATTATGTTGTCAGTCCACACAACCCTTTATTCTCAACAGCATCAATTAAACCACATAAATCTTGCCGAAGCAAAACTTATCCACCACAAATTAATATAACCTATATACAACTAAATGCAACTAAAATGCTGTGCATGCTTTGTTAAGACGAGCAATAACTTATGTGAAAAGACTAGAAATTGAGTCTTTTTACGGAGTTATCACACCCCCAAACTTAACTTATTGCTTGTCCTCAAGTAATGAACAATAGCTAGAAAAAAATTAAAATGTTCATGGCAAAGCAGTGTGAAGAAAATCATATGGTTTGAGATTTCACCCCTCAGGAAAACTAGTTGGCCTCAACATGTTCGACCATCATATCAGTCAAGTCTCTTCCCTAGTCAAGATTCCTCGCTATTGTGTGTGCATGATTGTAACTAGCCTATGCATAAAGGTTAGTAGAAAACTTAAAGTAAATGCTTCTGGTTTGTCAAGGCATCAAATTATTTGTGAGGCTTAGTTTATACTCCTAGTTGTTTATCAACTTTTTATTTATCTTCTCTTTTTTAGGGGAGTTAGCTCATCACACCTACTGTCCCACACTATAGGTGAAAAGGAGCATACCTTCTACACCCAAGCTAGTCGGGCAGAGTCATCCTGTGACTACTTTCATTCACTCATATGCCTCGACTACTCTTGATTTCTTATGGAGTTTTCTGTTTATGCCTTTGCATAGAGGAGCGCCTTTTTTTCATGTTTTAAACACTAGGGAGTTTCACCTTAACCTTACAATATTTTTGAAGTCTAGGAAATCATAAAGTTCTTTCCTAAAAATTTTATAGATTACCATAAGCAGGGACAACCTATAATCGTGTTTGTAAGTTTCAAAGAATCAGACCTAGGGTTGGTTTTCTTCCTTAGATAGTCTTAACAATAATTTTGGCCTAGGCAATCAAATTATTCATTCATCATCGGGCATCCTTAATTCATTCCAAACAATAATGTTAACATGCTTATGTCATGACAACTAAAATTTTCAACCAATTATCATCCGTTACTTTTTTAACAAAGTACAGAAAATATGACACAATACCTCCCCCAAACTTGAGAGATATATTGCCCTCAATTTATGAGAACTAAAACTACATGATGGTACATGCAAATAAGAAAAGTAAAAAATTAAAATGCAAACTTACTGTGGTGGGGTGGCTTGACTGGACGACCTTGTTTGGCGTCGTTTAGGAGGAGAGGGACACTCTGAACTCAAGTCTACTGCTGCTATCATCGAGGGAGACGGCTGGAGTATGCGGCCTTCTGTTCGCTTAATGCGTTTCTTGTTGGTCGAGGCTCGTGCTGGAGTTGGTTGCTCGACAGTAGGAGTCGGTTGTGCAGGAACTTGTGCTGAACTTTGAGCTGCTTCTAGGACTGGTGCTGCTTGACTGACAGGGGACTGAGTAGAACCACGATCAGGTTGGTTCGAGGGGTGAAAGCTTCATCGGAGAAGAAGTAAGGTGGGCTCTCTTGATTGCTCTCGGAGGTTGAGAAAGTTGAGGAGCTGAGGAACTCTTCGGTGTTTCCCTGGCCTTCCTCTGGGACAGGCGAGACATGGGTTGCCAGTGGTGCCACGTCTGTGGGTACTTCTGGAGGGACCTCTTGGGGGACATTTGATGTTGAGGCCTGGAATATGCTGCCGCTAGCATTATATTTGAGGATAACGCTGAGAAACAACGGCATGTTGGTGGTTGTAACCTAGAGTAACTCCTTGAAAAAGGCATTGAGTTACGCGTCCCTTGCATTGACATACTCGAAAAAGATCTCCATGTGATCCTCTAGGCGCCTTATCTTCTCACGTGTTTCTCGTGTGTATGTAACCACTGCGGCCATTCTAGTAGCGGTAACATATTTTGCTCCCCTCTCCAAACCTTCACGTAGGGTATTGTCATCGAAACTCATCAGCTCGGGTATTTTCTTCTTGGTGATACCCTCCTTGGATTTAATGAAATCCTCAAAGGGCTCCTCGAGGACCTTCTTTTTCCTACATAAAGCGGTTATCAAGTTAGGAAGCAATAAATTTGCCCGGTTTCTTTTGGCACACTTGTGGATTTGTTCGAAGATGAGTTCTCCAACATCGATCTTCCTCCTGTATATTATCGAGTGCAAGAGCATCAATATTTTTACGAGCACAGTTGTGTTTTGCGATGTTGGCATAAGTTTGCCATTGAGAAAATGGTTCCATAATTTTATAATCGGTTTAAGGGATCGACGATCATTTCTCTTCCTCGTTGGGGTATTCCCTTTAAACTTGGCCCACCCGAAGCATAAATCTTCTAGAACTCCACTGTATATTTCCTGGTCTACCTCAGCCATAAATTTCTTGTGTTGCTCCTCCACTTTCCCCAACTTGAAGTATATGTTGAATTCTAAAGGGGAAAATCGAAGGAGCCTTCCTCGGACATAAACTATGTGGTTGGATGGGTCTTCGAGATGGGCGTAGAACTGCCTTACCATCACTGGTGCTACTACTTTGGGATGGCGAGCGAACTTCTCCCAATTGTGCTTCTTTATCACGTCTATTACCTCCAGTCCAAAGGCTCTTCATCCTCTGTTGGAAAGGCGAACCCATCTTCCAAATACACTTGTCGTTTATGGTGGATTTTGAATCGTGCTTTAGCTTCGGTTGTTTGAAAGCGCTCAAAGCTCGGTGTTGGGGCTTGGGTTTTCCTTGATCTGGCCATGGTACTTGGTTGGTGTGGTGAAATCAGTGGTGGTAATGGGGAAGATTTTGTTGAGAGAAAGAAAAGGTTTCTTGCTTGGTAGAGACAGAGAGTGAGGCACGATGAAGAAGAAGAAGGAGTTGGCGATTTTTTTATGGAAAATAATGGGTAGTTTTGGGGTAAATTTGTCCTTACACAAGGGGAAAATATTTTGCATTGAATGTGGGATATGTGATTGGACGTAAAGTTGGGGAAAAGATTTCTTTCCCTCTATAATTCTGCTACCTAAACTCTTACCCTAGGGTTTCCTTTCTTTTCATGCATACACTAATTCCCCATACTGCCACGTATATTCTGCATGCCTGTAAATAATAAAGAAAATAAAACTAAACAAATAATGAAAGTATAAAATAACTGAATTTATTTATGTACAAAATTCAAATTTTCGTGCCCTAGGCAACAAATATTGTTCAAGTAATTAAGGCAAACTCTTGGGCATCATGTGCCATCGATGCTGGTTTGTCACGCATGACTGGGGCTTCTTTGTACTCCTTCAGCCTCTGCCCGTTCACCTTGAAGATGGAACAATCATTTTGGTTCTGGATTTCTATTACTCCATTGTTGTGGACTTGATGTATGATGAGCGGTCCTGACCATCGTGATTTTAGCTTGCCTGGGAATAACTTGAGACGTGAATTGTAGAGCAATACTTGTTGCCCAGAATAAAAATGCCTCGACAATATTTTTCTATCATGCTATCATTTGTTTTCTCTTTGTATAGGCGAGCATTTTCATATGAGTTTGCTCTGAATTCATCCATCTCGTTTAGTTCTAAGAGTATTCTTTCTCTAGCAAGCTAAGCATCCATGTTTAACTTTTTGATGGCCTAGTGGGCTTTTTGTTCAAGTTCCACCGGTAGATGGCATTCTTTTCTGTAGACCAGTTTGAATGGGGACATTTCCAGCGGTGTCTTGAATGCTGTGCAATAAGCCCATAATGCTTCATCTAGCTTCGGTGACCATTCATTTCGACTTGGGTTGACCGCTTTCTCAAGGATCTATTTGATTTCCCGGTTAGACAATTCAGCTTGTCCATTAGTCTGAGGGTGATATGCCATAGCGATCTTATGTAGGAATCCATATTATTTCAGTGCCTTGGCAATCAATTTATTGTCAAAATGTGTGCCTTCATCACTAATGATAGCTCTTGGTGTTCCAAATTGTGTGAATATATTTTTTTCAAAAATTTCAACACTGTCTTGGAATCATTTTTAGGTGTTGCAATGGCTTCGACCCATTTGGATACATAATCCACTGCAAAGATAATGTATAAATCTCCAAATGATGTGGGAAAAGGTCTCATGAAGTCTATTCCCCATACGTCGAAGAGTTCAACTTCCAGAATATTTTTCCATGGCATCTCATGTCGTTTTGATATGTTCCCTATTCGTTGGCATCTATCACATGACTTATAGAATTCATTTGCATCCTTGAACAAGGTTGGCTAATAGAATCTGGACTGAAGCACTTTCACCGATGTTCGCATTCCACAAAAGTGCCATCCATACGGTGACGAGTGATATTGGAGTAGAATATGTTTCTGCTCTTCTCCTGGAACGCATCTTTGAATTATTTGGTCTCCACATTGCTTGAATAGAAATGGTTCATCCAAGTAGTAATGTTGCACATTATATCGAAACTTGTTTCGGCCCTTGCTAGATTTATTAGGAGGAACAATACCACTAACAAGAAAGTTAACTATGTCATCATACCACGGTGCAACCGTGACAATTAATATTTTCTCATCAGGGAAATCCTCTTGAATTTGTTATGTCATGACAATCAGATTTTTATCTAGCCTAGACAAATAGTCTTCCACTTGATTTTCTATACCCTTTCTATCCTTTATTTCTAAATCAAACTCTTGTAGTAATAATATCCATCAAATTAGCCTAGGCTTTGCATCTTTTTTATTGATCAAATATTTAATGGAAGAATGATCTGTATGCACAATTACATTAGTGCCTATTAGATATGGCATAAACTTATCGAACGCAAATACTACTACTAAGAGTTCTTTTTTAGTGGTGGTATAGTTTACTTGTGCATCATTAAGAGTACGACTTGCATAATAAATAACATGAAAGATTTTACTTTTTTGTTTTCCTAGCACAGTTTCGACTGCATAGTCACTAGCATCGTACGTGAGCTCAAAAGGTTCGTTCCAGTCCGGTGGGATAACGATTGGTGCTGCCGAGAGTTTATTCTTCAAATCTATAAAGGCATTCAAATAATCGTTAGTAAATTCAAATGGATGATTTTTTTGAAGTAAAAGACACAAGGGTTTAGAGATTTAAGGAAAATCTTTTATGAACCACCAGTAGAAGCATGCATATCCAAGGAAGTTGCATACACCTCTCATGTTGATGGGTGGGGGAAGGTTTACAATTACGTCCACTTTGGCTTTATCGACTTTAATGCATCGGAATGAAATTTTGTGGCCCAATACTATTCTCTCGGTTACCATAAAATGCCATTTCTCCCAATTTAGTACTAGGTTGGCTTCTTCACATCATTTCAGTACCTTGGATAAATTGCCAAGACATCGATCAAAATCATCACCTGAGATGGTGAAGTCATCTATAAATATTTCCATACATTCTTCCACCATATCTGAAAAGATTGCCATTATGCATATTTGGAAGGTAGCTGGAGCATTACACAGCCCAGACGACATTCATCTAAATGATAGGTACTATAAGGGCATGTGAAAGTGGTTTCTCTTGATCCTTCGGTGCTATGGCTATTTAATTATATCTTGAGTATCCATCGAGGAAGCAATAAAATGTTTTTCCCGCTAACCTATCAAGCATTTGGTCGATAAAAGGGAGGGGAAAATGGTATTTCTTTGTGGCCTTATTAAGCTTCCTGTAATTCATACATATTCGCCAGCTCGTGACTGTTCTGGTGGTGAGGAGCTCGTCATGTTCGCTTTTAAGCACAGCCACACCACCCTTCTTTGGCACACACTGTATTGGGCTGACCCATGAACTATCTGATATAGGATACATCACTCCCGTATCCAACCATTTTATAATTTCTTTCATGACTACCTTCTTTATGATTGAATTGAGTCTTCTTTGGGGTTCCACCGAAGTACTATGGCTATCTTCTAGATTGATATTGTGCATGCATATGGTCGGAATAATTCCCTTTAAGTCAGCTATTGTTCATCATAGGGCCTTTTTGTGTCGTGACAAAACATTCAACAAACTATTCTTCTCTTCGGAGGTTAGATTGGCAGAGATTATTACTAGTAAAGTTTCATCAACTCATATGTATGCATACTTCAAATGTGATGGCAAGGTTTTAAGTTCCAATTTCGGTGCATGTTGTAAAGATGACTCTGGAGAGTTAACTTCATTATAATCTAAGGGTTTGAATCTCATGCCTTATTTATTATGAAGAAGCCTCAGTTGATCATTTGTCTTTCCTCTGTATCTTGCATTGTTGTCATTTTTAGGGCACCTATTGTTTAGATTTCTGTAGTTAGGGCCATGATTCTCATAATCATCCTCTGAAAATAATTCATCTGTGCCAAAATTTTCTTATTCAAGCATCTCGATTGTAGGGTCATGGTACAAAGCATTGTATTCATCGAACCTTAGAGATTCACCGCGTCCAATGTTTTTCTTTTATTCTACTTTGTTAATGCATTGGCATTCCTCTGAATCGTCCACATATTTCATGGAGTTGAATACATTGATGGTGACACTTTTCTCTCCTACTCGTATTGTGAATTCTCCCTTTTCACAATGTATTAGGATTCTTCCAGTGGCTAAGAAGGGTCATCCCAAATGATTGGTGCATTTTCATCAGCTTTGCAATCCAAGATGAGAAAATCAACTAGAAATATGAATTTGTCCACCATTGCTATAACATTTTCTATTCTACCCTCAGGCCGCACATAAGATCGATTAACTAGCTGTAGGATGACTGAGGTTGGACAGGCGTGAAACCCTTCTAGTTTCATAAATATGGATTTTGGTATCAAGTTTACACTTGATCCCAAATCAATAAAAGCTCGTCCTACAAAGTCATTATCGATTGAACATGGTATTATAAAACTGTCAGGGTCTTTTTGTTTTGGTAGGAGTTTGCTTACTGCCGAATAGATTTCTATTGCCGTGGAAACATGTTCTACCTTTCTTTTCTTCGTAACGATGTCTTTGAGATACTTGGCATAGGAAGGTATTTGCTCGATGGCTTCAAGTAAAGGCACATTTATATATAGCTGGTCTAGAACATCAACAAATTTCTTGAACTAGATGTCGTCATTATGCTTCTTCAATCATTGAGGGAGCGGTGGTAGAGGTCTCACATCATCTGCTGTTGGAGGTGAGAAATCTCTAGCCTTGGCCTTGAATTTCTCGTTATCTGGACGATGCTTTTCTAAGCCTTAATTTCTTTTCTTCTCTTCAGACTATTCATCTATTTCCTCATTTTCAGCTCGATCCTCTGGTTGTATTATGCCATAGCGAGGACTGCTTTGGTGTTCTCTCCCAATCTTGTCATTTTGATTAACCTATTTTCTACTCCTTAGTGTAAGTACGCTACATTGCTCCTTTCCATGATGTTTAGTGATCTCAGTATCACTGGGGAGATTTCCTTGTGGGCGAGAATGTAATGTCATAGCAATTTGTCCAACTTTATTATCCAATGCTATTAGAGATGAACTATGGCTTTGCAAAAGTGTGGCTTGGCTTTGTAGAAAATTTCCTTGATTTTTAATTGTTGCAGAGTGTTCGTCCATCAAGAGCTTTATGGAGGCCATGAAATCTTTTGTCGAGGCCATAAATTCCTGCAATGATAATTCCAAGGAATTTGTCTCAGGGGAAGAAGCTATACCTTTTTGTTTTGCCAAGGCCGCTGATGATGCTGATTCTGAAAAATGTTAATGGTCCGAATTATTCAGTTGTGTCCTGTAAATTGCTGCTTGATTGTTACTATTCCCTTGATTACTCCATGAAAAATTTGGGTGTTGTCTCCAACCCAGATTGTACATATTTGAATAGGGGTTATTATTGCTCCGGTTGTAGTTACCCACAAAATTGGTTGACTCATGGTTTTTCAGACATTCACTCTCATGATGGTTGCCGTGACAAAATATGCGTGCTTCATTGGTCACCTTGACTTCTCTTATCTCATTAGGACGTTGCAAATTTTTAAACATATTAGTTATGGCAGAAAGTTAGACAACTACCGAGTCTTTACCTTCTAATTCATATGCTCTAGTTGTTTTTCTGTCGGATCCCAATCTTGTATTTGGGAATTGATAATCATTATTTGATATCCTGTCAAGAATGTCAAAGGCTTCCTCGGGTGATTTGTCCAGTAAGGTTCCATTTGCGGAGGCATCTAACATCATTCGAGTCGGTGCATTAACTCTATTGTAAATTATCACCACTTGTGTCCAGTCATGAAATCCTTGGTTGACACATTTGCGAAGTAGACTTTTGTATCTATCCCAACATTCGTACATTGATTCGTCATCTCCTTGGCGAAAACTTGCAATGTCATTGTGAAGCTGTGTATTCATATTGGGTGGATTATATCGAAGTAAGAAACTCTTGCATAAGTCTGGCCATGACTCCATTGAGCCGGAAGGAACTCCGCTGAGCCAGACTCTTGCTCTATCACGTAGGGAGTAAGGGAAAAGTTTTAGTTTAAGCACATCTTCATATACTCCTTGTTGTCGAAACGAATAGCATACTTCAAGGAAAATACGAACATGTTGTCTAACATCCTCATTGGGTGAACCACTAAATTGGCCAATAGAGTTTAGCATATTAAACATCACCGGTTTAAGTTCAAAATGAGTTGCTTGTATTTCAGGTGCCACTATGCCTGGGTTGAGGTCATCGAGGATTGGGTTCAAATGATCTCATATTGCTCTTGGTCGTGCAACTTGAAGATTGATTGCTGCATTAGGTCTTAGATCTCCCATGTTGTCTTGCATTTGAAGTTGGTTTAATTGTTCTCTGGTTCTTTAGGCACGTAGCCTTTCTCTGAACGATTATTCAACTTCAGGGTCAAATGGTTCCAAAGGTTTACCAGCAGATCTCAGGGTCATGCGATAATAAAAACCTGCAATAGAAAATAGTAAACTATGTTAGAGTAGATATATTTAAGGTGACAAGAAAAACTTGTTGTGGCGAATAAAAATTTCATCAATGGCGAATCCCCGGCAATGGTGTCAAAAATTTGATCACTTGTAAATGTATATGCTAAGGTAGGCAATTCTGTTCAAGTATACACAATCGATGTAAGTAATATAGTAGTGAGTGAGTTATCGTCTCCTCAGGGACTAGTTTAGAAATTTATTCTCACCACAACTAGAACTAGTTGTCACACACTAATTCCTACTATCTTGTCAAACTAAAAGGGTAATATTAATAAAACAAGAAAATAGTATAATGTGTGATTGCATAAAAGTTTGGTCGAGGTAAAATAAATATGTAAACTACTAAAACAAAACAAGGCAAAGTGTGGATTTAAATATGATTCAAACAACCTCACATATTCAGACTTATCATAGAGCACTTATGCTAATATTTTGTATTGACAACAATTACTCTTAAGTCTCGAATGAATTATTATGACTTGCTTAAGCTGCTAGACAGGATTACTAGGTGTTCTAGATGGTTGCTATGGTAAAACTACTCAACGTTAACTACAACCCTTGGTTTGTCAGACTGTTGTTGTAGCAATACCTCTAAGCTTGAACTATAGGCGTTAGCGTCTATCCTTTTTAGTCGATTGAAACCCGCTCCTTATCTCTAAGGTAGACAATTTAGAACTTCACCATCCAGATTCATTCCATTGTTCACGTAGATCTATCTTAATTATCTTGAATCTTAGAATCACTACCTAGACAAAAGGCAATCTCTCGATGCTCTTATATTGCCAAGACATGTTTTACCGAAACCCAAGGTGATCTCTCAATGCTCTTACAGTGTCAAGGTAAAATAATTAAACATTGAACAAATAATTCATGAGCAAAAACTTAATTCATCATTCATAAATAGAAAATAATTGTCTAGGCAACACAAAGATTAACACCAAGTAAGACAGTCATGGTGCTATAAAAAATCATCCAAGATGCAACGTTTAATACAACCCCAAACATATAAAAAAGTTAAGAACAAAGGAAGAATGACTCCCATAACTGGGGGCTCTGTCATGATAATTCTGATCAGCGCTGCGTCTGCCTTGGTGATCAGCCTCTCTCTAGACCTGATCAACGCTTTGCTACAGTCTGGCTATGGAGGACACCAAGGAAGGTTGGTTGGTGAATGGTGAGAAAATGCTGCAGTTGCTCTCTAACGTCTTAGGTAAAGCTCTTCTTTTTTCTTCCTTGCCTCCCTCTTTTGGTGGCTATGGCTAGTTATTTATAGGGAAGAATCTTCTAGGGTTTTGCATAATTAAAGATTCCTTAAATAACCGTCGTTTTCTTGTCCAGACTTAAAAAGGAAATGCAGCTGTCAGAATATTTAAGGCTTGCTTGCACGTGAAGGAGGTTATCCAGCTGGCGTGTGACATAGACAGTTTCGTCATACCCGCTTCAGACTCTTTAGATAAACATTGTCTTGGTGAGATAAATCTGCTCCTTACGTTCTTCTATGTTCTATTGGCCCTTGCAAATTATGTTGTCACGACTGAAATGTTCTTCCTCTGTAAGTTTCCTGTACATACACTGTCCATACAACCCTTTTTCCTCACCAGCATCAGTTAAACCACATAAATCTTGCCAAAGCAAAACTTATCCACCATAAACTAATATAACCTACATGCAACTAAATGCAACTAAAATGATGTGCATACTTTGTTTAGACGAGCAATAACTTAAGTAAAAAGACTAGAAATTGAGTCTTTTTACGGAGTTATCAAACCCACAAACTTAAGCTATTGCTTGTCCTCAAGCAATGTACAATAGCTATAAAAATTAAAATGTTAATGGCAAAGCAGTGTTAAGAAAAGCATTTGGTTTGATATTTCAGCCCTCAACAAAACTAGTTGACCTCAACATGTTCGACCGTCATATCAGTCAAGTCCCTTCCCTAGTTTTGATTCCTTGCTATTGTGTATGCATGATTGTAACCAATCTATGCATAAAGGTAAGTTGAAAACTTAAAGTAAGCGCTTCTGGTTTGTCAAGGCATCAAATTATTTATCTGGCTTAGTTTATACTCCTAGTTGTTTATCAACTTTTTATTTCTCTTCTCTTTTTTTAGGGGAGTCAGCTCATCACACCTACCTCCCATACTCTAGGTGAAAGGGAGAATGCCTTCCACCCCCAAGCTAGTCAGACAGAGTCATCCTGTGACTACTTTCATTAACTCATATGCCTCGCTACTCTTGATTTCTTATGGAGTTTTCTGTTTATGCCTTTGCATAGATGAGTACCCTTTTTTTCAAGTTTTAAACACTAGGGAGTTTTACCTTAACCTTACAATATTTTTGAAGTCTCGGCAATCAGAAAGTTATTTCCTAAAATTTTTACAGATTACCTTAAGTAGGGACAACCTACAATCGTGTTTGTAAGTTTAAAAGAATATAACCTAGGGTTGGTTCTCTTCCTTAGACAGTCTTAACAATAATTATGGCCTAGGCAATTAAATTATTCATTAATCATCGAACATCCTTAATTTATTCCAAACAATAATCTTAACTTGTGTATGTCATGACAACTAAAATTTTCAACCAATTATCATCCATTGCTTTTTAACAAAGTATGGAAAAATATGACATAATACCTCTCCCAAACTTGAGGGATGCATTGCCCTTAATGCATGAGAACTAAAACTACATGATGCTATATGCAAATGTGAAAAGTAAAAAAAAATGCAAACTTACTGTGGTGGGGTGGCTTGACTGGATGCCCTAGTTCGACGTCGTTTGGAAGGAGAGGGACTCTCTGAACTCGAGTCTACTACTGTTATCGTCAAGGGGGACAGCTAGAGTATACGACCTGTTGTTCGCTTGATGCGCTTCTTGCTGGTCGAGGCTCATGCTGGAGTTGGTTGTTCGACAATAGGAGTCGGTTGTGCAGGAACTGGTGCTGAACTTTGAGCTTCTTCTAAGACTGATGCTCCTTGACTGACAGGGGACTGAGTAGGACCATGATCGGGTTGCTTCGGGGGGGGTGAAAGCTTTATCGGAGAAGAAGTAAGGTGGGCTCTCTTGACTACTCTCGGAGGTTGAGAAAGATGAGGAGCTGAGGAACTCTTCGGTGTCGCCCTGGCCTTCCTTTGGGACAGGCGAGACATGAGTTTCCAGTGGTGGCACGTCTGTGGGTACTTATGGAGGGACCTATCGGGGGAGATTTGATGTCGAGGCGTGGAATGTGCTGCCTCCTGCATTATATTTGAGGATAACACTAGGGAAAGATGGTAGGTTGATGGTTGTGACCGAGAGCAACTCATTGAAAAAGGCGTTGAGTTGCGCGTCCCTTGCCTTGACATACTCGAAAAAGATCTTCATGTGATCCTCTAGGCACCATATCTTCTCACGTGTTTCTCGTGTGTACATAACCACTGCGACCATTCTTGTCGCGAAAACATATTTTCCTCCCCTCTCAAAAGCTTCATGTGGGGCGTTGTCATCGAAACTCATCAACTTGGGTAATTTCTTCTTGGTGATACCCTCATTAGATTTAATGAAATCCTCAAAGGGCTTCTTGGGGACCTTCTTTTTCTTGCACAAGGCGGTTATCAAGTTGGGAAACAATAAATTACCCTGGTTTCTTTTGGCACACTCGTGGATTTGTTCGAAGATGAGTTCTCTAACATTGATCTTCCTCTCGTATATTATTGAGTGCAAGAGCATCAATCTTTTCACGAGCACAGTTGTGTTTTGAGATGTTGGCATAAGTTTGCCCTTGAGAAAATGGTTCCACAATTTCACAATCGATTTAAGGGCTCGACGATCGATTCTCTTCCTCGTTGGGGGATTTCCTTCGAACATGGCCCACTCGAAGCATAAATATTCTAAAACTTCGCTGTATGTTTCCTGGTTTACCTCAGCCATAAATTTCTTGTACTGCTCCTTCACTTTCCCCAACATGAAGTATCTATTGAGTACTGAAGGGGAAAATCGAAGGAGCTTCCCTCAGACATAAACTGTGTGGATAGACGGGTCTTTGAGATGGGCATAGAACTCCCTCACCATCGCTGGTGCTATTGCTTTGGGATAATGAGAAAACTTCTCCCAATTGTGCTTCTTTATCACATCCATTACCTCCAGTCCAAATGACTCTTCATCCTCTGCTACAAACACGAACCCATATTCCAAATACACTTGTCCTTTTTAGAGGATTTTGAATTGTACTTCAGCTTCGGCTGTTTGGAAGTGCTCAAAGCTCAGTGTTGGGGCTAGCGTTTTCCTTGATCTGGCCATGGTACTTGGTTGGTATGGTGAAATCAGTGGTGGTGATGGGGAAGATTTTGTTGAGAGAAAGAAAAAGTTTCTTGCTTGGTAGAGAGAGAGAGGCACAATGAAGAAGAAGAAGGAGTTGGAGGTTTTTTTTTCTGAAAGTAATAGGTAGTTTCAGGGTAAATTTGTCCTTACACGAGGGGAAAATATTTTGCATCGAATGTGGGATATGTGGTTGGACGTAAAGTTGGGGAAAAGATTTCTTTCCCTCTTTAATTATGCTTCCTAGACTCTTACCCTAGGGTTTCATTTCTTTTCATGCATGCGCTAATTCCCCATGCTTCTACGTGTATTCTACAAGCCTGCAAATAATAAAGAAAATAAAACTAAACGGATAATGAAAGCATAAAATAACTGAATTTATTTATGTACATAATTCAAATTTTTGTTGCCTATGCAACAAATATTGTTAAAGTAAGTAAGGCAAACTCTTGGGCATCATGTGCCATCGAGGCCGGTTTGTTGCGTATGACTGGGGCTCCTTTGTACTCCTTCAGCCTCTGCTCGTTCACCTTTAAGATGGAACCATCATTCTGGTTTTAGATTTCTATTGCTCCATTGTTATGGACTTGATGTACGATGAGCGGTCCTGACCATCGTGATTTTAACTTGATTGGGAATAACTTGAGACGTGAATTGTAGAGAAACACTTGTTTTCCATAATGAAAATGCCTCAGCAATATTTTTCTGTCATGCCATCGTTTTGTTTTCTCTTTGTATAGGCGGGCATTTTCGTATGCGTGTACTCTGAATTCATCCATCTCGTTCAGTTCCAAGAGTCTTTTTTCTCCAGCAAGCGGAGCATCCATGTTTAACTTTTTGATGGCCTAATGGGCTTTGCGTTCATGTTCCACCGGTAGATGGCATTCATTTCAGTAGACCAGTTTGAATGGGGACATTCCCAACGATGTCTTGAATGCTGTGCAATAAGCCCATAATGATTCATCTAGCTTTGGTGACCAGTCCTTTTGACTTTGGTTGACCACTTTCTCAATGATCTATTTGATTTCTCGGTTAGACACTTCGGCTTGTCCATTAGTCTGAGGGTGATATGCCATAGCGATCTTATGTCAGACTCCATATCATTTCAGTGCCTTGGCGATCAATTTCTTATCAAAATGTGTGCCCTCATCACTAATGGTAGCTCTTGGTGTTCCAAATCATGTGAATATATTTTTGTGCAAAAAATTCAACACTGTCTTGGAATCATTTTTAGGTGTTACAATGATATCGACCCATTAGGATACATAATCTACGGCTAAGAGAATATAAAAATCTCCAAATGATGTGGGAAAGGGTCCCATGAAGTATATTCCCCAAACGTCGAAGAGTTCAACTTCCATAATATTTTGCCATGGCATCTCATTCCGTTTTGATATGTTCCCTATTTGTTGGCATCTATCACATGAATTATAGAATTCATGAGCATCCTTGAACACGGTTGACCAATAGAATCCGGATTGAAACACTTTCGCCGCTCTTCGTATTCCACCAAAGTTCCCTCTATACAGTGATGAGTGACATTGGTGTAGAATATCTTTCAGCTCTTCTCCTAGAATGCATCTGTGGATTATTTGGTCTCCACGTTGCTTGAATAGAAATGATTCATCCCAGTAGTAATATCGCACATCATGTCGAAACTTCTTTCAACCCTGGCTAGATAAATCAGGAGGAACAATACCACTAACAAGAAACTTAACTATGTCAGCATACCACAGAGCAGCTATGACAATTAATATTTTCTCATCAGGGAAATCCTCTTGAATTTCTATTATGTCATGACAATCATATTTGTTATCTAGCCTAGGCAAATGGTCTGCCACTTGATTTTTTGTACCCTTTCTATCCTTGATTTTTAAATCGAACTCTTGTAGTAATAATATCAATCGAATTAGCCTTGGCTTTTCATTTTTTTATTGATCAAATATTTAATTGCAGAATGATCTGTATGCACAATTACCTTAGTGCCTATTAGATATGGCCTAAACTTATCGAATGCAAACACTACTGCTAAGAGTTCTTTTTCAGTGGTGGTATAGTTTACTTATGCATCATTAAGAGTACGGCTTGCATAATTGATAACATGAAAGATTTTACTTTTTCGTTGCCCTAGCACTGCTCCGACTGCATAGTCATTAGTATCACACATGAGCTCAAAAGGGATAACGATTGGTGCTGCCGAGAGTTTCTTCTTCAAATCTGTAAAGGTATTCAAACAATCGTTAGTAAATTCAAATGAATGATTTTGTTGAAGCAAAAGACACAAGGTTTTAGAGATTTGATAAAAATCTTTTATGAACCGCCTGTTGAAGCCTGCATGTCAAAGAAAACTGTGTACACCTCTCACGTTGGTGGGTAGGGGAAGGTTTGCAATTACGTCCACTTTGGCTTTATTGACTTCAATGCCTCGACAAGAAATTTTGTGGCCTAACATTATTCCCTCTGTTACCATAAAATGGCATTTCTCTCAATTTAGTACTAGGTTGGGTTCTTCACATCGTTTCAATACCTTGGATAAATTGTCAAGACATCGGTCAAAATCATCACCTGAGATGGAGAAGTCATCCATAAATATTTCCATACATTTTTTGCCACATCTGAAAAGATTTCCATCATGCATCTTTGGAAGGTAGCTGGAACATTACATAGCCCAAACGACATTCGTCTAAATGTATATGAACTATAAGGGCATGAAAAAGTGGTTTTCTATTGATCCTCCGGTGCTATGGCTATTTGATTATATCCTGAGTATCCATCGAGTAAGCAATAAAATGCTTTTCCGCTAACCTATCATGCATTCGGTCAATAAAAGGGAGGGGAAAATGGTCTTTCTTTGTGGCCTTATTAAGCTTCCTGTAATCCATACATATGCGCCAGCCCATGACTATTATGGTGGTGAGAAGGTCATCATGTTCGCTTTTAACCACAGTCATACCACCATTCTTTGGCATAGACTGCACCGGGCTGACACATGAACTATATGATATAGGATAAATCACTCTCTCATCCAGCCATTTTATAATTGCTTTCATGACTACCTTCGTCATGATTGGATTGAGTCTTCTTTGGGGTTCCACCGAAGTACTATGACTATCTTCTAGATTGATCTTGTGCATGCATATGGTCAGACTAATTCCCCTCAAGTCAGCCATTGTCCATCCTAGGGCCTTTTTTTGTTGTGACAAAACATTCAACAAACTATTTTCCTGTTCGAAGATTAGATTGGCAGAGATTATTATTGGTAAAGTTTCATCAACTCCTAGGTATGCATACTTCAAATGTGATGGCAAGGTTTTAAGTTCCAATTTTGGTGCATGATGTAAAGATGACTTTGGAGAGTTAACTTCATCATAATCTAAGGGTTCGAATCTCATACATGATTTATTATGAAGAAGCCTCGATTTATCCTTTGTCTTTCCTCCGTATCTTGCATGTTGTCTTTTTTAGGGAACTCATTGTTCAGATTTCTGTCGTCAGGGCCATGATTCTTAGAATCGTTCTTTGAAAATAATTCGCATGGGCTAAAATTTTCTTGTTCAAGCATCTCGATTGTAGGGTCATGGTACAAAGTGTTGTATTCATCGAGCCTTAGAGATTCACCAAGTCCAAGGATTGTCTTTTCTTCTACTTTGTTAATGCATTGGCATTCCTCTGAATCATCCACATATTTCATGGAGTTGAATACATTGAGGGTGACGATTTGCTCTCCTACTCACATTATGAATTCTCCCTTTTCTCAATCTATTAGGATTCTTCCAGTGGCTAAGAAGGGTCGTCCCAGAATGATCGGTGTATTTTCATCATCTTCACAATCCAAGATGAGAAAATCAATTGGAAATATGAATTTGTCCACCTTTACTATAACGTCTTCTATTCTGCCCTTGGGCTGCACATAAGACCGAACGACTAGCTGTAGGATGATTGAGGTTGGACAGGCATGATACCCTTCTAGTTTCATAAATATGGATTTTGGTATCAAGTTTACACTTGATCCCAAATCAACAAGAGCTCATCCTATAAAGTCATTACCGATTGAACATGGTATTATAAAACTGCCAGGGTCTTTTTGTTTTGGTGGGAGTTTGCTTACTGCCGAATAGATTTCTGTTGTCGTGGCAACATGTTCTACCTTCCTTTTCTTCGTAACGATGTCTTGAGAAACTTGGCATAGGAAGGCATTTGCTCGATGGATTCAAGTAAAAGAACATTGATATACAGCTAGTCCAGAACATCAACAAATTTCTTGAACTGGATATCGTCATTATGCTTATTTAATCGTTGAGGGAATGGTGGTGGAGGTCTCACATCATCTGCTGTTGGAGCTGAAAAATATCTGGCCTTGTCTATGAATTACATGTTATCTGGACGATGCTTTTCTGAGCCTTCATTTCTTTCATTCTCTTCAGACGATTCATCTTTTTCCGCATTTTCAGCTCGATTCAATGGTTGTATTATGCCATGGCGAGGACTGTTTAGGTGTTCTCCCCCAAACTTGTCATTTTGATTGACTTGTTTTTTACTCCTTAGTATAAGTACACTGCATTGCTCCTTTCCATGATGTTTAGTGATCTCAGTATCACTGGGGAGATTTCCTTGTGGGCGAGAATGTAATGCCGTAGAAATTTGTCCCACTTGATTCTCTGATGCTCTTAGAGATGAACTATGGCTTTTCAAAAGTGTGGCTTAGCTTTGTAGCAAATTTCCTTGATTTTTAATTATTACAGAGTGTTCATTCATCAAGGTCTTTGTGGTGGCCATGAAGTCTTTTGTCGAGGCCATAAATTCCTGCAATGATACTTACAAGGAACTAGTATTGCTCCAGTAGTAGTTTCCCACAAAATTTATTGACTCATGGTTTTCCTGACATTCACTCTCATGATGGGTGCCGTGACAAAATATGTATGCTTTATTGGTTACCTTGATTTCTCTTATCTCATTAGGACGTTGCAAATTTTTTAACATATTAGTTATGGCAAAACGTTGGGCAGCTACCGAGTCTTTACCATCTAATTCATATACTCCAGTTGTTTTTCTGTCGGTTCCCAATCTTTTATTTGGGAATTGATAATCATTATTTGCTATCATGTCGAGAATGTCAAAGGCTTCCTCGGGTGATTTGTCCAGTAAGGTTTTATTTGCGGAGGCATCTAACATCATTCGAGTTGGTGCATTAACTCCGTTGTAAAACATCACCACTTGTTTCCAGTCATGAAATCCATGGTTGACACATTTACAAAGTAGACTTTTGTATCTATTCCAACATTCGTACATTGATTCATCATCTCCTTGGAGAAAACTTGCAATGTCATTGTGAAGTTGTGTATTCAATTTGGGCGGATTATATTGAAGTAAGAAACTCTTGTATAAGTCTGTCCATGACTCCATTAAGCCAGAAGGAACTCCTTTGAGCCAGAATCTTGCTCTATCGCGTAGGGAGTAAGGGAAAAGTTTTAGTTTAAGCACATCTTCATCGACTCCTTGTTGTCGAAACGAATCGCATACTTGAAGGAAAGCACGAACATGCTTTCTAGCATCCTCATTGGGTGAACCACCAAATTGGCCAATAGAGTTTAGCATATTAAACATCATCGGTTTAAGTTTGAAATGAGTTGCTTGTATTTCAGGTGCCACTATGCCTGGGTTGAGGTCATCGAGGATTGGGTTCAAATGATCTCATATTGCTCCTGGCCTTGCAACTTGAAGATAGATTACTACATCAGGTCCTAGATCTCCCATGTTGTCTTGCTTTTGAAGTTGGTTTAATTGTTCTCTGGTTCTTAGGCACATAGCGTTTGTTTGCTCAACTTCAGGGTCGAATAGTTCCAAAGGTTTACCAGTAGATCTCAGGGTCATGCAATAATAAAAACCTACAAAAGAAAATAGTAAACTATGTTAGACTAGATATATTTAAGGTGACAAGAAAAACTTGTTGTGGCGAATAAAAATTTAGTCAGTTGAAAATCCCGGCAACGGCGCCAAAAACTTGATCGCTTGTAAATGTATATGCTAAGGCAAGCAATTCTGTGAAAGTATACACAATTGATGCAAATGATATAGTAGTGAGTGAGTTATCGTCTCCTCAGGGATTGGTTTAGAAATTTATTCTCACCACAACTAGAACTAGTTGTCACACACTAATTCCTACTATCTTGTCAAACTAAAAAAGTAATATTAATAAAGCAAGAAAATAGTATAATGTGTGATTGCAGAAAAGTTTGGTCGAGGAAAATAAATATGCAGACTACTAAAACAAAACAAGGCAAAGTATGGATTTTAATATGATTTAAACAACCTCACATATTAAGACTTATCCTATAGCACTTATGCTAATCTTTTGTATTGACAACAATTACTCTAAGTCTCGAATGAATTATTATGACTTGCTTAAGTTACCCGACAGGATTATTAGGTGTTCTAGACAGTTGCTATGGCAATATAACTCAGCGTTAACTATAACCCTTCGTTTGTCAGACTGTTATTGTAGCAATATCTCTCAGCGTGAACTATAGGCGTTATCTATCATACCCTAGCGTCTATCCTTTTTAGTCGATTGAAACTCGCTCCTTATCTATAAGGTAGACAAGTTAGAACTTCACCATCTTGGATTCATTCTATTGGTCTCGTAGATCTATCTTAATTCTCTCGAATCTAAGAATCACTATTTAGATAAAAGGCGATCTCTCGATGCTCTTATATTGCCAAGACATGTTTTACCGAAACCCGAGGTGATATCTCAATGCTCTTACAGTTTCAAGGTAAAATAATTAAACAATGAACAAAATATTCATGAGTAAAAACATAATTCATAATTCATAAAAAAAAATAATTGTCGAGGCAACACAAAGAATAACACCAAGTAAGATAGTCATGGTGCTATAAAAAATATCCAAGATTCAAAGTTTAAAAAAACCCCAAACATATAAAGAAGTTAAGAACAAAGGAAGAACGACTCCCAAAACCGAGGGCTCTATCGTGACAATTATGATCAGTGTCGCGCTTGCCTTGATGATCAACCTCTCTCGAGACCTGATCACCACTCTGCTACAGTCTGGCTATGGAGGACACCAAGGAAGGTTGGTTGTTGAACGGTGAGAAAACACTGCAGTTGCTCACTCACGCATTAGGTAAAGTTCTTCTCTCTTCTTCCTTGCCTATCTCTTTTGGCGATTACTCCTGATTATTTATAGGGAAGAATCTCCTAGGGTTTTGTATAATTGGAGATTCCTTAAATAACCATTGCTTTCTTGTCCAGACTTAAAAAGGAAATAGGGCTATAAGGATATTTAAGGCTTGGTTGCACGTGAAGGAGGTCATCCAGCTGGCGTGTGACATAGGCGGTTTCGTCATACCCGCTTTAGACTCTTCAGATAAACCTTGCCTCTATGAGATAAATCTACTCCTTACGTTCTTCTATGTTCCATTGGCCCTTGCAAATTACGTTTTCACAACTAAAATGTTCTTCCTCTGTAAGTTTCCTAAACAACATTCCACACAACCCTTTCTCCTCAACAACATCAGTTAAACCACATAAATCTTGCTGAAGCAAAACTTATCCACCACAAACTAATATAACCTACATGTAACTAAAATGTTGTGCATACTTTGTTTAGACGAGCAATAACTTAAGTGAAAATACTAGAAATTGAGTCTTTTACGGAGTTATAAAAACCACAGTCATTTTTCTTCATACAAAAAAAGATCCTTTCTTGGATCGCATGTTGGGGAGTGCTTCAAGGAGTTTCTCTGATATGGTAATCTCAAGCGAGCTGATAGAGGCAACTATCAAGAGTAGAAAATCAATGTTGGAGAGAAGCGAGTATTTAAAAAGAGAGTCAATGAAGTAAATACCGCTACCACCTAAAATAAAGGATAGTCAAATAATGTCACATTTACTCAAACGAGGGTTGTTAGTGCGAAGTCTAATGCCAATAGAGGCGGGTATTGAGGACAAAGAAGGGAATAGGAAAAATTAATGTTCACACTAATTCTAGTGACTTACGCTGAGTTATATGCATCATATTTTAAGTCAAATATGGTTCATCTATACCATCTCAAACCACTTCAATCGCCTTATCTAAAATGGTATGATGCGAATGCACAGTGTGAATATCATGCTGATATTATCGGGCACTCAATTGAAAACTATGTGGCTTTCAAAAAGTTGGTTGATACCAGGATGTTGGAGTTCAATTCTCCCGATATCGCGAAGAATCCATTACCCAATCATGGAGGGCAAGGAATAAATGCCATACTGGAAGAGAGTAGGAGAAAGAGAAAGAAGCACGTGTCTAAAATCAAGTCACCACTCAAATGGGAATTTATGCAACTTGCATGTACTGGCTTGATTAATCAAAGCCTGATTTATGATCAGGATGAAAGTAAATTACTCTGCAAGTTTTACAAGGAGTAAAGACATGAGATTCAACATTGCCACAAATTCAGGGCTTTAATTCAATCAATGATGGATAACAAAGAGATTGAATTCTTTGAAAATGTTGAAGAAAATGATAGAAGGTGAAGTATGCTCATCAGAGTGCACTAAACCTGTATACGTGGTTAAGAAGCCAATCATTACTACTGTGAAGCCCAAAGTAGCAAATCTCATACCTGTCACTCTAAAAAATAGTGATATCTATCCTTTCTGCTTTTCATTCAAGGATTCATGCAGAGTACCGTGGAACTACGCCACTAATATCTCCATATCAGGGGAGGTGAAGACTGTGGAAGGGCCAAAAGTACTAAAGGAAGTAAAAGTAAGCACCCATGAGAATATTAAGGAACATGTCAAGGTGATTAGTGAAGTGGGGAACTTCACAAGAAGTGGTAGATGTTATTCTCCTCCTGACACATCAAAAGAGGCCGAGAAGACAACATGCAAGGCAAAAGCTCCACCACCTCAGAAGATATTCGAAGACGAGCCCCCGCCGAAGATTAATGAGCTTGTTAATAAATAAAATGCCTAAGAGTTATTAAAATATTTGAGACACAATGAATACAACGTAGCGGTGCAGCTGCACAAACAACAGGCATGTATTTGAGTTTTGGATTTGCTGATAAATTCAGAGGTGCACTGAAATGCTTTATTAAAAGTACTGAATCAAACCTTTGTACTAGAGGATATATCCATGAACAAACTAGATCGAATAATGAACCACATCACTATAGACAATTTATATTACTTTCACGGATGACGAGATCCCAGAAGGAGGCAGGGGATCTATAAAGGCTATAAACATTACCACCCATTGTAATGGCCATGTGTTACCTGGGTGTTTGATTGACAATGGGTCTGCACTCAACGTGATGTCGATGGCTACTCTGTAGAGGTTGTCGATATACGAGTCCCACATAAAAGTGTACCAGAACATCATTCAAGATTTTGATGATACATAGAGGGATGTTGTGCAGAAGATTGACGTCCTATTATTAACAGGTCCAGTCATTTACAACGTTGAGTTTGTAGTAATAGACATCAATCCCACTTAAATATTTTTTGAGAAGACCATGGATTCACTCAGTGGGAGTGATGACTTCATCCCTACACCAAAAATTGAAGTTTGTTGTTAATGGAGTACTGTTTAGTCTCGGGGCTGAGCAAGAGTTAATCGCTTTAGTAACTACAGGTTCTTCGTACATTGATCCAAATGAGAATGCTTTAGAGTTCTCTTTTCGTGCCTTAGAATTTGTAAATGCCATTTTCCTCGTCGAAGGGGCTAAATTTCCTTACCCTCACTTTTCGAAATATACGAAAATGGTTGTATGAGAAACTCTGGGAAGAGAAGAAAATTTTAAAAAAGGCTTTGGAAAATACTTGCAAGGGATCTTGTGTCCAAAACATGTGGTTATGAAAAGAGATCGTTTTGGATTCAAGCCCAACAGTCAACAGTGCCAAAAAAATGAAAAGAAGAGTAGATGCGAGAAAGGCTTAGTTGAGAGGAGAATATATCTCTTGGGAACCTATACCCCTCCCAGATATGAAATACATTTTCAAATATTAAGGAACGAATGATACTTAGCAATAATTAATGAGTACAATTAGAGAGGCGGAGATGATCACAGATGAAGAAATGTTCAATGATACCATGGAGGGTCTAAGAATTAATATGATTAGATAATCTAGTCAGCCATAGAAATATCTATGTGATTTTTTTTCATGACATGATGCATAAAGAGATTGAGGTGTATGTGGATAATATGATTGCTAAATCTCAGACCGAAGAAGATCATTTTGTAAATTGAGAAAGTTATTCCTAAGACTGAGGAAATGCCAGTTAATACTCAATCCAACAAAGTGCACTTTTGGAGTAACTTCGAGGAAGCTCATAGGCTTTGTGGTTAGTCGAAGAAGAATTAAAATTGATCCAGAAAAAGTAAAAGAAATTCAAAATCTTCATTCTTCTCGTACACAAAAGGAAGTTAGAGGGTTTTTGGGAAGATTGAATTACATTTCTAGATTCATTTCTTAGTTGAGTAATAAGTGTGACCCAATGTTTAAACTGCTCCGAAAGAATAATCTCGAATGTTGGAACGACAAATGTTAATAATCTCTGGAGCTAGCCAAGAAATATTTGTCAAGCACTCCTATCTTTGTAGCACATGTTTCTGGCAAAACATTAATTATCTACTTTACATTGTTTGAGAATTCAATGGGTTGTGTGATAGGACAACATGATGAGTATGGGAAGAAAGAAAGAGCGATCTATTACCTAAGCAAGAAATTCACTGATTGTGAATCAAGATATCTTTCAATTCAGAAGCTATGATATGCTTTGGTCTGGGCAACCCGAAGACTTCGACAATATATGTTGTATCATACTACATGGTTGATCTCCAAACTTGATCTATTGAAGTTCTTGATGGAATCTACAACCTTGACTAGAGAATGGCTCGATGGCAAATGTTATTGTCAGAATTTGACATTGTGTATGTGAGCCAAAAGACAATAAAGGGAAGTGTTATAGTAGGTTTCCTTGTAAGTCATGCCTCCGATGATTATGAACCCCTTAACTTTAATTTTTCAAGTGAAGATCAGATGTTTATCACAGTTGAAAAAGATAATGAAAATGACAAATCTTGAAAGCTCTATTTTGATGGAGCATATAATGCTTCGGGATGAGGAATTGGGGAAATGCTAATTTCTCCAGAAAATATATATTATACGCTCACTAGTAGACTAAAATTCTTTTGCACAAAAAATATGGAAAAATATGAAGCTTGTGTCATGGGTTTAATAGCAACCTTAGGAAGAGGAATAAAAACGATTAAAGTATACGGAGATTCTGTGTTGGCGGTTTATCGGCTGTGAGGTGAATAGGAGACAAATGATTCAAAATTAGTTGAATATTAAAATTTTATCCTTGAATTGATCAAGGAATTTGAAAAGATCACATTAACTTATCTCCCAGAAAAGAGAATCAGATGGCAGATGTTTTTGCCACTTTGGCTGCGATGTTTCAGGAAAGTAAAAGGGCGAATATGATGCCAATCCTAATGCAAGTGTACAAGATTCTAGTGCACTGTTATAGCCTGGAAGAGGAGACAGATGGTCATCCATGGTACCATGAAATTTTTCAATACGTTATGTATCAGACATACCCGCAACAAGCATCTGAGGTAGAAAACAAATGATTAGAATGATGGCTGAATGATATATACTTGATGGGGAAATTCAGTATAAAAGAGGTAGAGATGAAGTCTTGTTGAGGTATGTTGATGCTAGAGAAGCTAAAAGTATTGTTGAAGAAATGTATAATGGAATATGTGGAACACATGCAAATGGTCTTTCTATGGCCAGAACAATTATGAGATATGGATATTATTGGTTCACCATGGAGAGAGATTGCATAGAACATGCCAGAAAATGCCATAAGTGTCAGATCTACGCAGATAAGATTCATGCTCCTCTTTTATCGTGAACGTATGACTACACCATGGTCATTCTTGATGTGGGGCATGGATGTCATTGGGGCAATTTCTCCAAAGGCTTCAAATGGTCATCATTTCATCTTGGTGGCTATCAATTATTTCACTAAATGGGTAGAGGTTGCTTCCTACGCCAGTATTACAAGATTAACAGTGTGCAATTTTATCAAGAAAGAGATGATTTTCCGAAATGGGTTGTGAGATAGAATTATTAAAGACAATGCCACTAATCTGAATAATGAGATGATGACAGGTTTTGTAAGCAGTTCAAAATAAAACACCATAAGTAAGTTACCTACCATCCAATAATGAATGGGGAGGCAGAGGCAGTAAACAAGAACATAAATAATATCATCTCAAAAGCTATCGATACCTATAAACTTCGATTGGGCAATTCAGTTTTCTTTGGTTTATGGAGTGGAAGCACTATTACCTATTGAAGTTAAAATTTCGTCCCTTTTGATTTTGAAAGAAGTGGAGTTGGATGAATTTGAGTGGGATCAAGTTCGAAATGATCAGTTAAACCTTATTGAATAGAAGAGATTGAAGGCTATCTGTCATGGTCAGATGTATAGAAGCATATGATATGAGCTCATAACAAGAAAGTTTATCCAAGAGAATTATGAAAGGGTGATCTATATCTTAAAAAGATCTTACCAATTCATAGGGACTTCCGTGGGAAGTGGATGCCTAATTGGGAAGGGTCATATGTTATCAAAAATGCCTTTTCTGGAGGAGCATTAATTTTGGCAGAATTGGATGGAGAAGTGTTAAGAAATCTAATAAACTCATATTTTGTCAAGAAATATTATGCTTGAAAAAGAAAAAGAAAAAAAGAAAAGAAAATGAAAATGAGGGTTCAAGATGAAAACCCGCAAAGGGCGTCTTGAAACCAAAGAAAGGATTTGGGTTAAAAACCAAAAAGGAGGCTCAAATGCATGTTGATAGTAGGCATCTGGAAATTTATACCCTCTCGAGAGTCTGATATTTTGGGAGAAGCTTCACATATATAGGCGTTTTGAAAACGTTTGAGGTCTTCTAAACACAGCCTTACATCAGCGCTATAGAGTTGATTAGTGCAAGAACTTTCCTGCTAGTAATGGTTGGAAGAATTTGCACTTTGTTTCTTGATTTTATATCCTTTCTAAGATTGTCACGACTTTATAAAAATTCTAAATTTTCATAAATAAAATTGCATTTCTTTTAATATAAGCTTTTGCTACTAGTATTTCTTTTATTTTTTAACCATCTTTCGAGTGAATTAATAAGGTGAATATAAAAAACATAAGATTTTTTGGTATTACTTTGAGCTAATCTTTGAAGCACAGGAATCTAAGGTAATTCAAGACCTCAACACCCGTGTTTAGTGATGTAGAGTGTACATTGAGCCTATTAAATAAGAATTTTTGTGAGCCTAACATTTGGGATGGAGAATCAATTTTGACATTTCAGTTCTCATTGAAGCATTTCTATCTGAGAATATAAAAGATAGTTGTTGCAAAAGAAGAGAAAATGAAAGGCAGAAAAGTAGAAAGAAGAAAAAACCAAAGTGAAAATCTGAAAGAGCTTTTTGAGGAAGAGGAATCTGAAGTGAAAACATGAAAGGACACTTTATAGCAAATATGAGGAAATAATATGAAAGAAGGCATGGTAGGGGTTGATTCCAAACATGATATGAAATCATGAAGCCATGAGCTAAAATCTTACAGGGATCATGAAGATGAAGATTGAGAAAAGAAGATGAGATGGATGCCTACTAGAGAGTGGAAATTTTGGTCCTAATATATTTGACATCATACATTCATGTTTAAGCATATAAATAGGAGCATGCATGTTTGTTCATTCATTCCAAATTCTTTAAATTTTTTTTACAGGGATGGTGATGTTTCCAAAAAAGACATTCTTCACCAGGAGTTGGAGTTCGACGAAGAACTCAACATATTCGCATTGTTACATTTTTCATAAACTTGTTGGAGGTTAAAGAAGTTCATATAGGAGAAATTGTTCGATTCTGACGTTCATTTCTGTACTTGATTTCATCACAAAAAGATATGGATCAATACCAACCTTTTGCTTGATTCTTTACAGAAGGAGTTGGATCAGAGTAATTTCATCTTGCTCGATTCTATCATAGAAGGAGATAGATCAGCTTTGACATTTTGTTTGATTCTCCAAAGAAGGAGTTGGGTCAACAGCGTCATTCCGCTCGATTCTTCACAGAAGGAGTTAAATCAGCGTAATTATATCTTGTTCGATTCTATCACATAAGGAGAATGAGTTGGATCAGTGAAAACCGCTCGCTTGGTTCTTCACAAAAGTATTTGAATCAACATCAATCCGGTGCTTGTTTCTTCACGGAAGGAGTTGAAGTAGCATCATCATTTTGCTCGACACCATCACAAACAGAGGTGGGTCAGCTTCGTCATTTTACTTGATTCTTCACAGAAAGAGTTGGATCAACATTATGTTTTTGCTCGATTTCATCACGAAAGGAGTTGAATGATCATTTATGTAGGGTTCATATTAGAATAATCCGGAGCTCGTGGTTTTCATTTAGTTGGATAAAATTTGTGCTTCTTGTCTTTGTTTCATTCCCATTTCACGACAATGAGCAAAGAGGGGCATTTGTCTTCACTCATTTTATACGGGTGGTGAACGTGGCATTTTAATATATAGTATATAATAAATATGTGGGCATATGTATAATATATAGTGTGTACATATAGTATAGTTTAAGTATTAAATGCATTATATCATATAGTTTCATTTTTGCATAAGGTAGTGTGCATATTATATAGTTGCATATATTAGGTATTATAGTATATTAATGGTTACATTGCATAATATTACTATTTTAGTTTCATTTTCATAAATATAATTACATGTGTTATATATTAAATAATAATAGATGCATGCCATGTTGCATATCACAAAGTTTCATGTTGCAAATAATAATTGCATGCCATCTTAGATAGTTAGTATGTTACATGTCATATAGTTTCATTTGCATAATTAGTATTATATAGTTGCATGATAGGTTAGTCCATATTAATACCTCATTTATTTTGCTGTTATAAATAAATAATAAAAAAACCCAAAAAACAAGTCCATTTGCATTAAATAGTCCATTACATTAGTTTTACATAGGCCCAATATAAGACCATTTTTTATTACAAATATATGCATTAATTAATAAATAAAATAAAAAACAAAAAAAATCCTAATGCTAAACTCTTAGCTGCTAGTTTTTGCTTTATATTGGGGGTAAATTGTTTTGAAAAGTCAAGGTGACAAGATATTAATTAGCCCAACTTTTTAGGATGCTTACATCACATATCCATGTCTAAAAGAAAAAACAAATCTCAACCATTGATTGGCCTTGATCTTATGGTTGTGGAAGCTTCAATCCAAGTCCAACAAGCACAAGTTGATGAAGACCCTTGAATGGAAAGATTGATCCAATGGCTCACACAATGCCATGCCATCAATCCATGGCTACGAAGCACAAAGTAATCTAAGCCATTGGATAAAAAATATATCCAATGGCCAAGATGTTGTCTTCTAAAAAAAGGCCCAAGCATCACCAACGTCCACCGGTCGGGAAGAGCATGTAGGCACATCGCCGACGTGTCATCTTCCCGGTGAGCCACCGCTGCTCCACCGCCGTCCGTCGTCGTTTCCAGTTGTGTTCAAAGAATGCAAAAAATTAAAAAAATTAAAAAAAATAATAGCTTCTAAATGTTCTAGAATTCAAAGCCATTGTAACTGTTTCTTAACGGTTTTGAGCGAGAGTCATTAATCTGAGATCGAGATCAAAATAAACAATATAATAGTCTTCCATTCATTATCATTAAACACAAGGTTTAGCAAGCCAAAGCAACTGTCAAGAACTTAAACACTCACTACAAAGGAAAGTACTAGGAGAGGAGAGGAGGTTTTACCTTGTTTGGAGGAAGCCATCATCACCTTAGGAGGCTCGGTTTTGCTAATAGAGGTGAGGTTCACTTATTTTTTCTATATTTTGCATTTTTTGACCTTGGTTTTATGGTGGTTGATGGTCTACGAAGGTCGGTGGTCGACCGGAGTGTTCGACCGGCGTTAGTTTGGTGGAGTGATAGGCGACCATCATCAGTTTGGTTAGTAGGTTGGGTGTTTGGATAGTGGTTTTAGGTTTTGGAAGAATGAAGAATATTTGGGTGTTCTTGGGATTTAAGGATGATAATGTTTTATTATTTTGAATAAAACATGAGAAATAACTTTTTTAATTCTGATTAGTGGGTTAGTTTATTCATTAATTGGAAATATATGAATATTGTGCATCTCTCTAAAATTTTTAAATATTTTAGGGAATAAAAGGATCATTAATTAAATAAATATTCGAATTATGACAAATTGATAATTGAAGGTACCAATTTTGGACGTTGTGGTGGTGTTAATCCTTCTGCAAACGTAATCGAATCTTGAACGAGAAATCTTTAAAACATAGACCAAATCACGTTGTTTTAAATTTTTTATTTAAAAATATGTATCTCAGGTTTTCAACCTACATAATTCTAAAGGTTGATGGCAACTCGAAGCATTTTTAAGTCTTTCCTAAAAATTTGATTTTTAATTTTGAAATTCTAATTTATTCCGAATATTAACGTTTTCGAGGAAAAAGTCATCATGTCAGAACACCAGAAAGAATCATTTCAAATAATACCTTGAATCTGAACAATGACTTAATAAAGGAAGTCTGCACGAAAAAAACTTGTAACATATAGAAACTGACACAAGAAATTACCTTTTTCTCTGCTTACTTCAGAATAAGTTTGATCATTTGAATTTGATTGAAGAGAAAAGATTGAGAGCCATCTGCCATGGCCAGATGTATTAAAAAAGGTTTATACGAGCTTACGACAAGAAGGTCATACCTCGAGAATTTCACGAAGGGGATCTAGTGTTAAAAAAGATCATGCCTATGCAAAAAGAGTTTCGAGGGAAATGGATGTTAAATTGGAAAGGTCCTTATGTTGTAAAAAAGGCATTTTCTAGAGGAGCATTCGTTCTAACTGAAATGGATGGAGAAGAACATCATAATTTTGTGAATTTTTATTCAATCAAACCATATTAAAGCTAAAAAAGGGTTCAAGATGAAAACTCAAAATAGGCATCTGGAAACCAAATGAGGATTCGAATTGAAAATCTATAATAGACGGGTCGAATATCCATGTTTAGGCTTTTAAATGGTGGATTCCCTCGAAAGCCTAACAGTTAAGGGACAATCTATCATACTCAATTATTGAAAAAGGAGTTCATGCAAATCAAAGAAATCAGTCATAGCCTAACTCTACCTTCCCAAAAAAAGAGATCAAATAAATCCCAATTAGAAGATGTACTAAATGAGATTCCATTCAAATCAAATTTTCTCAAAGAGAAAGTCAACCTTTGTTTAAAAAGCCAACCATGCAAGATAAATTGTTCCTCTGGGTAGATCAAGAAAAACAAGTTAAGAATAAAACTTGGTAGGAGGATAGGAAGGTAACAACAGTCAAAGACCAAGTAATGACAACACAAAAATCTCGCATATCACGATCAAGATTTATTCACCAATAACAGATGAAGTCCAAAATGCCAGGATTGAGCTGTGCATAATTATTCATACATGTCATGTTAAACTGCATTTAGATAATCTTTAGGGCATATTGCAGACATGAGATCATAGCATATGACCTTTTTGAACAGGATTTAAAGATTTATCTCATTAATAAGATAACAAATCAATCATTGGCAACTATGACTAGATCTCCTCAATGAGAAGGAGAAATGTCATCATTAGATTTGACACCAAGCAATGATTAACTCTCCTCAACACGAAGGAGCAATGCCGCTGTCAATGGAAAAATACCTCGAGGCAGTCATATTTCCTCAACGCGAAGGAACAATATTGTCTCAAATATGCCATCGTTCGAACGCGACTAGATATCCTGAACATGAAGGAACAATGTCCTCTTCAGAGTTCAAATCTATGGATAAAGGACTCAATTCCCAATTCTCAGTAAATCTAAGGCCGGACAAAATAGTGTCTTTAAATCTTTGCCATATTCTCATCATATGACAATAGGCAAAGAGGGGAAGATGTAAAAACTATTTTTTGTCCAGGTTTTATTTTATATATTATTATTAATTAATAATAAATTAGTTAATGTTAATTGTTATAATAGATCAATGGCCCAGATGTATAAAAATTTAGGGTTTTACCCTAACTTGTTACCAGTTGATGCTGTTAGAAAAGAGGGACCGTCTGATGGAGCAAGTGTGGTGCACACGCCAACCCTTTGAATTCTCTATCGTGTAAACCATCTCCGATGATTCCCAAGCCATCGCCGTCATCATATCTGACAAAACAATGAATCAAAAATCAACCAAAATCTAAAACCCATTAAAATTGAGTTAAATCTTGAAAATCTGGGATATAATCTTCTCAAGTGTAGGGAAATCATTCCCCTACCAAGGAGCTCACTGTTTTCACCCAAAAATCACAATAAAATCGACATGAAAAAACCAAAAATGGGGGAACCAATCCAAAAAGAAGATTTTATCAGTAACATATTCGAATAGTAGAGAAAGAACCTTCGAATTGAAACAAAAAACCATTTTCAAACAAAAGAATCAACAGCCAAAAACCACAACAACCATTCGAGAATAACCGAAAACAACAACGAAAAAGAAAAAAAGGGAAAATCTTACCTTCTCTTCGAAAGCTCTCGTCGAGCCTTTGCCAGAAAAAAGGGGCCTTCAGTTTTCAAAGGTAATCATCTTTAAGCCTATTCGTTATAAAGTTGTTTAGGGAATATTGGTTAGTTTCTTTTGGGTTTGGCTTACCATTCGTCGGTGCTGGTCTTCGGCCGTGGGGGGAGTGGCCACGCCCGTGGGGGAGTGGCCACGCAAACGATGATTGTGGGGTTATTTTCCCTTCCTGTCCCCCATTGAAGAAGAAAAGAGAGAGAGGGTTTTAGGGAAGAACGACGGAAAGGGGGTGTGCAAAATGAAATTAGGCTTTATAAACCTAAAATATGCTTTATAACCACCCAACGAAATGATGTCGTTTTGGTGCTAGAGTTCCATGCGTTTAGCACGTGGGTTAATCACACGAGGAGGGTTCAAGTTTTGTAAGAGTTACATTTTGGTCACTGAATGAAATTATTTTCTCTTGATTCGAGCCTTGAATTTCTCTGTATTTGCATTTTAGTCATTATCTGCCCCTTAATATATATTTGGTTTAATATCTATTTAGGTTGATGATTTATGATTCCATTTATTTTTTATCTTTGTAAGTATATTAGTGAATTTATTTATATTTATGATCTGGTTTTTAAACTTTCTTGTATTTTATTTTAGTCCTTAAGCACTATTTTAGAAGATAAATGTTTATCTTAGATTTTAATTTGAGTTCATTTTGCTCACGGTTTTTGTTTTCTAAGTGAGATTTCATGGGCTTACTACATATTTAAACTTTATTATTGTGTCTCGTTTATGATTTTGTTCTTTAATGTTTAGCTTTATTTTTGTCCTTATTATTATTTTTTTAAATTATTTAATTATTGCATAATTTTATTTTGTTTCTTTCCATTTTTACCATGTATTTAATATTATAAATGTTTTATTATTATTATTATTATTATTATTATTATTATTATTATTATTATTATTATAGCATATTATATATGTATATATTCATTTAGTATTTCTTAACCTTTGTATATTGCTAAGTTTATTTATGTCATTTTAGCTTATAAAACACCCACTTGTCAATATGTTTTTATATCTTTTATATAGGTGATACTAATTTGCTCTAATTGTTTCACTCGAATATTTTCAAGAATATTTATCGTCGAATGGTAGTCGAAAGCACTGCTTGATCGAAGTAGTGCGGTCCAATACAACATCGAACGAAAAGTGAACCTGAAATAAATCGAGCTTGTTTAGGTAAAAAATAATAATTAATTCATTCTTTTATTTTATTAATAACAATTTTTTTAATGGCATGTTATGCATTTTATGCAATCTTTGATATTCAATTTATATTTGATTTTGTGATTCGCTTGACAATATTGAGGAAGGGACATTTCTCGTATAGAGGAGAAATAGATAGATTAGCCTTCCCATTGGAGGATGTGCAAATCCTATGATTTTTTCTCAAATTAAGGGGTGTTCCTTAATAAATAATTAGAGATAAATTAATCAATATTCAATAAAAGGATCATACTTTAGTTTCAAAGCAAATTTACCATTTCCACCATTACGAAAATGTATAAACGACTAGATACCAATTTTGAGCGTTGTGGGAGTGCTAATTCTTCCCCATGCTTAATCGATTTCCGAACCTAAAATGAATCTTTGTCAAACGCAAACCAATTTTTGTCATAAAAATAATTTTTCTTAAAATTATTTTAAAAGACGTTTTTAGGTATTCGACCCACCTAATTTAAAGTTTGATGGTGATTCCAACTCAAATTAATCCGATTAAATCAAAATTTCAAAATTTTCTAAAATAAATCATAAATTAAGGTTTTTATTTAAAATTGAGAAACATCTTTGTTTTTTTAAATTTTACGACAATATTTTTTTTTGAAAAATGAACAAATCTTGGACTTGTTAAGATATGAGTGAACTCATATCACACAACTAACCCCTTTCATCCTCCAAAGTCCTTGATAAATCAACAAATACATTTGTGAGATATATATAGTCAAAACACATTAGGATTCTAATAATGTATTAGAAAGACAATCCAAAAACTTTCATAGAATATTGCTTCTTCTTCTCATTTACATAAGTAATTTCATTAGGTTTATCTCAATATAAACCATTTAAATTAGAGTTATAAAATTATAGGATTTTTTTGTGGGCTCAATCTCACAATAAAAATGAGTGAACTCTTTAAGTTCATTGCCCAAACTCTTGGATAAAAACTCATTAGGAATATAAACCCAACATCTTTTATAGCTAAATTCGATAAGTCCTTTTAAAAAAGGATCACCCAAACTCTTTGGATAAATTCATTAAGAGTAATAAAACTCAAATTTTCTATCGCTAAGTTCATCTAGTTATTCTCATTAGAATCATTTAGACATTTGGGTTATGGATCCATTAAAGGTATATATTCATCTAAAAAATAGTAAATTCATGAAGTCTTTCTCAGTAAGACCATTCAAAACCTCATGAGATAAAAAAATAAAACACGGACTTAAAGGATTGATCTGTGATAACACTCTAAGAATTACATGAGAAGTTGATTTAGTAATAGAGACATTATTGAGCAATAAACACAGAACTTCTACTCAAAGTCAAAAATTAAATCAAACAATAGATTCATCAACAGAAAACTCATGTAGACGTACAAATATTAAGGCTAACAACCGAATGCTTCAAAATAGTTATAAGATTCAGATTTCTCAAAATGCAGAGTCCTATCATTTACCGATACGATAATTTTTCAAGAAACCAAATAGATTTTAAGAATCCTTCACGAATTAATGAGTATAACAGACAGTGACAAACAAGGAAAAAAAACACTTTCCAATAAAAATATTCAAAGCAATAGATGCATCCGATCATAACAAAAAAAACCTACCTCATCCAATCAAAAAACAATAACAATGAACTGTTGCACACGAAGTCCAAAAAAATTATTATGTTGTTCTAAAGAGAAAAAGAAGGTAAGAGAAATAATAAACCTGGATTAGAGATTGAAGTGTAGAGTGATCCAAACTTCTAAAAAAATGATTTTTTTCCTATAGATAAACCCCAGCGAAAATTTTAGAGTGAGATATACGACGTGATATGATGATTATCAATTATACATATATTTGAAAAATAATAAATTCTATAAATTGTGTTGAGAAAATATTTGTTTTACTTTATTTTTATCTCATTAATTGTGTGCCTTTTATCGTAGGCACTAGAGGTGAGATATGTTCAATCGATTGTGTATTTTTATTATTCATTCTGCATTATTATCATCAAGAAAATAAAGGAAACATGTGATCTTCCTCTCCAATAAATTGGCGTTCAAAACAAATATAAATCAAGAATGATAAAAGAAATCCATGCAACAAGCCAAAAGTGTACCCAATTGACCCACCCCAATATGGTTAACAATCCTAGATGTTGGAATTTAGGTTGTTTAAAATACATTTGCGACTGAATTGGACTTGAATGGCATCCTTATGCTCGTGCTCCTAAATTGCAAATAATATCCATGAAAGTAAATTTTACTCTCTTTTGGTTATTAAATAACAAAATAAGTGAAGATAAACAGAACTCTTTTAGTCACATACTTTCAAATGCAGTCCATGTTGTCGTTTGATATCACAAATAGATCATAGAGCAGGAAAATGGAAAACAACAGCTATTTTATCTAAAAGGTGTCATCATAAAACTATAATAATGAAACTGTTTTGCCCTGAAAAAAGACGACAGCTGGTTGTCTCAATCACTCCATCCATCCCTTTGGCTTTACTACCTTAACTACTAATAGACCTTTTTTTTCTTCTGCTGCAAATGACACTGTTAAAGTCTCTTTTATAACATTAAAGAGAGATTTTCCATCAATATAAATGAAAGAGTTATACCGTGAGGCATACTGTTATAAAAAGACGTTATCGATTTTATTATTATTATTTTTAAAAAATTAGTAAAATATTCTTAAAACATTATTATTTCTATCTAAAACATTAATTTTTTTTAATATTTTTGATAAAATGTCTAATAATAACAAAACCGGTAGTATTTTAACGTATATGTTAACAAAACAGTAAAACACCCAATAATAATAAAATTGTTAGAAATAGTAATGTTTCAGGTAATTTTTTACCAATTTTATTAAAAAAAATAATAAAACCGATAATATTTTTATTTAACTATATATTAAAATTGTTACACGTGAAACTTTCCTCATATAAATACACTTTTCCCGAGTCTCATTAATAACCCTTTGAAGATGACCCGAGTCTCATTAGTAACGATTTTGGATATGCAAGAAACGATTCTCAACAACTCTTTATGGTGAAAGTGTTAGTAAATTAAAACCGTAAATAGAGGCGTTACTGTTGATAGGACAAAAAGATAAATTAATCGCAAAGGTATTAGCAAATTGTGTCCTGATAAATTATTGTCTTGAAAATAAATTTATCTTGTTGACGTAATCGTTGTACTAGGTGATGTGATTAATTTTTTTACTTTAAGAAAATATATTGTGGGATGATTTTAAATAGTTGCTGCAATAAAGGGCTATGATAGTCCAAAATAATGTTGGATAAAAGTCGTAAGAGATGCAATTAATGTTGGATAAAAGCTGTAATAGTTGGATAATCATGCCCATAAACGTTTTCAGGTTTAGAAAATTCTTGAAGATTTTCTTTTAAAAAATAATACGTGTAACACGTGTTGAAGACATATAATTACACGAACATGAACACGAGTCTAGTCAATCGGACAACAAAACCAACGCGCATGTGCAAAGATCTTGTAACTCTACACTCAACAAGGAAGGTAAAGAAAGGATTCTTATATACTCATCTAAAAGCTTTTTCTTACCCAGTTTGAAATTTGCATGCCTTTGATTTCTATAAGTATCACCAATATTATCCCATTAATGTGAGATTTTTTTTTGAAATTTGAGTATCATTTTGATTAAAACGTAAGAAGAGCAATAGCAAGATTAGCATCTTATGCACTAGTGAATGTATCTTGAACTAGTACATAGTGAAATGAGTAATTTTTTTTTTTGAAAAATGATCAAATCTTGAACTTATTTAGATATTGATGAACTCATATCACACGATTAACCTTCTTATCCACCAAAGTCCTCGATAAATCAACAAATATATGTGTGAGATATATATAGCCAAAACATCTCAAGATTCTAATAAATGTATTAGGACAATCCAACATCTTTAATAGAGTATAACTATTTCTTGTCATTTACGTAAGTAAATTCATTAGCTTTATCTCAATATAAACCATTTGAATTAGAGTTATAAAATTATTAATATCTTTTCTATGGGCTCAATCTCTCAATAAAAATGAGTGAATTCTTCAAGTTCATTTATTAAATACGATATTTCTAGCGAAGAAATGGACGTTCAATACAAATATGAATAAAGAATGATGAAATAAATTCCATGCAACAAGCAAAAAGTATATCCAATTGGCCCACCCCAATGTGGTTAACAATCTCAAATGTTGGAATTGAGGTTGTTTAAAATACATTTGCAATCGTATTAGACTTGAATGTCATCCTTATGTTCGTTCTCTTAAAGTGAAGATTGCATCCATGAAAGCAAATTTTACTCTCTTTTCTTATTAGATAACAAAATAAATAAAGATAAACAAAGCTCCATTAGCCACATGCTTTCAAGATGCACGCCATCTTGTCGTTTGATATTATAAATAGATCATAGAGAAGGAAAATGAGAAACAACTATTCACCTACAAGGTGTCATCATAAAACTATAATAATGAAAATGCCTTGCCATAAAAAAAGACGGCAGCTGGTTGTCTCAATCACTCCATCCATCCCTTTGGCCTTTACGGCCTTACCTACTAATAGTCCCTCTTTTTCTTCAGATGGAAATGATACTATCAATATCTCATTTATAATATGAAAAAGAGAGTTCCCATCAATATAAATGACACTTTTCTCGAGTAACATGACTCTAGTTCTGGCAATGGTGATTGGCTTGGGATTGTTTGTTCGAACGATTTGGATATGTAAGAAACTATTGTCAGCAACTTTTGACGGTGTGAGTGTTGGTAAAATTAGTACCGTAAAAGGGGAAGTTCTGCTGTGAGCGGTTAAAATACGATTAAAAAATGGTGTGACTGGTTAAACAAGTGACCGGTTAAAATCGATACCGAAAATGTTATATAATTTAACCTGAAATATTATTTGAGTTGATAATAAAAACAGTTATAACCGGTTATGTTATCGTCCTATGTAAAATGCACCAAAAAAATATAGACGATAACATAACCGGTTAATTACTGGAAACATTATCAAGCATAATAACATATTAGGTAGAGCTTATATAACGTAATAGGTAGCAACTTTTTAAAGACGACGGAGCTTTGGAAACCCGATGATAACAAAATAGGTTAATTACTTAATTTGTTATTAGTATTATAAACATATTAGGTAGCGCCTAAAATGTTACCAAAGTTTAAGCTGATGGAGCCTTAGAAATTCGACGATAACATAACCGGTTAATTACTGGAAACATTATAAACCATAATAACATAATAGGTAACGAGTATGTAATGTAATAGGTAAAGCATTATTAAAGCTGACGGGGTCTTAGAAAATATGATGATAATAAAATAGGTTAATTACTTAATTTGTTATCACTATTAACGCCTAAAAAGTTAACAAAGTTTAAGCTGATGGAGCCTTAGAAATTCGACAATAACATAACCGATTAATTACTTGATTTGTTATCAAGCTTTATCAACATATTACCATGTACATTGTTTACTCATATTATCATGATATCGATTGACTTTAACCATTTTCATTGGAAATTAATCTATTACTTTAAAGTAATAGGTTTCGAAATTATAAGTATCGAATATATATGTGTGTGTGTGTGTGTGTGTATCGATACATTGTACGTGCATATTGTTTGAGCCTTTAAGTGGAATTAACCAAAGTTAAAGCTGATGGAGCCTTAGAACCGAGATAACATAATTGGTTAATTACTTGATTTGTTATCAAGCTTTATCAACATATTACCCTGTACATTGTTTACTCATATTATCATGATACCGATTGACTTTAACCGTTTTCATTGTCAATTAACCTATTACTTAAAAGTAATATGTTTCAGAATTATAAGTATGTAATATATATATATGTGTGTGTGTGTGTGTATCGATACATTTTGCGTGCATATTGTTTGAGCCTTTATGTGGAATTAAATAATAAGTATCAAGACCGATATAACAAAGTATTGATACATATATAAAAGTTTACGCTATTATCATTATACCGATATAATTTTACCGTGTACCTTGTAAATTTAACTACTACTTCTACAAAGCTTACTTTGATATATTGGTTATCAGCATGTTGGATTTACACATAAAGACATCTACAAAGCACATGAAAGAGGTAAAACAAAGGAAATAGTCGATGGGGTGTTAATGCACTAATTATTTACTTTTAACTGGTACTTGGAGTATTGATACTTTGACCTTTCCATATGTTCCCTTGTATCATGTACTTGAACTTTGCCAAACAATATGTAGAATAGAGTCTCCCGCAAGTCGTGGCCGGATTCAGTTATGTAGTTAGGATTATCCAGGTTAATCATGTTGATTGCATAGCTAATAAAACCCCCTTGCAGGGTCTAAATGGTAAGCTACGAATTGGTAATACAAGCTTTATTTAAGGGTTTAGGGATTGAACCCCTGCCACGTAAGGAGTGTATGATTGAACATTACATACAATAGTTGTATTCAGTTCTTGAAGAATTGTTATTCATTGTATATAAGGATAGTTGTAATGATATCCGTTCACGTTTCGAAACCGATAAGTATCATGCATGCAGTACCCTGTATCCTGGAGGCAGAGGAAGAAATCTGGCACTCAGTAGAACCTACTGAATGAAGGGATTTGCACATAACTGTGAACATTTTATGGGAAACCCTAAGTATGGGTTACCCCATAATCTCTATTATAGGATTTTAGCAGAGTACTTGGGGTTTCCAATCAAATAATCGTAGTTGTGTGCAAATCCTATCATTCAACTGGTTCTCTTGAGCAATATAGGCATATTGGAAAAGTTGATTCTAGGTTCGATCTTCATGCAGAGCATAAATGATAGGGAAGCGGTGGCGGGTTAATGAACGTTGCTCTTGTTGAAGAATCAAACCTAGAAAGCTCTAGACTCGATTAAGAACAAAGGGGATGAATAGGGGAAGGTGGCAGAAGTAACTAGGATTCTTTAGGGTTTCTTCAAGGCAATAAGATTAGAACAAAATAAACAAAAGATAAAGAAATTGAAAATAAAATAAGATAAGATAATAAAGAAATCAAAAGATCTCCTTTACGAAGGTGGACGGTAAAGATGATTGATGGTGCAGATGGATTTGTGGAAAAATAGATGGATAAGTGTCCTATCGAACCCTCCTAGTCACAATGAAAAGGCAAACTCGATAAATGGCTCTAACCAAACCTCCTAGTCGCGATGAAAAGGCAAATTGGAGTGTGAAGATTAATCTCCCTCACAAGAACTTGAAAGAAGAAGCTTCGAAGGCACAAGGCAATCAGCACTTGCAAAAACGAACTCTTGTTGTATTATTAATCAAAGAAATCTTGAATTACAAAGTTGAATGAAGCCTCCTTTATATAGGGGCTGAGTTCTAAAGGCCTTAGATAATTAATGAATAAAATAATAATAAACTAAACATGTCTTAACTCTAATTTCTAATAAAATAATAATAACTAAAGATAATATTTTAACCCAACCTTAATTCCTAATAAAATAATAAATCTAATCCTAAAAGATAATGCATCATCCTATATTAAGTTATATTACAAATAATCAATAAAAATTTTGAAAATTCGTAATATTTACAAAATCCCGTATAAGATTTTCTGCATGCACCATCTTCAGTAAAATGGCTATATATTGAGTTCTCGATATCGGATTGATGTGATTCAAGAACCGTTGGAAATATGAGGGACAGAAGGTTTTATCTCTAGAAGACATGTTGACCAAATAAGATCAGGATAACATTCAAAAAGTCGTCGCAAGTCTGCTGCTGTTCTGATCTTCTTTTCCAAAGCTTGGACGAGTGGATCATTTGGAAGAGTTATTACTTCTTCCTTTGATGTGAGCCTTGTGATGCATGTATCTCCATTTCTTCAAAAAGATTCGACCTCGAATCTAAAACATTAAAGGGAGAAACATTAGAATCGTTTAATGATTCATTCACATTATACTTACCGAATAGATATGCTTTGAATCTTCGAGACTTTGTTCTTCTAATAGGTTCGAGTAGAAATATTAGTCCAAAGAAGCATGTATTATGGACTATGGTGCATGTATCATTCCCCCACTCCTCAAAAGGATTCGTCCTTGAATCTAAAAATCCAAGAGAAAGAGACTTAGATGTGTTGAAAGGAAAACTTGTGAAATATTTACCAGGATCAATGTGATGTGTCTTTATGAGTTTCAGTCGAGGTTTCTTCTTTGTAGGAACTGATTTCTTGTAGTCTTGAAATCCCCTTTTGCATACAAGTCTTGTAATCTGATGTTTTGGTTGAATTTCAACATGGCGCCGACCACTGTTGGCTTTCTGTATGATTATTTCAGATAATTTCTCCATGGTTTTATTAATGTGTGGCGAGAATGAGTGTTTAAAAACCATGTCAACTGGTTTGTTAAAGTAATCTCTTAAGTCTCCTAAGTGTGGTTCATGAATTAATGATTCCCAGGAGGAGATTTGTGGACTGTAGAACCTGTTTAGTTGGCAAGGAAACTCGTATACAAGATAAAGCTCACTAAAAGCACTTTTAAAAGTATGGGTAGAAATATCAGAAATATCCGAGTTATCGTGATATACATCTTTGATATGTTCAATTCTCGGAATAGTAGTATGAGTTTGATAGGTAAGAGTATACCTTCGTGGTAGTGTATTGTCTACTATGTTTTGCTTACCTCAGTATGTTACGCACTTAAAGGAGTTGTGTTTAGTATGTATGACAACTTCACGAGCCTTACCTTGTAAGAAGGAGAAGAAGTACATTACAATGTCATTAAAATGAGTAATAAAATATTTACCTTTGGACTCTCGTAAATCATGACTCTTTATTGGTATGGCATAGTGATTAGGGTTTTCAGGTGGTAACCCGTCAAGAGGGTCACCTAGAACTATTCGACAACTCTTGGCGATGGTGTGGGCCAGTCTCGTGTTGCTTTTACTTTCTCATCATTTACATGGATTCCCTGTGCACGAACTATAAAGCATGTGGAGTTGTTCAAGTCATGTTTCGTCATTAAGATGATGTTACGACTAAGGCTTTCATGGATGTAGCCTTTTTGTAACAAATCTAACTCTTTGGTTTCTTCGAGATTGTATGTTTGACGAGGTATGATAGAACCTTGAATTAGATTGGTTTGGTGTTGTTTTCTTTTTTCCAGTGGTAATCCGTCAGGTGGATCACCTAATTCTTCTCGAAAATCCTATAACAAAGATGAAAACACACTAGACAAATCCTTGTTAATGTTAGAAATTGAAACAATTGATTCTCTAAAGCGAACAAGGATGAAAGGTTGTTTGTAAAGAAGGTTCTCTCTCAATTCTTTTGTGCTCACACATAGATTTTGAGCCACTCTTTTCTTCTCACAATTAGGTTCACTCACCTCCCATGGGTCATTATTCTTTTGGCTTTTGTAACTAGTGACCTCTTTTTCTTTTGCCTCTTTCTCATTTTTTTCTTTTTTTGCTTTCCCTACCTCCTCACAAATTATCATTTGATCTTTAGGGGCTGGAAGTGTGTCATTCTTTGCTGGTCGTTCTTTCTCCTTGTCAGGTTTATCATCTCTTGGTTTTTTCAGAGAAGATGGAGCAGAAGACGAGGAAGGATTTGAAGGATTACCTTGGTAAGAGGATGAAGTACCTTGGTAATGTTCTCGGAATCTCCTTTGGATTTGTATTTCGATTGTCATTTCTTTCTTTAGTGTATCTTCAAGGTTTTCATACCCTTGTAGATCAAGAAGATCAATGATGTTTGAGTTTAAGCCGACAACGAATCTTGACACGGTGACTTCTTCTTTTTGGGTTATGTTAGCCCTATTGAGTAAGGACTGCATCTCCTTGTAGTAATCTTCAACTGAACTTCTACCTCTACCTTGTCGAAGTCGGTGTAGTCGTTGTTTAACTTATCGTTTATAATGTGTCGGTAGGAATCAGTTCCTCATGGTTTGTTTGAGGTCGGTCCAAGAAGTGATTGTTGGAATTTGGAAGTTCTGGATCTTTTTCCTTGTTTGTATCCACCAAGTTCAAGCATGTCCTTCGAATTGTGTGGTGATGAGGTGAACTTGTTTAGCTTGGGGGCAGTCATGGTATACAAACATGAGATCAACTTTTCCTTCCCATTTGATGTACCTGTCTGGATCATTGTCTCCTTTAAAAGACGGGATCGTGAACTTTGGTTTTGTAAAGAGTTCGGGTGCTTGAAAACGTGGTTGTTCTCGCCCGGGTACCAAAAGTTCAGCATTGTTAGGTCTTGGATTCTGGTTTGGTAGATCCAGTTGTGGTTTTTTTCGTTCTCTCACGATTTCATCAAATCTTTCAACTTGAGTCGTGAGTCGGGTAAGTGTGGCTAAGATAGCCGTAAGTGTCTTGTTGTTATTGTTGCCCATCCTGAAATCATAACACTCAAAAGAAAATTTTAAAGTAAAATAAAAATAAAAGAAAATAAATTTAACAAAGAAAGAAACCTCACAAGTCACTCCAAGAAAGTAACACAACGAGAGGCAAGTAAGCCGATCTTGTACTCTTTAAAACTCACTTTACCAAGTAGTCTTTCACAGTTCGTATCGGAGTTTGATTACTAGCAAAGGCGATAAGAAAAACCTAAAAGCTCTAAGAGGCCAAACAAAGGTTAGACTCCAAGAGAACAAGAATGCAAAGAAGGAAGAAGTATGCAAACTCTTTAGTCCTACTAACAAAAGGAAGATAATGTGTTAGATAATGCAAAAGAACAATAACAGGGAAAAACAAAAGAACCTAAAGCACTAAGAGTTAAAGAAAAAAAGGACCAAACCAGAAAACCTAGAAAACGCTGGATCAACTTGAGCAACGTTTTTGAGGGGGTTACCGGTATCCAAAATTCTGGAAAAATTCTTTAATGTCTTTCGATGCGTCAAGAAACCACATGTAAAATTTCAGAATCAAATACCTTCAGTAGTATCCAGTAGACGCTGTTGAATGGTGAGTCCTCAAACAATCTGTTTTTCTTGATTGCTTTGTTCGAAGTTGTTCTTGATCTCCAAAAATTCTGATTTTTTGTGTTAATGATCTCCATTATATGGAGTTTCAATATGGAAATTTTCACCACAAAATTCCTCCTGTATAATTTTCAAGAAATTCGACAATATTCTAGACCGAATCTGCCGATAAAACTTGAATGATGTATTTGAAGGATCTAATGAACTCTGATCGAAGTGAATTTTGGACTGGAGATTAAACTTAAGACGAATATGATATCTAGATAAAATCAGCCATAAATACCTTCGTTTACAATTTTTTTTTAATTTTGACTTTTTTGTTTTTTTTTTGAAAAAAGAATAGCAAACTAGCAAGAAGGATTTGAATCTAAATTAAAATTAAATAAAAATAACCTGAAACGATGAATCTTCTCTGAACTAGCTCCGTTGGGGTACCTTGACGATCTTGTGTGCAAGAACAAACAAGATTTCTTGCTTCTTTCCAAGAATCGGCCCAAATCTGATACCAATTGATAGGGAAGCGGTGGCGGGTTAATGAACGTTGCTCTTGTTGAAGAATTAAACCTAGAAAGCTCTAGACTCGATTAAGAACAAAGGGGATGAATAGGGGAAGGTGGTAGCAGTAACTAGGATTCTTTAGGGTTTCTTCAAGGCAATAAGATTAGAACAAAATAAACAAAAGATAAAGAAATTGAAAATAAAATAAGATAATAAAGAAATCAAAAGATCTCCCTTACGAAGGTGGACGGTAAAGATGATTGATGGTGCAGATGGATTTGTGGAAAAATACATGGATAAGTGTCCTATCGAACCCTCCTAGTCATAATGAAAAGGCAAACTCGATAAATGGCTCTAACCAACCCTCCTAGTCGCGATGAAAAGGCAAATTGGAGTGTGAAGATTAATCTCCCTCACAAGAACTTGAAAGAAAAAGCTTCGAAGGCACAAGACAATCAGCACTTGCAAAAACGAACTCAGCACTTGCAAAAACGAACTCTCGTTGTATTATTAATCAAAGAAATATTGAATTAAAAAGTTGAATGAAGCCTCCTTTATAAAGTGGCTGAGTTCTAAAGGCCTTAGATAACTAATGAATAAAATAATAATAAACTAAACATGTCTTAACTCTAATTTCTAATAAAATAAATAATAACTAAAGATAATATTTTAACCCAACCTTAATTCCTAATAAAATAATAAATCTAATCCTAAAAGATAATGCATCATCCTATATTAAGTTATATTACAAATAATCAATAAAAATATTGAAAATTCGTAATATTTACAAAATCCCGTATTAATCTCGTATAAGATTTTCTGCATGCACCGTCTTCAGTAAAATGGCTATATATTGAGTTCCCGATATTGGATTGATGAGATTCAAGAACCGTTGGAAAGATAAGGGACAGAAGGTTTTATCTGCAGAAGATATGTTGACAAAATAAGATCAAGATACCATTCAAAAAGTCGTCGCAAGTCTGCTGCTGTTCTGATCTTCTTTTCCAAAGCTTGGACGAGTGGATCATTTGGAAGAGTTATTTCTTCTTCCTTTGATGTGAGCCTTGTGATGCATGTATCAATAAGATACCGCTCTTGGTAACTCTTTAATGTCATATTTCTTATCATTTGCCTCGAGGATATAAGGTACTGTATGCATCTAATTATTTGTTTCGAAACGTGAACGAATATCATTTGGGATATCCTTATATATATAATGAATAACAATTAAAGAACTGAATACAACTATTGTATGTAATGTTCAATCATGCAGTCCTTACCTGGGAGGGGTTGAGTCCCTAAACCCTCAAAGAAAGCTTATCTTACCAATTCTTGGTTTATCATTTGGACCCTGTCCCCCCGGGTTTTATTGGCTATGCAGCCAACATGATTATTAGCTTCCTGCATCCTTTGGCATTCAGTCATACTTTCAAGATTTGAAATTTGTAATCAATTAAAAGTTCTTAAATACTTTAATCCAATTACAATTTCAAGAACAATTACATAAATACATTGATACTTACTAGAAGTCTATATATCCACCTAGTGATTGCTTTCTATTTTCTTCAATGTTGATGCTCTCGGGCTCCATTTCAAGGTCATCATCTTCGCGAACAAAGATTGAACTTCAATGTACCTATAATAGGTCACAAATGCTTCTTTACTTCAAAACCCCAAACTAAAAAACCTAAACCCTATTTCAGTTTACTAAAATACTAAAAAAGTAGTGTTTCGACAACACACCTTTCGATTGGATTGCAGCAACAAACAAAGAAGAACGCTTCCACAAATGCGCTACTACTATTTCATAACAACTAACTTTCGTCGATCTCTAAAACTACGATCGTCTTCTATCTATTTCTCTAGTTTAGGGTTTTCTTTGTAACTTGATATGTTATTTATATTGAATACTCTTACTGAAGTATCAATACTTTTTTGTATGGTATTGATACTTTCGAGACGTTTCATTTTTGTGTAAACCAATATCTTTTTACCTGTTTTGTCATATTGAAACCAATTTTATCAATTTTCAACCTGTTATATTGTCATGTATCGATACATCTGTATTATATATTGATACTTTATACGTGCATCTAGTTTGGGAAGTATACTGAACAAAATGTATCGATACATATACAAAAAGTATTGATACTTTATGTTAACATATTTTTTCATTAAACCGGTATATTTTTACCTCTTACATTGTAAATTTACCTATTACTTTAAAGTAATCCATTTCAAAGTTCTAAGAATCGATTCTTCTCGTACGTGTATCGATACTTTATAGGCGCAATTACAGAAACTGTTTTTTTCAATTTTGAACCTGTTAAGTTATTTATATTTAATCGATACCATCACCCTTACTTAAGTATCAATACTTTTTTGTAAGGTATCAATACTTTCGAGACGTTCATTTTTTTTGGTAAACATGTATGTTTTTACCTATTTTGTCATATTGAAACCGATTTTATCAATTTTCAACCTTTTATATTGTCTTGTATCGATACCTGTGTATTAGGTATCGATACTTTCTATGTGCATCTAGTTTGGGAAGCATACTGGACAAAAAGTATCGATACATATACAAAAGGTATCGATACTTAATGTTAACGTATTTTGTCATTAAACCGGTATATTTTTACTGCTTACATTGTAAATTTACTTATTACTTTAAAGTAATTCGTTTCGAAGTTTTAAAAATCGATACTTCTCGTACGTGTATCGATACTTTATAGGCGTAATTACAGAAACCATTTTGTCATTTTGAACCTGTTAAGTTATTTATATTTAATCGATACCATTACTCTTACTTAGGTATCGATACTTTTATGTAAAGTATTGATACTTTGGAAACGTTTCGTTTTTTTGTAAACCGGTATCTCTTTACCAGTATTGGCATATTGAAACTGATTTTCTCAATTTTCAACCTGTTATATTGTCATGTAACGATACATGTTTTTTAGGTACCGATACTTTATAGGTGCAATTATTGAAAATGGATTTGTCAATTTTCAATCTGTTATATTTAATTGATTTTTTCAAATTTTAACCAGTTTAGAATTTCTAAGTTTGGAACTTTGTTGTCGAGATTATAAAAACGATACTTTAATAATGTGTATCGATACATTTGTACCCAGATTATTCTACAAGCATACTGAAATATGGAGTGGATGTACAATACTTTAATAAATAGTATTGATATTTCAACAATCCTCAAATATAAAATACAGATATGTGCAGTATGTGTATCAATATAGAAATGTAAGTGTTGATATAAAATCCCGACCAATCAACCAACAACGCTTCAGAGATCAAATGTCGTGATATATTCGGAGCAATCAACCAACATGAAACGCAAGGGAAATCCCGACCATTATAACTTTGAGTAACAAACTGAAAGACTGGAGATGTGAAGAATGCCTTCCAGTTAATATCCATTTTATCAAGCTCATGAAGATAGGACAACCGTAAACAGAAATTGTATAAGAGAAACACAGCTGATGTAAAAGCAGTTGCATATTTAAAATCTCGAAGGTGACGCATTTGGTTCTTAAACATTTAAAGCATCAAAAGCATATCGAACTTATGATTTGGGTCCTACACGGGAAATACAATAAAATGTAACAAAACAATATCGATAATTGAACGCTACATCTTTTAATAATAATGTTAAATAATAGAAGATACATACGTAAATCAGAAGTATTGGTACTTGGAATTTCGAAACCTATTACTTTAAAGTAATAGGCAAATTAACAATGTAAACGGATAATATTGTTCTAGTATAATGAAAATAGTCGTAAATGACAAGTTACGACACTTGTCCTCTACGCCTATTATCATTACACCGGTAGATTTTTACCGTATACATTGTTAATTTAGCTAAGTATCGGTACTTTATACATATGTATCCTTCAATTCTTTTTATTATTATTACAAGTTGTAGCCCTCAATTTTCAGGATTTTTAGTTTCTGTTTGTTGCATTTCCCATATACCACCCAAATCATAAGACCGAAACATTTCTGACGCTTTAACTGTTTGAGAACCAAATGCATCACCGTTGAGATTTTAAATCTGCATCTGCTTCTACATCAGGTATGTTTTACTTCGACGGTTTTAGTTTAGGGTTATCCTATCTTGATGAGCTGACTGAAATGGATAATATTCGAAAGGCATTCTTTACATATCCAATATCCTAACTTGTTCCTCAAAATTATGACGGTCGGGATTTCCCTCGCGTTTCATGTTGAAAAAAAACATTGAAAATTAGGATTAATCAATGACAACATGAAAATTGTCTAAGTTAATAAGTATTGAAAAAGGTTATTGTTACCTTACAAATGGCATTTGATATTACCTCTCGATGCAATGAGCATGTTGTTGTTTGAAGGGAACAAAGGTTCCAACTCATATTTATAGTGGAGTCAAAATTGAAATTGAAATTCAAACTCAAATTAAAATTAATATTGAAATTGAAACTGAAATTAAAATTAAAATTGAAATTGAAAATGAAATTCAATTTGAAATTTGAAATTGAAAATTGTATAAATGATCCCTACTATTCAAGTAACGTGCATTATTTGCCAAAAAGCTGTGAAAGACAATACTAATTCAGTTTAAAGCTGAGTTGATGGGGTTGTCACATGGAAATAAAACAGTCACATGGAAGACAAAAAGAGATAGTTAGATTGTTTTCTTGACACTACCCCATCCGAATGAAATATTTACTATGTAAGTCACATGATCTACTGTGGAATATTAAAATACACAATATAAGTAAACCAAACATGCTTACAAATCAATGTTATACATAACAATGTTTTCTTATCTTATATGTTTGAGTACATTTAAATTGAAAATAGTGCATTATATGTATCGAATGAAAATACACACAAAATATAAGTAAACCAAACATACATAAAAAACAATGTTATACATAACAATGTTCAAATAGTCTACCCACAATGAAATTAATCCGAAGAAAAAGGGTTATTTCTGACAAAGTCTGGAACATTAGGCGCCTTCCACAAATTTTCCAAATACTCGCGTACGTTTCTACCTTTTGCTGAGGACATATATAAATAATTGTAATTATCAAACTAATCAGGTGCAATTTTACTAAGAAGAAATGAATTTCGTAGAATCAGGCATAAATTTGTGTCATACCTAAAGCATTGTCCTCCGAATATGAAGCGTCAAAGGGTTATGGACATATGCAACTGTATTGCTATATAAATACATAAATTGTTAATCAACCAATGTATGAACACCTGTTTAACAGAAAAAAAACATATGGGAAACATGTAACTTACCGGATTATAAATCATTTTTCCCGCTGAATCATTGACCAACAGTGTATTTAGGGCGTTAAATTGAGGAAACACATTCCAAACATCATGGAGATCTTTATAGTAAGTAACACTATTTTTTTGCACTTTCGTTGGTCCTGTTTATACAGACAAATGAACATAAATATCTAGGAATCATAAACAAATAATAGTAAGCAAAGTTTAATGACATTCATCTTACCCAAATGAAGATAAACTGGTCACACAATAAAGGTAGTTTCTGAAGTACACGATCAATGTTATACATGAGATTGTTAACAATATCGAAGATTAACATCTAATTGTAGATTATCCATTTTTCTATAGTAATTCAATTGCTTAACATTGCTTACCTCATCTTGGAAGACCAAATGGCAACAACAAAATTATCTAAACAAAAATAAAGAAATTCATATACTCCTGGTCTCAGTATAACATTTACAACATGAACAAAATAACATTAAATTAATACACTTATAGGTTAAAATAAGTAATACAAATGAACAAAATTAAAACCTTTTGGATTTCTTAAGAAGTATGGAATGACTCTTTTGACATAAAAAATGACAAGTTTTCTTGTCGGCGATGTTGCATACACGATATACTTGTTTGGATCTTCATCGTCATCATCATCATCTGTAATGTTGTCATCTTCATTCAGCACTTGGTTGTCCACCGCTGTTATAAGAAAAACAAATAGATTTTAAAACATGTAAATGTTTAGAACATAAATAATGAATTACCTAACTTGTTTGATGTCATTGATGAAATTCGTTACGCAAGCTGGAGACTTCATCGCACAGTGATGAAATATCGGCTCGCATTTTCTCTAGTTGGTCTTTGATATGGCCCACACGAGAATCAAAATGCTCCCAGAAGTTCACCATGTATTCCATCATTGTCTTTATTGTAATATCCTCTCCAGTTGTAGGGTCTTCCATCGTTGCGTCTTCCATCAGTTGGTGGTCTTCATGGCCAATGGGGTCCAATTGCTCCTTCTCTTGTTCTTCTCCAATGCCATCTTTTTTACTCGAACCGATATTTTCAATAAATTTGTATCCCACTAAATAATACTCAATGTCAATTTCACCTAAAATTATAAATGATTCTTAATCAATACATTAACGCTAAATAATACTCAATATCAATTTCATTTTACATACCGAACCGATGTTGTGATTACCAGCGTCCTTCATCCTTTGGCATTTAGTCATACTGTCAACATTTAAAATTTGTAATCAATTTAAAGTTCTTAAACACTTTAATCCAATTACCATTTCAACAACAATAACAAAAATACATTGATACTTACTAGAAGTACATATATCCACCCAATGGTTACGTTCGATTTACTTCATTATTGACACTCTCAGACTCCATTTCAATGTCATCTTTGTGAACAACAATTACAAGACCTGTTTACTTCATTTTTCCTTTATATATCAGTTTACGAACATTCAAGCATTATATTAACGCAAACCAAATCAAATATTGGTTACATACAGTTTATGCAATATACAAGTATCGATAACTAATCTTATAGTAAAACGGTTTCCTTCAAAAGAATCGAAATACTCTCTACTACAAGTATCGGTACATTTATACAACCTACAATATCATTTTCTACCTATAATATTATATACAAGTATCAATATTTATTTTCTACCTATAGTATCACTTTCTAACTCTAATCGGTCCCAAATCCTTATTTGCTTCGAAATCCCCAAACCCCAAACCCTAATCCCTATTTCTAATTATTATAATACTAAAAAAATAGGGTTTTGTTCAAACGAATGAGAATACTCTATACTACAAGTATCGATACATTTGTACAACCTACAATATCATTTTCTACTTATAATATTTTATAAAAGTATAAATATTTATTTTCTACCTAGAATATCACTTTCTACATGTAATCAGTCTCAAATGCTTATTTATTTTGAACACCCCAAACCCATAAAACCCCTATTTGCAATTATTGTAATAATAAAAAACTAGAGTTTTGACAACATACTTTTTGATTCGACTGCGGTAACAAACAAACAACTGTGCTTTAAAAATACCTTCCTTCTATTTCGCAACAACGAATACGCTTCGATTTTGAAAACTACGCTTATGTTTTATCTATTTTCAGAGGAAATGTAGCTATGCCTTTGATATTTTAACCGGATATGTTATTTATAGTTAATCGATACAATTACCCAAGTCTCGATACTTTCATCATAGGTGTCGATACTTTTGATACGTTTTTATATTTTTTTTCTTTTAAAAGAATTGATAATATGATACATATACTTATTAAAGTATCGATACCTTCAACATATCTGGTAGCGCTTTACCGGTTTTGTCATATTGAAATCGATTTTGTCATATTTTAACTTGTTATATTGTCATGTATCGATACATGTTTCTAAAATATCGATACTTTATAGGTGTTATTATTGCAATTCTTTTAAATTCCTAAAGTATCAGTAGTATGATACATATACTTATAAAAGTATCGATACCTTCAATATATATGGTTGTTATTTACCGATTTTTTCACATTGAAACTCGTTTTGTCATATTTTTACCTGTTATATTGTCATGTATCAATAAATGTTTATAAAGTATCAATACTTTATAGGTGCTATTATTGCAATTTTTTAAATTCCTAAAGTATCGATAATTTGGTGCATATACTTAGAAACCCGTTTTGTCAAATTGAAACCAGTTTTTTCAAACTTCAACCTTTTATATTGTTATGTATCGATACTTCTTTGAAAGGCATCGATAACTACCGACAAACTAAGTTTGTCGGTTGCCAATATTTTTAATATTTCTTCATGATTTCCACCTACAACATTATTATTGTCACTCAAAATTTTCGGTAGCGCTAAACCAACTTTGTTAAGTATCTTATTATGCTTCTGGTAACGCCGTATATTAGCAGTATATTAGTTCGCCTTTCCTGAACAACTCCTGCAAAAAGAGGTGCTACCACTGGTTATATAAAAAAATAAGTTAATCGTGTCACACCCCAAATTTTAATATAAAACATATTTAATTTATTTAATTTAAGTATGGAACCAAATCACATAATTTTCAAACTTTAAGGGTAAGTTTGCATACTTTTGATGGTTTAGGGCCTTAAGCCCAAATTTACCCATTTAATTTGACAACAAATGAACTAAGGAAACGGAAAAATTATGGTTATAGTTGTTTGAACCCATGACCTAAGGTATGAGTAGCCATGCCTTAACCGTCAAAGCTAGGTTTGTTTTTAAAAAATATTTATTTAAAATATCTTTTATTTTATCTAGCACGAGTTATATCACTAGAACCCATTCTCCCACATTTTTAGATTTGAAAACCCAATCCCCAAATTCCAAAACCTTTAAATCCCTAAATCTCGTTGCCTTCATCTCTTCCGAGTAACCACCGGTCATCGGGACAGTTACCGCCCCTATCAGAGTGACCGATGACCTCCTGTGATCAAAACCCCTTTGATCTACTGCCGAGTCTCGTCGCCGTTTACCCTGAATCGACATTCGACTATTCGTTAATAAGCCCTAGCATCCACCTTTATTTTTCAACGATTATCTTTGATACGACCGACAATTTAGCACACCGTCTTCACTATCGTGCTCCCTATACTGTTTTAAACGAAACCTAACCAGCGGTGCTACCAATCGTTGAGTTTTTCTCCGGTCCTCATCGATAAGTTTTGAACATATCTTTCAGTTATTTTCACTTTGATTTTAGCTTGGTTTTGGAATTAATTGAGTTTCTTTGCTATGAGGATGTTTCGGAAGTGTTCGAGTTACCTCCACCGATATTTTGGTTGTCGCACACGTTGTCAATGTGCGTGGGGCTTCTCTGCCTACCCTGGAAGGTTACAGAACAAGTCTGTTTATACCAAATTAGTCTGATCAGACCGAGCCGGGTCAAACCAATCCAAACCGAGTCAACCTGAACCTAGTCAACTCGTCCCGAGTCTACTCAAACTGAGTCAAACTGTTGACTTGTACCTAACCATTGACTTTGATCAGAGTAGAATTTGACTTTGACCAATGTTGACTTTGACTTTGAGGAAAAAGTCAAATTTTCTAAAAAGTCAAATTTTATATTTTTTGACGTCATGAGTCCAAATCGGAAGTCTATTCTTTCATATTTGAACCCAAAAGCCTCTAAATTAACCATTAAACCAGAACATGCATATGTATTTAAGTATTTTATTTAAGAATAATTAAATTAAGGATAATGACTGATTTAACATATACTTTATTAAAGGTACTGTGGCTCTCCCGACTGTTCGACAGCTCGACCTAGCTCCTCACGATTGTTTCGACCCCGTAAGCTTATGATTACTCGTATGATCCATGAACCTTATGAATAATTAGATTAAAAGTGTTACCTTGATATTAACTCTATTTTATTATGATTTAGGTTTGAGCACTACTGTAGAGCGTGGTAAGGCAGTTGCTTAGTAGACTTAATGATGATCCCATTTTGCGAGGTGTATTCCTTGTATGTTATATGATTGTTTTATATGTCTGTTTTACATGTTTTGAAATATGAATGAATTATCTAATTTTAAATCTTGATTCCTAATTCTTGTTTTACTGATCATAAAATATGTTTGTCTGATTCCTATTCTCTAGTTAACTATTTTACTAAGAAATGATTATGTCTGATTTATAATTTATTGTTTTTACTGATACTTTATGAACTACTTTACTGGGTACTTCTGGTTAGTTACCTGGAGTCTTTGAGGAGCAACTCTGATCAAGCTGGTAATGCGACCCTTGGGTTCGCTCTTAGACCTATTAGGCCCAGGTTAAAACCCTATGGACTCTAAGGTAATTCCTTACGGTGGCTCCTCTGCTTTATGCATTGGCTAATACCTTATGTGTTAGAGTATTCCCAAAGACCAATCATATGATGATTGTAATAATATATTTATTTACCGATTTTATTGAATAAAGGCATTGCCACTATTATTTTCAGTTATATGTCTATGTTTAACATAAACTGAAAGATAATAAACTCCATATAATAACTTTATTAAAAGATCCATAGTCAAGTACTATTATAGGCATGGACAACAATAATACGCTTAAGACTAACATGTTATTGATTAATGACAATGAGTTGTCATTAACATAGAGATGTTAGAATTGATACATGATTATATTGTTAGAGAACAATGTATTGGATTAATCCATCATGAGCATATGTTTTGGATTATTATCTAATAGTTATAACATTGCTCATGGTGATGACTATATGTATGATCCTCAGAATTGAGATAAATGTCGTCCCAACATATATTGTTGTATGTTTTGATATAGTTAAACATGCTCTACAATTGGTTGCACTATAGAAGATTGTTATTGAATATATATCGATATATGTAGTGGGGTGTGTATGGTTAAGATAGGATTTGTCCTTCCTACGTAATAGGAAATATATCACATGCCACTTGATTGAGTGAGACTAGAAATGCATGGCCATGCTTGAATAAGTTGATATGTGATATCACAAATTATTCGTTAATTATAGTCTACTCTAGATATCAAAAAACAATAGATGGGCTATACAAGTGTTACTATTCTAGGACTTGTGCCTATTCTAGATATAAAGGACAAAAAGATGTAATACATAAAAGAGTTAATCACGAAAAAGATATGTCGAATCATAATTTCTTATAGCTTAGGTGAGAATGATATATTTCTAGATGTCACTCATTGTATGTAATATTAGAATTGTTCTAATAATTACTACTAACGTTACTAGAACCTACAGGGTCAAACCCTATGATTGAAATGAGCAAAGATGTACAATTTGTTGTATGTTACTAAAATATATCTAGAGTTAAGATATATATTTGATATACATATGATTTTAATTATCCTGAATATAGTAAGTAAGCATTAAAAAAATGTAATTTAGATTACAACTCTTTTAATTGATTCATAATAATTAAATAAGTTTTTTTAAATAAACATTAATGATTATAATTTAGATTATAAGTCTTTAATGTGTATTTAATTTGAATTAATTAAATAATATTTTATTTATTAATTCGAAATAACATTTAAAACCCTAAGATGTTAGGGTAGTTGATATATTTAAATGAGGTAAGGTCTAGCAGCCTTTTTTTTTTACTTCAACCATTTTTCTCAAAACTGATTTTAGGAAAAGAAAATTTTGCTCTCAATCGGGTGAACTAAGTAGAGGTCGAGACGTGTTTTCATGGAGGCTTACGATTCGAACCATTCATGATCACCAGTTCTCGCTGCTGTCTTTTTTGTTTTTCAAGGAACCCATTGTAAGTATTCGCATCTTTTACTCCCGATTTAGGTTTTACGTACTTGGATCGCTGGTGAGACCGTCGTCTGTTCTTTCTGCTGGGTCGTGGGGTGCGCCGACAGTCCCAACATTATGGCCTGGGGTTACTCCTTTCAGGTGGGCTCCTATGCTTTGGGTAGGGTAAGGCCTTATGGCCCAATGTGTTCCCTTAGGTTGGCTCATATACCCAATGTGTATAGGATAAGTCCTTATGGATGCAGTTCTAGGGTATTGCATTTCGATGTACGAGAGGAGGGTAGTTATGAATTTTAAAATATAAACCTCACTGATTACTTTATGATACTTTACTAAATTTACTTTATGATACTTTTCTATGATGTTTTAATTCAACTATTGGAACACACTCAACTCCCTAACTTGCTCCACAAACTTTTTCTCTTTCAGATACTTTTGGATAGACACTTGGCACTTGGAGGATCGACACATCACCTACATATCATTTTTGTAATGTTTCTATCTTCCAGTCTGTTGAGTTACATGTTTTCTGACGTTTATTATTTTTAGTATTGTAGTACGAATTACTTTGATGTTGATTATTTACTATTTTATATTTATCATGATATTTTACACTTATACTATTGTTTTGAGTGATACCATGATTTTTAAAGTATTGAAAACAGTTTTGAAAATATTCTTGTAATTTGATAGATCTGATTATAACGTATAGGCTGGGTCTATCTGATTATAACAGTTTTTAAACCTCGGACTGTGGAATGAGTTATAAATAAGTAAAAATATTATCTTGAAACATTTTACAACTTGTCGTAAGGCCAGGTCACCCGTTTTTATAAGTTTAAATGTGTTTGGTACTCTAGTGCCAAATCTGACCTAAGTTTAACTCTTGTGTAGTGAACTTGTAACACCCATTTCCCGTATATGTTCCCATACACAAGTCACAAGTGTCACATGACTTTAAAAAATAATTTTCTTATTTATAAACATGTACAATTTTGTTTCGAAATTTAAAACAATTTTTTTAATATAATACAAAACATTCGTTTTAAACTATTACAGAGTTATAACTTAAATACATTACATAGCATTTTCCTTATAATCATATACATGCCATCTAGTTATTAAAAGAAGACCTGATTGTCCTATTGTTACTGATTAGTAAACCTTGGATTGATGTTCTCTGTTGCACTCCTTACTCGGCTAAGTCTATTCTTTTACCTACGCGTGAAATTAACACATGTTAAGAATTTACTTAGTGAGACATAATATTGTAAATGAACTAAAATTCATATATAAGCATATCATGACTATCAAAATCCAAAATAACTCATATGTCATTTAAAAACATTTTCATTTAAACCAAGAGTTGCACATTTCTGCCAAAATGCACCGTTATGCATTTTCATTTATGACACCTTTCTGCTAATAATGCACCGTTATGCATTTTCATTTATGACACCTTTCTGCCAATAAAGCACTGTTATGCATTTTCATTTATGGCACATTTCTGCCAAAATTGAACCATTATGCATTTTCATTTATGGCACCTTACTGCCAATAATGCACCGTTATGCATTTTCATTTATTCATTTATTTTAGAGCAATTAATATTATAAATATTATTTAAAATATAATTTCTATACACATAGTGAAAGTATATTAAATACTGTAAAGCATACATTAAATAGAAACATTCTAAATTGACTCATTACGAGTCTTCCTCGTCTCATATAAATACAATAAATGCACTCACCTGATAAGCCTCGCTAATAAGTTGTAATGATGTCCGACTATTCGACAACTTTATCTTTGCCCTTTTTCTTGCAAGACTATGGAGCTTGGTTATGATCTACACAAGCATCCATTATAGACACATACCATACCAATGTTAGTATATTCCTTAACATTTACACTTTAATAGTACTCAAAAGAACTATTATTTTCAATTTCTATTATAATTTCAGTCTATCTTACAATTCCAGGCTCAATAGTATTGGTACCCCTACCATGGTATCGATACTTCTATACTATGGTACTGATACTCCCTTTTAGTATCGATACCATTTATGCATTCTGGAATCCATGGTATTGATACCTTTCTCATAGTATCCATACCCACATCAGTACCAATACTAATTGCATCAGTATCGATACTGTTTATCATAATTCTTCAAATGTAAACCTATATTATTAGTATTGTTCTTACAGTACCGTACCCCTACCCAGATTTTCCTTTTTTCAACCCAATTTTCACCAAAGTTTAGTTTAATTCTCTTACTTTTACCTCAAATAATACCCTTAAACTTAACATCACTTAACCCAACTAACTTTCCTCTATTTAGCTTCCTACAACATCCAAATTCTCTAAAGAACATCTCAAACCAAGAATCATACTTCTTTTTCTAACATGTTTTGAATCACATCCAAGGCTTCTAATCTCTTATTTACTTATTTGACAAGTCAAATATACTAGTAAACCTAAAGAAAAAAATCATATTTCAACATATCATTCAAAAACCCATTTTCTTCAATCTCAAATAAATCATCCATCTCTTAGTTTTAATCCTACTTAACCATTCCTTAAGCCTCTATAACACTCAAGGTTTTAAGAGCAAACCAAAAACTAAAATAAAAACTAGCTAGATGAAGCCTTACCTTTGGCTATTGAGGTGAGCACTTTCAAGGGGAAGAAGAAGAGAAAATAACTTAATGTATTTCTCAACTTTCCCCTTTTCCCCTTTTCCCCTTTTCTTTAATACCCTAATTAAAAATGAATTTTAAATCCATTTCCCTTTAAACAACCAAAATACCCCTTTCATTCTTCCATTCTTATTAATTGGTCTTAAACACAATTTCTAAATCATTTTCTTATACTTTACCATTTATTCAATTTAATCTTTTAAATTTTTAAATTCTTTCAATATAGTCACTACCTAATATTTGGGGTATTACAATTCTTCCCCTTAAAGAAATTAGTCCTTAATTTAAATAAGTAGCTTCTTTTACCTTATGGTTTTGCCAAAGTACTTTAACTAGATGAAGCTTCTTGTTACGCAGTTCTTTGCTTTCTCGAGCCAAGATTCGCATTGGTTCTTCCTCGCAAGTTAAATCTGGTCGGATCTATATTTCCTCGACTGTGATAATATGGGATAGATCTTATTTGTACCTTCTGAGCATCGACACATGAAAGACATTGCAGGTCTTATCCATATCCGGAGGCAATGCTATCTGATAAGCTACTGGTCCAACCCTTTTCAAAATCTCATAAGGTCCAATGAATCTCGGGCTCAGCTTTCCTTTGCATCCAAACCGCAATACTTTCTTCCAAGGTGACACTTTCAGATATACCTTGTCTCCCACTTGAAATTCAATTTATTTTCTTTTCAAATTTGCATAAGACTTTTGTCGATTGGAGGCTATCTTTAGATTATCTCGGATAACTTTCACTTTCTCTTCCATTTATTTCATCAAATCCAGGCCAACTAGGTCTCGATCTTTTAGTTCAAACCAATTTAATGTTGTTATACACTTTCTCCCATACAAAGCTTCATATGGGGCCATCTTAATACTCGATTGGTAACTGTTATTATAAATAATTTCCGCTAAAGGAAAATACCTTTCCCAAGATCACTTAAACTCAATTACACATGCCCTTAGCATATCCTCTAATGTTTGAATAGTTCGTTTGGACTGCCCATCTATCTGAGGATAAAAAGATGTGCTGAAATTCAAGCGAGTACCCAATGCCTCGTGTAAGGACTTCCAAAATCTTGAAGTAAACCTTGGGTCTCGATCGAAAACTTTCGATATAGGCACTCCATGTAGCCAGACTATTTCTTTTATATACAATTTCACATATTTATCCATCGAGTAATCTACCTGAACTGGAATAAAGTGAGTTATCTTAGTCAATCTGTCTACAATTACCCATATTGAGTACTTTTTACCTGGTGACAAAGGTAGCCCCGAAACAAAATCCATTGTAACTCATTCTCACTTCCACTCAGGAATGGATATCGGTTGTAGCAATCCAGAAGGCACTTGATGTTCATCTTTCACTTACTGACATGTCAAACATCTCGTAACAAACTCTGATACAACCCTTTTCATGCCAGGCCACCAATAACAACTATTTAAATCCTGATATATCTTGAATTACGTTGAACAATATCTATAATGATGCAATTAGAATCGATACTGATGTGGGTATCGATACTAATAGAAATTAAAAATAATAATACTTTTGAGTATTATTAAAGTATAAATGTTAGGGAATATACTAACATTGGTATGTATATATCTTTAATGGATTCTTGTGTAGATCATAACCAAGCTCCCGAGTCTAGCAAGAAAAAGGGCAAAGATAAAGTTTTCGAATAGCCGAACATCATTACAGCTTATTAGTGAGGCATATCAGGTGAGTGCATTTATTATATTTATATGAGATGAGGAAGACTCGTAATGAGTCTATTTAGAATTTTTTGATTTAATGTATATTTTACAGTATTCAATATACTTTTATTATGTGTATGGAAATGATATTTTGAATAATTTTTAGGGTATGAACTGCTCTAAAATGAATGAATGAATGAAAATGCATAACAGTGCATTATTGGCAGAAATGTGCCATAGATGAAATTATATAACAGTGCATTATTGCTATAAAGGTGCCATAAATGAAAATGCATAACAGTGCATTATTGGCATAAAGGTTCCATAAATGAAAATGCATACCAGTGCTTTATTGGAAGAAATGTATCATAAATGAAAATGCATAACGGTTCATTATTGGCAAAAGGTGCCACAAATGAAACTTAAATGCATAATAATGAGTTTTGGCAGAAAGGTGTCACTCCTGGTTTAAATGAAAATGTTTTTAAATGATTCTCATGAATTATATGAATTATTTCAGATTTTGATAGTCATGATATGCTTATATATGAACTTTAGTTCATTTACAATATTATGCCTCACTAAGTAAATTCTTAACGTGTGTTGATTTCACGCGTAGGTAAAAGAAAAGACTTAGCCGAGTAAGGAGTGCAACAGAGATCATCAATCCAAGGTTAACTAATCAGTAACTATAGGACAATCAGGTCTTCTTTTGATAACTAGATAGCATGTATATAAATCTAAAGAAAATACTTTGTAATGTATTTAAGTTATAACTCTGTAATATGTTACAACTAATGTTTTGTCTTATATTAAAAAATGTTTTGTTTTAAATTTCGAAACAAAATTTTACAGGTTTATAAATAAGGAAATGAATTTTTTTTAAAGTCATGTGACACTTGTGACTTATGTATGGCAACGTACATAAAAAGTGGGTGTTACATATATTGGTATCAGAGCTACAGGTTTAGCTGATTCTCGATCGAAACATGATTTATTTGAAATTAGAAAAAGGGATTACATTCCATTAAGATTGTTAAGGTTACTGATAGGGTGTCATTAGAGTGTGATTGATGATAATATACTAACTGTAGTGTTATTATTATGTATGTCCTAATAGATGTAAGAATCTTCGAACTTGTGAAGAGTGGGGGAACAAGAAATTAGAGAAGGAACTGGTAGCGAAAGTTATGAGGCTAATAGTGAACAACCGATTCCATCTAAAAATGCTAGTGCGCCTGCACATCAGAGGATTTTGGTGCATGAGTTTGGAGCTTTTATGCAAGCTCTCGACGCCATATTGACCCGATTTTAACCTCCACCACCCCCTTCTCCTCCAGCACTGAGGATGTTGATCCTAAAAGAGCTAAAGAGTTTGGGAGCTCTAGAGTTCTGGGGAGAAGAAAATGAGGGAACTATGGAGGCAAATTTATGGCTAAATCATGTTATGGTAATGTTTGAAAGTCTTCAATGCTCGGATTCAAAAAGATGGTTGAAGTTGTATCTTTACTTAGGGGATCAACTCGAGTATGGTGATCAAATATTATGATTATGCATCACTGGAACAAGTGACCTGGCAGTTCTTCCTAGAGGAATTCAAGAACAAGTATCTGGGTAAGCAGTTTAGACGAGCGATGATGTTAAAGTTTCTTAATTTAAAGTAAGGTGACTGAGCCGTACATGAGTTTAAGGTTGAGTACAATAAGTTGAGCCGTTTTTCTACTGATGTAATTCCAAATGACAAGGCTCGACGTGATTGGTTCATAGAAGATTTGAGGACAAAGTTGAAAGAGATGATGTTATCTTTAAACTTGCCTAGCTTGCAAGAAGTAATAAAATGAGCCATGGCTATTGAAAGAGCTCAAGAGGAGACTTTAGCAGCTGAACAGAGTATGCATACGGGGAAAAGAGTTGGAATGCCTTCAACTCCCCATCATGATAAGAGAGGTAAGGGCTCGAGTTCCAGATATACTGATAGAGATAGTTCTGCTTCAGCTTCGTAGAAAACTAAACAATCCCAATCTTTTACTACTAGCTCAGGTAGAGCATTTGGAGAAAGAACTCCATGTCAGACATGTGGTAAATTACACCGTAGAGTATGCAGACTTATCAGTGGAGATTGTTTCCAACGTGGTGAGACTGGTTACTTTGCTCGAAACTGTTATAAGAAATTTGGGGATAATTTAGCGTAATCTAAAAGATATGTGGTAGCATCTAATAGAAGCATAGGAAGGGGTAGATCCAAGGGACAATCTAAATCAATGCAGCGATAAGAGACTCAAAGAGTCGCCAGAATTTACAACATTAAGACCAATGAGGATCGGGATTATCTAGAGATCATAACATGTTCATTCCATCTTTTTGGTGAGCCTGTATTTGTTTTAATTGACCCTGATTCTATACACTCATACATTAGTACAAAGTTGGTCAGAGCTAGAAGAATTCCTTTAGAACCAATTGTTAGTGAGATAATAGCGGTAAACCCTATGGGTCACAGTGTGAGTGTAACTCGGGTGTATAAAAAATTCCCGATAAAGATTCAAGGGATTGTGTTTTCGGCAATCTTAATGGAGTTGCCTTTTGATGAGTTTGAAATCATTTTGGGAATGGATTGGATGTCTCTACATCATGGATGGGTCGATTATCACAAGAAGCGATTATTTCTAAAAGATGCAGAAGGCTCAGAAATCGTAGTGATCGACGAAAAAGTGAAATCACCATCTAATGTGATATTAGCCATGACTGTAAGGAAAATAATGTTAAAAGAGTGTCTATATTTTCTAGCTAATGTGATAGACACTAGACTACTGAAAGTGAGATTAAATGATATCCCAACATTTAAGGAATTTCCAGAGGTTTTTCCAGAAGAATTACTGGGTTTACCTCCAGATTGGGAAGTAGAATTAAATAATGAGGTTTACCGAGGTACCAAACCTATTTCTATGGCTCCATATCGAATGGCTCCAATGGAGTTAAGAGCATTAAGAGCCCAATTGCAAGAGCTACTCGATAAGGGATTTTTAAAACCCAATATTTCTCATTGGGGAGAACTTTTGCTGTTTATGAAAAAGAAGGACGGGTCTATGCGATTATGCATAGACTACCGTTAGTTAAATAAAGTAAAAAGAATAAGTATCATCTTCCAAGGATTGATGATCTGTTCGATCAATTGAAAGATATAACAATGTTTTTAAAGATATACATGAGGTCGAGGTGCCACCAATTAAAAATAAAAGATGATGATATTTGAAAGACAGTTTTTTGGACTCAGTATGGACACTACAAATTTATGGTGATGCCATTTGGACTTACTAATGCTCCTGCAACATTCATGGACTTGATGAACCGAGTATTCCAACCTTACTTGGATCAATTCGTGGTGGTATTTATAGACGATATTTTGATGTATTTCAAGTCGAGATGATGCCCATCTTCTAGTGGTTCTTCAACCACTTCGAGAAAAGAAGTTGTATGCCAAATTGTCCAAGTGTGAATTTTGGTTAGCTGAGATTTCTTTCCTTGGTTATATAGTCTCTGCAGAAAGCATAAGAGTAGATCATAAAAAGATTCAAGCTATAGTGGATTGACAGAACCCAAACTATGTTTCTAAAGTTTGGAGTTTCTTAAGGCTTGCTGGTTATTGTAGATAGTTCGCGAAGAACTTCTAAATGTTAGCTTTACCGTTAACTAAGTTGTTACAGAAATATGTGTCTTTTGATTGGATGAAGAAATGCAAATAAAGTTTTGAAATGTTAAAAAGAATAGTAATAGAGGCCTCAGTGCTTGTACAACCTGATTCGGGTAAAGACTATGTATTTTTTAGTGATGCATTTCATAATGGGTTGGGATGTGTGCTCATGCAAGATGGAAAAGTCATGGCTTATGCCTCAAGATAGTTGAAAAATCACGAGAGAAATTACCTGATGCACGATTTAGAATTGGCAATGGTTATGTATGCTTTGAAAATTTGGCGTCATTATCTGTACGGTGAGCGTTGCCATGTTTATACAGATCAAAAGATTTTAAAGTACTTGCTGATTATAAAAAACTAAACTTAAGACAGAGGAGATGGTTCAAGCTTTTAAAAGATTATGATTTGATCATTGATTATCATCCCAGAAAGGCTAATGTATTAGCAGATGCACTTAGTCGAAAGACTTTTTTCGCTCTACGGACTTTGGATGCGCGTATGTCTTTAAAGGAAGATGGCGCCTTGATTGCTGAACTTAAGTTAAAAATGATGTTTTTGGATCGGGTAAAAGAGTTGCAAGGTCAAGATGAGAAATGCCTGACAAGAGGGGCACAAGTAGAAAAAGAAGAGGTCAAAGACTTCAAAATGAGGGTTGATGGATGTTTATATTATCGTGGAAGACTTTACTTTCCAGATAATGAGGAATTAAAGAAAGATATTGTTTAACGTAATTCTTCAAATTAAAACCTATAATATCGGTACTGTTCTTCCAGTATCGATACCCCTACCCAGAGTTTTCATTTTTCAACTCGATTTTCACCAAATTTTCATTTAATTCTCTTACTTTTACCTCAAACAATACCCTTAAACTTAATATCACTTAACCCAACTAACTTTCCTCCATTTAGCTTCTTATAACATCCAAATTCTCTAAAGAACATCTGAAACCAAGAATCATACTTTTTTTGTAATATGTTTTTAATCACATACAAGGCTTCTAATCACTTATTTACTTCTTTGACAAGTCAAATATACTAGTAAACCTAAATAAAATCTCATATTTCAACATATCATTCAAAAACCCATTTTCTTCCATCTCAAATAAATCATCCATCTCTTAGTTTTAATCATATTTAACCCTTCCTTAAGCCTCTATAACACTCAAGGTTTCAAGAGCAAATAAAAAATGAAAGGAAAAACTAACTAGATGAAGCCTTACCTTTGGCTATGAAGGAGAGCACTTTCACAAGGAAGAAGCTTAGTGTATTTTTTGACTTTCCCCTTTTCTCCTTTTATTTAATACCTTAATTAAAAATGAATTTTAAATCCATTTCCCTTTAAAGGACCAAAATACCCCTTTCATTCTTTCATTCTTACTAATTGGTCTTAAACACAATTTCTAAATCATTTTCTTATACTTTACCATTTACTCAATTTAATCATCCAAATTTTTAAATTCTTTCAATATAGTCACTGACCTGATATTTGGGTTATTACAAAGCTTGAGATCCTTCTTTATGAGTTCCAGACAAGGTAATTATCATGGTCGCGGGGGAGGTCAAGCTACTAGGTTCCCTGACCCAATTTATGATTCAATTATTGATCTGCCACCTACTTCATGTATCGATATGATGACACATGTCAGGGGAGTGTCAGTCTCTAGTTATGAGCCTACGAGTGTGGTGCTAGATGAAATTCCCGGTAGGTAATTTCTTCGGTTGATTCAGTGTGCGGTCAGAGCAGTTGGTGCCACACCTAATGTCCTGATTACTTAGACCTTGATTGCTAATGAGGCTATGACTTTTTGAGGTCTGATTAGTGGATCTCCTACTAAAGTTAAGGACTGGCTCTACGATACAGAGAGACGTATGGATCAATTAGGCTTTGATTCATCAAAGAGGTATTTAGGAAATGTTTCGTTGCTTGATGGTAAGGCCCACACATGGTGGGAGTTAGTAGTAAGAAGTGTCCCCATTGACCAATTAACGCGGGACTTCTTCTAGGAGCACTTTAAGAATTATTTACTTGGAGATTCTTATTTGGCTGAGCGATGAAAATAATTTTAGGATATAGTTCAATGAGATATGACAGTTTTCAAGTACGAGATAGAACTCTTAAAGCTAAAAAAGTATGGATCTAGTTTGGTACCTACAGAGAGGGATATGTACCGAAGAGGTTGAGGCCATAGCTTCTGTTAGTGACCGAGTGGATAGAGAGCGATCTAGGAGTCCTTCTGGTTTGATTGAGTCTCCTGTACATCCTAAGATGAAGACTCATATTGCTACTCCCTAGAGGAGTCATATTTGTTCTAGGCATGCAACACCTCCATCCCAAGTTGTTACCCGAGGTGATTCATCGAGTTTTTCGAAAGAAGACGAGCACTTTTGTCGATATTAATCTAATGGTCACTTTTTAAATATTTTCCCACATTCGACGTCTACAGAGCAGACATCCACTCCAGCTCCTACACGTTCTTAGGCTTTTGTTTAGACCCGAACTAGAGGTCGTTGCTAGGGAAAGACTTTTGGATCTATTTTCAGGAATGAAAGTAGAGCCCATTCCCAGCAGAGTTGAGAGCCAAATGCATCTGATTCTAGGCAGCCAGCTCTTGTGTATGCCACTAGACATTGGGATGCCAAAGGCAAGCTAGAGGTTATAGTAGGTACTTTTACTATTTAATATGTTCCATATTTTGCATTATTAGACAAAAGCTCCACATACTTCTATGTTTCGAGTTTCGTATCCCGAGACCTTTAAATTTTGATTGAGGACACCGAGAGTGTTGTTACTGTTATGAGTCCAGTAGGAAAGTTAGTGTTGTGAATAAGGCATTCAAGTGTTGTCCTTTAGAGCTTTAGGGTGAAATTTTTTGAGAGAACCTTATGGAGCTTATTTTTAAGGAGTTTGATTTGATTTTGATGATTGATTGGTTGAATAAATAACGAGTCAATACGGATTATGAGTATAAGAGAGCTACTTTGAAGACTTGTGATGGTCGGACTGTGGTATTAGTTGGTGAGCGTCGAGGCTATCTTTCGAATATAGTATCAGTTTTAGTTGTTAATCGAATGATCATAAAGAGATATGAGACTTTTATTTTATGTATCTTGAATACTAAAGTTCTTTATATAAGATTGAGAAGATTCGTATCATTAGAGGGTTTCTTGATGTTTTCCCTGAGGAGTTGCCAGGGTTGTCTCCAGATAGAGAGGTAGAGGTCAAAATTGAGACTCATTCGGGTTGTACTCCTGCTTCTATGGCACCATAGTCTATTGCCCCAAACTAACTCAAGGAGTTAATGTTCCAATTGTATGAATTACTTGATCGAGGTTTCATCAGGCGTAGTACCTTACCTTGGGGAATTCCAATCCTGTTTGTAAAATAAGAGGAATGGATTGCTCATACTATATATTAACTATTGGGAGTTGAACAAGTTGACGGTCAAGAATAAATACCCACTACCTAGGATTGATGGCTTATTCTATTAATTATAAGGAGATACTATATTCTCAAAGTTTGATATTCGCTCTGGGTATTATCTGTTGAAGGTAAAGGATTCAGATGTTGCAAGACCACCATCCGCACTAGATATAAGCATTATGAGTTCCTCGTGTAGCCTTTTAGTTTGTCAAATGCTCCCGCAAATTTTTATAGATTTGATGAACCGTTTATTCTGACCTTATTTAGATTAATTTGTAGTGGTTTTTATTGATGGTATTCTTGTCTATTATCGGATTCAGACAGAGCTTGATGAGCATCTGAGGATTGTTCAGCACACTGAGAGAGCATCATTTGTACGCCAAGCTGAGCAAGTGTGAATTCTAGCTTCAGGAGGTATCATTTATTGAACATATTTTTTCTATGAGAGCCATTTAGATCGATTCAAGTAAGATATGGTTGTCATGAGTTAGAAGCGACTCAAGAATGTCTAGATTTATATTCTTGGGCTTAGCTAGGTATTATCGATGTTTTATCTAGGGCTTCTCAATTATTCCTACCCATTTGATAAAACTATTGAGGAAGAATGTTCCGTTTGACTGGGGTGATGCAAAACGGGAGAGTTTTGAGAAATTGAAGATTACTTTGACTCAAGCTCTAGTATTGACTCAACATAAGAAATTAAAGGATTTTATAGTGTAGAGTGATGATTCACACTCTGGACTTTATTGTGTTCTGATGTAAGAGGGGAGAGTAATCGCCTATGTGTCCCATCAACAGCGGTCGTGTGATTGTAATTACCCGACCCATAACCTGTAGTTAGCAGCGGTGATCTTTCCTTTGAAGATATGGAGACACTATCTTTATGGAGAGAAGTGTTTCATTTTTTACTAATCAAAAGAGTTTGAAGTATCCCTGACCCATAAGGAATTTAATTTGAGGAAGCGTCGTTGGCTTGAGCTTCTAAAAGACTATGATTGCAAGTATGACTATCATCCGGGTAAAACCAATATCATTGCTTATGCTCTGAGCTGAAAGGTGATAGCTGATATGAGGTCTTTATTTGCCAGGATAAAGTTATATGATGATGGCATTATGTTAGTAAAGTTGCAGGTTAAGCCGATCTTGGCCGAGGAGATCAATAACAAGAAGATTCTTGATATCACATTGCTCCCATTATTGAGCAAGTCAAGCAGGGTTCTACCTTAGATTATGCTTTTAACTAGGATGGAGTTTTATGCTTCAAGGGTCGGTATTGTATGGTTGATGATGCAAAGGTGAGACATGTTATTCTCAGTGAGGCTCACAGTAGCCCTTATGCTATGCACCCCGGTGAAGATAAGATGTACCAGAACTTAAGAGAGAGATATTGTTGGGTAGGCATGAGGAAATATATATCTGATTATATGGATAGATGTCTGACTTTTCAACAAGTTAAGGTAAAACACCAGTATTCGTTAGGTTTGTTACAACCTATCAAGATCCTCCAGGGGAAGTGAGAACATATTACGATGGGTTTTGTTACTAGTCCACCTTTGACTCATTCGAAAAAGATTTTGTCTGGGTGATAGTTGATAGACTCAAAAAGGCAGCTCACTTTATTCCTGTGCGGGTTAATTATTCCTTGGACAAGCTGACTAGATTGTATATCGCATAGATTATTAGATTGCATTGTGTTCTGTTATCTATAATTTCCGACCGAGATCCAAAATTTACCTCGAGATTATGGAAAACACTGTATGAGGCTCTTAGTACTAGATTAAATTTGAGTACAACTTTCCACCCATAAAACTGATAGTCAATCTAAGAGGGTGATTCAGATTTTGGAGGACATGTTGTGGGGCTGCGTGATTAATTTTCGTGGTAGTTGTGAGGACCTTTTTCCCTTGGCTGAGTTTACTTACAATAACAACTACCAGGCTACCATTCGTATGGTACTGTACGAGGCATTGTATGGGCGTAGAAGTCACACCCTGATCTGTTTGACTAAATTACGTGATAGAAAGACTTTGGGACCTGAATTAGTTCGAGAAATTGAGGACACCATCAAACTAATCTGTGACCTCCTGAGATAAGCATTTGATAGACATAAATCTTATGTTGATTAGAGAATGAAGGGCATAGAGTTTAAGGTTAGAGATCAGGCCTTTCTGAAGGTATCTCCATGGAAAAAGTACTGAGATTTGGTCGCAAGGGTAAACTGAGTTCGAGATTTATTGGACCATATTGTATCCTGAAGAGAGTCAGACCTGTTGCATAACATCTTGAGTTACCTCCCCCAACTCAGTCGTATTCATGATGTCTTTTATGTGTCCATATTGAGGCTTTATCGTCTAGACCCTATTCACATTATTTAGATAGATGATGTTGAGTTGAGGCCATATTTATCCAATGATGAGGAGCTTGTACAGATTTTGATCGAGATGAGAGAGTGTTGAATAGTAAGCTATACCGATGGTAATGGTTCAGTGGAGTAATCGTGGTCCAATAGCATCTACTTGGGAGACAGAGGAATCAATGAAGACTTAAGAAGAAATTTTCTTTAGGGGAAGAGTTGTCACAACCAAAATTTTAACAGCAAACATATGCAATTTATTTAATTTAATTATGGGACCAAATCACATAATTTTAAAGTTTTGAAGTAAGTTTGCATACTTTTAACACCTTAGGTCCTTAAGCCCGGATTTACCCATTTAATCTAACAACAAATGAAAAAAAAATCTAAGGAAATGGAAAAATTAGGGCAGTAATGGTTTGAACCCGTAACCTAGGTGTCATGACAACTTTTTTCTAAAGGCGTGAATATTCGGAATAAATTTAAAAATTGGAATTATAAAATCGAATTTTATAAAAGATTTAAAAACATTTGGAATCCCCATCAACCTTTAGGATTAGGAAGGCTGAAAACCGAAATATGCCCTTTTAAATAAAAAGTTTAGAACGACACGATTTGGTCTGTGATTCAGAGATTTCGGATTCGGGAGTCGATTACGCTTGGGGAAGGATTAGCACCGCCCACAACGCCCAAAATTTGTACCTTCAATTATTAATTTGTCCCTATATTGAAAATTAAGAAATTCAAATATTTATTTTAACTAATGATCCTTTTATTCCCTAAAATATTTTAGAGACACATACAATATCCAATTAAAGAAGAAACTAGCCCCGTAATTGGAATTAAGGCGGTTATTTATAATATTTTAATCAAAATAATAAAATATTGTTATCCTTAAAAATTAAAGAATTAATAAATTATGAAACCGTAAAAAAAATAACAGTGACAAGTTAGTCAAATTATTATTAAAAGAATAAGGACGTTCCTTGATATAAAGAATGAAGGCCAAGCCTTTGACATTAATTAAACAACTCGTCTTTAGCAATTAAACGTAGGAACGACCCTCTACCCTGTCCTTTAACACTAATGAACCTATTTAATTTTTGCGGTGATCACTTGATATAATATTTATTTATTCGAAAAATATTGAACAAGAATGTCTAGTTATTTTAAGACCACCCTTTTGAATATTTAGGAATAAAAGAATACTCTTTTTAATCAATTATGAATTATGTTTATAGGTTTCTAATTAATTTTATTAAAGGAACTAAACCTAAAAGGAAAATTATAAACTTAATTGTTTTTAATTAAAGAACCTAAACTAAGGCTTTAATTAAAAACTAAAGAACCTAAAATCTAAGGCTTAATTAAAAGAACCTAAAGATTAATTAATATTAGTGATCAAATTAAAAGATTGAAAAATATAAATGTTTTATCTCATAAGACAAGTGAGCATTTTAAAAGATTTGCAAATTGACATTTAATATTAATAATTAAACACATTCAATAAAAGATTCAAGGCAATTGAAAATGAATTAATGAATAAATTAAATTCAATTAAAAATTCGGAGTACAAATTACAAACAATTGGTGACTAAAATGAAATAAATGGAATGCCACAAACAACAACCAAAACACGCTAAAAGCCTAGTGTTTTAATGAAGCAAATAACTTGAAAGCTACACACTATAAGACCCAAAAAAATAGCATGAAGCTCATTTTTCACCTCCAAAAATTCTCTCTTCCTCCCTATTCTCTCAACCGAAATTCCCAACACCCATATATAATCATCCCTTGTTCTTGATGTTGTTTATATATTCAACCCAAAAACAAGCTTAGATACAAAACTAACACCAAAACCAACCCGAAATTAGTTTGTGGAAGAAATATCAAATGTTCATCTTCCAAAACCCATTTTAATCCTCCAACAACACGCAAAAGCCAACCCAACTTTTTTTTAAAAGATCAAAACCCTAACTTTTCTTTAAATCTTCAAGAACACCAAGAACAGTTCAAACATCAACCAACTCCACCTAACCCCTAAACCAAAAATCATTCATCCAAACACCTTATAACCAAAACCATCAGTCGAAACCTCCCCAATTCCCCGAAACTCGATGTTGACCAAAACTCCAACCACTGACCACCTTTGGACGACCACTCAAACACCCAAAAATCAAGCTAAAAAAACAAGAAATAAGAAAAAAAAATAACCTCACCTCTCATAGTAAAATCGAGCCTCCTAAGGTGGTGGTGGCTTCCTCCGACGAAGGTAAAATATATTTTTCTCCTAGTGTTTTGCTTTGTGCCTTTAGGGAGTTTTAGCTTGCTTAATCTTTTCTGTCATTAATGATAATGGTAGAAAGCTATTTATACTGTAGATTTTAGTTCCCGGAATAACTACTCCTGCCTAAAATTGTTGAGAAATAGTTTTAACGATTTGGAATTCTATAATATTTATTTTTCTAAATTTTTGCATGATTCGAACTTGACCTACGGAAGTGGCGGACAGAGACGGCTTACTGGGGAATAAGACCGGACCAGTGCATAAGCCACACGAACTGGTGACGCACCTGCGAACTCTCCGGCCGGCGGTGATGTTGTTGTTAATGCCCTAGATCTTTGGAGAATATGAATCATGTCCATTAGATCTATTTTTTGATCCAATGGCCTATGATGGTTTGTACTTCTTAGCCATGGATCGATGATGTGGCACAATGAGAGCCATTATATCTAGCTTCTCATCAAAGGGTGCATAAGACTTTGTGTTTGTTTCACTTGGATCCATCCATCCCTAGCCCTTGGACCAAGGCTCATCAATCACAAGGATTTGTTTGGTTTTGTTGCCATGGATTGATGATGTAAGTCACCTAAAAAGCTCTACCAAATAAATGCATAGTTCACTTTTCAAAGCAAAACAACTTCCTATTTTTTAAAGCACACAAATCGGCGGCCATATGTAGATTTAGGGGTTTTTTGTTTTTTTAATATTTTTTATTTAATATATATATATGTAATAAAAGGTGGGCGCCAAAAAAACCTAAGTAAATGGACTATTTCTAAATACAAATGGACTCTTTTTTGGGTTTTATTATTTATTCATTTATAACAAAACAAATGGGCTATACTAATATGACATGGACTAACCTAACATGCAACTATTATTTATAAACTATATAGTATACACAAACTATATAATATGCAATGTAACACACTAATTATTTAACTATTTAATAAGCAATTATTATTTATAACCTATATGCAACATGATATGCACATATTATTATTTAATATCTAACACATGTATGCAATGTAACTAATACCAATGATATACTATGCAATTGTTTACATACTATAATATATAATATATAAAACTATATATTATGTAATATACCTTATGCAAAAATGTAACTATAGGATATAATGCACTTAATACCTAAACTGAATATTATACCATGCCCACATATTATATAGACTATATGTTATAAAATAGAATGCCATGTGTCACCACCCAGATAAAATGGGTGATGATAGTTGCCCCTATTTGCTCATTGTCGTAGAACGGGAATAAAGCAAAGACAAAAAGCACCAATTTAATCCAGTTGTAATACCCCAAACATCGGGTCAGTGATCAAAAAGTAATAAATTAAAAGTTAGTAGTTTAAGTGGAATAAGTGATAAGTTCAAGGACTAAATTTGGAAACTTTTGTGGTAGGACTTATTAGCAAAGAAGGAAGAGAGGAAGGGAAAGATGGTCTTTGTCAACTTATGAATTTTAAATTCATTTTATATTAAGATATTTTAAGTATGGATAAGGGAGAAAAAGGAATTTTCTAGATGAATAGTTATTTCTCTTCTTCATCTTCTTTTGGCTCATGACTTCATGGTTTAAAGGTGACTTATTACAAGTTGATGATTTTCTTAGTTTATGGGTTAGTATTGAAGCTTTAAGAGGTAGACAAGATTAAGGAAGCTTAAAATGAATAAAAATTAAGTTACAAGGAATTATTAGGGAATTAATAATATGGGTTTTGAAGTGAAAGTTTGGAAATTGGTTGATATATAGATTCTTAAGGTAGAATTAACTTGTCAAAGTCCTAGTTAAGAGATTTGAAGTGTCAGGGATGAATTAGAACATGTTTGATTAAATGATATGAATTTTAGTTTTATGAATTTTATTGAGAAATTGGAAGCTATAAGAGGAATAGTGGATATAAGTTGGTTAGTATGAGTATTAATGAGCTTGAGAAGTTTAATAAGCTAAGAGAAAGGAAACTAGGTGATTGTGGGTTTAAATTCAAAATAGAAGAGATGAAATCTGGGAAAAGGTATCGATACTATAGTGTTAAATCGAAGGATTTAGGTGAATATTGAGGAACAATATCAACACTTATTAAATTAGTATCGATACTGAAGTGGGGTATCAATACTATTATTAAGAATGGATTTCCAAAATGGCAAAATGGTATCGATACCGAAGTGGGTATCGGTACCATAGAAGGGAAGTATCGGTAATGTAGAAGGAGTATCGATACTACTATGCCTAAATTTTAATGAGAGTTAGTTTTGTTTTGGAAATTTTAATTGGTTTAGTGAATGGAATATGGTATTAATATGGGTTATATCTATGTGTAGATTTTGATTGAATTGTATCGAAGGAATTGACATGACACGATATTGAACCAAAAAGAGAAGGGTCTTCATTTTAAACTTACGGGAGACAAAGGTAGTGCAACTAAATTGTTTTATCTTGGATTTGAGGACGGCTTGCGACAAGCCAACTTCAAAGTTTTTGATCAAAAACTAATTTCATTTCCTTTTTATGCAATTTTTTTTCACATTTTATTTAAGTATATTTCGAGTAATTTTCTATTGTTAAATGCGTTTGAATGTGAACATGTGACATGTGAATATGAAATTCCCTACGTGTAAGTGATCTATGAGAATTTTCTATATACAAATAAGATACACTTTAAATGGTAAAACTTAAAATAATTATAAGTTAAAGCCCACGGTGTATATGTGAGAATTAGGGGTATAGTTGGCATGCCAAGAGTCGAGGGTTCTACGCGGTCCTTCGAGACAATCTATGTGGTCCTTCGGGACAATCTACATGGTCTTTCAGGACAAATTTCTATGTGGTCATTCAGGACAAATTCTATGTGGCACTTCGGTGCAACTTATATGAGTTGTGGTGACAACATTTTTGTACAACCTCAGTGTACTTGAATATCCTGAATTCTCAGTGTTATACATTGGGCTAAAAGAATAAAAAGGTATAAGTTGATTAATGAGTGATTTGATGTAAGTTAATAGAAATTGTATTTTACTTCAAGTATGAAAAGCTTTATATGTATCAATGAAAAACGTTTTTGAAATGTTTTATACGACTTATTGCCTCACTAAGTCAAAGACTTAGCTTGTGAATGTTTCACACGTAGGTTCAAAGAGAGCTGAAGAGTGAAGATTAGGAGAGGACATCATAAGCCGAGAAGATCAGATCATAACCTAAGAAGATCATATCATAACCATTTGATATAGTAGGTTCTGATAAGTTTTGTAAATTTTGTTGGCATGTATCACTGGTTTAAATGAGAATGTTCTTATCAATTTTTGTAAATGCAAATTTATTGTATTTATGTAAATGATAAATTATATACATATTTCCAGTTGAATTTGAAAGTTTGTAATCTTTATATTGCATCGAAATGTTTTTCCTATTTAAAAGAACTTTTAAATTTCAACTACTTGTTAAAAGTTAAGGATTTAAAAAGTCAATATGGCACCTTGGATTCATATTCGGGTTGGATACGGGTTGGGGTGTTATATTTATTGGTATCAGGGCTATAATTTAATTGATTATATATTCGAACTGAAGTAGTTTTTCTTTTAAACAGTGTACATGCAAAATAGAAGTTAAATTTTTCTGATCTGATAAGGTAATTAGTAGGTTGTCCTTACTGATAGAATAGTAATTCCCTCTTAATAGATGGCGGATTTTGAGGGCTCCTGAAGTGAAGCAGGAGAAAGTCATGAAGGAAGTAGTAATTCGTCTGCCCCAGTTATGCAAGGTGAAGAATAGGTGTCTCAAGGGGTTACTGTGTAAGATCAGTGAGTGTTTTTTAGGACGTTGGATGCTATCCTGACGTGTTTCCAACCTTCTGCTTCCCTAACTCCTACGATTAATGTAGCCAAAGAGTTGAAAGGGTTAGGAGCATCGAAGTCCAAATATGAAGCTAAGGAATGTCCTATGGCTACAGACCTTTGGCGGAATGATATAAAGATCATGTTGGAGGGTCTCCACTATTCTGATGTGGAGAAGTTGGATGGAGTTATCTCGTTGCTACGAGGAAAAGCTCGGATATGGTGGGCTAATGTGTCGATGAGAGCTACGAGGGACCAGTTGACCTTGTCATTTTTCCTGATAGAGTTTAAGAATAAGTATATTGGGGATCAATTTATTCGTCAGATGAAACAAGAGTTCATGAGCTTCAAAAAAGGGAATCGTACTATGTGTGAGTACGAGTGTGAATTCAATAAGCTAAGTCGATTTGCATCAGAGTTGGTTCCGACAGAAAATGATTCTTGTGAATAGTTTATGGAAGGTTTATGCCCTAGATTGAAAGAATTATTGTTAGCGTTGAATCTTTCCACATTTTAAGAGGTGGTGAATAGTGCTAAAGTTTTGGAGCGAGCTCAGAATGAAAGAATCGGGGAGCAAAGATCTCAGTGGAACAAGAGAGCTGGTGCCTCGTCAGGTGCATTGCAATCAAATAAAAGTAGAGGTTTGGGTTTTTGACCTCAATCAAGATCTAAATCATCTGTATCCTTTGGTAGAGGATTCAATCTTGGAAGATCTAGTCAGACTCAATCAGTAGAATCAGAAGTAAGAAAAGCAAATCAATGTCAGTATTGTGGCAAGCAACATAGTGGTATTTGTCGAATGGCCTCTGGAGCATGTTTTAGGAGTGGAGACACCGAACATTTTATTCGGGATTGCCCATTAATGACTGAAGAAGCTACACAATCTGAGAGATCTGCTAATGTACCTCAAAGAGGTAGAGGACGAGGTAGAGGAATGAATCAATATGAGTATGTTGAGTTAATCGATCGATGAATCGGCCAAGAGGGGGTGAATTGGCAATAAAAATTTTGGTGGAAGCTTTTGCAGAAAATTGAAAATATATGCACAACGATTTAGAGTGGCTCGACTTTCTCAACCAAAGTCTACGTCCACTACCTTAGCGATCCACACTATGGATTTTCCACAAATTCACTAATTTGTCTTTCTTTTGAGGACAAAGAGTAACCTTACAACTCCCACAATAATTATACCCCAAATTCTTGAGAACACTATCTCCCAAAGAGAAAATTACAAATTCTGCAAACTTAAAAAAAACCCTCACAATGTAAGATGTTTGCACAATTCTATAACAAGAAAATAACACTCAAATGAATACAATTGAGCACAAAATGTGTTCTTGAAAGCAAAATGAATATTGAAGGAAAAGTGGCTTGAATTTCATAAACTTGATGTTTGATGCTTTCTCTCTTGATTATTTCTCAATTCTTGTTGATCAATGGCTCCTGAGCTTGTTTAAATACACCTTGGATCACTTCTGAACGTTGGGATAATTGGTGAAGTCAATAGAGCCGTTATGGTGTGAATACCATTTAAAAAATCTATTGAGAGCGTAGGTGTATCTATACACTCTCAAGGGTGTATCGATACAATCAGTGTAAAATTCAAATATTTCGACCGCTGGTTGACCTAGTATATAGGTACATCCCAGGTGTATCGGTACACTAAATACATTTGATGTTTCTCGGAGCCAGGAGTGTATCGATACATCGACTTCGGTGGGGTGTATCGGTACATACATGAGTGTATTGGTATATCCCTTTGTAAAAAATTTTTTTGGCCCGATTAAGGTTCGAAATACTTTGTAAAAATTGTTTCAAAAATATTTTTAGACTAAAACACAAATTTACAATTAATTAAGGATTAAAATTGACTTATGAAAACTTGGAGTAATATTTTTGATATTCGAATAATTTACTCGAATATTAATTTTGAAATAGAATATAAAATCTTAAAATTCATTTACATTTTATTTGTTATATCGAAACATCAAAATGTTTTCAACAATCTCCCCCTTTTTGATATAACAAAACATTTTAGTAATTTTAAGATTTTCTTTCAAAACCATTTTTGAAATCAATTTTGAAAATTACTCCCCTTACTTTATTCTCCCCCTTTTTTGTTAAATCAAAAAGACTTTATAAAACGTTTAAACAAAGTTTTTTAAAGATATAGCTTAGCTAATAAGATCACAATCAAGAGAAAGATTAGCCATTAGTCCATAATCAATATTCATATTCAAATGTGTAATGGTAATTGGTCATATTCAACTAAGATTTAAATGATGCAAAAATCAATGAAATTAATATAAACATGAAGTTCAAATTAAATATTCAAACCATAAAAAATATCCAAACATCCAAAACACACAAATCCAAAAACATCCAATAATTTCAAAATCAATCCAAGAAAACTAAGCAAGAAAAGGTCTAATCATCCATAGGTGGATCAAGAGGAGGAAAACGAGATCGCATAGCGGCCATATCGAGTGAAAGCGCGTGTAGTCTATCGTTAACAACTTCGTTGTTAGTACGCATCTCCCGTTAAAGTTCCAATTGTTGATCCCCCATAGCGGTTAAGTGGGACTCTATGGATGCAAACCTCATGTCAAATATCTCCAAAAACGATCGAAAGTATGGAGGAATTTGACCCTATTGCTGGACCGGCTCATCCTCGGGTACATGATCATCGATATCTTGCATAAGTTCTTCAAGCTCGTGATCATCATCAGCAGCCAGTTCCGGTTCTGGAGTAGCTTGTGAAGAGCTAGCGCCCGGTGTTTTCTGGGTTGATCGAACCCATAGATCCTTTTCCCCTGTCCGTCTCAATTTCTTCAAGGTTGTTAAATATATTGGGTTCTTAAGAGGGATGGCTACATCAAGCTAGACCCTAAGATTAGATTTGATAAACAAATTACTAAGAAGACAACTGTAAACTAAGGGTTCTATGTATTTGGAGGGAACGTTGTTTACAGTTTCAACTAGCTCACCAAAAATGATTTGTGGCAAATTTATTTTCATATTATTTTGAATACAATGTATCCACCATAAATCTAATGGTCTAAGGGTGGAGTATCTTCCTCCGGATGGTGTAAACCACCAAGAGATCATCAAGTGAAGGAAACACTCGTGATGAGTTAACAGGGTACTCACACTAGCCTTAGCTCTATAATTGGTAGCCATAATTTTGTTTTCGTTATCTAAACCCTCGTTATCTAAACCAAAGGTGTTAGCGATTGTGTCGGAGTCAATATAAACGTATTGAACTAGGAGCTAGGATCGAATACCTTTGGTGGTAGTACGAGACTCATTTTGGACACAAACCGTATTGGAATAGAAAATTCGGACTAGTTGGTGATAAACGATAGGTTTGAACTGAAAGTGTTTATCAAATTTCCATGATCTAAGGGTAGGAAGATATTCAAATTTTATACCGACCATGGCTTGGATAGAGGGATATTCTCTTCCCGGATTCTATATGACTTGAATAAATTAACAAACCTATGGTAGAGATCTTCTCGACGACCAGGTTGGTTAAATTAAGGATAGTCATATCGGGATACTTTGGGTTTGGATTTTGTGGTGGAATAGGAAGTCAGTTTTGAGGTTGGTTCGACCGACTAGAAGATGACCTAGGGCCTTTGGACATGATTAAATCGGAATGGAATTAAGTAACACCTATAATTTTAAAAAAATGTATTCAATAATATCAATCCCAAAACTCAATATGAGCCCTCAGTATTCAAGGTTCTCTAAATGATATCCTAATGGGAAAAATTTGAAAACTATTTTGAAAACAATGTTTGAAAAAAAACATAATACGTATAGTTTTCATGAAAACAACCTAATTAAATAAAAAAACAACAATTGTATAATTTTTTATTTCAAAAATTAAAAAGAATTTTGAAAAATATTATGTTTTTGATGAAATTAGTTGTAGAATATAGTTTTAAATCATAATATGAACAATGCTCGATATCTAATTCAACCTAGAACTAATTAAAACTAGTCATATGTTCAAAAATCAACAAAATAGATTTTATAAAAATTACCTTGAAAATTTTGGATTGAGTGAGATGTGATGTAATTTACATGATTTTGATGATCGTAACAGGATTCTACGTTGAAAAACTTTTGGATTCCGACAAGATTTAGTTGAAACTGAGCAAAAGGAGATTTTGGGGGTTTTGAGAGAGAACGACTGAGTGTTTTAGTTTTTGGGAGTTTTGGCTAACAGTGTTATTTTAGGGATTTAAATCCTAAAACCCGACGAGTGTATCAGTACACCTATGAGTGTATCGATAAACATTCAAGGAATATATCGGTACACATTCATAGTGTATCGATACATAGAAAGGTGGTATCGATACCTAGGTATCGATACACTGTGCACAAAAATGTCAAAATCTATTTTTAAGCACTTAAAATGCTAAATTAATCAGTTCTAGTGATATTGGCAACTCATATTTCGAAAATTAACTATGTTCAATCAATCAAATCTATCTTTAAATTTTATTTGAACATATAATTAATTTTCACTAAAGATCATAAACTCCCCTTAACTATTAGCAAAGAATGCATTAAAAAATGTTATAAGCATTTTTCATTTCTAATTCAAAGTGCTAAAAATATTTTAAACACTAAGTCAAGATAGGTTAGTTAAACCTAATTCTATCCTAAGTGTCCAAAATCTTTCTTTATCTAAAGGTTTTGTAAAAATATACGCTAATTGATGCAAACTATCAACAAAGTCTAGAACTATATCTCCTTTAGTGACATGATCTCTAATGAAATAATGTCTAACTTCAATGTGCTTAGTTCTAGAGTATTGTATGGGATTTTTAGTGAGACAAATAGCACTAGTATTGTCACACTTGATAGATATGGTACCAACTTCAATTCCATAATCTAAAAGTTGTTGTTTCATCCATAAAACTTGTGCGCAACAACTACCGGCTGAAATGTATTCTCCTTCAGTGGTAGAGAATGCAACACAATTTTGTTTCTTTGAAAACCAATAAATCATCATATTTCCTAGGAATTGACAAGAACCAGAGGTGCTTGTACTATCTATTTTGCATCCTGCATAATCCATATCAGAGAAGGCATGCAAACTAAAGCTAGAGTCTCTAGGATACCAAAGTCTTAAACTAGGAGTGTCCTTAAGGTATCTAAAGATTCTCTTAATGGCTTTCAGATCTGGTTCTTTAGGGCATGATTGAAAGCTAGTACATAAAAAACACTAAACATAATGTCCGGTCTACTTGCGGTTAGATAAAGCAAAGAGCCAATCATAGACCTATAAAGTTTAACATCTACACATTTACCTCCTTCATCTTTGTCAAGCTTTGTAGATGAGCTCATTGGAGTGGCTTGGGGTTTGCCATTTTCCAATCCAAACTTTTTGAGCATATCCTTGACGTATTTTGCATGATTGATAAAGATGCCATATTTTCTTTGCTTGATTTGGAGTCCCAAGAAAAATGAGAGCTCCCCCATCATGCTCATCTTGAATTCACTCTGCATTAGCTTAGAAAATTCTTGGCAAAGAGCATCATTATTAGAACCAAATATTATATCATCAACATAAATTTGAACTACTAATAAATCTTTACCTTTTCACTTTAAAAATAATGTATTGTCAACATTCCCTTTCGAAAAACCTTTTTCAATAAAAACATTTGACAATCTTTTATACCAAACTCGAGGAAATTGTTTTAAACCATATAAAGCTTTTGTAAATTTAAAAACATGATCTGAAAATTTTGAATCTTCAAAACCAGGAGGTTGTTCCACATAAACCATTTAAAAATTCACTTTTAACATCCATTTGATATAATTTAAATTCATTGAAGCATGCAAATTCTAATAACATTCTAATTGCTTCAATCCTAGCTACGAGAACATATGTTTCATCATAGTCTATGCATTCTTCTTGAGTATAGCATTGAGCAACAAGTCTAGCCTTATTCCTCACTATATTACCACTTTCATCAAGCTTATTCCTAAATACCCATCTAGTACGTACAGTAGATTTATTACTAGGCCTTTCAACTAATGTTCATACTTTACTTCTCTTAAATTGATTTAACTCTTCTTACATAGCCATAATCCAATTTTAATCTTTTAATGCTTCTTGGATATTCTTAGGCTCTATGCATGAGATAGATGCAACATAATTACATATATTTCTAAGAGAAGATCGAGTTGTTACCCCTTTGGATGGATCACCTATAATTTCACCATCCTTGACATAGTTGTATTCTCTTGGTTAAGAGACTTCCCTTTCTTCAATGGTTGGATTCTCGAGAGCATTGTGAGTTTCCACATCTTTCATTTCTTCCTTTGATGATGGTTCTCCAATGTCATGTCCAACGTCATGTGATTTCATAATACCTATATCATCATCAACACAAGAATATTTCCTAGAAAGGGGATTATCATCGAAAACAACATGTATAAACTCTTCTACCACTAAAGTTCTTTTATTAAATACTCGATAAGCTTTAGAATTTAAGGAATAAACCAGAAAAATTCCTTCATCACTTTTAGCATCAAATTCGTCAAGGTTATCTTTATCGTTGTTTAAAACAAAACATTTACATCCAAATGAATGAAAAAAAGCTAATGTTAGGCTTTTTATTTTTGAAAAGTTCATATGGAGTTTTATTTAAAATAAGCCTAATCATTACTTGATTAATAACATAACAAGCGATATTTGAGGCTTCTGCCCAAAAATATTTTGGCAAATTGTTTTCACAAAGCATGGTTCTAGCCATTTCTTCTAAACTTCTGTTTTTTCCTCTCAACAACTCCATTTTGTTGAGGGGTTCTAGGTACTAAAAAATTATGGCTAATTACATTAGAATTATAAAACTCAGTAAATCCAATATTTTCAAATTCAGTACCATGATCACTCCATAACACTAGATATGGAGTAACCTTTTTCATTTTGGATTACTTTTGAAAATGTGATGAATTTTTCTAGTGCTTCGTATTTAGTACTTAAGAATAGAAACCAAGTATATCTAAAATAGTCATCTACTAATACAAAACAATATTGTTTTCTGCCCAAGCTAACAATCCTAATTGACGTAAAAAGATCTATATGGATCAATTGTAATACTCTACTAGTTGATACATCATTAATGGACTTAAAGTAAGCTCTTATATGTTTTCCTTTAGCACAAGCATCATAGATTTTATTTTTATCAAATTTTAGCTTTAGCAACCCTCTCACTAAATCTCCTTAAATTAGTCTTTGTAAAACACTCATGCTAGTGTGTCATAGTCTCCTATGCCATAACCAACTATCATGTTCATCCTTAGCAACTAGGCACAAGTTAGTCATATTAATAGAATAAAAAAATGCTCCATGTATATGTTTCCTATTCTATGACCAACATGTATAATCCGACAACCATTTTACAACCATTTATTTCAAATAAGACATTGTATCTTTTATCGCATAATTGACTAATACTCAATAGATTATTCTTTAACCCATTCAAATATAATACTTTTTCTATTTGTATGGAAGAGGTACTACTTATAGTACCTATACCTTCGATGTAACCTTTTGAGTTATCACCAAAGGTTACTACTCATTCTTTTTTGTCGTTAAGCTCAATAAACCGGCTCTTGTCTCTGATCATGTGTCTTGAGCATCCACTATCAAGGAACCATGAATTTGAACTTGTATTTTGCGCCTTGTAGCCATGCTCATTTTCCTACAAACATAGATTAATTTATAATTTTTGGTACCCAATTTCTTTTGGGTCCATATTCATTAGTTTCTAAAATTCTAGTCCCCTTAGGTATCCATTGTGTATGATATCCTTATCTTTAGTAGTAATGAGTTCTTTAGGAACCCATATTTTCTAGTAATTTTACCATTTGAGGTTCTGTGGGGATCTCTATGATTGTAGTCTTTTAAACATTTTCTAACAAAGTTGGATTTTGAATTTTCTCCATTTTCAAAATGTTTTGTTCCAACTTTATCAAAAGAAGCTTTATGATCAGTAATTTCTTTTGGATGATCATCGTTGAATCTTTAAAGTAAGTTATGCAAATCAATATTTTACTTTTCAAACTCATCTAGTTTGATTTGCAAATTTTTAATCTTACTTTCAAGATCAATGTTGGTCTTGGATATGAGATCATTTTTGTTTTTCAATTTTGAAATATCATTCTTGTATTTCAACAAAAATTTCTCATAATCCGAAATCAACCCAGTTTATTCCTCTAACAACTCATCAAAAGAATAATCTTCAAAATCAAATGAGTTAGAGGTTACCTGAGAATCTTCCCCGGTGGCCATCAAGCACAAGTTCATTACTTCTTGTTCCTCTTCATTTGATGATTGATCTTCATCACTCCAAGTAGCCACGTGTACCTTGTGCTTCTTCTTTGATTAGCCCTTCTTCTTTGATTGACCCTTCTTCTTTGATTGACCCTTCTTCTTTAATTGCGGACAATCGTATTAGATATACCCGAGTTTTTCGCATTCATAGCAAATGATCGAGTCCTTCTCCTTTGGTTTATTTTTGAAGACTTCATTTCTTTTGAATTTTCTTCCTCTGTTGGGATTTATTAATTTTCTGACCTTTTGACAAATAATACCATCTCTTCATCATCATTATCGTCATCAGAATCACTCTCATTTTTTTGTGGATTTGATAGCAACTCCAACGTTCTTCTTTTTTACCATCTTTTTCTTTGTACCATCCTTCTTCTTGAGGTCTACCTCATCTTGAGTCATCATTTCATGCGTGAATTAAAGACTTTAGATTTTTAGCTTCGATGATCGTCGTCTTCTTTGATTGCCAAGCTTTAGGAAGAGAATATATTAACTTCCTAACAAGCTTCTTATTTGGAACGATCTGTCCATATGACTTGAGACCATTGGCAATCACGGAAAATATATCCGTCATAGCATTGATATCTTCATTCGGTTTCATCCAGAAATTTTCATAGCTATGAGTTAGAAAACTAATTATAGATTCTTTTACCTCGTTTGTGCCTTCATGAGTGACTTGTAATTTATCTCATATCTCCTTGACGGTTGTACAAGATGAAAATCTCCCTTATTCATCTGGTCCAAGAGCACAAAATATAATATGGATAGCCTTTAAGTTAAGCTGGAACATTCTCGTCTCTTCTTCACTCCACAAATTTGAATGAGTGAATGGTTCGATATATCCATTCTCCATGATTTTCCATGCTCACATGTCACTTGATTGAATGAAGTACCTCATTTTATTATTCCAATAAGCATAATTAGCTATATTGAAGAAAGGAGGCTTGTTGATGGGCTGAGAATCAAGAATGAAGTCGAAGTTTGAAGTGGAGGTCATTGATGACTTGAATATCGATATAACTCTTCCCGAATCGACTCAAAAGGTGGTTAAACCTTCAAATGAGTGCAGCTCTGATACCAATTGTTGAGTTAATTGAATGATGAATCGGCCAAGAGGGGGTGAATTGGCAATAAAAATTTTGGAGGAAGCTTTTGCAGAAAATTGAAAATATTTGCACAGCGATTTAGATTGGTTTGACTTTCTCAACCAAAGTTTACTCCACTACCTTAGCTATCCACACTAGGGATTTTCCACAAATTCACTATTTTTTCTTTCTTTTGAGGACAAAGAGTAACCTTAAAACTCCCTCAAGAATTATACCCCAAATTCTTGAGAACACTCTCTCCCAAAGAGAAAATTACAAATTCCGTCAACTTACAGAAAAACCTCACAAGGCAAGATGTTTGCACAATTCTAGAACAAGAAAAGAACACTCAAAGATGAATACAATTGAGCACAAAATGTGTTTCTGAAAGCAAAATGAATATTGAAGGAAAATTGGCTTGAATTTCACAAACTTGATGTTTGATGCTTTCTCTCTTTATTCTTTCTCAATTCTTGTTAATCAATGGCTCCTGAGCTTGTTTAAATACACCTTGGACCAGTTCTGAATGTTGGGGATCATTGGTGAAGTTAATAGAGCCTTCATGGTGTGAATACCATTTAAAAAATCTGTTAGGAGCGTAGGTGTATCAGTACACTCTCAATGGTATATCGGTACTCTCAGTGTAAAATTCAAATATTTCGACCGTTGGTTTATCTTATGTATCGGTACATCCCAGGTGTATCGATGCACTAATTACATTCAATGTTTCTCGGATCCAGGAGTGTATCGATACGTTGATTGTGTATCGGTACATAAATTACATTTGATGTTTGGGGTGTATCGGTACATACATGAGTGTATCGGTACATCCATTTGTAAAAATTATTTTTGGCCCGATTAAGGTTCGAAATACTTTGTAAAAATTGTTTCAAAACATTTTAAGACTAAAACATAATTTTACACTTAAGTGCGGATTAAAATTGACATTTGAAAACTTGGAGTAATATTTTTTATATTCGAATAATTTACTCGAATATTAATTTTGAAATCGACTATTAATTTTAAAATCGACTATAAAATCTTAAAATTCATTTACACTTTATTTTTTATATCGAAACATCAAAATGTTTTCAATAGAGTCGACCGATCAACCTGAAATACGTTCAACTGCTCGGGTTTACAACCTCAAGACTAGTGAAGATCGCGATGATCCGGATATCATTGCAGGCATTTTTCAGTTATGTGATAAACCTGTTTGGTTTTGATTGACCGATGATCAACTTATTCTTATATATGTAGTAAATTGGTGAAATAATTGAAAATTCCATTAGAAGCTATAAGTAATGATATGATACTGTCTAACCCATTGGGGCATAGTGCTCGGGTAAATCAGTTGTGTCAAGGGTGTCCTATAAATATAAAAGGAATTAAATTCTCTGCTAATCTAATGGAATTACCCTTTGATGAGTTTGAGATTATTTTTTGGAATGGACTGGTTATATCGAGATCATGTTAATATCGATTGTCGATTGAAGCGAGTAATTTTGATAAGTCCTGAGGGATCTTAAGTGAGGATGATTAGCGAAAGATTCAATCCATTAGCAAATGTAATATCTGTAATGTTATCCAAAAAATTGATGCTACAAGGATGTCCAACTTTTATTGTAAATGTCATCGATACTCGAGTTAAAGATAGAAGATTGGAAGACGTTCCCACTGTTCGAGAGTTTTGTTGCGTGTTGTGAGTACTATAAAATTATACGCAAATAATGTGAAAGTATACACAATCACTCAAGTAATAAAGTGATAAGTGAGTATCGTCTCCATAGGGATTGGTTGAAATTAAAAAAGTTTAACCAAAGAAAAGCACTACTCTATCTAAATATAGTTAGTGTTGATATGTACTAATATAAAATATCACGATAATGGAAAGTGCATGTTGGTGGATATGGATTGAAAGTCTGATGGGGTAGAAAATGGAATGTAGTGGCAAGAACAGATTTTAATTGTGAAAATGATTAAAATAACAAGGCAATGAAAAACAGTAAAAACAACAATTTAATGATAAGTTGATAATCCTTACATAATAAGCTTCCACTGGAATCAATAGTAGGGATTGATTTATGGATGCTAACTTATTCCTTAGGTAGATTTAATCTATCTAAACTTCATTTGCTCGACAGGGTTTGCTGAAAATGCTCTCGCTATCTCTAGTCAAAAGGAACCTAACAGAATAGAATGCCACAACATCTCCTCTCAGTCTCAGCTATGACAGTCTACACTATTGATAAAAACTACCCTTTTTAGTCGTTGAAATCTTATCTTAGTCTCTCTCAAGTACTAAGGGATTATGATATAGAATTACTATGTCGGTTCAAAGCTTAAGAAAATACTATAGACCATTGCTTACGTGTATATTTCTTGTGTTTCTCTCGAATACTACAAGTATTTTTAGCTAAGTTTCTCTCAAACACCTAGCCTTCATCTAAGAAATTGACACTTTCATGCCTCCTACAAGCTTAGACGATGAAGCATTCATAAGAAAAGCAAGCAAATATAAAGGATAAATATTAATATACCATTAAAATAAAGTTAAACATCAATAAAACAACACCACCAAATAAAGTTAGTTCATGGTGGGGTTCGAATCATCCACGAAACAAGCCATAAAATATATTCGTTCCAAACAACCCAGCAACTGTCCTTTTACAGAAATATCTTTTTATTCATTTCTGCGCCAGAAAGGTCAAGGTATTTTAATATGCTTCAGTTGTGTGTGATGTCACGATATTCTTTACCATGCGACCTTCTTCTTACTATTTCCTGCACACCATAAGCAACTGCACCTTTCTCTAATACAATATCCTTAAAAGATAAAACAACACTACCACAAAAAATGCAACTATATACAACTACATGATCCTAAAATGACTAAAATGAGCTTTTAAACAAACAATAACTTAAGTGAAAAGGCCTTAAAATAGCACTACCACCACTTAAAATAGCACCACCACCACAAATGAAACTATATGATCCTAAAATGACTAAAATAAGCTTTTAAACAAACAATAACTAAAGTGAAAAGGCCTTAAAAGTAGCCTTTTTAGGAAGTTATCACACCCCCAAACTTAAGCTATTGCTTGTCCTCAAGTAATGGATAGTAATTAACATAAGCAGAATATCATGGCAATTTTCAACAATAGGACAACATGACAAAAATTGACTTTCAACCCTAAAAAAATTGGCTTCAACATGCTAGACATATCAAGAATTCAAGTACTTTTCCCTAAGTCAAGATTTTTTGTGGTAGTGTGTGTGCGTGATTGTATCCAATATGTACTTAGCAAATTTAAACAATTTCTAATCAAGTCCCCTAGTTTTTGTCAAGGCATTTACTCATTCATTAAGCACATTTTTACTCCCTTTTTTTAAATACTGCTACAAAGGGAGTTAGCTCATCCCAACTACCTTCCCACACTCTAGGTGAAAGGAAACATACCTTCCACCCCAAGCTAGTTAAGTAGAGTCATTCCATGACTACTTTCATTCACTCGTATGCTTATGACTGACATTTATTAAAGAAAGTTTCAGGCAACGCCACGATAAAGTGGAGTGTCCCTCTACACGTATGCCTAAGCATTTATTCACAGTCTCAGATATAAGGGAGTTATTTTATATTTATCTTCCAAGCACAATACTAATTTTAATGCCAAAACTAACTAGAGTTCCTTCATAAGAATTTTCTAAATTTCCTAAGTATTGAGAACAAACAAATCGTGTAAAAATAATTTACAAAGCATCAAGCCCTAGAGTCAGTTCTATCATTCTCAATAGTAATTTATATTAAATTTCTAGTTTAAAAAGTTCATCATCATCGGGTATCCTCAAGACATTTTATCTAAATGTCTTACCACTTACTGATGCCATGGCATAATGTTACGCTAATACTATCATGCATATCTAACAAGAACACTACCTCCCCCAAACTTAAGGGAAGCATTATACTCAATGCTTAAAGGGAACTAAAAGAAATAAAATTATATACCATGCAATAAAATACAAAATTAATGCAAATGGATGCAGGTAGAGGTACAACATGTTTTGTGTGGTGGTGTTACCTTAGAGGTGTTGGCAGCTCCTCGTTTTATGCGCTTTCGTAATGGTGCAAGCCTTGACTCTGAAGAGCTAGAGTGGTATTGGGATACATTGATGCATCCAGCCGATATTTCGGTACGTCGGCCACTGCATCATACAGGAGAGGGGTCAGGTACAAGAATTGGACTAAGTTTTTTTAGCAGGAACAACGGGTGAGTTAGGGTCTCAGAATGTTGAGGGTATAACATTGGTTCTTCAATTGGAGGATCGACATCATCTTGTTCTGGATCGGGAGATGCCTCGCCATTGAATGCCGAAAGAATTTCATCCGGAAAGCCTAAAAAATTTTGTTGGACGTGGGGAAGGATTTCTTGAAACATCGTTTCCACCACAACATCTCGCTGTTTGACATTACCAAAGAAATTTTGAATATCACCGTGTAAAGCATGTAAATGAGTCTGAGTTTACATAACAGCTTCTTCAAGAGTAAGCATCCTTGCCTCAGCATTAGATTGTGCATCATCTGTAGACTTCCCATAAGTAAGGGCCTTAGATTTTGGGTTTTCAAGTCCCAACAATAATGGTAATCTAGCCCTAGTAATGCCTGAAACTCCAGATAAAATTTCATCAAAGGCATTTCACTTACCTTTTTCTTTCAACACAAAGCAGTAATCAAATTGGAAAAACTAAATCACTCACCTTTTTTCCTAAACATACATGCACTTGTTGAACAATGATCTTACCCATATCAATAAAATGAGTTTCCATAATCGAATGTAAAAGCAGTAAACGGGGAAGAGATATTGTTGTATTGTGGGATGTGGGATTAGCTTGTGCTTCAGGAAATGATTCCACAGTTTGGCACGCGGTTGGAGATGTTCGCGGTTGACCGAGTAGCAGCTGGTTTGGAGACCAATCCAAGAGGTATTTGCAAAGCATAAGTCCTCCAAAACTCCATCATAAGTGACACTATCAGCGTCATTTTCAAACTTTGTATGTTAGTCTTCAGCACCCTACAAATGAGAGTATCAATTAATCGTAGTTGGTGTAAACCTAATATACTTACCTCGTATAAAATAACATGCTAGTTCGGTTTGGAGGTGTTAGCATAAAACTCTTTCACCAATGATGCATTTACTAAACCAGGGTGCCTTGCAAACTTGTTCAATTTGTATGGAACAACTATATCCATTACGTCTGGTCCAAATCCACCATCCACTTCATCCGTAAAAATAAACCACAACTCAAAGAAAAGCTTCCTATTTTTTAAGTTTTGAAACCTTACTTTTGCTTCATCATTTTCAAACTGTTGAGCAATAGGAGCTTCGACTTCGGTGGGTCTCGTACACACCATTTTTTCTCAAAGTTTTAAAGAAAGAAAACCTGAAAAAGGACTGAGCTTTTTTCTTATAGAACTTGAGGAATTTCGGTTATGGGGAAAATGAAAGAAGAAGAATAAGTAAGGAAAGATAAAAAGAAAAAGTAAAAAAATTAAATTAATTAAGTGATAGGATGGTTGAAATGAGTGGATGGGGGTAAATGGGATGTTAGGAAAAGAAAAAAGTAAATTGTAAAAGTAATGGCGATGGGACAAAACAATGGAGAGAGAAAAGTTAAAATAATAAATAAAAGAAAAGAAAAGGAATAAATCAAAAAGAATCTTTTCCCCAATTAATTGCTTTGTCATTTCCTCCTTTTTGTAACCACTCCTTGCACGGCTGCAGTACTGTGGTCCCCTACAAAACAAATCAAAATTATCTACAAAATAAAATAAAATAAAAATAAAAATAAAGGAAAAATAAAATTATTATTTACACACAGTCAATGGAATTCAATGTCGTGGAACTCCATTATAAGGTTTCAAACGTTGGCACACTTCATTTTTGGTTCTCAGTTAGGCACACTTCAGTATCGTGCAATACAACACTGCCTTGTTGTGCAGCAGTGGAACTCCATTATAATCTTTCAAACGTTGGCCATTGACTTTGAAAATCGTCCCATAATCTATATTCTTGATGTCAACGGCTCCATGGGATAAACATAATGCACCTCAAATGACCCTGACCATCGAGATTTAAGCTTCCCAGGAAAAAGTTTGAGTCTGGAATTATAAAGCAATGCTTGTTGGCCAATAAGAAAATGATGTGGCATCAGTTTTTGGTCATGCCACTTCTTGGTTTTCTCCTTGTACATTCGAGCATTTTCATATGCTTGTGCTCTAAACTCTTTCATTTCATTAAGTTCCAGTAACCCTTTCCCCCGGCCAATTGAGCATCAAAATTCAATTTATTAATGGCCAATATGCCTTATGTTCAAGTTCAACCGGGAGATGACAAGCCTTCCCATACACCAGCTTGAATGGTGACATTCCTAAAGGAGTTTTAAACGCTATTCTATACACCTAAAGTGCTTCATCTAACTTTGATAACCAATTCTTCCACCTTGGGTTCACCACTTTTTTCTAAAATCTGATTAATATCTCGATTGGATATCTCTTCTTGGCCATTAGTCTACGGATGATATGTCGTGTCAATCTTATGACAAACTCCATATCCCCTTAATGCCTTGACAATCAACTTGTTTTCGAAATGGGTCCCTTCATCACTAATGATAGCTCTAGGTACTCCAAACCGAGTGAAAATATGCTTGTGCAAAAACTTGAGTACAGTTTTAGAGTCATTCCTTGATAATGTTATTGCTTCTACCCACTTTGATACATAATCCACAGCAAGCAAGATATATAGATTTCCTCCGGAAGATGAAAATGGTCCCATGAAATCGATGCCCCAAACATCAAACAACTTTATTTCCAAAATATTTTGCAGTGCCATTTCGTGTCATCTGGATATGTTTCCAGTGCGTTGGCATTGATCACAAGATTTTTAAAATGCCTGAGCAACTCTAAAAAGAGTTGGCCCATAAAATCCTGATTGTAAGATCTTAGCAACAGTCCTTGGTCCTCCAAAATGACCTCCACTTGGGGTTGAATGACAATGGATAAAATGTCGCATTGTTCTTCCTCAGGTACACATCGTCTAATAAGCTGATCATTAAAATGCTTAAACAAATATGACTCTTCATAAAAATAGTACCTTACATCGTGCTTGAACTTCTTTTTACCCTGGTAATCCAAATCAAAAGGCAATATTCCACTAACAAGAAAATTAACAAGGTCAGCGTACCACAGGATTGTCGTGGCATATAAACTTTTCTCATCACGGAATTCCTCTTGAATATCTATATTGTCATTACATTCATAATTGTTCTCTAGCCTAGATAAATGATCACCAACTTGATTTTCAATATCCTTTCTATCTTTTTTGTTCACTGAGTATTTTATAGTCCAATTATCAGTGTCAAGAATAACTTTAGTGCCTATTAGGTATGGTCTAAATTTATCAAAGCAAATACCACGACAAATAGTTCTTTCTCATTGGTAATTTAGTTCAATTTTGCTTCATTCAATGTGTGGCTAGAGTAATATATAACATGAAAAAGTTCGCGTCTGCATTGCCCCAAAACATCTCCTATGGTATAATCGCTTATGTATAATCGAGAGGAACTACAATAGGTGCCGAGATCAATCGTTGTTTCAGCTTAGTTAATGCGCCAAGGTATAACTCGTTAAACACAAATGGCTGGTTTTGTTGAAGCAATGTGAACAAAGGCTTAGAAATCTTGGAAAAATCTTTTATAAATCTTCTATAAAATCCAGCATGTCCAAAAAAACTTCTTATGCCCTTGACCGAAGTTGGTGGTGGTAATTTTTCAATTACTTCAATCTTCGTTTTATCTACCTCAATGCCCTTGTGAAATATTTTGTGGCCTAACACAATACCTTCAGTCACCATAAAGTGACATTTTCCCAATTCAAGACCAAATTAGCCTCCTCGCATCTTTTGAGAACTTTTTCCAAATTGTCGATGCATCGTTCAAAATTTTCTCCAGAAATAGAAAAATCATCCATGAATATCTCCAGGAAATCCTTAACTATATCTAAAAAGATAGCTTGCATACAACGCTAAAATGTTACCGGGGCATTAGAGTCCAAAAGGCATCCTCCTAAAGGCAACAGTGCTATAGGGATAAGTAAATGTAGTCTTTTCCTGGTCCTCTGGTACGATGGCAATTTGATTGTACCCTGAGTACCCATCCAAAAAGTAATAGAATGCTTTTTCTGTCAATCAATCCAATATTTGGTCATTGAAAGGTAGAGGAAAATGGTCATTCTTTGTAGGTTTGTTGAGTTTACGATAATTCATGCATATCCTCCATCCCGTAACAATACGAGTGGGGCAATAGCTCATTTATCCTCATTAGTAACCACAATCGTGCCTCCTTTCTTCGGCACACATTGTACAAGGCTCACCCATAAGCTATTTGATATAGGGGTAAATTACTCCAGCATCAAGCCATTTTAAAATTTCTTTCATTACCACCTTCTTTATAATATGATTGACTCTTCTTTGTGGTTCTATCGAATTATCGTGGTAATCTTCGACCAGAATCTTATGCATGCAAATCGTGGGACTAATTCCTTTCAAGTCAGCCATAGTCCAACCAATCTATTTCTTATATTGCATTAAAACACTTAACAAACTTTACTCTTGGTTATAAGTAAGGTTACCAGAAATAATCACCGGTAAAGTTTTATCACTACCCAAGTAAACATATTTAAGATGCCCAAGCAAAGTCTTTAGCTCTAGAGTAGGTGCATGCAATAGTGATGGCTTAGGAGGAATAAATTCATCAAAATTCAAAGGTTCAAAACTCATACCTGATCTAACTTGTAGTAAGCTAGATTGCTCCTCAAAAATTGGAAAGTTGTCGTACTCCACTAAGCTCTCATCATCCATCCAATAGTCCTTTTCTACTAGCTAAATAAAATTGTTCTAGCAAACCTGTTCAGCTTCTTCTTCAATTACTGAGTTTAATTTAGAAATTCCTTGGCATTCTTTAGTGTCATCAACATACTTGAGAGTTCGAAACACATTGATAATCACACACTAATCAACCACTCTCATGGTGAGTTCACCTTTTTCACAGTCTATCAAAATACGACCAGTGGCTAGAAAAGGACTTCATAGAATAATGGGTGTCTTGGCATCAACTTCGCAATCCAAAATTAAGAAGTCGACTGGAAACACAAACTTATCCACCCTTGCTATAACATCATCGACTCTCTATTAAGGTTTAACATGGGATCTATTGGCAAGTTGTAAAATAACTGATGTGGGTCTTGCATATCCTATGCCAATATTCAAGAATATAGATTACAACATTAAATTTACACTTGAACCAAGATTACATAGTGTCTTTCCAATTAAATTAGCTCCAATAGAACAAGGAATAATGAAGCTACCCGGATCATTTTGCTTTGGCGGAAACTTACTCAATGAATAACAAAATTTTGTTGTCGTGGCAACTGTTTCATAAGTCTCTACTTTCCTCTTCTTGGTACAAATTTCTTTAAGAAATTTAACATACGTCGGTATCTGTTCAATAGCTTCCAAGAGAGGTACATTAATATGGAGCTAATGAAGAATGCCCACAAACTTCTTGAATTGAACTTCATCATTATGTTTCTTCAATCTTTGTGGGAAGGGTGGTGGGGGTCTAGCTTCCTTAATTGCATGAATAGGAATTACTTTTTCCTTGGCATAAGAATTTTGCGCCTTGGCAGGATCATTAGTAGAACCCTCTTCCTTGTTCTTCTTAAAAAGGATATCATCATGTAATTCAGCTTCACCCATTTCAGTAGTGGGAGTAGAGTCATCATGTTATGTCCCACTAACCTTGTCTTGTTGGTTAATTTGTGTTCCACTCCTTAGATTTAACACATTACAATGCTTTTTTCCATGTGTTTTAGTGACTTCAGTGTCACTTGGCAAATGTCCTTGCTGACGCTCTTGCAATGCCATGACAATTTGACCAACTTGACCTTCTAAAGATCTCAGAGACAAACTATGGTTTTGAAGCAAGGCACTTTGGCTATGAGGTAAAGCTCCTTGATTATTAATTGAAGTAGAATAGACTTGCAGCATTATCTTCATAGTATATATGATTTCTTGAATTGTAGTTTCCAAGGAACTAATGCTCACTGAAGATGAATCTCTTTTTTCGGTATTATGCCATAGCATAACATTTTGGTAACCTTGAGATTCATTGTGATTCTGCTGCCGAGCGGACTAATTAGCATTTTGGGCTCCTTGATTTCCCCATGATAAATTAGGATATTGACGCCATCTAGTATTATATGTGTTAGAATAAGGATTATTATTGCCTCGATTAAAATACCTACAAAGTTGTTGGACTCATGGTTGGTCGGGCATTCACTCTCATGATGATTTCCTTGGAATAACATACATGCCAAGCTAGCTGCTTTCACTTCCGTCACATCAGTGGAACGTTGTAAATTTTTCAGCATATTAGCGATAGCTGAGCGGACACCAAATCCTCTGTATCTAACTCAAATGTTCCAGGTGCTTTCCTCTCACTCCCAAGTCTTGAGGAAGGAAATTGATAGTCATTATTAGCAATTTTTTCCAAAATAGAAAACGCCTCAGTAAGTGATTTATCCAGTAATATCCCATTTAACGAGGCATCAAGCATCATCCTCATGCGTGAATTGACTCCATTATAAAACATAACTACTTGAGTCAAATCGTGAAACAATAATTTGAACACTTTCAAAGAAAACTCTTGTAATGATCCCAACACTCATATATAGATTCATCGTCACCCTGACGAAAGGATGCTATGTCATTCCTTAGTTGGGTATTCATGTTCGGTGGGTTATACCGCAATAAGAAACTCTTGCAAAGATCGACCCATGATTCCATCAAACTGGATGGAACACCGCTCAACCAAGCCCTTGCTCGGTCACGCAGTGAATACGGAAATAATTTTAATTTCAGAACATCCTCATGCACTCCTTCTTGGCAAAAAGAATCACAAACTTCCAGAAAATTGTGAATATGTTACCTGGCATCTTCAGTTGGCATGCCCCTAAGCTGCCCTATAGAATTCAACATATTAAACATAACTGGTTTAAGTTTGAAATGTGTAGCTTGAATTTCAGGTGCCACAATTCCAAGATTCGGATCATCCAGTATCAGATTTAAATGATCACGAATAACACGAGGCCTATCAGCAGGTCCATCATTTTGTAATTCCTCGATATTCAGAATTCTATCATATTGACCAATTCCTTGATTTCCAATTTGATACATATTTCCTCGAGCAAGTTAATGGCTCTTCAAAATGTCTCCTACGCATACATTAAATAAACCTGAAAAATAAAAGAAAAATATCAAGTAAATTATGCACAAAAATAAAGATAAAATGCTACGGGAAAACTAATTAACTTCACGGTGCCAATCCCGACAACGGCACCAAACAACTTGTTGCGTGTTGTGAGTACTATAAAATTATATGCAAATAATGTGCAAGTATACACAATCGCTCAAGTAATAAAGTGATGAGTGAGTATCGTCTCCACATGGATTGGTTGAAATTACAAAAGTTTAACCAAAGCAAAGCACTACTCTATTTAAGTATAGTTAGTATTGATATGTACTAATATAAAATGTCACGGCAATGGAAAGTGTATGTTGGTGGATATAGATTGAAAGTCTGATGGGGTAGCAAATGGAAATGTAGTGGCAAGAATAAATTTTAATTATGAAAATGATTGAAATGTCAAGGAAATGAATCACTGTAAAAACATCAATTAAATGATAAGTTGATAATCCTCACACAATAAGCTTCCACTGGAATGAATGGTAGGGATTGATTTAAGGATGCAAAACTTATTCCTCAGGTAGATTTAATCTATCTAAACTCCACTTGCTTGACAGGATTTGCTGAAAATGCTCCCGCTATCTCTAGTCAAAGGAACCTAACAGAATAGAATGCCACAACATCTCTTCTTAGTTTCAACTATGATAGTCTACACTTTTGATTAAAACTACCCTTTTTAATCGTTGAAATCCTATCTTAGTCTCTCTCAAGTACTAAGGGATTAGGATATAGTATTACTAGCTCGGTTCAAAGCTTAAGAAAATACTATCGCCCAATGCTTATGTGGATATTTCTTGTGTTTCTCTCGAATACTACAAGTATTTTTAGCTAAGTTTCTCTTGATCACCTAGCCTTCATCGAAGAAATGGACACTCTCATTCCTCCTATAGACGATGAAGTATTTATAAGCAAAGCAAGCGAATATAAAAGATAAATATTAATCTACCATTAAAATAAAGTTAAACATCCATAAAACAACCCTCGAATAAAGTTAGTTCATGGTGGGATTTAAATCATCCACAAAACAAGCCATGAAATATATTTGTTCCAAACAACCCAACATTAAATACAAAAATAGTAACAAAAAGAGAAGGGAGAAGAAGCCTTATATGCGCGCCACCAAAGCTCTCCTCAACCACCAAGACTCACCTTAGCTAACTAGCTCCTCTCGGATGTCTAATTTGCCATTCCTTGGAGCTTATCAATAGAGGAACACCACTCAAGGAAGAAGAAAGAGATAGGGAGAAAAAGATAAGAAAATGTTATAGAAAATCCTCCTCTTCTCTTTCTCTCATGTGAGGTGTCTTATATAATAAAAATATCTAAGGGTAATGATGAGGTTGTTGCACTCAAAATACCCCTCATACCCCTAGAGTCACCCCTTAGGCATGAGTCTTATAATTCTAGGTGACAGTGGTCTCCAGCAGGTGGTTACAGCCATTCTTCACGTGTTGTGCCAGCTGTTCTTTTATAGAAATATCTTTTTATCCGTTTCTACGCCAAAAATACCAAGTCATTTCAATATGCTTCCGAGCGTGTGATGTCATGACATTCCTTCTCAATGCCACATTCTACTTGCTATTTCTTGCACAATATAAGCAATTGCACCTTTCTCTCATACAACATCCTTAAAAGATAAAATAGTACTACCACCACAAATGCAACTACATGATCCTAAAATGACTAAAATTAGATTTTAAACAAACAATAACTTAAGCGAAAAAGACCTTAAAAGTAGTTTTTTTAGGAAGTTATCAAGTTCCCAAATCTGGAGGAATTACCAGGATTACCTCTAGATAGGGAGGTTGAATTTCAAATTGAAGTGATGAAGGGAACAACATCTATTTCAATGACTCCTTATAGGATGGTGCCAAAGGAACTAAAAGAGTTAAAAGTTCAGTTACAAAAGCTTTTGAATAAAGGATTTATTCGATCCAGTGTGTCACCATGGGATGCACCAGTATTATTTGTAAAGAAGAATGATGGTTTGATGCACATTTGTATTGATTATCGACAGCTCAACAAGGTGACCATAAAGAATAAGTATCCTCTTCTAAGAATTGATGATTTATTTGATCAACTCAAGGGAGTTACGGTATTTTCTAAAATTTATTTACGCTCGGGTTATCATCAATTGAAGGTTCAAGAAAAAGATATTCAAAAAATGGCATTTAAGACTCAATATGGTCATTATGAATTTGTAGTAATGCCATTTGGGTTGACGAACGCACCTATAGTGTTTATGGATCTTATGAATAGAGTTTTTCAACCATATCTCGATTAGTTCATGTTTATTTTCCTTGATTACATTTTAGTGTATTCAAAGACAGTGGAGGACCATAAGGCTCATATTCGTGTGATTCTTCAAACATTACGCGACAAGAAGCTTTATGCTAAGCTTTCTAAGTATGAGTTTTGGGAAACGAAAGTGGCCTTCCTTGGACACGTGGTTTATGCAGAAGGGATTCAGGTAGATCCCCTGAAAATAAAAGCTATATTAGATTGGGAAGTTCCAAGAAATTTTTATGAAGTGCAAAGTTTCTTGGGACTGGCATAATATTATCGAAGGTTCGTAAAGGACTTTTCGATTATTTCCTCCCCTTTGACCAACTTGTTAAAGAAATATGTTCTTTTTTCATGGACAAATAGATGTCGAAAGAGTTTCAAAGCTTTAAAAAAGATTCTTACGGAGGCTCTAGTGCTAGTGCAACCAGAAGCAGGCAAGGAATTTACTATTTATAGTGACGCTTCCCTAAATGGTTTGGGACACATTTTAATGCAAGATGGAAAGGTAGTTGCTTAAGCTTACAGACAACTTAAGCCTCATAAGAAGAATTATCTGACACATGATCTGTATATAGCAGCAGTAGTCTTTATACTAAAGATTTGGCGCCATTATTTATATGGTGAGCGATGTTTCATTTTTACTTATCATAAAAGTGTGAAGTATTTGTTGACTCAAAAGGAGCTTAACTTAAGGAAAAGAAGATGGATAGAGCTAGTTAAAGATTATGATGCAATCATAGATTATTATCCCGGGAAAGCTAATAAAGTAGCATATGCTCTTAGTCGGAAGACTTTTACCTCTTTACGTGCCTTCAATGCTCGATTTGTGTTGAAAAACAATGATGCTCTGATAGCTAAATTGAAGTTAAGTCTATTATTATTGGAGCGGATTCAAGATTTGCAAAACAAGGATGATAAATGTTTAGTCTTGTAATACCCAAAATAGTAGGTGACTGACTAATTTGAATGGAATTAAAGTTTGGAGGACTAAATTGAGTAATTGGTAAAGAATAAGAAATGACGTAAGTAAGTCCAATTTATAAGAGATAGTTTATTTAAAGGGCATTTTGGTCTTTTAGGTGAAATGAATTTAAAACACAATTAAATTAGGGATTTAGGAAAAAGAGGAAAGTGACAACACTAATTTCTCTTATTTTTCTTCCATTGGTTTTCTCCCCTCCATAGCTCCACAAGGTAAACTTCAATTAATCAATTTTTCCTTTTGATTTTGGGTTGTTATTGCAACCTTAATTGATATGTAAGCTTAAGGAAAAGTTATATGAGATTAAAACTATAAAATGGAGGAAATATTAGAGATTTAAGAAAATGGGTTTTTAAATGATATGTTGATATATGAGTGTTTATTGATGTTTATTGGTAGAATTGACTTGTCCAAGTAGTAAATAAGAGATTAGAAGCATTGGATAAGTTTAAAAACAAGTTAGAAATTTTGGTGTGACTCTTAGAATCTAAAGATCTTGAGGGGTATTAGATGTTTTAAGTATTAAAATGAAGGAATATTAGTATGAATAGTTAAAGAATAGTTTGATAGTATTTTATGGTATAAAAATAACAAAATTTAGCCCCATTTATGTAATAATCAGGTTAAAAACTGGAAAATCTAGGCAAGAGTATCGGTACTAATAGAATAGTACCGATACTATAGACTAAAATGGGATGAATTAGCTGGTAGTATCGATACTGATTCAATTAGTATTGATACCGATGAGGTAGTATCGATACCATGGTAAGGGTAGCGATACCAGTCCACGTCGAATCTAAAATAGGTATCGATACCGGAAGGGGGTATCGGTACCATAATATAGTAGTATCGATACCATGGTAAGGGTATCGATACCATGCAATATCGAATCAAAAATTAGTATCGATACTGGAAGGGAGTATTGGTACCATAGTATAGTAGTATTAATACCATGGTAGGGATATCGATACTATAGAGCAAGAAAGGTTAAAAGTAAGAAGATATTGTTATAGAAAGTTAATTATATGTCATTTTTAGTATTGTTTAAGTATAATTGTTAGGAAGAATACTAACAATTAATATTGTACGTGTCATTATATGGATGCTTGAGTAGATTAAAACCAAGCTCTAGTGACAATCAAAACTAAGGATAAAGGCAAAATACAAGAGTAATCATCATTACGTTTTGGATACATAGCAAGGAAAGTCAGGTGAGTACAATTAATTATGCACGTATATGTTACGGTAGGCCTAGTTGAATGATTTATTAACGTAAGTATAGTGATTACCAAATGTCACTAGGTGTGCAAAAATTTAAGAAATTCATACTAAGTGTATGAATTTTTGTATGGGCACTTTGTGTGAAAACATAAGAAATTCATAATAAGCGTATGAATTTTAGTATGGGCACCATAGGTGCGAACTGAGAAATTCATACTAAGTGTATGAATTTCCGTATAGGAAATAGATGTGAAATGGTCAAAAGCTCATAATAGAAAGGTGAATTATTGTAATTATAGTGGATGAGTAATCCATGGAAAGTATAGTAAAATTGTTGTATTATTGCACTGGAATAATGGATATAAATCATAGAATGTACAATAATTGAATGGTTAATTGATATTAGGAATGATTATTATAGTAGAGAATGTTCTAAAATAAAAATTGTAGGCCTAACTGTGCAAATCACAGAAAGGTGTCATTTATGCCAGTTAGATGAAAGGCTAAGTGCCTTTGAGGCCTAACTGTGCAAATGACAGAAAGGTGTCATTTATACCAGTTAGATGAAAGGCTGAGTGCCTTTGAGGCTTAACTATGTAAATGAAAGAAAGGTGTTGTTTATGCTAGTTAGATGAAAGGCTAAGTGCCTTTGAGGCCTAACTGTGCAAATGACAGAAAGGTGTCATTTATGCCACTTAGATGAAAGGTTAAGTTCCTTTAAGGCCTAACTGTGCATTTGACAGAAAGATGCCAATTAAATCAGTTAGATGAAAGTTTAAATACCGTTGAGTAAAAGAATAAAGGCCTAATTGTGCATTTGACAAAAAGGTGTCAATTATGCCAGTTAGATGAACGGTTAAATACCGTTGAGTAAAAGGATAAAGGCCTAACTGTGCATTTGACAGAAAGGTGTCAATTATGCTAGTTAGATGAACTGTTAAATACCATTGAGTAAAAGAATAAAGGCCTAACTATGGATTTGACAGAAATGTGTCAATTATGCTAGTTATATGAACAGTTAAATACCGTTGAGTAAAAGAATAAAGGCCTAACCGTGCATTTGATAAAAATGTGTCAATTATGCTAGTTAGATGAAAATTTAAATACCGTGGAGTAAAAGAATAAAGGAATTATAATGTAATGTGATATGAATGGTATATAAGTGATATTAAGGGATGATATATATATATATAATGTTAAAAAAAGCATAATTAGTATGAAGAAATATTATAAAGGAAAACGTAAACAGAACATAATGGGCATGAAGGGATGCCCAAATGAAAATACAAAGAGATGTAATAACAATATTTAAGGTTCCTACATAATGATTATAAAAGATACACGATCAATTGACACCTTGGTAAATACATATATATCACATTTAATATACACAAGAAAAATAAAGAATAAAGGGGGGAAATATATAGAAGGAAAGAATTAATGGGCATACTAAGAATAAATTCCAAGATGGTATGAAAGAAATATGTTTTGACTGAGAAGGGCTTAACTAGTTCATATGAATGATGCAATTAAATTCTTCGTTCAATATTCATAAGATACTGACGTATAATTGTAATACCCTAGCAGTATTATGTCTCACTAAGTAAATAATTAAAGTGTGTTTATTTCACGCGTAGGTAAAGACAAAGATTAGTGGCGTAAGGAGTGCAACAGTAGAATCAACTTTCATCAATTAAGGTTGACCCGTCATTAACGTTAGGATAATCTTATTCCTTTTGAAAACTTAGTTGGCATGTAATGGAACTAAATTAAATATTTTGTAGTGTATGTAAATTAATAGTTTTAGTATTTTACTTATGTGAACATAATTTTTTGAAGTTGTTTAAATTTGAAACAAATTTTTTACAGTTTTTCAAATAACCATATATTTTAAAAGTGATGTGACATATGTATCTCGTGTACGGAAGGGTATACAGGAGATGGGTGTTACATTTATTGGTATTAGAGTTATAGGTTTAGCCAATTCTCGGTCAAAACTAGGTTTAATTGAACTAAGAAAAAGGATTGCATGCCATTAAGATTGTCAAAGTTACTGATAAGGTGTCATTAGAGTGTAATTGATGACACTCCTTACTAACAGTAATGTTGTTATTATGTATTTTTAATAGATGTCAGAATCCTCGAACTTGCGTAGAGCGAGGGAACAAGAGATTAGGGAAGGGACTAATAGAAAAAGTTACGAAACTAATAGTGAGCAACTAGTTCCATCTAAAAATACTAGTGCGCCTGCACATCAAGGGATGCCGGTACCTGAGTATGGAGCTTTTATGCAAGCTCTCAATGCTATGTTGACTCGTTTCCAACCTTCTTCACCTCCCCCTGCTCCTCTAACACCGAGAATGTTGATCCTAAAATAGTTGAAAGCTTGGGAGCTCCATATTTCAGGGGAGAAGAGGGTGAAGGTCCTATGGAGGCTAACTTATGGTTAAATGATTTTATAATAATGCTAAAAAATCTTCACTATTCGGATCCAGAAAAATTGGGTGGAGTTGTATCTCTATTTAGAGGATCAGCTCGAGTTTGGTCATCAAATACTATGATGAATGCACCACCGGAGCAAGTGACCCGGCAATTCTTCCTGAAAGAATTTAAGAACAAGTATGTGGGTGAACAGTTCAAATGGACAATGTTGTTAAAGTTTCTAAATTTGAAACGAGGTGATCAAGCAGTACATGAGTACGAGGCTAAGTATAATAAGTTGAGCCGTTTTGCTACGGAGGTAGTTCCAAATGATAAGGCCCGACACGATTGGTTTATTGAGGGGTTGAAGCCAAAATTAAAAGAAATGATGTTGGCTTTGAGTTTGCCTAACTTGCAAGAAGTTATTAACCGAGCCAAAGCTATTGAGAGAGCTCAAGAGGAGACTTTAGCAATGGAACATAGTTGTAGATGGGGAAAAGGATTGGAATATCTTCAACTCCCATAATGTTAAGAGAGGCAAGGGCTCGAGTTCGAGAGATTTGGGCAAAAAGGGTTCTGCTGTAATTTCACAAAAAACAAAACAGTCATAGTCAATTGTTGCTAGCTCAGGTAGATCAGTTAGAGAAAGAATTATATGTCAGACATGTGGAAGAGTGCACCGTGAAGTATGCAGACTTATTAGTGGAGCTTGCTTCCAATATGGTGAGACCGGTCACTTTGCCCGAAATTATCCAAAGAAATCTGGGGACAATTTAGTGCAACCTAAAAGATCTGTGGCAACCTCTAATAAAAACAGAGGAAGTGGAAGATCAAGGGGACGAGATAAATCATTACAGCAACAAAAGACTCGGGGAGTCGCCAGAATCTATAATATTACGACCATTGAGGATCGATATGATCTAAAAATTTTAATAGGTACTTTTCATCTTTAGATGAACCTGTATTGGTATTATTTAACCTTGATCTATGCACTCATACATTAGTACAAGGTTGGCTAGAGTTAAAAGAATTCCTATAGAACCAATCTTGAGTAAAATGATAGTCGTAAACCTTAAAGGGTCATGGTACAAGTGTGAGTGGAAAGGTAGTAGACAATTAATAAAGATTCCAGGGGCTATGTTCGTGGTGAATCTTATGGAATTAAAAATTGATGAATTAAGATCATTGCTTAAAGTGACAATGATAATGACTGTGAAGAGAATGATGTTTGGTTAATGTGATTGATACTCAAATAAGAAAAGTAGGATTGTCTGATAATTTCATCAAATTGGGAAATTAGAGATGTCATTTTAGATCAATATCTTGGGTTACCTCTAGATCGAGAGGTGGAATTCAAGGTAGTTGGTTATTAAAGTATTGGACATGTTTTTATGATTTAATATCAAATGAGTCAAGAAGAATAATCTACGTATGATTTAAAGTCTGCAGTAGTAGAGTTGCCTCGAAGATTTGACATCATTATCGGTATAGTGAGTGATACTATAATGGTGCTAATCACACGAGCCTTAAATACTTGTGGAAATTGAAGAGAGTGAACATGAGACATAAAATATGTTCAGAACCTCTAAAGGTGTATGAGGTGATCATTGATTATATTACAAAAGAATGATGAAAAACTTCTGAATAAGAATGTTATAAGTAGAAAATGAAGAATTAAGGACTTTTGGAGGTCAGGTTTGACAGATGTTCGCAGTATTGTGCGAGACTTTATATGCATGACACACTATTAGATGAAAAGTTGAATATCAAGTATTTTTTTTTAAATTTTTCAATCAATCTTGATTCATGAATGAAAAATAGGTTATGGATATATATAGATTCGATTAGAATTGATTTATGAAAAAAAAATCAATGCAGATCTGGATTAGAGAAAGCCAGAAAACGTGTAATAAAACGATTCATATGGTTGAGGTATTGTGGTAAGCGCATAAAATGTTTAAATTCGAGGATGATTTTTCTTAAGGAGAGAATTGTAATACCCCAAATAATAGGTCAATGACTAATTTGAGTGGAATTAAAGTTTAGAGGACTAAATTGAGTAATTGATAAAGAATAAGAAATGACATAAGTAAGACCAATTTTTAAGAAATAGTATATTGAAAGGGCATTTTGGTCTTTTAGGTGAAATGAATTTAAAACCCAATTAAATTAGGGATTTAAGAAAAATAAGAAAGTGAAAACACTTATATCTCTTATTCTTCTTCCTCCTATGGTTTTCTCTCCTCCATAGCTCATTAATCAGTTTTTCCTTTCGATTTTGGGTTGTTATTGCAACCTTAAGTGATTTGTAAGCTTAAGGAAAAGTTATATGAGATTAAAACTATGAAATGGAGTAAATATTAGAGATTTAAGAAAATGGGTTTTTAAATGATATGTTGATATATGAGTGTTTATTGATGTTTATTGGTAGAATTGACTTGTCAAAGTAGTAAATAATAGATTAGAAGCATTGGATGAGTTTAAAAACAAGTTAGAAATTTTGGTAAAATTCTTAGAATCCAATGATCTTGAGAGGTATTAGATGTTTTAAGCATTAAAACGAAGGAATGTTAGTATGAATAGTTAAAGAATAGTTTGATAGTATTTTATAGTGTAAAAATAACAAAATTTGACCCAATTTATATAATAATTGGGTTAAAAACTAGAAAATCTGGGCAAGAGTATCGGTATTGATAGAACAGTACCGATACTTTAGGCTAAAATAGGATGAATTAGCTGAGTAGTATCGATACCAGGGTAAGAGTATCGATACCAAGCCACATCGAATCTAAAATGGGTATCGATACCGGAAGGGGGTATCAATACCATAATATAGTAGTATTGATACCATGGTAAGGGTATCGATACCATGCAATATCGAATCAAAAATTGGTATCGATACTGTAATACCCCAAATAATAGGTCAGTGATTGACTTAAAAGGAATTAAAAATTTTGAGGACTAAATTGAGTAATTGTAAAGTATAAGAAATGACTTAAGTAAGACCAATTTGTAAGAGATTGTTTATTGAAAGGGCATTTTGGTCTTATAGGTGAAATGAATTTAAAACCCATTTAAATTAGGGATTTAAGAAAAGAGGAAAGGAAAACACTTATTTTTCTTCTTCTTCTTCTTCCCATGGGTGAGAGTGCTCCTCCATGGTTTAAGGTAAGCTTCATCTAGCTCATGTTTTCGGTTGATTTTGGTTGGTTCTTGTAACTTTAAGTAATAGGTAAGCTTAAGGAAAGGTTATATGAGATTAAAACTATGAAATAGAGGAAATATGAGAGATTAAAGAAAATGGGTTTTAAAATGATATGTTATTATATAAGTATATATTTATGTTTATTGGTCAAATTGACTTGTCAAAGAGGTAAATGAAAGATTTAAAGCATTGGATAGGATTAATAACCTACTAGAAAAAGAGGTATGATTCTTAGAATTGAATGTTCTTGGAAGAGTTTAGATGTTTTAAGAAACTAAATGAAAGAAAGTTTGTATGGATAGGTAAATAAGATCTTAATGGTTTTGTATGGTGTAAACATACCAAAATTTGACCCCATTTGGGTGATATTCAAGCTAAAAACTGGAAATTTTGGGCACGGGTATCGGTACTGATAGAACAATACCGATACTATAGGTTTCAAACTAATAAAATCTGTTGAGTACTAACGATACCTATTCAAGTGGTATCGATAGCAAAAGGGGAGTATCTATACCATAAGGTTGGCATCGATACCATTGAACATCGAATACAAAAATGGTATCGGTACCGTGATAGAGTATCGATACCGTAGTATAGTAGTATCGATTCCATGATGGGGGTATCGATACTAGTGAACTAGAAATGTTAAAAATAGGTTGATATTGCTATAGAAGGTTAATAATATGTACTCTTGAATACTTTTTTAGTATAATTGTTAGGAATATACTAACAATTGATATTGTACATGTATTTAATGGATGCTTGAGTAGATCGAAATCAAGCTCTTGAGTCAATCAAACTAAAGGCAAAGGCAAAGTACCATAGTGATCAACTTTGCATTTTGGGTATAATAGCGAGACAATCCAGGTGAGTGCATTTAATTATTTACGTATATGTCATGGTAGTCATATTTGTATGATTTATTAATGTAAGTTAATGAATAACCGTACAGGAACTATGTGTGCAAATTTACGGAATTCATCATGAGTTGATGAATAACCGTACAGGCACTATGTGTGCAAATCCACAAAATTCATCATGAGTTGATGAATAACCATACAGGAACTAACTGTGCATTCCAAAGAATTCATCAAGAGTTGATGAATAACCGTACATTCACTAAGTGTACATTCCATGAAATTCATCATGAGTTTATGAATAACCGTACAGGCACTAAGTGTGCATTCCACGGAATTCATCATGAGTTGATGAATAATCGTATAGGCACTAAGTGTGCATTCCACGAAATTCATCATGAGTTGATGAATAACCGTACAAGCACTATTTGTTCAAATTCATGAAATTCATCATGAGTTGATGAACTACCATATAGGCACTACATGTGCATCCTAATAAATGAACATGAATAGGAAATTGTAAATTACCATGTTAGTACTAAGAGTACAAATGTATAAGGTTTATAATAAATTATAAGGAGTTAATTGATATTATAAATAATTATTATAGTAAAAACTAGTCCAAAATAAAATGATAATGGCCTAACCATGCAATTGGTAGAAAATGTCAATTATGCTAGTTAGGTAAACATTTAAATACCGTTGAGTAAAAGGATAATGGCCTAACTGTGCAATTGGAAGAAAGGTGTCAATTATGCCAATTAGATGAACAGTTAAATACCGTTGAGTAAAAGGATAATAGCCTAACTGTGCAATTGGTAGAAAAGTGTCAATTATGTTGGTTAAATGAACGGTTAAATACCGTTGAATAAAAGGATAATTGCCTAACTGTGCAATTGGAAGAAAGGTGTCAATTATGCCAGTTAGATGAACAGTTAAATACCGTTGAGTAAAAGGATAATGACCAAACTGTGCAATTAGCAGAAAGGTGTCAATTATGCCGGTTAGCTGAATGATTAAGCATTGTTGAGTAAAAGAATAATGGACTAGCTATTCCTTGGACATAAAAGTGTGAAATATGCAAGTTAAGTAAAAAGATAAATATATGTGGGTAAAAGAATAAAATAATTATAATGTAATGTGATATGATATGATATGATATGAATGGCATATAAGTGATATTAAGGGATGATATATATAATTATATATATATATATGGTACAACAATGCATAACTATTATGCAAGGATGTAATAAAGGAAAACATAAACAGAACATAAAGGGCATGAAAGGATACCCAAATGAAAATACAAAATGGTGTATTAACAGTATCTAAGCGGCTGCCATAATGGTTATAAAAGACACATGATCAATTAACACCTTGGTAAAATACATGTATAGTACTTTCACATTTAATGTACACAGAGAAAATAAAGAATAAAGGGGGAAATATACAAAATGATAAGTATAATGGACATAATAGAAACAATTTCTAAGATGGTATGAAAGAATTATGGTTTAATTGAGAAGGGCTTAATTGGTCCTTATGAATGATGAAATTAAATTGTTCATTTAGTATTCATATGACACTATTGTATAATTTGTAATATTCATGCAGTATTATGTCTCACTAAGTAAATACTTAACATGTGTATTTTTCACGTGTAGGTAAAGGCAAAGATTAGTGGCGTAGGGAGTGTAGCAGTAGCTGTAGCTTTCATTAATTAAAGGTTGACACATCAATAAAATTATGACAATCTTATTCATTTGGAAACTGAATTTGCATGTAATTAAACTATAGTAAATATTTTACAATGTACTTAATTGATAGTTTTAGTATATTGATTTTATAAATATCATATTTTGTATTTGATCAAAATAAAACAATTTTTAAGGGTTTTCAAATAGTTTTATAAAGTGAAGTGACCTCAGCATCTTGTGTACGAAAACGTATACGGGATATGGGTGTTACAGATACCGGAAGGGAATATCAGTACCATAGTATAGAAGTATCGATACCATGGTAGGGGTATCGATACTATAGAGTCGGAAAGGTTAAAAATAAGATGATATTGTTATTGAAAGTTAATGATATGTCCTTTTTTCATATTGTTTAAGTATAATTTTTAGGAAGAATACTAACAATTGATATTGCACTTGTTGTTATATGAATGCTTGAGTAGATCGAAACCAAGCTCTGGAGACAATGAAAACTAAGGTTAAAGGCAAAATACTGGAGTAATCAGCATTACGTTTTGGATACATAGCAAGGAATGTCAGGTGAGTACATTTAATTATGTACGTATATGTTATGGTAGGCCTAGTTGAATGATTTAGTAATGTAAGTATGATTATTATCAAATGTCACTAGGTCTGAAAATATTTAAGAAATTCATACTAAGTGTATGAACTTCTGTATAGGCACTTTGTGTGCAAAAATAAGAAATTCATACTAAGTGTATGAATTTCAGTATGGGCACTATGGGTGCGGACTGAGAAATTCAAAATAAGTGTATGAATTTCCGTATGGAAAATAGATCTGAAACAGTAAAAAGTTCAAATAGAAAGGTGAATTGTTGTAATTGTAGTAGATGAGTAATCCATGGAAATTATAGTAAAATCGTGGTATTATTGCACTGATATTATGGGTATAAATCTAAAATGTACAATAATTGAAATAGTTAATTGATATTAGGAATGATTATTATAGTAGAGACTACTCTAAGATAAAAGATTACAGGCCTAGGTCTGCAAATGACAGAAAGGTGTCATTTATGCAGTTAGATGAAAGGCTAAGTGCCTTTAAGGCCTAACTGTGCAAATGAAAGAAAGGTGTCATTTATGCCAGTTAGATGAAAAGCTAAGTGCCTTTGAGGCATAATTGTGTAACTGACAGAAAGATGTCATTTATGCCAATTAGATGAAAGGTTGAGTGCCTTTGAGGCCTAACTGTGCAAATTATAGAAAGGTTTCACTTATGCCAATTCGATGAAAGGCTAAGTGCTTTTGAGGCCTAACTGTGCAAATAACAGAAAGGTGTAATTTATGCTAGTTAGATTAAAGTTTGAGTGCCTTTAAGGCATAACTGTGCATTTGACGGAAAGATGTCAATTATTCCAGTTAGATGAATGGTTAAATACCGCTGAGTAAAAGAATAAAGGTCTAACTCTGCACTTGACAGAAATGTCTCAATTATGCCAGTTAGATGAACGGTTAAATACCGTTGAGTAAAAGAATAAAGGCCTAAATGTGGATTTGACAGAAATATGTTAATTATGCAAGTTAGTTGAATGGTTAAATACTATTGAGTAAAAGAATAAAGGCCTAATTGTGCATTTGACAGAAGGGTGTCAATTATGCCAGTTAGATGAATGGTTAAATATCGTTGAGTAAAAGAATAAAGGCATAACTGTGCATTTGGCATAAAGGTGTCAATTATGCCAGTTAGATGAACAGTTAAATACCATTGAATAAAAGGATAATGGCCTAACTATACAATTGGCAGAAAGGTGTCAATTATGTCGGTTAGCTGAATGGTTAAGCATTGTTGAGTAAAAGAATAATGGACTAGCTATGCCTTGGACATAAAAGTGTCAAATATGCAAGTTAACTAAAAAGCTAATTATATGTAGGTAAAATAATAAAATAATTATAATGTAATGTGATATGAATGGCATATAAGTGATATGAAGGGATGATATATATAAGTATATATATATATGGTACAACAATGCATAACTATTATGCAAGGATGTAATGAAGGAAAACATAAATAGAACATAATGGGCATGAAAGGATACCAAAATGAAAATACAAAAAGGTGTTTTAACAGTATCTTAGGGGCTGCCATAATGGTTATAAAAGACACATGATCAATTAGCACCTTGGTAAAATACATGTATAGTACTTTCACATTTAATGTACACAGAGAAAATAAAGAATAAAAGGGGAAATATACAGAAGGATAAGTATAATGGACATAATAGAAACAATTTCGAAGATGGTATAAAAGAATTATGGTTTAATTTAGAAGGGCTTAACTGGTCCTTATGGATGATGAAATTAAATTCTTCATTTAGTATTCATATGACATTGTTGTATAATTTGTAATATTCATGCAGTATCATGTCTTACTAAGTAAATACCTAACATGTGTATTTTTCACGCGTCGGTAAAGGCAAGGATTAGCGGCGTAGGGAGTGTAGTAGTAGCAGTAGCTTTCATTAAATAAAGGTTGACACATCAATAACATTATGACAATCTTATTCATTTGGGAACTGAATTTGCATGTAATTAAACTATAGTAAATATTTTACAATGACCTTAATTAATAGTTTTAGTATGTTGATTTTATAATTATCATATTTTATATTTGATCAAAATGAAACAATTTTTTATGGGTTTTCAAATAGTTTTATAAAGTGAAGTGACCTCAGTATCTCGTGTACGAAAACCTATACGGGATATGGGTGTTACAGATACCGGAAGGGAGTATCGGTACCATAGTATAGTAGTATCGATACCATGGTAGGGGTATCAATCCTATAGAGCCGGAAAGGTTAAAAATAAGATGATATTGTTATAGAAAGTTAATGATATGTCCTTTTTAGTATTATTTAAGTATAATTGTTATGAAGAATACTAACAATTGATATTGCACTTGTCGTTATATGGATGCTTGACTAGATCGAAACCAAGCTCTAGAGATAATCAAAACTAAGGGTAAAGGCAAAATACTGGAGTAATCAACATTACGTTTTGGATACATAGCAAGGAATGTCAGGTGAGTACATTTAATTATGTACATATATGTTACAGTAGGCCTAGTTGAATGATTTAGTAATGTAAGTATGATTATTACCAAATGTCACTAGGTCTGAAAAAAGTTAAGAAATTCATACTAAGTGTATGAACTTCTATATGGACACTTTGTATGAAAAAGTAAAAATTCATACTAAGTGTATGAATTTCCGTATGGGAAATAGATGTGAAATAGTAAAAAGTTCATAATAGAAAGGTGAATTGTTGTAATTGTAGTAGATGAGTAATCCGAGGAAATTCTAGTAAAATTGTGGTATTATTGCACTGGCATTATGGGTATAAATCTAGAATGTACAATAATTGAAATGGTTAATTGATATTAGGAATGATTATTATAGTAGAGACTGCTCTAAAATAAAAGATTACAAGCCTAGGTCTGTAAATGACAGAAAGGTGTCATTTATACAGTTAGATGAAAGGCTAAGTGCCTTTAAGGCCTAACTGTGCAAATGACATAAAGGTGTCATTTATGCCAGTTAGATGAAAGGATAAGTTCCTTTGAGGCCTATCTGTGTAAATGACCGAGAGATTTCATTTATGCCAGTTAGATGAAAGGTTGAGTGCCTTTGAGGCCTAACTGTGCAAATTATGAAAAGTTTTCATTTATGCCAGTTCGATGAAAGGCTAAGTTCCTTTAAGGCCTAACTTTGCAAATGACAGAAAGGTGTACTTTATGCCAGTTAGATGAAAGGCTGGGTGCCTTTAAGGCCTAATTGTGCATTTGATAGAAAGGTGTCAATTATGCCAGTTAGATGAACGGTTAAATACCGTTGAGTAAAAGAATAAAGGCCTAATCGTGCACTTGACAGAAAGGTCTCAATTACGAAAGTTAGATGAACGGTTAAATGCCGTTGAGTAAAAGAATAAAGGCCTAACTGTGCATTTGACAGAAATGTGTCAATTATGCCAGTTAGATAAACGGTTAAATACCGTTGAGTAAAACAATAAAGGCCTAATTATGTATTTGACATAAAGGTGTCTATTATGCCAGTTAGATGAATGGCTAAATACTGTTGAGTAAAATAATAAAGGCATAAATGTGCATTTGACAGAAAGGTGTCAATTATTCAAGTTAGATGAACGGTTAAATACTGTTGAGGAAAAGAATAAAGGCCTAATTATGCATTTGACAGAAAGGTGTCAATTATGCCAGTTAGATGAACGGTTAAACATCGTTGAGTAAAAGAATAAAGGCCTAACTGTGCATTTGGCAGAAATGTGCCAACTATGCCAGTTAGATGAACGGTTAAATATCGTTGAGTAAAAGAATAATGGCCTAGCTATGCCTTGGACATAGAAGTGTCAAATATGCAAGTTAAGTAAAAGCTAAATATATGTGGGTAAAAGAATAAATATATGGTACAACAATGCATAACTATTATGCAAGGATGTAATAAAGGAAAACATAAATAGAACATAATGGGCATGAAAGGATTCCCAAATGATAATAAAAAATGGTGTATTAACAGTATCTAAGGGGCTATCATAATGGTTATAAAAGACACATGATCAATTAGCACCTTGGTAAAATACATGCATAGTACTTTCACATTTAATGTACACAGAGCAAATAAAGAATAATGGGGGAAATATACAGAAAGATAAGTATAATGGACATAATAGAAACAATTTCTATGATGGTATAAAAGAATTATGGTTTAATTGAGAAGGGCTTAATTGGTCCTTATGAATGATGAAATTAAATTCTTCATTTAGTATTCATATGACACTGTTGTATAATTCGAAATATTCATGCAGTATTATGTCTCACTAAGTAAATACTTAACGTGTGTATTTTTCAAGCGTAGGTAAAGGCAAAGATTAGTGGTGTTAGGAGTGTAGTAGTAGCAGTAGCTTTCATTAATTAAGGGTTGACACATCAATAACATTATGAAAATCTTATTTATTTGGGAACTGAATTTGCATTTAATTAAACTATAGTAAATATTTTACAGTGTACTTAATTTATAGTTTTAGTATGTTGATTTTATAAATATCATATTTTGTATTTGATCAAAATGAATCAATTTTTATGGGTTTTCAAATAGTTTTATAAAGTGAAGTGACCTCAGTATCTCGTGTACGGAAAGGTATATGGGATATGGGTGTTACAGATACCGAAAGGGAGTATCGGTCTTATAGTATAGTAGTATCGATACCATGGTAGGGGTATCGATACTATAGAGCTGGAAAGGTTAAAAATAAGATGATATTGTTATAGAAAGTTATTGATATGTCCTTTTTAGTATCGTTTAAGTATAATTGTTAGGAAGAATACTAACAATTGATATTGCACTTGTCGTTATATGGATGCTTGAGTAGATCGGAACCAAGCTCTGGAGTCAATCAAAACTAAGGGTAATGGCAAAATACCGGAGTAATCAGCATTATGTTTTTGATACATAGCAAGGAAAGTCAGCTGAGTACATTTAATTATATATGAATATGTTACGGTAGGCCTAGTTGAATGATTTATTAATGTAAGAATGATGATTACCAAATGTCATTAGGTGTGCAAAAATTTAAGAAATTCATACTAAGCGTATGAACTTCTGTATGGCACTTTGTATGCAAATATAAGAAATTCAAACTAAGTGTATGAATTTTAAAATGGGCACTATAGGTGCGAACTAAGAAATTCATACTAAGTGTATGAACTTCTGTATGGGAAATAGATGTGAAATAGTAAAAAGTTTATAATAGAAAGGTGAATTGTTGTAATTGTGGTGGATGAGTAATCTGTGGAAATTATATTAAAATTGTGGTATTATTGCACTGGCATTATGGGTATAAATCTAGAATGTAAAATAATTGAAATGGTTAATTGATATTAGGAATGATTATTATAGTAGAGACTACTTTAAAATAAAAGATTACAGGCCTAGTTGTGCAAATGACAGAAAGGTGTCATTTATGCAGTTAGATGAAAGGCTAAGTTCCTTTAAGGCCTAACTGTGCAAATGACAGAAAGGTATCATTTATGCCAGTTAGATGAAAGGCTAAGTGCCTTTGAGGCCTAACTGTGTAAATGATAGAAAGATGTCATTTATGCCAGTCAGATGAAAGTCTGAGTGCCTTTGAGGCCTAACTGTGCAAATTATAACTGTGCAAATTATAGAAAAGTTTCATTTATGCTAGTTCGATGAAAGGCTAACTGCCTTTGAGGCCTAACTGTGCATATGATAGAAATGTGTAATTTATGCCAGTTAGATGAAAGGTTGAGTGCCTTTATGGCCTAAATGTGTTTTTGACAGAAATGTGTCAATTATGCCAGTTAGATGAATAATTAAATATCGATGAGTAAAAGAATAAAGGCCTAACTGTGCACTTGACAAAAAGGTCTCAATTATGCCAGTTAGATGAACAGTTAAATACCGTTGAGTAAAAGAATCAAGGCCTAGTTGTGCATTTGACATAAAGGTTTCAATTATGCCAGTTAGATGAACGGTTAAATACCGTTGAGTAAAATAATAAAGGCCTAATTGTGCATTTGACAGAAAAGTGTCAATAATGCCAGCTAGATGAACAGTTAAAAACCGCTGAGTTAAAGAATAAAGGCCTAACTATGAATTTGACAGAAAGGTGACAATTATGCAAGTTAGATGAATGGTTAAATACTGTTGAGTAAAAGGATAATGGCCTAACAGTGCAATTCACAGAAAAGTGTCAATTGTGCTGGTTAGCTGAATGGTTAAGCACTGTTAAGTAAAAGAATAATAGACTAGCTATGCCTTGGACATAGAAGTGTCAAATATACATATTAAGTAAAAAGCTAAATATATGTGGGTAAAAGGATAAAATAATTATAATGTAATGTGATATGAATGGAATATAAGTGATATGAAGAGATGATATATATAATTATATACATATATGCTACAACAATGCATAACTATTATGCAAGGATGTAATAAACGAAAACATAAACAGAACATAATGGGCATGAAAGGATACCCAACTCAAAATACAAAATGGTGTATTAACAGTATCTAAGGGGCTGCGATAATGGTTATAAAAGACACATGATCAATTAGCACCTTGGTAAAATACATGTATAGTACTTTCACATTTAATGTACACAGAGCAAATAAATAATAAAGGGGAAAATATATAGAAGGATAAGTATAATGGACATAATAGAAACAATTTCTAAGATTGTATGAAAGAATTATGGTTTAATAGAGAAGAGCTTAACTGGTCCTTATGAATGATGAAATTAAATTCTTCATTTAGTATTCATATGACACTGTTGTATAATTTGTAATATTCATGCAGTGTTATGTCTCACTAAGTAAATACTTAACGTGTGTATTTTTCACGCGTATGTAAAGCAAAAGATTAGTGGGGTAGGGAGTGTAGCAGTAGCAGTAGCTTTCATTAATTAATGGTTGACACATCAATAACATTATGACAATCTTATTCATTTGGGAACTGAATTTGCATGTAATTAAACTATAGTAAATATTTTACAATGTACTTAATTGATAGTTTTAGTATGTTGCTTTTATAAATATCATATTTTGTATTTGATCAAAATGAAACAATTTTTTATGGGTTTTCAAACAGTTTTATAAAGTGAAGTGACCTCAGTATCTCGTGTACGAAAAGGTATACGGGATATGGGTGTTACAGATACCGGAAGGGAGTATCGGTACCATAGTATAGTAGTATCGATACCATGGTAGGGGTATTGATACTATAGAGCCGGAAAGGTTAAAAATAAGTTGATATTTTTATAGAAAGTTAATGATATGTCCTTTTTAGTATTGTTTAAGTATAATTGTTAGAAAGAATACTAACAATTGATATTGCAGTTGTCATTATATGTATGCTTGAGTAGATCGGAACCAAGCTCTAGAGACAATCAAAACTAAGGGTAAAGGCAAAATACCGGAGTAATCAACATTACATTTTGGATACATAGCAAGGAAAGTCAGGTGAGTACATTTAATTAAGTACATATATGTTACGGTAGGCCTAGTTGAATGATTTATTAATGTAAGTATGATGATTACTAAATGTCATTAGGTGTGTAAAAATAAGAAATTCATACTAAGTGTATGAATTTTAGTATGGGTATTATGGGTTCGAACTGAGAAATTCATACTAAGTGTGTGAATTTTCGTATGGGAAATAGATGAGAAAAAGTAAAAAGTTCATAATAGAAAGGTGAATTGTTGTAATTGTAGTGGATGAGTAGTCCGTGGGAATTATAGTAAAATTGTGGTATTATTGCACTAGCATTATGGGTATAAATATAGAATGTACAATAATTGAAATGGTTAATTGATATTAGGAATGATTATTATAGTAGAGACTACTCTAAAATAAAAGATTACAGGCCTAGTTGTGCAAATGACAGAAAGGTGTCATTTATGCAGTTAGATGAAAGGCTAAGTTCCTTTAAGGCCTAACTGTACAAATGACAGAAAGGTATCATTTATGCCAGTTAGATGAAAGGCTGAGTGCCTTTAAGGCCTAACTGTGTAAATGATAGAAAGATGTCATTTATGCCAGTCAGATGAAAGTCTGAGTGCCTTTGAGGCCTAACTGTGCAAATTATAGAAAAGTTTCATTTATGCTAGTTCGATGAAAGGCTAACTGCCTTTGAGGTCTAACTGTGCATATGATAGAAATATGTAATTTATGCCAGTTAGATGAAAGGTTGAGTGCCTTTATGGCCTAAATGTGTTTTTGACAGAAATGTGTCAATTATGCCAGTTAGATGAATGATTAAATATCGATGAGTAAAAGAATAAAGGCCTAACTGTGCACTTGACAAAAATGTCTCAATTATGCCAGTTAGATGAACAGTTAAATACCGTTGAGTAAAAGAATCAAGGCCTAGTTGTGCATTTGACATAAAGGTTTCAATTATGCCAGTTAGATGAACGGTTAAATACCGTTGAGTAAAATAATAAAGGCCTAATTGTGCATTTGACAGAAAAGTGTCAATAATGCCAGCTAGATGAACAGTTAAATACCGTTGAGTAAAAGAATAAAGGCCTAACTATGAATTTGACAGAAAGGTGACAATTATGCAAGTTATATGAATGGTTAAATACTGTTGAGTAAAAGGATAATGGCCTAACAGTGCAATTCACAGAAAAGTGTGAATTGTGCTGGTTAACTGAATGGTTAAGCACTGTTAAGTAAAAGAATAATGGACTAGCTATGCCTTGGACATAGAAGTGTCAAATATACATATTAAGTAAAAAGCTAAATATATGTGGGTAAAAGGATAAAATAATTATAATGTAATGTGATATGAATGGAATATAAGTGATATGAAGAGATGATATATATAATTATATACATATATGCTACAACAATGCATAATTATTATGCAAGGATGTAATAAAGGAAAACATAAACAGAACATAATGGGCATGAAAGGATACCCAACTCAAAATACAAAATGGTGTATTAACAGTATCTAAGGGGCTGCCATAATGGTTATAAAAGACACATGATCAATTAGCACCTTGGTAAAATACATGTATAGTACTTTCACATTTAATGTACACAGAGCAAATAAATAATAAAGGGGGAAATATATAGAAGGATAAGTATAATGGACATAATAGAAACAATTTCTAAGATTGTATGAAAGAATTATGGTTTAATAGAGAAGAGCTTAACTGGTCCTTATGAATGATGAAATTAAATTCTTCATTTAGTATTCATATGACACTGTTGTATAATTTGTAATATTCATGCAGTGTTATATCTCACTAAGTAAATACTTAACGTGTGTATTTTTCACGCGTATGTAAAGGAAAAGATTAGTGGCGTAGGGAGTGTAGCAGTAGCAGTAGCTTTCATTAATTAATGGTTGACACATCAATAACAATATGACAATCTTATTCATTTGGGAACTGAATTTGCATGTAATTAAACTATAGTAAATATTTTACAATGTACTTAATTGATAGTTTTAGTATGTTGCTTTTATAAATATCATATTTTGTATTTGATCAAAGTGAAACAATTTTTTATGGGTTTTCAAATAGTTTTATAAAGTGAAGTGACCTCAGTATCTCGTGTACGAAAAGGTATACGGGATATGGGTGTTACAGATACCGGAAGGGAGTATCGGTACCATAGTATAGTAGTATCGATACCATGGTAGGGGTATTGATACTATAGAGCCGGAAAGGTTAAAAATAAGTTGATATTTTTATAGAAAGTTAATGATATGTCCTTTTTAGTATTGTTTAAGTATAATTGTTAGAAAGAATACTAACAATTGATATTGCACTTGTCATTATATGTATGCTTGAGTAGATCGGAACCAAGCTCTGGAGACAATCAAAACTATGGGTAAAGGCAAAATACCGGAGTAATCAACATTACATTTTGGATACATAGCAAGGAAAGTCAGGTGAGTACATTTAATTATGTACGTATATGTTACGGTAGGCCTAGTTGAATGATTTATTAATGTAAGTATGATGATTACTAAATGTCATTAGGTGTGTAAAAATAAGAAATTCATACTAAGTGTATGAATTTTAGTATGGGTATTATGGGTTCGAACTGAAAATTCATACTAAGTGTGTGAATTTTCGTATGGGAAATAGATGAGAAAAAGTAAAAAGTTCATAATAGAAAGGTGAATTGTTGTAATTGTAGTGGATGAGTAATCCATGGGAATTATAGTAAAATTGTGGTATTATTGCACTAGCATTATGGGTATAAATATAGAATGTACAATAATTGAAATGGTTAATTGATATTAGGAATAATTATAGTAGAGACTGCTCTAAAATAAAAGATTATAGGCTTAACTGTGCAAATGACAGAATGGTGTCATTTATGCAGTTAGATGAAAGGCTAAGTGCCTTTAAGGCCTAACTGTGCAAATGATAGAAAGGTGTCATTTATGCCAGTTAGATGAAAGGCTATGTGCCTTTGAGGCCTAACTGTGTAAATGATAGAAAGATGTCATTTATGCCAGTTAGATGAAAGGCTGAGTGCCTTTGAGGCCTAACTGTGCAAATTATAGAAAGGTTTCATTTATGTTGGTTCGATGAAAGGCTAACTGCCTTTGAGGCCTAACTGTGAAAATGACAGAAAGGTATAATTTATGCCAGTTAGATGAAAGGTTGAGTGCCTTTAAGGCCTAACTGTGCATTTGACAGAAAGGTGTCAATTATGTCAGTTAGATGAATGATTAAATACCGTTGAGTAAAAGAATAAAGGCCTAATTGTGCACTTGACATAAAGGTGTCAATTATTCCAGTTAGATGAACGGTTAAATACCGTTGAGTAAAAGAATAATGGCCTAACTGTGCATTTGAGAGAAAGGTATAAATTATGTCAGTTAGAGGAACGATTAAATACCGTTGAGTAAACGAATAAAGGCCTAACTGTACATTTGACAGAAAGGTGTCAATTATGTTATTTAGATGAACGGTTAAATACTGTGGAGTAAAAGAATAAAGGCCTAATTATGCATTTGATAGAAACGTGTCAATTATGCCAGTTAGATGAACGATTAAATACCATTGAGTAAAAGAATAAAGGCCTAATTGTGCATTTGACAGAAAGGTGTCAATTATGCCCGTTAGATGAACGGTTAAATACCGTTGAGTAAAAGAATAATGGCCTAACTGTGCATTTGACAGAAAGGTGTCAATTATGCGAGTTAGATGAACGGTTAAATACCGTTGAGTAAAAGAATATAGGCCTAACTTTACATTTGACAGAAAGGTGTCAATTATGCTATTTAAATGAACGGTTAAATACCATGGACTAAAAGAATAAAGGAATTATAGTGTAATGTGATCTGAATGGTACATAATGGATATGAGGGGATTATATATATATATATATATATATATATAATGTTCAAAAAGGCATAATTAGTATGAGGGGATGTTATAAAGGAAAACATAAACAAAACATAATGGGCATTAAGGGATGCCCAAATGAAAATACAAAGAGTTGTAATAACAGTATTTAGGGCGCCGACATAATGATTATAAAATATACATGATCAATTGAGACCTTGGTGAAATACATGTATAGTACTTTCACATTTAATGTACATAGGGCAAATAAAAGAATAAAGGGGGAAAATATATAGTAGGATAGGTATAATGGGCATACTAAGAATAAATTCCAAGATAGTATGAAAGAAATATGTTTTGACTGATAAGGGCTTAACTAGTCCATATGAATGATGCAATTAAATTCTTCGTTCAGTATTTATAAGATACTGGCATATAATTGTGATACCCTAGCAGTATTATGTCTCACTAAGTAAATAATTAACGTGTTTTTATTTCACACATAAGTAAAGACAAAGATTAGTGGTATAAAGAGTGCAGCAGTGGCAGTAGATTTCATCAATTAAGGTTGACCCGTCAGTAACGTTTGGACAATCTTATTCCTTTTGAAAACTTAATTGGCATGTAATGGAACTAAATTAAATATTTTGTAATATACGTAAATTAATAGTTTTAGTATTTTACTCATGTGAACATCATTTTTTGAAGATGTTTAAAAATTGAAACGAAAATTTTTACAATTTTTCAAATAACCAAATATTTTAAAAGTGATGCAACATTCGTATCTCGTGTACGGAAAGGTATATGGGAGATGGGTGTTACAAGTCTGGTTAAAGCAAATTTAGAAAGGTGAAAACAAGGACTTTTAAGTTAAGTCAAATGGATGTTTATACTACAAAGATCGAGTTTGTGTTCCCAATGACGGTGATTTGAAAAGGGATATACTCTCTGAAGCACATTGTAGTCCACTAACTATACATCCATGGGGAACAAGATGTACCACGATCTGAAAGAACGTTTTTGGTGGCCAGGCATGAAAAGAGTCGTTACAGAGTTTCTGTCAAAGTGTCTTAATTGTCAACAAGTGAAAGCTGAGCATCAAGTGCCTTTGGGACTTTTGCAACCGATCTTCATTCCTAATGGAAGTGGCAAAGAGTTACAATGGATTTCGTAACTAGATTACCTTTGACACCTAACAAAAAGGATTCAATTTGGATTGTTGTGGATAGATTGACTAAAATCACTCTTTTATTCCAGTTCAAACGGATTATTCGATGGATAGGTATGCAACATTATACCTCAAGGAGATAGTTCGATTGCATGGAATTCCAGTCTCAATAGTATATGATAGAGATTCAAGATTTACTTTAAGATTTTGAAAATCTTTGCATGGAGCTTTGGGTAATGAATTGAACTTTTGTACTACTTTTCACCCTCAAACAGATGGTTAATCCGAACTGACGATTCAAGTGCTGGAAGATATGTTAAGAGCATGTGTGATTGATTTTCATGGATCATGGGAAAAGTATTCACCGCTTGTGGAATTTTCATATAATAATAGTTATCAAGCAAATATTAAAATGGCACCGTACGAAGCGTTGTATGGAAGGAAATGTAGAATACCTCTTAATTTGTATGAATTAAAGGATAGAGAAGTTCATGGTCCTGACTTGATAAAAGAAGTGGAAGAAAAGGTTCAGGTGATCTAGTATAACCTTAAAGTGGCATCAGACAGACAAAACTCATACGCATGAGTTTTCATCAAAGTATCACCTTGAAAGAAAGTACTTCGTTTTGGGTGTAAAGGAAAGCTCAGTCCTAGATTCATTGGACCTTATGAAGTTTTAAAGCGGGTTGGACCCGTGGCATATCAGTTAGCCTTGCCTCCAGAATTAGAAAGAATCCATAATGTCTTTCATGTATCTATGCTCAAGAGATATCGATCAGATCCTTCGCATATCTTAGTGTCCGATAAAATAAAAGTTCAGGATGACATGACTTATGAGGAAGAACCAATACAAATTTTGGCACATGAAGTCAAACAGATGAGGAGTAAGATGATTCCATTGGTTAAAGTTCTATGGAGAAATCATAAAGTAGAAGATACGACATGGGAACGTGAAGAGCACATGAAATGACATTTTCCTCATCTCTTTGTGCAGTGAAAATTTGAGGACGAATTTTCTTTACAGGGAGAATTGTAATACCCCAAACATCGGGTCAGTGATCAAAAGGTAAGAAATTAAAAGTTAGTAGTTTAATTGGAATAAGTGATAAGTTTAAGGACTAATTTTGGAATTTTTTGTTAGGACTTATTAGAAAAGAAGGAAGAGATGAAGGGCATGATGGTCTTTTTTAGCTTATGGATTTTAAATTCATTTTATATTAAGTTATTTTAAGTATGGATAAGGGAGAAAAAGGAATTTTCTGGATGCATACTATTTCTCTTTGTCCTCTTCTTTTGGCTCGTGACTTCATGGTTTAAAGGTGAGTTATTACAAGTTGATGCTTTTCTTAGTTTATGGGTTGGTATTGAAGCTTTAAGAGGTAGAGAAGATTAAGGAAGATTAAAAATGAAGAAAAATTAAGCTACCAAGGAATTATTACGGAATTAATAATATGGGTTTTCAAGTGAAAGTTTTTAAATTGGTTTATATATGGATTCTAAAGGTATAATTGACTTGTTAAAGTCCTAGTTAAGAGATTTGAAGTGTTAGTAATGAATTAGAACATGCTTGATTAAATGATATGAATTTTAGTTTTATGAATTTTATTGAGAAATTAGATGTTATAAGAGAATAATGGATATAAGTTGGTTAGTATGAGTATTAATGAGCTTGAGAAGTTTAATAGAGCTAAGAGAAAGGAAACTAGGTGATTGTTGGTTTAAATTCGAAATGGAAGAGATGAAATCTGGGAAAAGGTATCGGTACTGGAAGAACAATACCGATACTATAGTGTTAAATTAAAGGATATAAGTGAATATTGAGGAACAATATCGGTACTTATTAAATTAGTATTCATACTGAAGTGGATACCAAGAGTTGAGTATTGATACTATTATTAAGAATTGATTTCAAGAATGAAAAAATGGTATCGACATCAAAGTGGGTATCGGTACCATAAAAGGGAAGTATCGGTACTGTAGAGGGAGTACCGATACTATTGTGCCTAAATTTTAATGAGAGTTAGTTTTGTTTTGGAAATGTTGATTAGTTTAGTGAATGAAATATGGTATTAATATGGGTTATATATATGTGTAGATTTGGATTGAATTGTATTGAAGGAATCAACGTGACACGAGATTGAACCGAAAAGAAACTGGCCTTCATTTTAAACTTACGTGAGGCAAAGGTAAGTGCAACTAAATTGTTTTATCTTGGATTTGAGGAAGGCTTGAGACAAGCCAACTTCAAAGTTTTCGATCAAAACTAATTTCATTTCTTTTATGACATTTTATTTAAGTATATTTCAAGTAAGTTTCTATTGTTAAATGCGATTGGATGTGAACATGTGACATGTGAATATGAAATGCCCTACGTGTAAGTGATCTATGAGAATGTTCTATATAAAAATAAGATACACATTAAATGGTGAAACTTAAAATATTTATACGTTAAAGCCCAAGGTGTAAATGTGAGAATTAGGCGTATAGTTGGCATGCCAAGAGTCGAGGGTTCTACACGTTCCTTCGGAATAATCTATGTGGTCCTTCAAGACAATCTACATGGTCCTTCGGGACAAATTTCTTCGCGATCCTTCGGGAAAAATTCTACTTGGCACATCGGTGCAACTTATATGAGCTGTGGTAACAACATTTGTGCACAACCTCCGTGTACTTAGATATCCTGAATTCTTAGTGTTTTACATTGGGCTAAAAGAATAAAAGGGTGTAAGTTGATTAATGAGTGATTTGATGTAAGTTATTAGAAATTGTATTTTACTTCAAGTATGAAAAGCTTTCTTTTGATCAATGAAAAATGCTTTTTAAATGTTTATTGTATACGCCTTATTGCCTTAATAAGTCAAAGACTTAGCGTGTGAATGTTTCACACGTAAGTTCAAAGAGAGCTGAAGAGTGAAGATTAGGAGAGGACAACATAAGCCAAGAAGATCAGATCAGACCCATTTAATATATTAGGTTTTGATAAGTTTTGTAAATTTTGTTAGCATGTTTTACTGGGTTTAAATGGGAATACTCTGATAAGTTTTTGTAAATGTAAATTTATGGTATTTATGTAAATGATTAATTATATACATATTTCCAATTGAATTTGAAAGTTCGTAATCTTTATATTGCATCGAAATGTTTTTCCTATTTAAAAGAACCTTTAAATTTTAACTACTTGTTAAAAGTCAATGATTTAAAAAGTCAATGTGGCACCTTGGATTCGTATTCGAGTCGGATATGGGTTGGGGTGTTATATCGGCTGACTGCAAATCACAATTACTAGATTCTTTTGATATGAAACCTTTCATTTTTTTATGAAAATCAACTCGAAAATCTGAGAAGTTCTCCTATATGAACTCCTAATTTTTAAATGCATTGGACAAAATAAACAAGATCTCCAATATGAACCCTTCATTCTACCACAACAACTCAGTCTAGGTCAAACAAGCTCTCCAATATAATCTCATTCTTCCTACAAAAATGTTGATTCACCACTCTCTGTGATAAAATCGAGCAAAAACACAATTTTGATCCAACTCATTTTGTGAAGAATCAAGCAAAGTGATGAAATTGGCCCACCTCCTTCTGTGATTGTGTTGAGCAAAATGGTGATGTTGTTTCGACTCCTTCTGTGAAGAAATGAGAACAAAATTTTCACTCATCCAACTTCTTCTGTGAAGAATCGAGTGAAAGGTTTGTCACGGATCCAACTCCTTCTGTGAAGGATCGAGTAACATGACAAATGTTGATCCAACTCTTTCTACGAAGAATCAAAACAATTTGCCAATGCCGATCTACCTCCTTCTGTGATAGAATCAAATAAAATAAGGTTATGTTAATTCAACTCATTCTGTAAAGAGATCGAGTAAAAGATTGACATTGATCCATCTCTTTCGGTGATGAAATCAGACATCAACTAGATGTTTGAACCGAATAAGCTCTCTTATATGAACTTTTTCAACTTCCAACGAGCCTCTGTAAAATGTAACGATGCACATGTGTTAAGTTCTTCATCGAACTACACTTTCAGCTGGGGAATGTCTTCTTTGAAAATCTATATCCCTATCAAAATGTTAGAATGTTTGAAATGAATAAATGAACATGCATGCTCCTATTCATACGCCTAAACATGAATGCATGATGTCAATTATATCAGGACCATAATTTCCACTATTTCATGGACCTCTTCTCTTCTTCTTTTCTCGGTCTTCATCTTTATGATCATTGCAAAATTCTAACTCATGGTTTCATCTCTTGGTTTCATCTCATGTTTGGAATCAAATTTGTTATCTTCCCTTCGTGTATGCTCTAAAGTTCCCTTTTAGGTCTTCTCTTTAGATTCACTTTTCTCAAAGCACTCTTTCGGGTTTTCACTTTGGTTTTTTCTTTTTCATTTTCTTTTTTCTCTTTTCCTCTATTTCTTCTTTTCCTTCCTTCAGCAGTCTTTCGTATAGACAACATCAACTTATGAACATATGCTCCAATGAGAACTGATATGTCAACTTTAATTGCCCCATTCCAAATGTTAAGCTCACAAAGCTCCTCATTTGGTAGGTTCAACGTACTATCTTCATCACTAAACACGAGTGTCGAGATCTTGAACTACCTTAGATTCCCTATGCTTCAAAGATTATCTCAAAGTAATACCAATAAATCGAATGTTTTCTATATTCACCATGTTTCTTCATTCGAAATATGTTTAAAATGAAAGAAATGCTATGAACAAAGCTTAGATTAGAATAAATGCAATTTATTGATGAATTTAAGAATTTTTACAAAATCATGGCGATCTTGGAAATGAAATAAAATCAAGAAACAAAGTACTAATGCTTCCAACCATTATTAGCAAGAATGTTTTTGTACTAATCAATTCTAAAGCGTTGACGTAAGCATGTGTTTAGAAGACCTCAAATGTTGTCAAAATGCATACAGGCGTGAAGCTTTTACCAAAATATCAGACTCATGAGAGGGTATAAATTGTCAGATGCCTAATATCAACACGCATTTGAGCCGCCCTTTTGGGTTTTCAACTCAAATCCTTTATTTGGTTTCAAGACGCCCTTTGTAAATTTTTATCTTGAACCCCCTTTTATTTTATTTTTTTTTCTTTTTCTTTTTTTTCCTTATTTGTCTTTTCTTTTCTTCTTTAAGTATAATATTTCTTGACAGAATCTGAGTTTATTGGATTTCTCAGCACTTCTCCATCCATTTCTTCCAAAATCAATGCTCATTCGGAAAAAACCTTCTTGATAACATATGACCCTTCCCAATTTGGCATCCACTTCCCACAGAAGTCTCTATGAATTGGCAATATCTTTTAAGCACTAGATCATCCTCTTGGAATTTCCTTGGATGAACTTTCTTGTTATGAGCTCGCATCATACGCTTCTGGTACATCTAACCATGACACATAGCTTTCAATCTCTTCTCCTTAATAAGATTCAATGGTTCATATTGATCTTGAGCCCACTCAGCTTCATCCAACTCCACTTCTTTCAAGATCTGAAGCGATGGAATCTCAACATCAATAGGTAATATTGCTTCCATTCTATAAACCAAAGAAAATGGTGTTGTCCCGGTCGAAGTTCGCATTATAGTATGATATGCAAACAAAGCGAAGGGTAACTTCTCATGCCAATCTCTATAAGTGTTAGTATTTTTTGAGATGATATTCTTTATGTTCTTGTTTACTTCCTCTATTGGCCAATTCATCATCAGACGGTAGGTTACTAAATTATGGTGCTTTATTTTGAACTATGCACACAACGCTATCATCATCTCATTATTCAGATTAGTGGCATTATTTGTAATGATTCTCTCGGGTAAACCATATTGGTAAATTATCTCTTTCTTAATAAACTTGCAAATTATTGATCTCATGATACTGGTGTAAGAAGCAGCCTCTGCCCACTTATTGAAATAATCAATAGCCACCAGAATGAAACGATGACAATTCAAAGCCTTTGGGGAAATTATTCCAATGACATCCATGTCCCACATCGAGAATGGCCATGGTGCAGTCATTACATTTAAAGACAAAAGAGGCGTGTGAATCTTATCAGCGTAGATCTGACAATCATGATATCTTTTAGCATATTTTATGCAATTTGTTTCCATTGTGCACCAATAATATCCATATCTCATGATTTTTCTTTCCATAGAAATACCATTTGCATGTGTTCCACATATTTCACTATGCACTTATTCGAAAATAGTTTTTACATCTATAGTATCAACACATCTCAGTAAAACTTAGTCTCTACCTCTTCTATAAAGAATTTCCCCATCAAGAATATATCTGGAATCTATTATTCTTATCATTCTTTTTTCTACTTCAGATGCTCGTTGCGGGTATGTCTAATACCTGATGTATTGTAAAATATCATGGTACCATGGGCGACCATCTGCCTCCTCTTCCAAACTGTAACAATGCACTGGGATTCTATACACTTGCATCAATATTGGCATCATATCCACTCTTTTACTTGCCTGAAACATCGCATCCAAAGTGGCTAAAGCATCTGCCATTTGATTCTCTTCTCTGAAAGAGGTAAGTGAATGTGACTTCTTCAAATTCTTTGATCAATTCAGGGGTCAAATCTCGATATTACACTAATTTTGAATCCTTTGTCTTCTATTCACCTCGCAATTGATAAAACACCAGCGTGAAATCCCCATATACTTTGAGCATTTTTATTCCCCTTCCCAAGGTTGTTCTCAATCTTATGACACAAGCTTCATATTCCGCCATATTGTTCTTGTAAAAGAATTCCAGTATACTCGTGAACGGATAATATATTCTCTGGAGAAATTAACACAACCCCAATTTCTTATCCTAGGGCATTAGACACTCCATCAAAATAGAGCTTCCAAGATTCGTGATGTTGAACATCTTCTTCAACTGTGATGCACATCAAATCCTTATCCAGAAAATTAAAGTTTAGAGGCTCATAATCATCTGATGCACGACTTACGAGGAAATCTACTATGACAATTCCTTTAATTTCTTTCTAGCTCACATACAAAATGTCAAAATCTGACAATAAAATTTGCCACCGAGCCATTCTCCTAATCAAGGCTGGAGATTCCATCAAAAACTTCAATGGATCAAGTTTGGAAATCAATAATTTAGTATGATACAACATATACTGTCGGATTCTTCAGGCTGCCCAAACCAAAGCACAACATAATTTTTTAATTACCGGATATCTTGCTTCACAATCAGTGAACTTCTTGCTCAGGTAATAGATTAATCTTTCTTTCTTCCCAGACTCGTCATGTTGCCCCAACACACAACTCGATGAATTCTCAAACACTGTTAAGTAGAGAATTAATGGTATGGCCATAACTGGTGCCACCAAGATATGAGTGTTAGAAAAAATACTATTGACTAGCTCCAGAACCTCTTGAAATTCGTCATTCCAATGCTCATAATTATTCTTTTAGAGCAATTTGAACATTGGATCACACTTATCATTCAATTGAGAAATGAATCTAGAAATGTAATTCAATCTTCCGAGGATTCCTCGAACTTCTTTTTATGTACGAGGATATGGAAGATTCTAAATTGCTTTTACTTTGTCTGGATCAATTTCAATTCCCCTTTGACTGACCATGAAGTCTAGGACTTCCCTAATATTACTCCAAAAGTGCACTTTGTTGGATTTATTTTCAACTGGTATTTCCTTGATCTTTGAAATAAGTTTCTCAAATTTTCAATATTCTCTTCCTCAACCTGAGATTTAGCAATCATATCCCCAAGTCATCAAGTAAATACAGTGACGATCGATACAAAAGGGAGGTATAATAGCAGGGGATTCGTATTAAGAACGGTTATGTAGCAGGGGATGCGTTAAACAGCCTTTATTTAGCATCTGAGAACATCCACGTATACTTCAATTTATTTGTGTATCATGTCATGAAAAAGGGTCACCATATCCCTTTGATATGTTGCTCCTATATTTTTCAACCCGAATGGCATCACCTTATAGCAGAATGTGCCCCACATGGTCACAAATGTTGTTTTCTCCACATTTGCTGGATTTATCTTTATCTGATTATACCCTCAGAAACCATCCATGAAAGAGAACAATGAATGTCCTACGATGTTATCCACTAACGTATCAATATGAGGCAGAGGAAAATTGTCCTTTAAGAATGCTTTATTTAGGTCTCTATAGTCCACATACATACACAATTTTCCATCTTTTCTTTGGTACAGGGACTATATTAGCTACCCATTAAGGATATTTGGCCACTTGAAGAAATCTGCATTGATTTGGTTTCTTACTTCTTCCTTAATTTTCAATAGCATCTCTGGCCTCATTGTTTTGAGCTTTTGTCGTACTGGCTTGCATTAAGGCCTTATTGGGAGTTTATGCACCACTATATATATATTTAGTCCTGGCATATCTTGATAGGAGCAGGAAAAGATATCCTTGAATTCTTGCAGCAAAAGTATCAAACTTTACCTTGCCTCACGCAATAAGGTTGTGCCAATCTTCACTTCTCTTTTCTCTTCATCAGTTCCCAGATTCACAATCTTGACTTCTTCTTTATGAGGTAAAATTTGCTTGTGTTATTTTTCTATCATTCTTAATAATTTGTTTGGAACTACATTCCACCTCATTTTTAAACTCATTAATGTCTTCTAAACAGAAAAACCACTCAAGATCAATATCATGATTAGTAACATAAACGTTCATGCTATTAATATTGAGACACATGCGAAGAAAATATAGAATAAATATATACTTTGGATAGAGAAAAGAAAAACAAATGAAAAAATCCAAAAAAATGAAGAAATGTAAAATGGAAGAAAAATGATTACTATTTGAGAAATTAATGAAAGCATCAATTTATTAGAAACAATATGAGTAATATCAACATGAATGCCCATTACAAAAGATCCCTTGATGCTCGTAGGCAAAAGAACAAGGTTTGGTTTCGAGTATTACTCTGGGTTATGCCTAGAAACTACATGAAGATCCTCAGAAGTCTAGTAGTTGAGCTTTTCTCCTGGAAAACACGGGCGAATACAAGCTAGATACCTCCCTGGCTTGCTACATTGCCCAATCATATTGATGCTTAGACCTTCCATGGAGTCACCGAACATTTCTTCATCTTATATCAACTCTGCCTCTCTGATTGCACTGATTAATTGTGACTCGATATCATACATTCCTCTAGATCTGAAAATACACATCATATCCGGGAGGGATATACGTTCTCAAGAGATATCTTCCCCTCTCAATCGAGCCTTTATCACCTCCATTCTTCTCTTCTTTTCTTTTTGGTGTTGTTAATTGTTGAGCTTGAACCTAAGCCCAAACTGATCTCTTTTCATAGCCACAGATTTTGGACATAAGATCCCTTGGAAGTGTTTTCAAAAGCCTCTTCCAATCCTTACTCCTCTTCCCAGAGTTTCTCACACAGCCATTTTCGTACAGTTGGACAAGTGAGAGTGAGGAAATTTAGCCCACTCAGCAATGAAAGTGGCATTTACAAATTCTAAAGCACAAAAAAACATTCCAAAGTATTCTCTTTTGGGTCAATATAAGGAGCACCCGTCGTTACTGAAACAATTATCTCCTGCTCAACCCCGAGACTAATCAGTACTCCATCAACAACAAACTTTAATTTTTGGTGTAAGAATGAAGGCACCGCTCCAATAGAGTGAATCCATGGTCTTCCCAGCAAACAATTGTAAGTGGGATTGATATCATCACCACAAACTCAATATTATAGCCAATTGGACTTATCAATAACGGAATGTCAATCTTCCATATGACATCTCTCTGAGTACCATCAAAGGCTCTGACGATATTATGATATACCTTCATGTGGGTTCTGTCTACGGGAAACCTCTGGAGAGTACCATCGATATCATGTTGAGTGCAGACCCATTGTCAATTAAACATACACGCAATATGTGGCCATTACAATGGGTGGTAATGTTTAGAGCATTCACAGATCCCCTGCCTCCTTCCGGGATCTCAACATCAGTGAAAGTAATATAATTGTCTACAACGATATGGTATACTATTTGATCCAGTTTGTTCATGGATATATCCTCCGGTATAAAGGTTTGATTCAGTACTTTTAATAAAGCGTTAGGATGAACCTCTTAATCCATCAGCAAATCCAACACTGAAAACCATGCATGTTGTTTGTGTAGTTGCTCCACTACACTATATTTACTGTGCTTAAAATATTTTAAGAACTTTTGGGCATGTGCTTCTGTAACAAGCTCATTAATCTTTAGCGGGGGCTCATCCTCAAATATCTTCAGAGGTGGTGGAGCTTTTACCTTGCCTTTTGTATTCTCATCATCTTTTGATGTCTTGGGAGGAGAATAACATCTACCACTCTTTGTGAAGTTTCCCACTTCACTAATCACCTCGGTATGCACCTTCATTTTCTCATTAGCGCTTACTTCCTGTAGCACTTTCGGTCCTTCCACAGTCTACACTTTCCCTGATACAGAGATATTGGTGGTATAGTTCCATGGCACCTTGCGTGAATCTTTGAACGGTAATGGAAGTAGAGTGAAAATCACAATTTTAGGAGTGATAGGTACAGGATTTGCCACCTTGGGCTTTATAGTGATAACAATCAGCCTTCTAACCCAGTATGTAGGTTTGGTGTACTCAGACGTGCATACCTCAACTTCTTTCCCTTCTTCCACATTTTCAAAGTATTCAATCTCTTTCTTGTCCAACATAGATTGAATCAAAACCCAAAACTCATGACAATACTGAATCACATGGCACTTCTCTTGATAAAACTTGTAGAATAATCCTCATTTGTCTTGACCAAAAATCAGACTTTTCTTCACCAAGCCAGCACCTGTAAGTTGCTCAAATACCCAGTTGAATGGTGACTTATTCTTATACACGTACTTCTTTCTCTTTCTCTTACTCTCTTTTTGTATGGCATTTAATCCTTGCCCACCATGGTTGGGCAATGGATTCTTCGCAACATCGGGAGAATAGAACTCCAACATCCCAATATCAATCAAGTTTTGTACCAACTATATGAAAACCACACAATTTTCAATCGAGTGGCCCACAATATCAGCGTGATATTCACACCTTGCGTTCTCATCATACCATTTTGGATAAGGCGGTTGGAGTAGTTTGAGATAGTATGGATGAATCACGTTCGACTTCAACAAGGATACATACAATTCAGTGCAAGTCATTGGAATTGGTGTGAACGTTAATTTCTCCCATTCCCTTCTTTTTCCTCGATAGTTGCCTTTGTTGGTGTTAGATTCTACACTAACGACCCTCGGTTGAGTAAACATGATATTGTTTGAACAACCCTTATTGTAGGTGATAGTGATATTTACTTCATTGTCTCCATTTTTAAATACTCACTTTTCTCCACCCTCGATTTTTCCACTTTTGATAGTTACCTCTATCAGCTCGCCTGAGATTACCATGTCAAAGAAACTCCTTGAAGCACTTCATAACATGCGATCCAAGAAAGGACCTTTCAGTGTATAAAGGAAAATGATTGTGGTTTCCTTCTCCAAAAGTGGTGGTTGAATCTGTGCAGCCAAATTTCTTCATCTTTGGGTGTATTGGAAACTTTTATTTACCTTCTTCTCCATATTCATCAAGGCTACCCGGTCGGGTATCATGTTAGTGACATGTCTATACTGTTCTAAAGATGTTATGGATAAATCCTTCCACAATTTGACATTCGCACGACTCAATTGTGCGTACCACAAGGTTGTAGAACCAGTGAGGTTATCTTGAAAATAGTGAATGAGCAGATTTTTGTCATGCAGAAACCTAGCCATCTTTCTATAGTATATTGTAAGATGGGCATATGGACAACCGGTGCCATTATACTTCACAAATTCAGGAGTTTTGAATTTATGCGAGAGAACCAGATCGGGTACCAGGCTGGGTCCATACTATATTCATCGATGGACTCCATCACTTTGACCTTATCTTCTAGCTTTTTGTAGCGATCTTCGTATTGTTTATCTAGCTCAGACTTAGCCTTTTTAGCCTTATTAAGGAGATTAAAATTAGGGATCTCATTATCGAGGTACTCAATATTGTCATTGAGATGAACAAGATGCGTTGCAGACGCTCCAGCAGCATTAATTTGGATTCCCCCTCTAGGTAACAGATTTTTGGGTTGATCCTTCACATGAGCTGATGACCCATGATCAATAGTGTTAGAACCATTTTGCTTAGGGTCTACTCCAAGTAATGCGGTAATTTGATATATCACATCTTTTTTTAGACTGAGCCACTTGGTCCCTTAAGTCATAATGGATATTCTCCATCCGAATTTATAGGCGTTTCTAAGCCTCTTCAAGTTCTTTCAATTTTTCCTTCATATTCTCTTTGGTTTTTCCCCGAGTGTTATAAGAGTTAGATTTACCTTTACTAGGAGCCGAAATATCCTCGAATGAATGAAAATCTTCAATTTATAAAAAAAATTAATGAATAAATATGAATATAAACGTAAATGAATATTAACAACGAAATGATAAAAATGCAAAATGCGTGAATACAAGAGGTATCAATCTCGTAAAGCTAGTTATCATAGAAAAACTTTTAAAATGAAAACAAAGTCTCATGTGCAATGATTTCTCTCTACAAGTACGTCTTAGCCTTTCTACTCAACTCTATAACCTCGGCTATCAAAGATAGTACTCTCTTGTTTCTCTATGAAATTGGGTCGATGTAATACCCACTATTCTAGCCCGAGCAGCCAACTCTCCCAAGTATCAAGCGATCTCGCTCATCTGAATTAACACCTCGATGATGACACGCTCTCTAACAGCATTTTGATCTTTTTCGGCATCAATAACCTCTTGTTATTCATCGCGGGCATCACTAACATCGTGCTCTAATTTAGAAACCTGCTCATAACAATGTTGCAATTCTTTCTTGAGGCCTTGAACCTAATGATATAAAGCAATCCTCTGCTGAAGACTTTTACTGAGATGCCTCAGCTCTCGAAACAAATCTTGCTTCGGCTGCATGATGTACTTCTTGAACTTAGTGCTCTTGGCTCGACACTGAGCCAACTGCTTGTCACTCCTATCTCGAGCCTCTTGTGTGCTCAGGTTCAAACTTGCAACCTGGTTAGTCTTGTCTTGACTCATTTAAATCCAAGTACTAGTAACCCCTTTTTGTATCACGAGCTCAGTTTATTGGTGTTTCCTTTCAAGGTCTAGTCTCACTCTTTCGACCTCAAGGTCCTCGATTCTCTGTGCCCTTTAATGCATAGTAAATCGGTATACTCTTCAAAGGTGGGAACCAAATCCTTTTGGTTGAAAGTGAATCAATGATAACCCGGATTCCAAAACTAAATCAGAGACCTTAATAAACCGTCCTCTACTTCGACAACCAGGAGGTAGTGACATCACCAAAATACTGTTGGAATTTCTGCCTTATCTCGAGCTCCCACTGCCCCAAATCTAATGCAGGTCAGACATATTTCTCTTCAAATAAATTGATGTATACTCAGCTACTCCATACATGTGATCAGCCAAAAAACTGTCCCCTTTCTCTCTTTGTAGAGCCTCAGACCATGGGCGTACTTCTACGTTGAGAACCATCTGTTGAATGTTTTTGTTTTCCGTTTAACAAGCCTTCTATTTCCACAACTGACTAAAGATCCAATACCTATGTCTATGGATGATGCAATAAATGAAAAGAAAATGAAACAAAAATGATTAAAAAACAAAAGAAAAACATTGATTAGAATCGTCATAATAATAATTAATTTCATAACATAGTAAAACCGTCCCCTTGTTATTATTCGGGTACCTACAATGAAATTTCGACAGAGTTTTGCATCAGGTGGGTCTAAGGTAAATTAAATGCATGGTTTTGGCTCTAAAAAGATAAGGTACTTCAAATTATCCTTGTTGATGCCCTATTGGGTGAGTCAGACCCTTGATTCTCACCCATTACGAGCTTATAAATCAAGTTAAATTTTGAGAGGGAGCATTTCTCTATGCCTGACATGAGGAATAAATTCCTACGAAGACATAGGTACTTTAAACCCCGAAAGTTACTCGCTAGGTATATACAAAAATAAATTCTCACGAAGACATCGCTTTCATTCTCACTTAAAAAGGATAGCTCGGGTATAGAGCGAATGTCATGAATACAAACATGTAGTGTGTGTGGAGAAATACTCAAACCTTTAATCGAGCAAACAGAGATAGGAACAAGATAAAATAAGTCGACTTGGAAATAATGGATATCTGAAAAAGTCACTTAAATCACACATTAGTATAATTTGGTTAGAAGAGTTAAAGAAAATATGAATTTTGAAGAAAATTAAAAGGAATAATCTAAAAGGAAAGAAAATTAAAGGGAAATCAAAAGAATCAGGAACTAGAATTTCCTAGTTTTCTAATACATGGACAAAGTATAATTGATTTATAGCCTAACTCTCTAAGGAAACCAAAGATTATGGTTCAAGTCCCCAGCGGAGTCGCCAAGCTGTCATGATGACTTTTTTATAGAGACGCGAATATTCAAAATAAATTTAAAAATTGTAATTATAAAATCGAATTTTTGAAAAAAAATTAAAAACATTTGGAGTCACCATCAACCTTTAGAATTAGGTAGGTTAAAAAACCGAGATACGCCCTTTTAAATAAAAATTTAAAATGACCCGATTTGGTCTACAATTTAGAGATTTCGGATTCAAGAGTCGATTACGATTGGGGAAGGATTAGGACCGCCACAACGCACAAAATTGGTACCTTCGATTATTAATTTGTCCCTATATCAAAAATTAAGAAATTCAAATATTTAATTAATTAATGATTCTTTTATTCCAAATTTTTTAAAAAAATTTTAGAGAGACACGAATATTTGTTATTTCCAATTAAAGAATAAACTAACCACCTAATCAGAATTAAGGCAATTATTTCTCATATTTTAATCGAAATAATAAAATATTGTCATCCTTAAAAATTAAAGAATTAATTAATTATTAAACCCTAAAAGAAAATAACAGTGGCAAGTTAGTCAAATTATATTCATCCCTTGTTCTTGATTTGGAGTTCTAGAATACTTATTTTTTTCTATTTTTTATTTTTTGCAATTCTTTTGCATGATTAGAATTTGACTGGCGGCGGATGGTGACGGCTCACCTTGAAAGTAGACCGGATCGGCGCGTGAGCCACACACGTCGGTGACGCGCTGGCGAACTATCCAACCAACGGTGATGATGTTATTAATGTTCTAGTTCTTTGGAGAAGATGAATCATGGCCACTGGATCTATTTTTGATCCAATGGCCTAGGATACTTTGTGCTTTTTAGCCATGGATCGATGACGTGACACAATGAGAGCCATTGGATCTAGCTTCTCATCCAAGGGTGCATAAGACTTTGTGTTTGTTTGTTGCCATGGATTTATGATGTAAGCCCCCTAAAAAGCTCTAACAAATAAATGTATAGTTAACTTTTCAAAGCAAAATAATTTCCCCCCTTTTAAAGCACAAAAATTGGTGGCCATGTATAGATTTAGGGGTTTTTAATATTTTTTATTTAATATATATATGTAATAAAAGGTGGACTAACTATATGGGCAAAAAAACCATGTAAATGGACTATTTCTAAATTCAAATGGACTCTTTTTTGGGTTTTATTATTTATTCATTTATGACAAAACAAATGGGCTATACTAATATGACATGGACTAACCTAACATGCAACTATTATTTATAAACTATATAGTATATACAAACTATATAATATGCAATGTAACACACACTAATTATTTATCTATCGAATACACAATTATTATTTATAAACTATATGCAACATGACATACGCATATTATTATCTAATATCTAACACGTGAATGCAATGCAACTAATACCAATGATGTACTATGCAATTGTTTACATACTATAATATCTAATATATACAACCATATAATATGCAACTACCTTATGCAAAATGTAACTATAGTATATAATGCACTTAATACCTAAATTATATATTATAGTATGCCCACATATTATATAAACTATATATTATAAAATAAAATGCCACGTGTCACCACCCAGATAAAATGGGTGATGACACTAAGGTATGGGTAACCATGTCTTAGCCATATAGTCTACGTCACTGTTTGAGAATTATTTATTAAAATATCTTTTCTTTTATCTAGCTCGGGTTATATCACTAAAATCCATTCCTCCCTATTTTTAGATTTGAAAACTCTAATCCCTAAATTCCTAAAGCCCTAAATCCCTAAGCCTCATAGCCTTATCTCTTTCGAGAAACCACCGACCACCGTGAAGGTCATCGCCCCTAACAAAATGAACTAAACCTCTTAAGATCAAAACCTGTTTAGTCCACTATTGAGTCTTGCAATCGTTTACCCTGAATCGATGTTTAATCATTCATTAAGAAGCCCTAGCATCCACTGCTGTTTTTCGACAATTTTTGCTGATCTAACCAAACACTTTTACCAACATGCTACCGATACTATTTCAAATGAAACTCAATCGGTGGTGCTCCCAATTGTCAAGTTTTTCTCCGGTCATCGTCGATAAGTTTCAAACGCATCTTTCGGTTATTTTCATTATGATTTTGGCTTGGTTTTGGAATTAATTGATTTGCTTTGCTATGAAAATGTTTCGGGAGTGTTCGAGCTGCCTCCACCGATGTTTTAGCTGTCGCACGCATCGCCAATGCACGTGGGGCTTCTCGACCGACTTAGGAAGCTTACAGAACCGATCTGGTCAGACTGAACTGTGTCAAACCAGTCCAAACTGAGTAAACTCATCCTAAGTCAACTAATCCTGAGTCAACTTGAATTGAGTCAACCTATTGACTTTGACATGACTGTTGGATTTTGACAAGAGTTGACTTTGACCAATGTTTACTTTGACTTTGACCAAAAAGTCAAATTTTTTGAAAAGTCATATTTTATATTTTTGATGTCCTAAGTCCAATTCTGAAGTATGTTTATCCAAATTCAAACATGAAAGCCTCTGAATTAACTTTTAAACCCAAACATACATTTGTATTTAAATATTTTATTTAAGAATAATTAAATTAGGGAAAAAGACTGATTTAAGATATTGTTTATTAAAGGTACCCGTGACTCTCCCAACCATTCGACAACTCGACCCAGGTTCTCTTGATTCGTTTGATACCGTGAGCTAGTGATTACTCGTATGATCCGTGAACTAGTGATTACTCGTATGATCCGTGAACCTTATGAATACTTAGATTAAAAAGGTTACCTTGATAGTAACTCTATTTTATTATGATTTGGGTTCGAACACTACTGTAGAATGTTGTGAGGCAATTGCTAAGTAGACTTCATGACTGATCCCATTTTACGAGGTGTGTTTCTTGTGTGATATATGATTGTTTCATATGATTGTTTTACTTGTTTTGAAATATAAATGAATTATCTGATTTAAAATCTTGATTCTTGATTCTTGTTTTACTGATCATAAAATATGTTTGCCTGATACATGTTCTCTGATTACTTGTTTTACTGAGAAATGATTATGTTTGATTTATAATTTATTTTCATTACTTATACTTTGTGAACTGCGTTACTGGGGTATTTCTGGTTAGTTACTTGGAGTCTTTGAGGTGCAGCTCTAATCAAGCTGGTAAATCCTTATGGATCTACTACGACCCTTGGGTGGGCTCTAAGGCCCACTAAGCATAATGTAAGACTCTATGGACCCTAAGGTACTTCCTTAGGGTGGATCTTTGTGCATTGGGTAGGACCTTATGTCCTGGGGGTACTCCCCTCAGGTGAGCTCTTATGCTTTGGCTAGGGTAAGTCCTTATGGCCCAATGTGTTCCCTTAGGTTGGCTCCCATATGCAATGGGTATAGGGTAAGTCCTTATGGATGCAGTTATGGGGAACTGTATTTCGGTGTATAGGAGAAGGGTAGTTATGAATTTTAAAATATAAACATCATTGATTATTTTATGATACTTTACTAAATTATTTTCTAAATATTTTTCTATGACGTTTTATTTGCACTATTGGAACACACTTAGCTCCGTAGCTCACTCCTCAAACTTTTTCCCTTTCAAATACTTTTGGATAGGTACCCCCAACTTGGCACTTAGAGGATCGACACATCACCTACAATATATTTTTTTGTAATGTTTCTACCTTCCAGACTGTCTATATTTGGTGACATGTGCATGTATTTTGAGTTACATGTTTTCTGATGTTTATTATTTTTATTGTTGTAGTATGAATTACTTTGATGTTGATTATTTACTATTTTATTTTTATCTGATATTTTATGCTTATACTACTATTTTGAGCGATACTGTGATTTTTAAAGAATTTAAAATGGTTTTGAAAATATTCTTGTAATCCAGTAGATCTGGTCGTAACGTATAAGTTGGGTATATGGGGTTATAAATTGAAAAGGAATTAACAAATTGTGAAGTGGTGAACTATTGTCTTAGAAATAAATTTGTCTTAATTGATGCAATCGTTGCACTGTATGATGTGTTGAGATTTTTTACTTAAGAAAATATATTGTGGATGGTTTCAAACAGCTGCTAATGGCATAGTCCATATTAATGTTGGATAAAAGTTATAAAAAACTACAATTAATGCTGGATAAAAGTTGTAATAGTTGGATAATTATGCCTATAAATACAAAGTTTTCAATTTTAGAAAATTCTTGTAGATTTTTGTTTTAAAAAATAATACACGTGCGGTAAGTGTCGAAGATATATAATTACACGAACATGAACACTAGCTGAATCAATCTGACAACAACAGCAACGCGCATGTACAAAGACCTTATCATTCTACACTCAACAAGGAATGTAAAAAATGCTTCTTATAAACTCATCTAGAAGCTATGCTACCCAATTTAGGATTTACATGCCTTTGATTTCTTTAAGTATTAGTAATATTCTCCCATTAATGCGAAATATTTTTTTTGAAATTTGGGTATTATTTTGATTAAAATTCAAGAAAAGTAATAACAAGATAAACATCTTAAGTATTAGTGAATGTATCTTGAACTAGTACATAGTGAAATGAGTAATTTTTCTCTTGAAAAAATAAACAAATCTTGAACTTGTTAAGATATAGGTGAACTCATATCACATGATAAACCTTTTTCATCCACCAAAATCCTTGATAAATCAACAAATATATGTGTGAAATATATATTGTCAAAACATCTTAGGATTCTAATAAATATAATAGAAAGACAGTCCAATGTCTTTCATAGAATATGACTAATGTGCGTAAGTAATTTCATCAGGTTTATCTCAATATAAACCATTTGAATTAGAGTTATAAAATCATTAAGATCTTTTCTGTGGCCTCAATCTCACAATAAAAATAAGTGAATTCTTCAAGTTCATATTTAAAAATGAACTGCTCAAACTCTGAGATAAAATTTCATTAGGAATATAAACCCAACCTCTTTTATCATTGAATTTGATAAGTCCTAAAAAAGGATATCCAAACTCTTTTGATTGAATTCATTAAAAACTCAACTTTTCTAGCGATGAATTCATCTAGTCATTCTCATTAGAACCATCTAGACATTTGAGTTATGGATCCATTAAGAGTATATATTAATCTAGAAAAAGGATAAATTCATGATGTATTTGTCACTAAGATCATTCAAAGCCTAGGCTATGAATTTATCAAGAGTGGAATAACTCATCTTTATGCATGTACATTGTTCATCATTTTTGCTAAACCAAATGACCTCAATGATTAAGAGATTATTGTTATTTCTAGATGTCCTGAGTTTGAGCACCACATCTGTAGGGGTGTATGAGAGTCCATTGTCAAATGATCGAGAGTCTTTTGAATATATAATACCTTATATTCACCTTAAACTAATAAAACAGATTAGGTTAAAATTGTTTTTTGATTAATCTAGGGTATGTATAAGGTAGTATCTGTTAAAAAAATAACTCTCAACCATTTGACATTAAACGCTTACACCCATGACATATAGATATTCATGATGCTCGAACTCAAAATCTCAAGGAATAATAAACGGAATGTGTGTTTTCAAATTGAAAAGTGAAAGAGAAAATTAGGCCACAACCCACAATAAAGGCCGAGAAAGTTTACACACTAGGCCCTACAGATCCCAAATTAACCTAATCTCCTCCACAACACTTCATCATATACTCTCAAAACCCTACTTCTGAAATTCTACATTGGCCGTCGTCGAGTCGAAGAGGAATCAGAGTATCAGACTTCCTTCTCCGCAGCAAAAATGAAGTACAACCCACGAGAAGGTTTCATTCTTTTTCATTGTTATGATATGCACTTTTATGTTGCCATTTATGGAATTCGCAGTTACTGGACATCATTTTTCATAGTATTTTTATGTTATAGGCTGGTAATTTGATGAGGAGTCTGGGATTTTGAACACTTTGATATTGCTATATATTCCAATTTTTGTTTTTATCTTCTTTTTTGTTGTTGTATATTTTAATCTTGTTTTGTAGTCATGAATCTTAGAATTTTAAATACATGGAAATGGCCGTGTGCAATGATTGTATTGCTGTCAGCATTGGTTGCTTAAGTAGATACAGTTGAACGCTGTCTATAAAGCTTCCATTTTGGTAATCGCAAATGCATCAATATGCATTGTGATTCGATTTCTTTGAAATACTACATCATCCATGCCTAGCTTTTGAATTCTTTCTTGTTTACCATTGTATTTGAGTTCATTATTTGGAAGCACGATGCATTTCTTGTCCAAATCCTATATATGTATGATTTTCAAGTACATAAGTTCTCATAAACCTATGATTTCCAAGCTCCGAGTGCCATCCGGCACAAACGCTAATCGAACTTGGGAACTCCAGGAATCATTAGGCATGAGAGATATTTGCATATTGACTTCAATGACTTGGGTTCTCTTTGCATCGCACTGCACCGAGTTGCAGTGTTTTGTTTGGTTAATAAGGTTTAGAGATTTAGATATAGAAAGTGAGTTCATATATGATCCGGTTAACTGCCCCTGTCGATCAGCACACAGTAGGGTATGCAGACTTGAAACTTTAAACCTACCATTTCTCTGGGTTGATGTAGTAGCCGGTAAGCTTTAGGGACCATTTATGGTTTATTGGTTGGCCTTGGTGTCAAGCTCACCAGAGATTGTCAACAATGACTTTGGTATGACTTCAGACTGCAGCAATGCTCCAAGCCTACTATGATTATTGAACTTGGCTTTAATCAGCGTGAGATGATCAACAGGATAACAGTGACGTCCCCGAGATGGGTATTACAACCCAATGTCGTTTCAAGTACCTAATTTGTCCCCGAGATGGGTATGGGACGGGTATAGTTTAGGTACGTATTGTAGACGTCCCATATTAAAGGGGGACTAGAATTAGTTGGATACGTTGAGAGATTTTTGGGAACGTATTAAGGACGACGTCTGATCTTCAAGCGCATACTCAGATTATATTTTAGATTTTAAAAAATAATAATAAAAGATGATTTTGAATACAAAATTGATGTTTTTGAAGTCTGGAATATTAATTGACTTATGATGATTTTTTGGATGGTATTCAAACATTTTGTCTTTTATGTATGAATTGTCTTTTAGTTAATTTTTTAATGAATCTTGAAATTTCTCAATCAATTGATAGAAACTGAAGATTCATTTATTTGAGGAATTGAAATTCCTCAATCGAATGTTAGAAACTGAAGATTCATTTATTTGAGGAAAGATGGTGCAAATAGAAAATTATATACGTGTCTAATATATGATTTTAAAATTTGTTTATGAACATAAGGTTATTTAGGTATGTAATTAATTCTGACACGTATCTTCTAAAACAAGCAGGAGATAGAAACTTTAATTTTTTTTATTAAGCTAATAATGATTATAAAGTAATATATGTTAAAAATACTTCCAATCATTTGATAATGAACCCTAATCACTCTTGCAGTCGTTGGTGTTAGAATTAGGGGTATGCAAAAATACCCGACCAGGTTGACCCGACCCGCCAAACCACCGACCCAGACCTTAAAAAACCGGGTAATTTTCTAAAAAAATACCCGTCCGGGTCAGGTAACCGACCGACACTTTCCGGGTCGGGCTCGGGTCACAAAAATTGATTTTTCTGGATACTCAGTTACCCAAGTACCCGGTTAAGTTTATATATATATTTAATTTATAAAATGTTATAATCAATCTTCTTTTTGTACTCGGGTAACCGACCCGACACTTTCCAGGTCGGGCTCGGGTCACAAAAATTGATTTTTCTGGATATTCAGTTACCCGAGTACCCGATTAAGTTTATATATATATTTAATTTATAAAATGTTATAATCAATCTTCTTTTTGTACTCTATTCCGACAAACATCTAATTCCAGATTTAAATAAATTAAGTAGAGTTAATTCCTAGCCTATTTTAAAAAGTTAAGCCAAAATAGGATGCGTGCTCATGTATATTGATTGTGGTTATTTGGATTAGCTTTTCTTGCCTGGATTATTATATAATCACTTGATGCTCTGGTAAGATGCTTTTCCTGGCACTAATAGTGAATTGTTTGTTGTCTGATGATGGTTTTGTTGATATTTGAGAAATGATCTTCTTTTCTTTGATATGGACTATTAAAGTATATACAACCATATAAGCTAATATCGACACAACTGTTGTGGTAGTAATCTCTGTCACTGCTACTACTAGACTGAAATTAAATATAAATTTTAGTTATTAACTTTTATGTTTTATATTATGGATTATTAGATTTTGTATTTCGAATTTTTAAATTGTGTTTGGATGTTGGAATATGTAATTTGAAATTTCGAACATTTAAATTTGTGAGTGTTTTTTATTTAATAATTTGAAGAAAAAAATCCGGGTATCCGGAACATCCGGGTCGGGACACGAGCCGAGAAATCACTGACTCGGATATTTCGGGTACCCGGATTTGAACACCCCTAGTTAGAATCCATAACTTCTAGCAACAACAACGATTCCTTTACTACTGAAGCAACTTTAAATTTTAAATTAAAATACTTGAACGAATCAAGAAGCTAATCCTGAAATCCAAAGCATTCTCAATCATTTCTACAGAAATTTATTATATTTTAATTATATTATAAATTACATTTTATCTTAATAACAAAAATATATACCATTAATGTTAAAATTATAAACTATATCAAATACTTTTACGTAATTGGATCTACCGCCAATTGGGTGTGGATATTAATATACAGTCTCTCTTGGAACCTCTTGCATCTCATCTCCTCAGTCGCAACCAAGTTGGAGCATAAGTCTCACTTATACTCATATACAGAGTGATCTCCTTGAATCAAATGGGAGAATTGGATCCTCAAATCACTCATTTGTCTCGTCAATATATTTGCCTTTGAACTCTCTCAAAAACATATCGCATAAAGATACCTCTGGCTGCAAAACTTTATGTATAGTCTCTCACTAGTCAATGATGTCGTCTTTGATCAAAGCGGTGAAATACTTTAATTTACCTTTAGGGGTAAGATGAAATTGTCTTGAGATCTTCATGGTCTTCTTCAACCATTGATAAACCATTATCGGGTCATCATCGCCTGAATCATAGAAATTAGTCGTCTTGTACCTCATGAGTCTCTTAATTGGGGACTCTAGTGATGCAGTCGCAAGTGAGACGGTTGGTAGAGCAGTCTGAACTCTCGGGATATAGTCCACAATCTTCTTAAGAGTGGAACTCAAATCTATGAAGGTTGCCTCCTTGACTTTCTCATCCATGGTACACCAGTGTTTTCAATATTATGCACAAACTTGTCACTAATATCGTCAGGATGAAAGACGCAATTTTTAACAATACCTTCGAGACTATGTTCGGAATCATCGACCATCAAATCGATAAACATAATCAATGGTAGAAAACACCATTAAAATTCTAGACTTATAAGAGTGACTTTCTTAATCTAGGGGCATGTATTCATTGACTTCTTATTACGATTGACCAACTGATCTTAGAACCGATTAAACTTAAATTCCGATACCACTAAATATAACATTTTAAATTTGGTCTACTATAGCTTAAAATTTCATAACGGTATCTAAGCAACCACCAAAGTTAAAATATTTTTCATTAACATTTTAAATCATAACACTGATTTATTAAAATATAACATCCATAACAATCACAAAAGATTTGTATAAAATCAAAGCTCTTTGACAATTTAACTTAAATGAAAATAATACAAACCAAAGTGTTTACAAACCGAGCATAAGTAAAGGATCTTATGGATACGCATGTCATCTAAAGAAAATAGCATTATATTCTAAAGAAAATAGCATTATATTCTAAAGTATAGAAACCATAACAGTCACTAACCTACGAATAAACAACCGAACATTAAGCTTTACAGAGCTTAGTGATACACTTCTGTTTTGCTATACTACTTGTAATTCATATATTTAAGCTTGATGGGTAGTATAAGCAAAGATGAATAAGTCTAAACATGCAATATCATTCAACAAATATCCTACTCCAATATAATCCGCCCAATATGAATACACAGCTTCGGAATGACATCGCGAGTTTTCACCAAGGAGATGATGAATCAATGTACGAATGTTGGGATAGGTATAAAAGTTTAATTCGCAAATGTGTTAACCATGGATTCCACGATTGGATGCAAGTGGTTATGTTTTATAATGGAGTTAACGCACCAACTCGAATGATGCTAGATGCCTCAGTGAATAGCACCTTACTAGACAAATCACCCAAGGAAGCTTTTGACATTCTCGACAGAATAGAAAATAATGACTATCAATTTCCAAGTGTAAGATTGGGAACCGGCAAAAAAACCCCTGGAGCATATGAATTAGAGAGTAAGGATTCGGTAGCAGCTCAACATTTTGCCATAACCAACATGTTGAAAAATTTGCAACGTCCTAATGAGGTAAGAGAAGTCAAAGAAACCAATAATGTGTGCATGTTCTGTCATGGCAACCATCATGAGAGACAATGTCCTGAAAACCATCAGTCAACCAATTTTGTGGGCAACTACAATCGGAACAACAATAGTCCCTATTCGAACACGTACAATCCTGGTTGGAGACAACACCCAAATTTCTCATGGAATAATCAAGGAAGCAACAATCAAGCCGCAAATTACAGGCCACAGCAAAATAATTCCGACCATCAACATTTTCAAAATCAGCATCATCAGCAACCCTAGCAGAACAATAAAGGTATATCTTCTTCCTCTAAAACTCATGCCAATACTAACTTCTTGGAATCATCCTTGCAGGAATTCATGGGTTCAAAAAAAGATTTCATGGCTTCTACAAAGACCTTGATGCACGAACATTCTGCAACAATTAAAAATCAAGGAAACTTGTTACAAAGCCATAGTTCATCTCTCAGAGTGCTGGAGAATCAAGTGGTAAAAATTGCCACGACATTATATTCTCGCCCACATGGAAATCTCCCTAGTGATACTGAAGTCACTAAGCATCATGAGAAGGAGCAATTTATTGTACTAACACTAAGGAGTGGAAAACAAGTCGACCAAGATGACAAGTTTGGAGAGATCACCTGAACAAGTCTTGCCAAGGCGTAACACAACCTGATCAATCTGAGAATGCTGAACGAGAGCAAGTGCCTAAAGAGAAGGAAAGAAGTGAAGGCTCGGAAAAGCATTAACCAGATAATAAGAAATTCATGGTCACGGCCAACGATTCCTCAGCACCATCAGTAGTAGATGTGAGACCTCCAACATCGTTCCCTCAACGGTTGAACAAGTATGATGATGACATCCAGTTTAAGAAATTCGTTAATGTTCTAGATCATTTGTGTATCAATGTGCCCCGAATTGAAGCCATTGAGAAAATGCCTTCCTATGGCAATTTTTTAAAAGAATTTGTTACAAAAAAAGGAAGGTAGAACGTGTCGCCATGACAACAGAAATCTGCTCAGCAGTGAGCAAACTCCCACTAAAGCAAAAAGACCCTGGCAGCTTTGTGATACCATGTTCCATTGGTAATGACTTCATAGGACGAGCTCTTATTGATTTGGGATCAAGTGTAAACTTGATACCAAAGTCCATATTCATGAAACTAAACGGATATACGCCCATCCCACATCAGTCATCCTACAGCTAGCTGATCGATCTTATGTGCGACCCGAGGGAAGAATTGAAGACGTTGTAGTAAAGGTGGATAAATTTGTATTTCCAGTTGATTTTCTCATCCTGGATTGCGAAGCCGATTGAAACACACCAATCATTTTGGGACGCCCATTCTTAGCCACCGGCAGAATTTTAATAGATTGTGAAAAGGGATAATTCACCATGAGAGTTAGAGAGCAAAGAGTCACGATCAATGTATTCAACTCTATGAAATACACGGACGATCCAGAGGAATGCCAATGCATTAATAATATTGAAGAAAAGGCAATCTTGGACGAGGTGAATCCCTAAGGCTCGATGAATACAATACTTTGTACCATGAACCTACAACCGAGATGCATGAAGTAGAAAACTTTGGCCGAGATGAATTATTTTCAGAAGATGATTCTAACAATTATGGCCCCAACCATAGAAATCTGAGCAATGAACACCCTGAAAGCGATACCAAGGCAAGATGCGATGAAAAGACAAATGACCAATTGAGATTTCTTCATAGGTCAGGTATGAAATTTGAACTTTTAGATTATGATGAAGTTAAGTCTCAAGAGTCATCTTCACAACATGCACCGAAATTGGAACTTAAAACTTTTCCATCACATTTAAAATATGCTTATCTAGGAGTTGATGAAACCCTACCAGTGATTATTTCAACCAACATAACCTCTGAACAGGAGAATAGTTTGTTGAATGTTTTGTCACAGCACATGAAAGCTATAGGTTGGACGATGGCAGATTTGAAGGGAATCAGTCCGACCATATGCATTCACAAAATCAATCTCGATGATAGCCACAATACCTCGGTGGAACCCCAAAGACGGCTCAACTCGATCATGAAGAAGGTAGTCATGAAGGAAATAATAAAATGGTTAGATGCAAGAGTAATTTATCCTATATCCGATAATTCATGGGTTAGCCCAGTACAATGCGTACCAAAAAAAGGTGGTGTGACTGTGGTCAAAAGCGAGCATGATGAGTTACTCACCACGAGAACAGTCACGGGCTGGCGCATATGCATGGGATACAGGAAGCTCAACAAAGCCACAAAGAAGGATCATTTTCCCCTCCATTTTATCGATCAAATGTTGGATAGATTAGCGGGAAAACATTTTATTGCTTCCTCGATGGATACTTGGGATATAACCAAATTGCCATAGCACCCAAAGACCAAGAAAATACAACTTTCACATGCCCGTATAGTACCTATGCATTTTGACGAATACCGTTTGGACTATGGAATGCTCCAGCTACATTCCAAAGATGCATGATGGCAATCTTTTCAGATATGGTGGAAGAGTGCATGGAAATATTTATGGACGACTTCTCCGTTCCGGGTGATGACTTTGATCGATGTTTCGATAATTTATCCAAGGTGTTAAAGCAATGTGAAGAAGCCAACCTAGTACTGAATTGGGAAAAATGCCATTTTATGGTAATCGAAGGAATAGTGTTGGGTCACAAAATTTCATGCCATGTCATCGAAGTCGACAAAGCCAAGGTGGATGCAATTGCAAATCTGTCCCCACCTACTAATGTGCGAGGTGTACGTAGTTTCCTTGGTCATGCAAGATTCTATAGGCGGTTCATAAAAGACTTTTCTCAAATCTCTAAACCCTTATGTCTTTTGCTTCAACAAAATCATCCATTTGAATTTACTAATGATTGTTTGAATGCCTTCATAGATTTGAAGAAAAAGCTTTCGGCATCACCAATTGTTTTCCCACCAGACTGGAACGAACCATTTGAGCTCATGTACGATGCTAGTGACTATGCAGTCGGAGCAGTGCTAGGGCAACCAAAAAGTAAAAATTTTCATGTTATTTATTATGAAAGCCGAACTCTTAATGATGCACAAGTGAACTATACCACAACTGAAAAAGAGCTATTAGCATTAATATTTGCATTCAATAAGTTTAGGCCATTTCTAATAGGCACTAAGGTAATTGTACACACAGATCACTCAACCATTAAATATCTAATTAATAAAAAAGATGCAAAGCCTAGACTAATTCGGTGGATATTATTACTGTAAGAATTTGATTTAGAGATAAGGATAGAAAAGGTATAGAAAATCAAATGGTTGACCATTTGTCTAGGCTAGATAACAAACCTGATTGTCCTGACATTACAAAAATTAAAGAGGATTTCCCTGATTAGAAAATATTATTTGTCACGGCTGCACCGTGGTATGCTGACATAGTTAATTTTCTTGTTAGTGGTATGGTTCCTCTTGATTTATCTAGCCAGGGCAAAAAGAAATTTTGACATGATGTGCGACATTACTTCTGGGATGAATCGTTTCTATTCAAGCAATGCGGAGATCAAATAATCTGAAGACGCATTCCAGAAGAAGAGCAACAAGATATCCTACGCCAATGCCATTCGTCACCATATGGAGGGCATTTTGGTGGAATGAGAACAACATCAAAAGTGCTTCAGTCTAGATTTTATTGGCCAACCCTGTTCAAAGACTCGTAGGAATTCTATAAGTCATGTGATAGATGCCAACGAATAGGAAACATCTCGAAACGGCATGAGATGCCATGGCAAAACATTCTGGAAATTGAACTTTTCGATGTATGGGGAATAGATTTCATGTGACCTTTTCCAATATCATTCGGATATATGTACATTCTATTGGCAGTGGATTACGTATCAAAATGGGTTGAAGCCATTGCAACACCCAAGAACGATTCTAAGATGGTGTTGAAGTCTATGTACAAAAATATATTCACCCGTTTTGGAACACCACGAGCTATCATTAGCGATGAAGGCACACATTTTGACAATAAACTGATTGCCAAGGCACTGAAAAGATATGGAGTAAGACATAGAATCGCTATGGCGTATCACCCTTAGACGAATGGACAAGCCAAAGTGTCTAACCAAGAAATCAAGTAAATTCTTGAGAAAGTGGTCAACCCAAGTCGAAAAGATTGGTCACCGAAGCTAGATGAAGCACTATGGGCTTATCGCACAACATTCAAGACACCGTTGGGAATATCCCCATTCAAACTGGTCTATGGGAAGGAACGTCATTTACCAGTTGAACTTGAACATAAAGCTTATTGGGCAATAAAAATGATAAACATGGATGCTCAGCTTGCTGGAGAAAGAAGGCTATTGGAGTTGAACGAGATGGATGAATTTAGAGCACATGCATACGAGAATGCCTGCCTTTACAAGGAGAAAACAAAACGATGGCATGACAGAAAAATATTGCTGAGGCAATTTTATTCTGGAAAACAAGTACTGCTCTATAATTCAGGCTTTAAGTTATTCCCAAGCAAGCTAAAATCGAGATGGTCAGGACCATTCATTGTTCACCAAGTCCATGACAATGGAGCAATTGAAATCCAGAACCAAAACGATGGTTCTGTTTTTATGGTGAATGGACAGAGACTCAAGGAGTACAAAGGAGCCCTAGTCATGCGTGACAAACCGGCATCGTTAGCACATGATGCCCAAGAGTTTACTTTACTTTAATTGAGCAAATATTCATTGCCTAGAAAATGAAAATATGAAGGCAATCAAGGAACACGTGGCAGCATGGGGAGTTGAAGTATACATGAAGGAAAAAGGACAAACTAGGGCACAAGGTTTTGGCAGCAGAGTAAAGGGGGAAAGAAATCTTTTCTCCTCCTTTATGTCAAATCACTTATTTCTCATTTAATGAGAATTCTTTTCCCCATCATGTAAAGACTAAAATACCCCGAAATCACCCATCACTTTCCAAGAAAAACTACCCACCCACCTCTTCTTCATCGTGTTTCCCTCTTTCTCTATAAACCATAAATTTTTTCCTTTCTCTAAAAAATACCTCCCCATCACCACCACTAAATTCAACCAAGAAAAATGGTGAGATCAAGACCGGCCCCAACCCCCAAACAGAGTTTCGAACATTTCTAAACAGCCGAAGCAGAAGCACGCTTCAAAACCATTCAGCAACGCCAAGTATATTTAGAAGATGGATTCGTTTTTCTAACCGAGGACGATGAGCCTTTTGGACCCGAGGTGATGGATGTCATAAAGAAGCATACCTGGGAGAAGTTTGCTCAAAATCCGAATGCCACAGCACTAGGAATGGTGCGGGAGTTCTATGCCCATCTCGAGGACTGCTCCAACCACACAGTATATGTTCGAGGAAAACTCATTCGATTCTCCTCCTCTGCACTCAATAAATACTTTAAGTTGGGGAAACTGGATGACCTGCACAAGAGATTTGTGGTCGAAGTAGATCAAGAAACGTACAGTGGAGTTCTATAGGATTTATACTTTGGGTGGGCCAAGTTCGAAGGGAATGCCCCCACAAGGAAACGAGTAGATCACCGAGCCCTAAAACCACACGTGAAATTATGGAACCACTTTCTCAAAGGCAAGCTGATGCCAACATCCCACAACACCACTGTCATCATCAATCGACTGCTTCTCTTGCACTCGATCATATATAGTAGGAAGATCGACGTTGGAGAAATCATCTTTGAGTAGATCCATGACTGTGCCAAACAGAACCAGGGTAACCTACTGTTTCCAAACCTTATAATTGCATTGTGCATGAAGAAAAAGGTTCCAGAAGAACCATTTAAAGGTTTCATCAAACCCAAGGAGGGTATTACAAAGAAAAAGGTCCCCGAGTTGATGAGTTTCAATGTTGATGACCCACAAGAAGGTCTGGAGTGGGGCGCAAAATTGGTTGCCGTAGCTAGAATGGTCGTTGTGGTCACACACACGTGAGAGACGCATGAAAAGATCAGACGCCTGGATGACCACATGAAAATTTACTTCGAGTATGCCAAGGCAAGGGACATGCAACTCAACACCTTCATCAAGGAGTTACTACCGACCACAATGATCAGACTACCAACCTTTTATAGTGTTATCCTTATCTACAATGCAGGCGGCAACATATTCCAGACGTTCCACCAGAAGTGCCCACTGATGTGCCACCACTGGCAACCCATGTCCCACCCGTACTAGAAGAAGGCCAAGGCAACACAAAAACATTTATCAGTTCCTCATCCTTCTGGACCACCGAAAGCAGCGATAATACTCCACCCCACTTCTTCACTGATTAAGATTTCACGGCAGCACCGAAGTAGCCCAAGCATGATCCTATTCCATCCCCATTTCAATCAGCACCACCAGTCCCAACAGAAATTCCTAGTCTACCACCCGTCTCAACACAACAGACTCCTACGACCGAGCAGTCCACTCCAACATGCGCCTCGCCTAGCAAGAAGCGCTACAAGAGAACAACAGGACATATACTTCAGCTATCTCCCTCCCTAAAAGCAGTAGACTCCGGATCCGAGAGTCCCTCTCCTCCCAAACGATGTGCACGAGGGCGTCCAGTCAAGCCACCCCACCAAAGTGAGTTTATTCTTCTTAGTTATCATTTTCTTTTAATTTTTTTTGCATCTGCCTATAAAATCATATAGTGTAGTTTTCATGCATTGAGGACAATGCACCCCTCAAGTTTGGGGGAGGTGTTGTACCATTCTTCCATACTTTGTTAAATAGTAATTGATGTTTATTCGTTGAAAACTTTGGTTGTCATGACATAAGCATGTTAAGATTATTGTCAGGAATGAATTAGGGATGCCCAATGATGAAAGAAAAATTTTATTGCCTAGGCCAAAAAATATTGTTAAGACTGTCTAAAGAAGAGAACCAACCCTACCCTTGATTCTTTGAAATTTATAAACACGATTGTAGGTTGTCTTTGCTCTAGGTAATATGTAAAATTTTTAGGAAATAACTTTCTAATTACCGAGACTTCAAAAAAATATTCTAAGGGTAAAGTAAAAACTCTATAGTGTTTAAAAACTTGATAAACTCGAAAAAACACAAAGGGACACTCCTCTGTGCAAAGGCATGAACAAGAAAAGCTCCAAAAGAAATTAAGAGTAGCCAAGGTATATGAGTGAATGAAAGTAGTCACATGATGACTCTGCCCGACTAGCTTGGGGGTGGAAGGTATGCTCCCTTTCACCTATAGTGTAGAACGGTAGATGTGATGAGCTGACTCCCCTATAAAAAATATGTGAATAAAGAGAATAAAAGTTGATAAATAACTAGGAGTATAAACTAAGCATGATGAATAGTTTGTTGCCTTGACAACCTAAAAATGCTTACTTTATGTTTTCTAATTACCTCTATGCATAGAGTGGTTACAATCACCCACACACCATAGCAAAGAATCCTAACTAGGGAAGGGACTTAACTGATATGACTGTCGAACATGTTGAGGCCAAATATTTTTACTGAGGGCTGAAATCTCAAACCTGATGATGTTCCTTATACTGCTTTGCCATGACAATTTTGATTTTCTTCTAGCTATTATCCATTTCTTGAGGATAAGAAATAGCTTAAGTTTAGGGGTGTGATAACTATGTAAAAAAATTCAATTTATAGTCTTTTCACTTAAGTTATTGCTAGTATAAACAAAGTATGCACTGCATTTTTAGTTGCATTTAGTTGCATATAGGTTATATTAGCCTGTGGTGGATAAGTTTTGTTTAGGCAATATTTATTTGGCTTGACTAATGCTGCTGAGGAGAAAGGGTTGTTGAGTTGTGTTTGTGTAGGAATTCTACAGATGAAGAATATTTGAGTCGTGACAATGAAAAGTTACAGAGGTCAACGGAACAGAAGAGAATGTGAAGAGCAGATTTATCTCACCGAGGCTAGATTTATCTGAAGAAGTCTGAAGCAGGTGTGGCAAAACCACCTATGTCACATGCCAGCTGGATGACCTACTTCACGTGCAAGCAAGCCTTGATTTTTCTGACAGCCGCTAGCCGGCTTTCCTTTTTAAGCTTGGGAAATTAATAATGGCTAATTAAGGAAACTCCAAAAACATGCAAAGCCCTGTGAGATTTTTCCTTATAAATATTCATCCATAGCCGCAAAAAGAAAGGAGGCAAGGAAGAAGAAGAGAGAAGAGCTTTACCTAAGGCGTGAGCAAGCAACTACAGTGCTTTCCCACCATCTACCCACCAATCTTCCTTGGTGTCCTCCATAGCCAGACGATTATAGAGCGGTGATCAGGCCTCGAGAGAGTGTGATCACCAAGGTAGACGTGGTGCTGATCAGGACTGTCGCGACAGAACCCCCGGTTTTGAGAGTCGTTCTCCTTTATTCTTAATTCTTATTTTATTTGGGGTTGTATTAAATGGATAAATCTTGGATGATCTTTGATAACACCATGAATGCTTTACTTGGTGTTAAACTTTGTTTTGCCTAACCAATTTTTTTATGTTTATGAATGACAAATTATGTTTGCTTATGACTCTTTTGCTTATAGTTTAAATATTTTGCCTTAACACTGTAATAGCATCAGAGATCGCCTGGGGTTTTGGTAAAACATGTCTTGGCATTGTGAGAGCATCGAGAGATAGCCTTTTATCTAGATAGTGATTCTTAGATTCGAGAGAATTAAGATAGATCAACGTGAGCAAAGGAATGAATCCGGGATAATGAAGTTCTAACTTGTCTACCTTAGAGATAAGGAGTGAGTTTCAAGTGACTAAAAGGGATAATTGCTAGAGTAAGTTAAGACAACGTATATAGTTAACGCCGAGAGGTATTACCATAGCAACCGTCCAAGAATACCTAGTAATCCTGTCGGGCATCTTAGTGAGGCATAATAATTCATTCAGAACTTAGAATAATTGTTGTCAAGACAATAGTTTAGCATCAGTTCTCTGTGACACGTCTGAATATTAGAGGTTGTTTGCATTATATTTAAACCAATACTTGTTTTGTTTTGTTTTATCTGTCTGCATATTTTCTTCGTCTCGACTACATTATTCTGAAATCATTGAATCATTCTTCTTAGTTTATTCGTGTTAGTTCTTAGTTCAAATACTTAGTAGGATTTAGTTTGTGACATTAGTTCTAGTTATGGTGAAAATATATTTCTAATCTAATCCCTATGGAGACGATACTCACTCACTACTATATTACTTGCATCGATTATGTATACTTGCATAGATTTGCTTGCCTTAGCATATACATTTACAAGCGATCATAACTGATGATTCTTTTCTAACGACCTAATTAGTCATTTAAAGAAATATTTTTTTTCTTCTGTGCATCCTGGTGAACACTTGTTTTTGAAATCCCCATACTCTAAATTTTTATCAGAGTAAGGTATAATAATCTTTTTCATATATGATTCTATTATTAATCAATATTTTTCATTAATGATGCTTAGGTAAAGGAACAATGAAATATAATCAGCTTATTTCATTAATGAGTGGTGAAGAAAAATACAATCTTTTGGGGCAAGTGTTTCTTTTAAGAAAAAGGCAAACATTACAGAAATAATAAAGACCGGGTACACCCGACATCAAGTGCATGAGTCCTTTTATCGTCTCACCACAAGTCTTTTATGAAAGTTAACATGTATCTAGATGATTCAGATTATACTAAGGATGTCTGAGTATGAGAACCTCTCTATGAATTGTCAGGCTTCCGAGGGAATCCACCATTCATAAGCCTAGACCTGAATATTCGAGCCATCATTTACGAATTTTCAACTGAATCCTCATTTGGTTTTGAGACGCCCAATTTGGGTTTTCATCTTGAACCCCATTTTCTTTTCGTATTTTTCTTATTCTTATTCTTTTTCATTTTTTATTTTCTTCTCTTCTTAAAGTGTAGTTTCGCTTTACTGAATCAGAGTTCACGATATTAGGCAGCTCAGTATCAACACTCCTCCGAAAAAGGCCTTTTTATAATGTAAGGATCTTCCCAATTTGACATTCATTTCCCTCAGAAATCCTTTTGTATAGGTAGAATCATTTTCATCACTAGATGTACATCGTGAAGTTCTCGAGGTATGACCTTCTTGTTGTAAGCTCATATCATCATTTTCTACTACTTTTGTCTATATCAGTTAGCTCTCAGTCTTTTCTCATCAATAAAATTCAACTGATCAAACCTATTCTGAATCCAATCAACCTCTTTCAGTTTCAACTCCATCAATACTCTCATAGAAGGGATTTCTACCTCAATAGGTAAAATTGGCTTCCATCCCATAAACTAGAAATAACGGTGTTGCCCCAGTTTATCTACGAACTGATATGTGATAGGTGACCAGAGCAAAAGGTAATTTATCATTCCAATCTTTATACGTTTTGGTCATTTTTTTGTGATGATCTTTTTGATATTTTTATTTAATGCCTCCACTGCCCCATTCATTTTTGGGTGATAAAGAGTCGAGTTGTGACGCTTGATCTTGAATTTCATACAGACTTCCTTTATCAAGTCATTGTTCATATTCAAGGCATTATCTGAAATGATTCTCTCTGGTGTTCCATATCTACAGATAATCCCCTTCTTTAGGAAACTACAAACTACTTCTTTTGTGATACTGGCATATGAGGTATATTCAACCCATTTGGTGAAGTAATCGATAGCCACTAAGATGAAACAATGTCCATTTGAAGCCTTAAGTGAGATTGCCCCAATGACATCGATGCCCCACATTGAAAATGGCCAAGGTGCGGTCATTACATGGAGTGGTGAGGGAGGAACATGTATTTTGTCACCATGGATCTGACACTTATGACATTTTCGACCAAAGCTGATGTAATCCCCTTCCACTGTTTACTAATAGTAGCCGAACCTCATGATTTGCTTGGCCATTGTGAAACCCTTAGTTTGTGTTCCGCAAATCCCTTTATGAACCTCTTCAGTATTTTCTTGGCCTCAACTTTTTCTAGCATCTCAAAAGTACTTGATCTCTACCCTTTTTGTATAGTATATCCCCATCGAGAACATACCCTATAATTAATCTTCTTAGAGTTTGCTTGTCATTTTTAGTAGCTTTAGCAGGGTAAGTTCGATATTTTACATATTTAAGAATGTCATAATACCATGGGAGACCATCATCTTCCTCTTCATTAATATTACAACAATGAGCCAGGACTTCACTTATACTTATTCAGATGAGCATCATACTAACGTGATCATTAACTTTGAACATTGAAGTCAACGTGGTTAGGGCATCTGCCATCTGATTTTTTTCTCGTGGGAGATAAGTAAAGGTAATCTCCTCAAACTTCTTTATCATATCCATAATTAGATTCTTGTATTCTATCAACTTGGAATCTCTAGTAATCCATTCTCCACGAAGTTGGTAAATGACTAAGGAAGAATCACCAAATACTTCCAAGATTTTTATCTTGCATTCAATTGCAGCTCGGATTCCCATGATACATGCTTCATACTCAGCCATGTTGTTTGTACATTCAAAAGCGAGACGACTGGTAAAGGGATAATGATCTCCTTCAGGTGACACTAACATTGTTCCAATTCCATGTCCCACGGCATTTGAGTCACCATCAAAATTCCTTTTCCATACTTTTCTTTTGGGGCTTCCTCTTCTTCTGCAGTGAACATGCACATTAAGTCCTCATTTGGAAACTCAAATTTCATTAGTTCATAATCTTCCAATGCTTTGCTTGTCAGGAAATATGCAATGGCATACCTTTCACTGTTTTTTAATTCATATAAACTATATCAAACTTGGATAACAATATTTTCCACATCGTCATTCTTCCAATTAGAGCTGATGATTCTATCATGTATTTCAATGGATTTATCCTCGATATTTATTGAGTGATGTGGTATAGTAAGTATTGTCTCAAACTTTTTATGGTCTATAGCAAGGCACAACATAGCTTCTCGATCGATGACTATTGAGTCTCATAATCAGTGAATTTATTACTAAGATAATAAATGGCTCCTTATCTTCTCCCAATTTCGTCATGTTGTGCTAGTACACATCGTATTGAATTTTTAAAGACTATTAAGTGCAAAATCAACAGCTTATCTGGGATTGGTCGTACTAAAACTGGATCATTTGACAAGTAACGTTTAACTTTATCAAAACCTTTTGGCAACTATCATCCCAAACTCCAGGGTTTTTCCTTCTTAATAAATGGAAGATTGTATCACATTTCTTAGTTAACTGAGATATGAACCTGCCAATGTAATTTAACCTCCTATAAATCCTCTTACTTTATTTTGTGTTTTAGGAGGTGGTAAATCCAATATTGCTTTGACTTTATTTGGATCTATTTCTATCCCTTTTTCCCTATTGATACATTGTCCCATGTATTCTTTAGATTGAAGGGCATTACTTTAAAACAAAATGTGCCCACATAGTCATAAATCTAATCTTTTCCATATCTTCAGGGTCCATATTGATTTGGTTATACCCTGAGAACAATTCATGAAGGAGAAAAGAGTGTGTCTAGTTGTATTATCAACCAGAGTATCAATGTGTGGAAGTGGGAGATTATCTTTGGAACTTGCTTGGTTGAGATCTTGGTAGTCAACACACATCCGAACATTGCCATCTTTTTTCAGAACTTACACTATATTTTCTATTCATTCAGGGTATTTGGTTACCTTTAGGAATCCAACATCAAATTGTTTATTCACCTCTTCCTTTTTCTTTAGCAACATACCTGGTCTCATTCTTCAAAGCTTTTGTTGCACTGGCTTGTACTCTGATTTTATTGGCAGCTTGTGTACCACAATATCAGTGTCTAACCCTAGCATGTCATGATAAGACCAAGCAAACACATCTTTGAATTCATGCAAAAGATATATGAGATCATGTATTATCTATAATGAAAGCGAGGCGTCAATCTTGACCTCCTTTTTATTCTCATTTATCCTTATATTCACTGTCTCAATATTCTCTTGATGGGGTAAAAACTGTTTATTTTCTTCCTCAATCAATCTATTAAGTTCAAGGTTTAACTCGCATTCTACATCATCCTTATAACCCTCAAAATTCTCTAGAGACGTGTCATTTTCAAAATCAACTTTTGGTTCGAAAATATCATTACTCGAACAACTGATATCTGGAGACCTGCAAAGGGAAATAAATATATTTCAGGCTATAGACAAGGATTTTTATATTTATTGAAAGAATGACTATAATATAATAATAAAGAATTAAATAAAATGTTTTCATGGAGAGAATGAAAAAATACACCATTTCATTGAAAATAAAGATTAAGAACAGCCTACCCTTACAAAATATCCTTATTACTTTTGGGCAAAGGTAACAAGGTTGTTATCATGCATTACTATGAAATTTGTTTCTAAAATACAAGATGTTATTCGACAATATAATTGTTTAAAATGTATCTAGGAGAAATGGATGGATCGATACCAATGAGCATTCCCCAGTAGAATCATTTGTGATGGCATTGATGTTTGGGCTTTCCATCAATGCTTCGACCTCTGCAGCTTCCTCATCAACCCACAAATACTCTAGTATGACAGTGACAAAACCTCGAGATAAGAATGTCTTAGTGATAGGCAGTATTACCATAGGTCCCTAGACAATATCCTCTCATTGTGCTCTAGCCTTTCTCATTTCCTTGAGCTTTTGTACATCCTTGACTATGTCATGTTAGGTATTCCTATATCCAATCCCAAAGTAATTCCTATTGAGAACTGGGTACAATCCTTCAGTGATCCCTTACAATCTCCTGCCCAAATATTTCCCAGCTTTGGCTCCTCGAGCTAGCATATATTTCAGTTGTATTTTTGTGTTTCTCGAAAGCTGGTGAGAGGGCATTCTCTTTCCTTTAAGGATGAAGTGGCATTAACAAACTCTAATGATTGGAATAATGATTCTAGTGCATTCTTATCTACCCCTACATATGGTGCATCAGTAGTGATAGAAGCAATGATATCCTCTTATGCCTTGATGGTCACTAGAGTCTCATCTGTAATAAATCGAAACTTTTGGTGAAATATGAGGGAACTTACCCAGTCATATAGATCTATGTCCTTCCTAACAAATATTTGTAGTTTGGATAGATTACATGACTAAAACCTCAAATATCACAGGATCAACCTTGAAAGGTATTGTCATTTTTCCTATATTTTCCCACTCAGTGCCATCAAATGCTCACATAGTGTTACCACAAACCCCCATTCGGGAGGTATCCACTGGGAGTCTATTTACTGTGGCAAATGACATGATGTTTAAAGTTGATCCATTATCGATCAACACTCCTAAAATGATAACTCCTTTGCTATTGGAAGCCTGGAAGTGATGTGTAATGCCTTGCATTTACCTTTACCTTCCTCATATATCTCGTCATCATAAAAGTAGATGAAGTTATATGTGTTGATATGGTTCACCATCATGTCTACACGTTCTACTGGTATGTCTTTTCATACAAAGGTCTCATTCAAAACCTTTATCAGTGTATTTAGATGTACCTCGGAATGCAGTAAGAGAGATAACATCAAAATTTGTGTATGAGTTTTTTGGAGTTGCTCTACGATATTGTATTTGTTGTGTTTAAAAAATTTTAGAAATTCCTGAGCTTCCTCAATCATGACAGGTTTATTCATCATGTCTTCATGCTCATCAATTACAATAGCTCTTTCTTTTTCAGCTCTCCTAAGGGCGTAGCACCTCCCACTCTTGGTGGAACCTCCAACTTCATCAATTTTACACTTCTTGTTCTCGGGAGTGTTGATTTGGCATGCATAATTTCAATGGACACTTTTAGTTTTTTGTAGGTAAATCGTGTCGATGCCTTTATCACCATTGGACGTTGTATTTACCTTGTATGGCTCATAGTTCGATTTTGATATAACCAGAATTGGTTTCTTCATTTTTTCTTCAACTTTTCCTGAACTTTCTTTAGATGCACAAACATCTCCTTTATTCTTCATTGATTATTCTTCGAATAATTGAATTTCTTTCTAGTCCATCAATTCCTAAATTGTTTGCTTAAATTCTTGATAGTATTGGATTTGATGTCCATCCTCACAATAGTATTCACAATAACTATCTGATCTTTCATTTGTAAACTTCTTCATTGGGCTTAGTAGCCCTCTCACTATCATTTGCTAATACACCCATTTCAATGGTGTTTTTACTTCTCTTATCATTCTCTTGATTCTTCGACTTTCCTCAACCATATTAACTTCTTAGTTTTGGTGGTTTGAAAGAAGATTTGTAGCAACACATGATGCCTCTAAGTCATTGAATGACACCACTTTCCTCTTGATTAGGTCTTCTACAACCCTTTTGAAGGAAATACATTTTTCAGTTGTATGCCCTTGGATATTTTCATGATATTCAAAGGTCTCATTCTTATTGTACCACTTTGGAAATGGTTGTTCGATCGGATCCATAAACTTTAGTGACACTACAAGTGCCTTGAACAATCCTTGGAAGAGTTCACTGTATGTCATTGGAATATGTGTGAACGGCGTTCTTTCATTATTTTTCTCACACTTTGTTGCCCTTTGAGATGAGTAATTTCAAGCTTTTTTCCTACTCACAGAGAAGTTTACATTGTTCACTTCACCTTCATTCTTCTTCATAAATGGTTTCTTTGTTGAGCTTTGGCCACTAGCTATTTGACCCTTCTTCAAAGCCCTCACAATCATTTCTCCATATATCACTATTCCAGAGAAACATTTTGTTTCCACCCCTAGCATGGGTCTATGTAATTGATTTTAGTTTTTCGATAAACATCGTTATAAACTCCCTTTCAACCAGTGGGGGGTGAACTTGGGTAGTAATATCCCTCTATCAATGTGCATTCTGACGGAAGATTTCATTATGTTTCATCTCTATGTTCTTGAGAGTAACCCTATTGGGCATCATGTTAGTGACGTGTTGGTATTATTCATTAAAAGCATTTGCTAAATAATTCCAAGACCCTATCTTGGCACAGGTGATCGCTTATAAATGTATATGCTAAGGCAACCAATTCTGTGCAAGTATACACAATCTAAACAAGTAATATAGGGTAAATGAGTTATCATCTCCCAGGGATTGGTTGAAACTTTTTTAAGCTTCACCACAACCAAAACTAGTTATCACAATTATTATTAATAAAACAAAAAAACACTATAATGTATGATTGTATAAAAGTTTAGTCGAGACAAATTACTTCGTAAACTGTCAAAATAAAATAAAATAAGGACAAATGTTGGTTCAAATATAATTCAAACAACCTCTCATATTTAGACCTACCACAAAGCACTTGTAGTAATATTTTGTGTTGTCAAACAATTATTCGAAGTGTAGAATGAATTATTATGACATGCTTAAGCTGACCGATAGGATTACTAAGTATTATTAGATGGTTGCTATGGCAATACTACTCAGCGTTAACTACAACCCTTGGTTTGTCAGACTGTTGTTGTAGCAATACCTCTCAGTGTAAACTATAGTAATTGTCTATTCTACTTAAGAATCCACCCCTTTTAGTCGATTGAAACCAGCTCCTTATCTCTAAGGTAGACAAGTTAGAATATTACCATCTCGGATCCATTCTATTATTCACGTAGATCTATCTTAATTCTCTCGAATCTAATAATCACTATCTAGACAAAAGATAATCTCTCAACGCTCTTACATTGCCAAGACATGTTTTACAAAGACCCCATGCAATCTCTCGATGCTCTTATAGTGTCAAAGTAAAATATTCACACAATTAACAAAATAGTCATGAGCAAAATCATAATTAATCATTCATAAAGCAGAAAATAATTGTTTAGGCAAAACAAAGATTAACACCAAGTAAGACAATCATGGTGCTATAAAAAATTCATCCCAGTAACATTGTTTAATACAACCCCTATTACGTAAAGAAATTAAGAACAAAGGAAGAATGACTCCAAAAATCGGGGGCTCTGTCATGACAATTCTGAATAGCACTGCGCCTGTCTTAGTGATCAGCCTCTCTCGAGACCTGATCGTCGCTCTACTACAGTTTGGCTATGGAGGACACCAAGGAAGGTCAGTTGGTAAACGGTAGGGAATCACTACAGTTGCTCGCTCGCACTTTCAGTAAAGCTCTCTAACGTCCTTGCCTCCTCTTTGGAACCTACAGTTGGATATTTATAGAGGGAAATCTCTTAGGGTTTCACATGAGTGAAGATTTCTTAAATAACCATTATTGTTTTGTCCAGACTAAAAAGGAAAGGCGGCTGGCGGCTGTCAGAATTTTGAGGGCTTGCTTGCACGTGAAGGAAGTCATCCAGCTGACTTGCTGGCTTGTGACATAGGCGATTTCGTCATATCCTCTTCAAACTTTCCAGATAAACCTTGCCTTGGCGAGATAAATCTTCTCCTCACGTTCTTTAACTTCTCTATTCCATTGGCCCCTTACAAATTACGTTATCGCGACTGAAATGTTCTTCCTTTGTAAATTTCTTGCACATACACAATCCACACAACCCTTTCTCCTCAACAACATCAGTTAAACCAAATAAATCTTGCCGAATCAAAACTTATCCACCACAAACAAATATAACCTAAATGCAACTAAAATGTTGTGCATACTTTGTTTAGACGAGCAATAAATTAAGTGAAAAGACTAGAAATTGAGTCTTTTATGGAGTTATCACACCCCAAACTTAAGCTATTGCTTGTCCTCAAGCAATGTACAATAGCTAGAAGAAAATTAAAATTGTCATGGTAAAACAGTGTTAAGAAAATATTATGGTTTGAGATTTCAGCCCTCAGCAAAAATATTTTGCCTCAACATGTTTGACAGTCATGTCAATCAAATCCCTTCCTTAGTCATGATTCCTTGCTATTGTGTGTGCGTGATTATAGTCAGTCTATGCATTAAAGTAATTAGAAAACTTAAAGTAAGTGCTTCTGGTTTGTCAAGGTATCAAATTATTTGTCAGGCTTAGTTTCTACTCCTAGTTATTTATCAACTTTTTTTTAGGGAGTCAACTCATCACACCTACCTTCTCACACTTTAGGTGAAAGGGAGCATACCTTCCACCCCCAAGCTAGTCAGCTAGAGACATCATGTGACTACTTTCATTCATTCATATGCCTCGATAACCCTCAATTTCTTATGGAGTTTTTCTATTTATGCCCTTGCATAGAGGTGTGTCCCTTTTATTGTTCAAGTTTTAAAAACTAGGGAGTTCCACCTTAACCTTAAAATATTTTCGATGTCTTGGCAAACAGAAATGTCTTTCCTAAAAATTTTACTGATTACCATAAGTAGAAGCAGCCTACAATCGTGTTTGTAAATTTCAAAGAATCTAGCCTAGGGTTGGTTCTCTTCTTTAGACAATCTTAACAATAGTTCTGGCCTAGGCAATCAAATTATGCATTCATCATTAGGCATCCCTTATCCATTCCAAACAATAAACTTAACATGCTTATGTCATGACAACCAAAATTTTCAACCAAATATTATCGATTGCTTTTCAACAAAGTATGGTACAATACCTCCCCCAAACTTGAGGGATGCATTGTCCTCAATGCATACAAACTAACTACATGTCCCTATATGCAAATACGAAAGATAAAAAAATTCGAGCTTACTGTGGTGGTAAGGCTTGACTGGATGCCCTTGTTCGACGTCGTTTAGGAGGAGGGGGACTCTCTAATCCTGAGTATACTGCTGCTATCGTCGACGGTGATGGCTGAAGGACATGGCCTGCCATTCCATTGATGTGTCTCTTGGTGCTCAGGGCTCATGCTGGAGTTTATTGTTCTTCAGTAGAAGTGGTTAATGTAGGAATTGGAGCTTGGATTTGAGCTATTTCTGGGACTGGCGTTGCTTGACAGAAGGGTGACTGTATTGGAGCTTGCTTGGGTTACTTCGGGGTTGGAGTGAAATCTTCATCGGTGAAAAAGTTGGGTGGAATCTCTTGAGTGTTTTCAGAGGTTGAGAAGGAGGAGTACCTGAGGAACTCGTCTATGTCGCCATGGCCATCGTCTGGTACGGGCGAGACATGGGTGGGCAATGGTGGAACATTTGTGGGTACTTTGGGGGAACATTCGATGTCGAGGCGTGGAATGTACTGCTTCCAGTAGTGTGTTTCAGAATGACGTTGGGGAAAGGCGGCAGATTATCGGTTGTGATTGGGAGCAACTCCTTGAAAAAGGCATTGAGTTGATCATCCCTTGCCTTGACGTACCTAAAGAAGATCTCCATATGATTCTCAAGGCGCTTGATCTTCTCACGCATTTCTCGTGTGTATGTGACCACTCCTGTAATTCTGGTTGTGTCAATAGATTTTTCTCCTCTCTCTAAACCTTCATGCGAGGCGTTGTCATTGAAACTCATTAGTTATGGTACTTTCTTTTTGGTGATTCCCTCCTTGGATTTGATGAAATCCTCAAAGGGTTCCTTGTGGACCTTCTTTTTCCTGCATAAAGTAGTTATCAAGTTAGGAAATAAGAGATTACCCAGGTTTCTTTTGGTGCACTCATGGATTTGCTCGAAGATGAGTTCTCCAATATCAATTTTTTTTCGTATATTATCGAGTGTAAAAGCATCAGTCTTTTCACGAGCACAGTTCTGTTATGAGACGTTGGCATAAATTTCCCCTTGAAAATATGATTCCACAATTTTGGCACCGGTTTAAGAGCTCGGTGATCGACTCTCTTCCTTGTTGGCGCATTCCCCTCAAACTTAGCCCACCCAAAACAAAGATCTTCAAGTACTCCGTCGTAGGTTTCTTTGTCTGCGTCAGCCAAAAATTTCTTATGTTGTTTCTCTACTTTCCCTAACTTGAAGTATCTATTGAGTGATGAAGGGGAAAATCGAAGGAGAACTCTCTGACCATCGCTGGTGCTACGGCTTTGGGGTGGCGAGCAAACTTATCCCAAATCGGATCACATCCATGACCTCTGGTCCGAATGGCTCTTTGTCCTCTGGTGGAAAGACGAACCCATCTTTTAAATACACTTGTAGTTTATAGTGGTTTTTAAAGCGTACCTCGACTTTGATTGTTTGGAAACACTCAAAGCTTGGTGTTGAGGTTGGGGTTTTCTTCGATCTTACCATGATATCTTTTTGGTGCAGTGGGTTTAGCGGTGGCGATATGGAAATTTTTTTTCTTGCTGTAGAGAGAGAGTGAAGCCCGTTCAAGAAGATAGAGTTGAGGGTGGTTTTTCTGGAAGGTTAATGGGTGGTTTCTTTGGGGTAATTCAGTTAAAACAATAGGGGAAAAGATTTTTGCATTGATTGCATGATCTTTGATTGGACATAAAGTGGGGGAACTATACTTTCCCTCTTAATTATGTCATCCAAATTTCGTTATCCTAGGATTTCTCTTCCTTTTATGCATGAACTATCTCCCCATGATGCTACGTTTACTCTGCATGCATACAATAAATAAAGAAAAACTAAAATAAAGCAAAACGGATAATATGTGTATAAAATAACTTAATTTATTTATGTACACAATTCAGATTTTCGTTGCCTAGGCAACCAATTTTTATTCAAGTAAGTAAAGCAAACTCTTGGGCATCATGTGCTATTGTTGTCGGTTTGTCTTGCATGACTGGGGCTCTTTTGTATTCCTTTAGCCTCTGCCCATTCACCTTGAAAATGGAACCATCGTCGTAGTTCTTAATTTCTATTGCTCCATTGTTATGAACTTTATGTACGATAAACAATACTGACCATCGTGACTTTAGCTTGCCTGGGAATAACTTGAGACATGAATCGTAGAGTACTACTTGTTGTCTACAATAAAATTTCCTAAGTATTATTTTTCTGTCATGCCATCATTTTGTTTTCTCTTTGTATAGGCGGGCATTTTCGTATGTTTGTGCTCTGAATTCATTCATCTCATTCAGTTCCAAGAGTCTTCTTTCTTTAGCAAGCTGAGCATCCATATTTAACTTTTTGATGGCCCAATAAGCTTTATGTTCAAGTTCCACAGGCAGATGCATTCTTTACCGTAGACGAGTTTGAACAGGGACATTCTTAGCGGTATCTTGAACATTGTACGATAAGCCCATAGTGCTTCATCTAGCTTTGGCAACCAATCTTTTCGACTTGGATTGACAACTTTCTCAAGGATCTGCTTGATTTCTCGGTTAGACACTTTGGCTTGTCCATTAGTCTGAGGGTGGTATGCCATAGCGATCCTATGTCGCACTCAATATCGTTTCAATGCGTTGGCAATTAATTTGTTATCAAAGTGTGTGCTTCATCACTAATGATAGCTTGTGGTGTTCCAAAATGTGTGAATATGTTCTTGTGCAAAAAATTTAGCTCCATCTTGGAATCAATTTTAGGTGTCGCAATGGCTTCAACCCACTTGAATACTTAATCCACTGCCAAGAGGATGTACAAATCTCCAAAGGATGTGGGAAAAGGTCCCATGAACTCTATTCCCTATACGTCAAAAAGTTCAACCTCTAGAATATTTTGTCATGGCATCTCATGTCGTTTAGATATATTTCCTATTCATTGGCATCTATCACATGACTTGTAGAATTCATGCGCATCTTTGAACAAGGTTGGCTAATAGAATCCAGATTGAATTAATTTCATCGCTGTTCTCATTCCACCAAAGTGCCTTCCATACGGTGATGAGTGACATTGATGTAGAATTTCTTTGTGCTCTTCTTCTGGAACGCATCTTTGAATTATTTGGTCTCTGCATTACTTGAATAGAAACGGTTCATCCCAATAATAGTGTCGCACATCATGTCGAAACTTTTTTGGGCCTTGGCAAGATAAATCAGGAGGAACAATACCACTAACAAGAAAGTTAACTATGTCAGCATACCACGACACAACTATGAAAAATAAAATTTCTCATTAGGGAAATCCTCTTGAATTTCTGTTATGTCATGACAATCAGTTTTGTTATCTAGTCTAGACAAATGGTCTGCTACTTGATTTTCTGTACCCTTTATATCCTTGATCTCTAAATCGAACTCTTGAAGTAATAATATCCATCGGATTAGCCTAGGCTTTGCATCTTTCTTGTTGATCAAATATTTGATTGGTCTGTATATACAGTTACCTTAGTACCTATTAGATATGGCCTAAACTTATCGAATGCAAATACTACTGCTAAAAGTTATTTTTCAGCGGTGGTATAGTTTACTTGTGCATCATTAAGAGAGCGGCTTGTATAGTAGTTAACATAAAAGATTTTACTTTTCTATTGACCTAGCACTGCTTCCACTACATAATCACTAGCATCGTATATGAGCTCAAAAGGTTCGTTCTAGTTAGGTGGAACAACAATTGGTGCTGCTAAAAGTTTTTTCTTTAAATCTGTAAAGGAATTGAGACAATCATTAGTAAATTTAAATGGATGATTTTGTTGAAGTAAAATGCAAAATGGTTTTGAGATTTGAGAAAAATCTTTTATGAACTGCCTGTAGAAGCCTGCATGTCCAAGGAAACTGCGTACACTTCTCACGTTGGTGGGTGGGGGAAGGTTTGCGATTACTTCCACCTTGGCTTTATTACTTCAATGCCTTGACGTGAAATTTTATGGCCCAACACTATTCCCTCGATTACCATAAAATGGTATTTCTCCCAATTTAGTACTAGGTTGGCTTCTTCACATCGTTTCAATACTTTGGATAAATTGTCGAGACATCGGTGAAATCGTCACTTGAGACGGAGAAATCATCCATAAATATTTCCATGTATTCTTCCACCATATCTGAAAAGATGGCCATCATGCATCTTTGGAAGGTAGTTAGAGCGTTACACAGCCTAAACGGTATTCGTCTAAATGCGTAGGTACATATGGGCATGTGAAAGTAGTTTTCTTTTGATCCTCCGGTGCTATGGCTATTTGATTATATCCTGAGTATCCATCGAGGAAGCAATAAAATGCTTTTCTCGCTAACCTATCGAGCATTTGGTCAATAAAAGGCAGGGAAAATGGTCTTTCTTTGTGGCTTTATTGAGCTTCCTGTAGTCCATACATATGCGCCAACCCATGACTGTTCTAGTAGTGAGCATCTCGTTATGTTCGCTTTTAACCATGATCACACCACCTTTCTTTGGCACACATTGCACCAAGCTGACCCATGAACTATCGGATATAGGGTAAATCACTCCCGCATCCAACCATTTTATAATTTCCTCAATGACTACTTTCTTCATGATTAGGTTGAGCCTTCTTTGGGGTTCTACCGAAGTATTATGGCTATCTTCTAAATTGATCTTGCGCATGTATATGGTAGGGCTAATTCCCTTCAAGTTTGCTATTGTCCATCTGAGATCCTTTTTGTGCTATGACAAAACATTCAACAAACTATTCTCCTATTCAGAGGTTAGATTGGCATAGATTATCATTGGTAAAGTTTCATTACTTCCTGGGTATGCATACTTCAAATGTGATGGAAAAGTTTTTATTTCCAATTTGAGAGCATGTTGTAAAGTTGATTTTGGAGAATTAACTTCATCAAAATCTAAGGGTTCGAATTTCGTACCTGATCTATTATGAAAGAGCTTCGATATTTCCTTTATCTTTCTTTCATATTCTGTCTTGGTTTCATTTTCAGGGAATGCATTGTTTGCTTTTTTCAGATTAATGTTACCAGGGCTATAACTCTCAGATTGTCTGCTGAAAATAATTCGCTTGGGCCAAGGTTTTCTTGTTCGTGCACCATGGTTAGAGGGTCGTGGCACAAAGCGTTGTATTCGTCTAGCTTTAAAGATTCATCGTGGCCAATAATTGCATTTTCTTCCTCTTCTATTGAGTCCACTTTTATAATGCATTGGAATCCTTCCGAGTCGTCCACATATTTCATGGAATTGAAGACATTAATTGTGATGCTTTGCTCTCCTACTCTCATTGTGAACTCTCCCTTTTCGCAATCAATTAGGATTCTTCCAGTGGCTAAAAAAGGTCATCCCAGGATGATAGGTCCATTTTCATCGGCTTCGCAGTCCAAGATGAGAAAATCAACTGGAAATACGAACTTGTCCACATTTACTATGACGTCTTTTATTCTGCCCTCGGGTCGCACATAAGATCGATCGACCACTTGTAGGATAACTGTGGTTGGACAAGTGTGATATCCTTATAGTTTCATAAATATTGACTTTGGTATCAAGCTTACACTTGATCCCAAATCAACAAGAGCTCGTCCTACATAGTTATTACCAATTGAACATGGTAATATAAAACTGCCAGGGTCTTTTTGTTTTGGTGGGAGTTTGCTTACTGCATAACATATTTCTTTGCAGTGGCAACATGTTCTACCTTCCTCTTCTTTGTAACGATGTCCTTAAGAAACTTGGCATAGGAAGAAATTTTCTCGATGGCTTCAAGTAAGGGCACGTTGATATACAACTGGTCCAGAACATCAACAAATTTCTTGAAATGGATGTCATCGTTATAATTCTTCAATCGCTGAGGGAATGGTGGTGGAGGTTTCACATTTCCCGTCGATGGTGCTGAAGAATCTCTTGCCTTGGCTATGAATTTCTCGTTAACTGGATGATGTTTTTCTGAGCTTTTATTGTTTTCCCTCTCTTCAGGCTGTTCATCCTACTCCTCATTTTCATTTCGATCCTCTGGTTGTGTTATACCATGGTGAAAATTGTTTAGTTGTTCTCCCCCAAACTTATCATTTTGCTTGACCTGTGTTCCACTCCTTAGTGTAAGTACACTGCATTGCTCCTTCTGTGATGCTTAGTGATTTTAGTATCACTAAGGAGATTTCCTTGAGGGCGAGAGTGTAATGTCATAGCAATTTGGCCCACTTGATTCTCCAATGCTCTTAGAGATGAACTGAAAATAATATTGGCAATGCGTTTATTCACTAAAATCTGTAAATAAATATATTATTACAATCATCATATGATTGGTCTTTGGGCATACTCTAACAATCTCCCACTAGCAGTAAGACCAATCACTCACATATCTAATACTGAGTGACTCAGTGAAACGATCATGCCTCTGTTGTGTAAGAGGCACATCATCAAGGGATCAACAATGTTGTCATCCATGTATACTCTGCATATTTCCACATCTCCTCGATCTATGATCTCTCGAATGAGATGAAAGCGCCTAAGAATATGTTTGGATAGTTGATGAGATATGGGTTTCTTTGCTTGTATAATGACTCCATTATTGTCACAAAGGAGTTATACAATATTTGATATGCTGGGAACAACCCCTAATTCTAATATGAACTTCTTGATCCAAATAGCCTCTTTTGCTGCTTCATTGGCTGCAATGTATTCAGCCTCTGTTATAGAATCAACTATTGTGTCTTGCTTCAAACTTTTCCAGCTCACAATACCTCCATTAAGACAAAACACAAAACCTGATTGCGATCGTTAGTCATCCTTGTCAGTTTGGAAATTATCATCAGTATAACCTTTTACACTAAGCTCTTCCTCCCCTCCATAAACAAGAAATTTATCCTTAGTTCTTCTTAAGTACTTAAGGATATTTTTAACTGCAACCTAGTGATTTTCACCAGGGTTTGCTTGATACCAACTCTTCATGTTTAAAGCATACGATACATCTGGTCTGGTCGAGTACATATCATGGAATACATGATAGAACCAATAGCCGAAGAATATGGAATCTTATTCATCCGTTCTCTTTCTTGTGGAGTTGAAGGAAACATTTCCTTCGAACGAGAAATGCCATGTCTCATAGGAAAAAATCATTTCTTGGATTTTTTCATACTAAACCTTTTCAGCACTTTATCTATATATGTACTTTGACTCAGACCTAGAAGTCATCTTGATCTATCTCTATGGATATTAACTCCTAAGATATATGTTGCCTCACCTAAATCTTTCATAGAAAAACAACTAACTAACCAAGTCTTAAGAGACTGTAATGTAGGTATATCATTTCCTATGATGAGTATGTCGTCTACATACAAGATTTGGAAAGAAGCAATGCTCTCACTAGCCTTCTTATAAACAAAAGGCTCATCGTCATTTCTGATAAAACCAAACTCTTTGATTGCATCATTGAAACGAAGATTTCAGCTTCGAGAAGCTTGCTTTAGTCCAGAAATAGACCTCTATAGCTTTCAAACCTTTCCAGTATTTCCTAGAATGACTTATGGTTGTGTCATATAGACATCCTCTTCAATTTTTCAATTAAGGAAAGTGGTTTTGACGTCCATTTGCCAGATTTCATAATCATAGAATGCAACTATTGTAAGAAAGATACGGATGGACTTAAATATAGCTATAAGGGAGAATGTTTCGTCATAGTCTACACCATGAACTTATTAAAACCCTTTAGTGACTAGTCACCCCTTGAATGTTTGTACATTACCATCCATGTCAGTTTTCTTCATGAAACCCCATTTACACCCTGTATGTTTGACCCCTTCAGGTGGTTTAACCAAAGTCTATACTTGGTTTACTAACATGGAATCCATCTCAGATCTCATGGCCTCAAGCCATTTCTCAGAGTCTAGGCTAGACACTGCCTCTTAATTAGTCCTGGGCTCATCTTGATCCATAAGAAGAACATCTCCATATGAAGTAACAAGAAATCCAAATCTCTTAGGTGCACGGCGTTCTCTTGTGGATCTGCGTAGTGGTTGTGTTTCTAAATCTGTTGAATACTCCTTAACAACTTATGAAACATGCTAAACTTCAGGTTCATTAATCTGTTGTTCTTGAACTTCTCCAAGTTCAATATTTCTACCATTCCCTTTCTTTAAGAGAAATTCTTTTTCTAGAAACACTATTGTTAGAGCAATAAACACTTTGTTCTTGTTAGGGTTGAAGAAATAATATCCCTTACTTTTTTAGGATATCCAACAAATATACACTTATGAGATTTATGTTCGAGCTTTGTAGACATCTGATGTTTTACATAAGCTTTATAACCCCAAATCTTCATAAAAGACATACTAGGACATTTCCCAGTCCATATCTCGTATGGTGTCTTTTGAACCGATTTAGATGAAACACGATTTAGTGTGAAAGCGGTTGTTTTGAATGCATGTCCCCAAAAACAAGTCAAAGATCACTATGACTCATCATCGATCGAACCATGTCTAACAGTGTTCGATTGCTTCTTTCATAAACTCCATTCCACTGTGGTGTACCAGGTGGTGTAAGCTGTAAGATAATCTCATATTCTTTCAGGAGTTCATCAAACTCTATGCTTAAGTATTCTCCACCTCGATCTGATCAAAGTGCCTTAATACTATTGCCTAGATGATTTTGTACTTCATTTTTAAATTCCTTAAACTTTTCAAGGGCTTCAGATTTATGTCCCATACCGACTAAAGTCATCGATGAAAGTAATGAAGTAATGGAATCCACCTCTGGCTTGTGTATTCATCAGTCCACATACATCACTATGAATTAACCCCAATAAATCACTTGCTCGCTCACCTTTACTATTAAAAGAGCTTTAGTCATTTTTCCCAACAAGCAAGATTCGCATACATCATATTGTTTGAAAATAAATGAATCTAGGAATCCATATTTATGGAGTTTTGATAGGTGCTTCTCACTTATATGGCCTAAATGAAAATGCCAAAGATAAGTTTGATTTGAGTCATTTGTTTTTTATCTCTTAGTATTTATGTTATAAATGGTGTTTTCTTGATCCAAAATATAGAGACCATTAACCAATTGTGCCGAACCATAAAAACATTATCGAGATAAAAAGAACAATAATTATTCTTAATAATAATCTCTAAACCAATCTTGTCCAAACAAGAAATAGAAATATTGTTCTTAGTCAAACTAGGCACAAAATAACAATCGTCAAAATTTAAATCAAGTCCACTAGGCAAAGATAAAACATATGTCCCTATAGCTAATGCAACATTTCTTGCTACATTTCCCACTAGTAGGTCTACCTCTCCTTTAGCCATATTCCTTCTCTTTTGCTGTCCCTGTACGAAAGTACAAATATGAGAACCATAACTGGTATCTAATACCCAAGAAGCATATGTTGATAAATTAACATCAATAACATAAGTCCTGAAACAAACGTTCTGTTTGCTTTTGCTTTCTTGACCTCTTCAAGGTAAACAGGACAAATTCTCTTCTAGTGTCTAGTCTTATCGCAATGGAAACATATTCCTTCCTTGCTAACTCTCTCTTTGGGTTTCAATGCATTTTTCCCTTTTGGTTTGGCCTTACCATTGCCCTTAGACTTTTCCACTACCTTTTTCTTTTCCTTTCCTTTGTCCTTGTGGACCATCAGAATGAGCTTAGGTCCAACCTTTTTCATGTTATTTTAAGCAGTTTTTAACATGCCAAGTAATTGTGTCAAAGTCTTGTTAATTTCATTCATGTTGAAATTAAGGACAAATTGGCTAAAGCTTTCTGGTAACGATTACAGGATAACATCGGTAGCCAATTCATCTTTGAGAGGAAATCATAACTTTTCTAACGTTTGGATGTAGCCCATCATCTTGATGACATGAGCTCCTACAAGAGTTCCCTCTACCATTTTACATTAAAATAGAGCTTTAGAGGTCTCATATCTCTCTTGACGTGCTTGCCCTTCATATATCTCTTTGAAATTTTGAATCATCTTATATGCAACCATATCCTCATATTGCTTATAAAGCTCAGGAGTCATGGTGGCAAGCATTAGACATCCAACATCTAACATATCATCAATATGTTTCTTGAATTCGTCTTTATCAGCTCTTGAATCATTAGTTGTCGGTTCATCAGGACCAAGTTTTTCAATGACATATTCTTTCCTTTCATGTTTGAGAACAATTCTCAAATTACGAAACCAGTCAAGGAAGTTTATGCCATTAACTTTGTCCTTCTCAAGGGGTGATAAAGTGTTGTTTGCCATTAAATCTACAACAATGGAAATATTAAAGTAAGTAAATTTATCGAATTCAAATTTATAAATAGGTCTTTATTTACAAATTACTCCCAATATTTTATTCAAAATTAAAATTCAACGAAAATTTTTCTAGTGGGTGAGGATCCATAATACATTAATTTCCTAAATCAACTTTGGCTTTTCTTTTAGGATAGTGATTATTTAGGTAAGTAACACTTTACTAGTTACATCTCATGTAACTCCTCCTTTTGGTGAACAATTCTTGTTCAAGTCATCTCATGACTTATCCAAATATTTAACCTCTAGGTTTCTAATCCTATTAGAATAACCTAGCTAACTTATTACCAATATCTCAACCGGTGAATATCATTTGCTTATTCTTCATGTTTAACCAAGATAGATTATTGTGCCAATGCTTTGGAAAATCCCACACAATATCGATCGAAGCCTTAACGAGGGTAAATATTGGACGGTTAAGTTAACTTAGATTATAAAGTGGAATTTATGTAATTATCTCATCATTGTTCAATTTAATATTAGGCCCTTATTGATCACATCAATATTCATTCTTATTTTATCATTTGATGCACTGCATACATAACAGATATAGTAATAAATAAGACACAAACTAAAGTGGCCCATCCCAAGCCAATGGGAGAACCAAAAAACCCTAAAGCCTAAGACAGCTCTCTAGGTATCTTCTCCCCATTCTTCTGCTCCTTGTGAATCTTCATAGGATTACAATTTTAAAAGAAACTCGTTTTACATACGAGGGAGTAAGATGAGAAGAGAAATACAACTGAGATATAGAAATGCATGGCTCGTAGACCGTATTTCAAATTAAACCATTGTAAATTGAACAAGGGCTATAACCATGCATGTCAAACACCGTGCAAAACAAACATATCATATATATCTACACGTTGTTACGCCATTGTTAAAAATATTAATATGGGCATTCAATTTGAATTGTTTTTGAAGGGTCAAGGGGTGAAGGTTTTCTATAGAAAAACCTCACAATTTGATAACACTTATCAACAGAATCATTTTTTTCGAATTTTCAATCTCGAAGGTTTTCTGCATCAGAACAACCATTGTTCCCCTGCCAAACGCAATCTACTATCGCACTCCCACGGATCATCATGTCAATAATTAACATATGGATTTCATAAAATCATTGAAACAACAAATAGATTGAAAATAGATTAATAAATTAACATATTAATCATTGCAGTTATCGATTCGAACAATGATATCATGCATATTTGCCGAAAATGACAAAACTAGAACATGCATCTCATACATATCGTATCAACCAAGAATTTAACCCGTATTCGGATCGTACAAGTGGCTCTAATACCACAGTTAGGACTATCAACGCACCCCACGGTACAACGAAAACAAAACTCGACAGTCTCACTATTGATTCAAGTATGTAAAACCGAAATCAGGAGGAAAGGATGAGAATACTTACAATGGGTTTCTTGAAAAACAGTAAAGATAGCAGCGAAAAGTGGTGATCACGAACAGTTCGAATCGTAAGCCTCCACGAAAACACGTCTCAGCCTCTATTTAGTTCACCCGATTGAGAGCAAAATTTTCTTTTCCCAAAATCTGTTTTGAGAAAAATGGTTGAAGTGAAAGAGGCTGCTAGACCTTACCTCATTTATATATATCAATTACCCTAACATCTTAGGGTTTTTAAAGTTATTTCGAATTAATAAATAAAATATTATTTAATTAATTAAAATTAAATATACATTAAAAAGTTATAATCTAAATTACAATCTTTAATGTTTATTCAAAAACTTATTTTCTTATTTCGAATTAAATATCAATTAAAGAGTTGTAATCTAAATTACATTATTTTAATGCTTACTTACTATATTCGAGATAATTAAAATCATATGTATATCAAATATACATATCTTAACTCTAGATATATTTTAGTATACAACAAATTGTACATCTTTGCTCATTTCAATCCTAGGGTGTGACCCTGTAGGTTCTTGTAACGTTAGTAGTAATTATTAGAACAATTCTAATATTACATATAATGAGTGACATCTAGCAATATATCATTGTCACCTAAGTTACAAGAAATTATGATTCGACATATCATCTTCGTGATTAACACTTTTATATAATACATCATTTTGTCTTTTATATCTAGAATAGGCACAAGTCTTAGAATAGTCACACTTGTATAGCCCATCTATTGTTTCTTGATATCTAGAGTAGACTATAATTAATGAATAATTTGAGATATCACATATCAACTTATTCGAGCATGGCCATGCATTTCTAGTCTTACTCAATCAAGTGGCCTGTGATATATTTCCTATTATGTAGGAAGGACAAATCTTATCTTAACCATACATACCCCACTACATATATCGAGATATATTCAATAACAGTCTTTATAGTGCAACCAGTTACGGAGAATGTTTAACTGTATCAAAACATAAAACAATTTATGTTGGGATGACATTGATCTCAAGTCTGAGGATCATACATATAGTCATCACCATGAGCAATGTTATGACTGTTACATAATAATCCAAGACATATGCTCATGATGGGTCAATCAATAACATGTTAGTCTTAAGCGTATTATTATTCTCTATAGCCATAATAATACTTGATTATGGATCTTCTATAATGTTATTATATGGACTTCATTATCTTTCAGCTCATGTTAAATAGACACATATAACTGAAAATAATATTGGCAATGCCTTTATTTGATAAAACCGATAAATAAATGTATTATTATAATCATCATATGATTGGTCTTTGGGCATACTCTAACACATCATTTTTGAACTGCTGAGAAATGGGAGCTTCGGTTTCGGTGGGTCTCGTACGCACCATTTTTTCAGTGTAGTGAAGAAAGAAAAAAGAAAAAGCTTTGTTTGCTTGGAAAGCTTGAGAAATTTTGGTTATGGGGGAAAATAAAGGAATAAGAAGAAGAAGTGAGTAAATATAAAAAGAAAAAGTAAAAAAAATAATTGAGTGATAGGACGGTTAAAAGAAATAAGTGGTAGGTGGGAAAAGAAAAATGTAAACTGTAAAAGTAATGGTGTTGGGAGAAAATAATGGAGAGAGAAAAGTTAAAATAAGAAACATAAAAGAAAAAAGGAATAAATAAAAAAGAATCTTTTCCCCAATTGATTAATTTGTCATTTTTCCCTCGGTAACTACTCCTTGCACGAATGTAGTACTGTGGTCCCCTACAAAACAAATCAAAATTATCTACAAAATAAAATAAGAATGAAAATAAAAATAAAGGAAAAATAAAATTATTATTTATGCATCGTGCAGATACAGCACTGCCTTGTTGTGTAGTTGTGGAACTCCATTATAAGCTTTCAGACGCTGACCATTAACTTTGAAAATCGTCCCATCATCTATATTCTTGATGTCAATGGCTCCATGGGGATAAACATAATGCATCTCAAATGGCTCTAACCATCGAGCTTTAAGCTTCCTAGGAAAAAGTTTGAGTCTAGAATTATAAAGCAATACTTGCTAGGCAATATGAAAAATGTTGTGGCATCATTTTTTGGTCGTTCCACTTCTTGGATATTTCCTTGTATATTCATGCATTTCCATATGCTTGTGCTCTAAACTCTTCAATTTCATTAAGTTCCAGTAATCTCTTCTCTCTAGCTAACTGAGCATCAAAATTCAATTGCTTAATGGCCCAGTACGTCTTATGTTCAAGTTCAACCGGGAGATGACAAACCTTCCCATACACCAGCTTAAATGGTGACATTCCTAAAGGAGATTTAAACGCTGTTCTATATGCCCAAATTTCTTCATCTAACTTTGGCGACCAATCCTTCCACCTTGGGTTCACCACTTTTTCTAAAATCTTCTTCATCTCTCAATTGAATATCTCTGCTTGGCCATTTATCTACGGATAATATGATGTGGCAATCTTATATCGAACTCCATATCTACTTAATTCCTTGGTAATCAACTTGTTATCGAAGTGGGTTCCTTCTTCACTAATGATAGCTCGAGGTACTCCAAACTGAGTGAAAATATACTTGTACGAAAACTTGAGTACAGTTTTAGAGTCATTCCTTGATGTTTTTATTGCTTCTACCCATTTGGATACATAATCCACATCAAGCAAGATGTATATATCTCCTCCAGAAGATGGGAATGATCCCATGAAATTGATGCCCCAAACATCAAATAGCTCTATTTCCAAAATATTTTGCAGTGGCATTTCGTGTCGCTTAGATATGTTTTCAGTGTGTTGGCATCAATCACAGGATTTGTAAAATGCCTGAACATCTCTATATAGAGTTGGCCAGTAAAAGCTTGATTGCATGACATTAGCAGCAGTCCTTGCTCCTCCAAAATGGCCTCCACTTGGATGAATGACAATGGTATAGAATGTCGCGTTGTTCTTCCTCAAGTACACATCGTCTACTAAGCTGATCAGCATAATACTTAAACAAATATGGCTTATCCCAAAAATAGTATCTTGCATCATACTTGAACTTCTTTTTACCTTGGCTGTCCAAATGAAAAGGCAATATTCCACTAACAAGAAAATTAACAAGGTCAGCGTACCACGGGATTGTCGTGTCATATAAAATTTTTCTCATCGGGAAATTCCTCTTGGATATCTACAGTGTCATGGCATTCAGAATTGTTCTCTAGCCTAGAGAAATGATCATCAACTTGGTTTTCAGAGCCTTTTCTATCTACAACCTCTAAGTCAAATTCTTGCAAAAGTAAGGTCCACCTAATAAGTCTAGACTTTGGATCCTTTTTGTTCACTAAATATTTTATAGCCGAATGATCAGTGTTAACAATAAATTTAGTGCCTATTAGGTATAATCTAAATTTATCAAAAACAAATACCACGGCAAGTAATTCTTTCTCAGTGGTAGTGTAGTTCAATTGTGCTTTATTCAATGTGCGGTAGAGTAATATATAACATGAAAAAGTTTACCTCGAGGTTGCCCCAAAACAGCTCCTACGACATAATCACTTGCATCACACATCATCTCAAATGGTGATGTCCAATCAGGAGGAACTTCAATAGGTGCCGAGATCAATCGTTGTTTCATCTCAGTGAATGCGCCGAGGCATAACTCATCAAACACAAAGGGCTGGTTTTGTTGAAGCAAAGTGTACAAGGGCTTAGAAATCTTAGAGAAATCTTTGATAAATCTTCTATAAAATCCAGCATGTCCAAGAAAACTCTTTATACCCTTGACCAAAGTTGGCGGTGACAATTTTTAAATTACTTCAATCTTCGCTTTATCTACCTCAATGACCTTGTGAGATATTTTGTGGCCTAACACAATGCCTTCAGTCACCATGAAGTGACATTTTTCCCAATTCAAAACCAAATCAACTTCCTCACATATTTTGATAACTTTTACCAAATTACCAAGGCATCCTTCAAAATCATCTCCAGAAACAGAAAACTCGTCCATGAATATCTCCAGAAAATCCTCAACCATGTCTTAAAATATAGCTTGCATAAAACGATGAAATGTTACCTGGCAATTAAAGTGTCCAAAAGGCATCCTCCTAAATGCAAAAGTGCAATAGGGACAAGTAAATGTAGTCTTTTCCTGGACCTCTGGTGCGATGGCAATTTGATTATACCCCGAGTACCCATCCAAAAAGCAATAGAATGCTTTACCTGCCAATCGATCCAATATTTGGTTGATGAAAGGTAGAGGAAAATGGTCATTCTTTATAGCTTTGTTAAGTTTACTATAATCCATGCATATCCTCCATCCAGTAACAGTGCGAGTGGGTAATAGCTCATTATCCTTATTAGTAACCACGGTCGTACCTCTTTTCTTAGGCACACATTGTACAGGGATCACCCATGAGCTATTTGATATAGGGCAAATCACTCTAGTATCAAGCCATTTTAAAATTTCTTTCACTACCACCTTCTTCATAATAGGGTTGAGTCTTCTTTGTGGTTCTATCGAATTATCATGGCAATCTTCAAGTAGAATTTTGTGCATGCAAATCATGGGACTAATTCCTTTCAAGTCAACCATAGTCCACCCAAACGCTTTCTTAAGTTGCATCAAAACATTTAACAAACTTTGCACTTGTTTAGCAGTAAGGTTAGCGGAAATAGTCACTGGTAAAGTTTTATAGCTACCCAGTAAACAAATTTTAAGATGCCCTGGCAAAGTCTTTAGCTCTAGAGTAGGTGCATGCAATAATGATGGCTTTGGAGGAATAAATTCATCAAAATTTAAAGGTTCAAAATTAATACCTTATCTAACTTGTAGTAAGCTAGACTGCTCCTCCAAAATTAGGAAGTTGTCGTACTTCACTAAGCTTTCATCATCCACCCAATAGTTCTTTTCTACTAGCTGAATAAAATTATTCTGGCAAAGATGTTCAACTTCTTCTTCAATTACTGAGATCAAATCAGAAAAGCCTTGGCATTCTTCAGTGTCATCAACAAACTTGAGAGTTCGAAACACATTGACAGTCACACATTGATCAGCCATTCTCACGGTGAGCTCACCTTTTTCATAGTCTATCAAAATACGTCCAGTGGCTAGGAAAGGTATTCCCAGAATGATGGGTGCCTTGGCATCAACTTTGCAATCCAAAATTAAGAAGTTGACTAGAAACACAAACTTATCCACCCTTACTATGACATCCTTGACTCTCCCTTCAGGTTTAACATAGAATCTGTCGGCAAGTTGTAAAATAACTGATGTGGGTCTTGCATCTCCTATGCCAAGCTTTAAGAATATAGATTTCGGCATTAAGTTTACACTTGAACCAAGATCACAACGAAATTAGCTCCAATAGAACAGGGAATAATGAAGTTGCCCATATTATTTTGCTTTGGCTACAACTTACTCAATGAAGAACAAAATTATGTTTCCGTGGAAATTATCTCATAAGTCTCTTCTTTCCTCTTCTTGGTACAAATTTCCTTGAGAAATTTGGCATACGTCGACATCTTTTCAATAGCTTCCAAGAGAGGTACATTAAAATGGAGTTGCTCAAGAATGTCCACAAACTTCTTGAATTGAAGTTCATCATTATGCTTCTTCAATCTTTGTAGGAAGGGTGGTGGGGGGCTAGCTTACTTAACTTCGGGAATAGGAATTGTTGTTGCCTTGGCATCAGAATTTTGTGCCTTAACAAGATCATTAGTAGAACCCTCCTCTTACCCTTCTCAGAAATGATATCATCATGTAATTCAGCTTCACCCATTTGAATAATGGGAATATAGTCGTCATGTTTTGTCCCATTAACCTGGACTTGTTTGTTAATTTGTGTTCCACTTCTAAGAGTTAACACATTATAATGCTTTTTTCCATTCGTTTTAATGACTTCAGTGTCACTTGGCAAACGTCCTTGCTGATGCTCTTGCAATGCCATAGCAATATGGTCAACTCGACCTTCCAAAGCTCTCAGAGACGAGCTATTGCTTTGAAGTAAGGCGCCTTGACTATGAAGCAAAACTCCTTGATTCTTGATTAAAGTATAATGGTCTTGCATCATTGTCTTCATAATATATATGAATTATTGAATTATATCTTCCAATAAACTAATGTTCGCTGAAGATGAGCTCCTTTGTTGGTATTATGCCATGGCATAGCATTTTGGTAACCTTCAGTTTTATTTTGATTCTGCTGTCGAGTTGACTGATTAGCATTTTGGCCTCCTTGATTTCCCATGAGAAATTGTGATGCTGACGCTATCCAATATTATAAGTGTTAGAGTAAGGATTATTATTACATCGATTGAAATTACTTACAAAGTTGATAGACTCATGGTTGGTTGGGCATTCACTCTCGTGATGATTGCCTTGGCATAACAGACATGTCAAGCTAGTTGCTTTCAATTCCTTGACATCAGTGGAACATTGTAAATATTTTAGCATATTAGTGATTGCTAAGAGTTGAGCGGACACGATTCCTTGGTATCTAACTGAAATGTTCCAAGTGTTTTCCTCCTACTCCCAAGTCTTGAGAAAGGAAGTTGATAGTCATTATTAGCAATTATATCCAAAATAGCAAACACCTTAGCATGTGATTTATCCAGTAATTTCCCATGTTTTGAGGCATCTAGAATCATCCTCATGGGTGCTTTGACTCCATTATAAAACATAACTACATGAGTCCAATCATGAAAACCATGATTTGAACACTTTCAAAGCAAAATCTTGTAACGATCCCAACACTCATACATAGATTCGTCGTCGCCTTGACGAAAGGATAATATGTCATTCCTTAGTTGGGTATTCATGTTTGGTGGGTTATATCGTAATAAAAAACTCTTGCAAAGATCGGCTCATGATTCCATCAAACTGGATGGAACACCACTCAACCAAGCCCTTGCTCGGTCACATAATGAATACGAAAACAACTTTAATTTCAGAACATCCTCATGCACTCCTTGGCAGAAAGAATCACAAACTTCCAAAAAATTGTGAATATGCTTCATGGCATCTTCAGTTGGCATGCCCCCAAACTGCCCTATATAATTCAATATATTGAACATAACTGGTTTAAGTTCAAAATGTGCAGCTTGAATTTCGAGTGCCATAATTCTAGGATTTAGATCATCTAGCATCAAATTTAAATGATCACGAATAACACAAGGCTTATCAGCATATTCAATATTTTGTAATGCCTCGGTATTCGAAATTCTGTCATCCTGACCAATGCCATGATTTCCAATTTGATACATATTTCCTTGAGCATGTTGAGCACGTCTCCTTTGTCTAAAGAGTCTTTCAATCTTAGGTTCTATCAGTTCCAATGGCTCTTAAGAATGTCTTCTAGGCATACACTAAATAAACCTGAAAAAGAATAAAACAAAAATATCAAGTAAACTATTCACAAATAAAAATGCAAAAATAAAATGCTCTGGCAAAACTAATTAACTTCAGGCTGTCAATCCCCAGTAATGGCGCCAAAAACTTATTGCATGTTGTGAGTACTATAAAATTATATGAAATAATGTGCAAGAATACATAATCACTCAAGTAATAAAGTGATGAGTGCGTATTGTCTCCACAGGGATTGCGTGAAATTATAAAAGTTTAACCAAAACAAAGCACTACTCTATCTAACTATAATTAGTGTTGATATATACTAATATAAAATGTCATAGTAATGGAAAGTGTATGTTGGTGGATATGGCTTGAAAGTCTGATGGGGTAGCAAATGGAAATGTAGTGGAAAAATAGATTTTAAGGGTGAAAATGATTGAAATGTCAAGGCAATGAAAAATAGTAAAAACAACAAATAAATGATAAGTTGATAATCCTCACACAACAAGCTTCCACTGGAATGAATTGTAGGGATTGATTTAAGGATGCTATAACTTATCTCTCAAGCAAATTTGATCTTTATAAACTTCACTTGCATGACAGGGTTTGCTGAAAGTGCTCCCGCTATCTCTAGTCAAAGGAACCTAACAGAATAGAATGCCACGACATCTCCTCTCAGTCTCAGCTATGACAATCTACACTATTGATAAAAACTACCCTTTTTAGTCATTGAAATCCTATCTTAGTCTCTCTCAAGTACTAATGGATTAGGATATAGTATTACTAGGCCGGTTCAAAGCTTAAGAAAATACTATAGCCCATTGCTTATGTGGATCTTTCTTGTGTTTCTCTTGAATACTACAAGTATTTTTAGCTAAATTTCTCTCGAACACCTAGCCTTCATCTAAGAAATGGACACTTTCATGCCTCCTACAAACTTAGATGATGAAGCATTCATAAGAAAAGCAAGCGAATATGAAAGATAAATATTAATCTACCATTAAAATAAAGTTAAACATCCATAAAAAACCCACCAAATAAAGTTAGTTCATGGTGGGTTCGAATCATCCATAGAACAAGCCATGAAATATATTCATTCCAAACAACCCAATCATCAAATAGAAAAATAACAGCAAAAGGAAAGGGAGAAGAAACCTTCGACGCACGTAATCGAAGCTCTCCTCAACCACCAAGACTTGCCTTAGCTCATTAGCTCCTCTCGGATGTCTAGCTCGCCACTCCTTGGAGCTTATCAATGGAGGAACATCACTCAAGGAAGAAGAAAGGGATACGGTGAAAAAGATAATAAAATGTTGTAGAAAATCTTCCTCTCCCTTTCTCTTTCATGTGATGTGTAATATATAATAAAAATATCTAAGGGTAATGATGAGGTTATTGCGCTCAAAATACCCCTCATACCCCTAGAGTCACCCCTTAAGCATGAGTCTTATCCTTCCAGGTGGCAGTGGTCCCCAGCAGGCAGTTACATACGTCATTCACGTGTTATGCTAGTTGTCCTTTTACAAAAATATCTTTTGTCCATTTCTGCGCCAAAAATACAAGGGCATTTCAATCTGATTCAGTAGCATGTGATGTCACGACATTCCTTCCCAGTGCGACCTTATGCTTATTATTTCCTTCACACCATAAGCAACTGCACCTTTCTCTCATACAACATCCTTAAAAGATAAAATAAAAATACCCCCACAAATACAATTATATGCAACTACATGATCCTAAAATGAACTTTTAAACAAACAATAACTTAAGTGAAGAATGCCTTAAAAGTAACCTTATTATGAAGTTATCAATACTACAAGCATTAACGACTAAGTTTCTTTCGAACACCTAGCCTTCATCTAATTAATGGAAACTCTCATGCTTTCTACAAACTTAGAAGATGAAGCATTCATAAGAAAAACAAGTAAATGCAAAAAATAAATTTAATTTTATCATTAAACAAAATCAAACATCCATAAAGTCAACCCCACCAAATAAGGTTAGTTCATGATAGGGTTCGAATCATCTATGAAATAAAACATGAAATTCATTTGTTCCAACAACCCAATATCAAATGAAAAATAACAGCAAAAGCGAAGGGAGAAGAAGCCTTCGATGCGTGAAACCAGAGCTCACATCGACCACCATGACTCGCCTTAGCTTAATAGCTCCTCTCAGACGCCTAGCTCGCCACTCCTTGGAGCTCGTTAATGGAGGAACACCACTAAGAGAATGGAATGAAGGATACAGTGGAGAAGGTGAAGAAAATTTAGTGGAAGATAAAGAATGTGTAATCTCTTTCACTCTTGTGTGAGGTCTATTAAATAATAAAAAATATCCAAGGGTATTAATGGTCTTTAACACTCTAAATACCCATCATACCCCTAGAATCACTCATTGGGCATGAGTTTTATCCTCCCAGGTGCTAGTGGTCCCCAACAAGCAATTATAACCATTATACACCTGCCTTGCCAGCTGTCATTTTATAAAAATTATTTGTTTATCTTTTTCTGCGCCAGAAATGCCAAGGCATTTCTATTTCTTTCAGCAACGTGTGATGTCACAACATCATTCCCAATTCAACATTTTGCTTGTTATTTCCTGCACAACATAAACAACCACACCTTTCCCTCATACAATACCTTTATAAGATAAAATAGCACAACCACCACTAATGCAGCTATATGCAACTATATGCATCTAAAATGAGCCTTTAAACCAACAATAACTTAACTGAAAAAGTCCTTAAAAGTAGCATTTTTAGGGATTTATCACACCCTCAAATTTAAGTTATTGCTTGTCCTCAAGCAATGGATAGCATTTAACACAAACAGAATGTCATGGCAATGTTCAATAGCAAGACAGTCAAGAAAAAATAGAATTTCAACCCTCAGAAGAATTAGGCTTCAACATACTAGACATATCAATGATTCAAGTACTTTTCTCTAGGCCAATAGTCTTTGTGATTGTGTGTGTGCGTGATTGTATCCAATATATATTTAACAAATTTAAACAATTTCTAATCAAGTCCCCTAGTTTTGTCCCAACATTTACTCATTCATTAAGCAAATTTATACTCCCTTTTTACTTAATGCATTTTTTATTATTATGTTGCTATGAGAAGAGTCAGTCCATCACACCTACCTTCCCACACTCTAGGTGAAAAAGAGCATACCTTTCACCCCTAATCTTGTTAGGTAGAGTCATCCTGAGACTACTTTCATTCACTCATATGCATTTAGTTTCCATTTATTCAAGAATGTTCCAGGCAATGCCACAACAAAGAGAAGTGTCCCTCTACAGCTATGCCGAAACATTTATTCACAATTTCATACATAAGGGAGTTCTCATTTATTTATTATTTAAGCACCATACCAAATTTTAATGCCAAGACTAACCAGATTTCCTTCATAAAAATTTCTTAAATTTCTTAAGTATAGAGAACATACAAATCGTGTAAGAGTAATTCACAAAGCATCAAGCCCTATAGTCACTTCTATCATTCCCAACAATCATTTACATTCAATTTCTAGCCTATAAGTTCATCATCATATGGTATCACCAAAACATATTTTCTAACTATCTTACCAATTACTGATGCCATGCAATAACGTTATGCTAATACTATCATGCACGTGTTCTACAAAGAACATTACCTCCCCCAAACTTAAGGGAATCATTGTCCTCAATGCTTAAAGAGAACTAACTAAGAAATAAAACTTCATGCCATGTAATGGATTGCAAAATGAATACAAATGGAGGTACCTCATTTTTTCGGTGGTGGTGTTACAGTGGAGGTACTAGCAACTCATTATCTTGTACACTTGGGAAATGGTGAAGGGCTGGAATCGGAAGAAGTAGAATAGTAATGGGAAATGTTGATGCGTCCAACAAATGTCTTTGTATGACGGCTACTGCATCGAGCAGGAGAAGATTCAGGTGTAGGAACGGGAGTGGAGTTTTTTCAGTTGGGACCACATGTGAGTTTGGAATCGGGGATCGGGAGGGTTTGGAATTGGTTCATCAACAGGGGGATCAACTTTATATGGTTCTGGAGATGCCTCGACATTGAATGTCGATAGAATTTTATCTGGAAAACCTTGGAAATTCTGTTGCACATGGGGAAGTATTTTCGTTGTGTTATAGGCGATCGAAATAAGCTTATGCTTCATGAAATAGTTCCACAATTTTGCTTGTGGTTGAATATGTACCCTATTAAAGGAGTAACGACTGGTTTGTATGCCATTCCAAGATGTATTCAAAACGCACAAACCTCCAAAACTTCATCGTAAGTTGCACTGTTGGCATCTCTTTCAAACTTTGCATGTTGATATTCAACACCCTGTAAATGAAAATATCGATTAATGGCAGATAGTGTGAAACGAATTTATTTATCACAGAAAAAAATGGAATGTTGATTTGGATTGGAAATATTGGCATAAAACTCCTTCAATAAAGATGCATTAACGGGACCGGGGTGTCTCGCAAACTTCTGACATTTTAATGGCTCAACAATGTCCATCACGTCTAGCCCAAAGCCACCATCTTGCTCATCAGTGAAAATGAACCCCAACTCAAAGAAAATCTTACAATTTTTGAAATTTTGAAATCGCACCTTTACTTCATTATTTTTGAACTATTGAATAATAGGAGCTTATGCCTCTGTAGGTCTCGTACGCACCATTTTTTGTAGAATTTTAAAAGAAGAGAAATGAGTTAGCTTTGTGTTCTTGAAGATTTTTGGCCATGGAGGAAAATGAGGGAAGAAGAAGATTAGAGGAAAAGTTAAAGGAAATAGTGAGAAAAATGGAGTGAGTTGACGGGTTGAAAAGAAATGAGTGGATAGGGTAAATGGGTAGGTGGGAAAAAGAAAAAGTAAACTATCAAATTAAATGTGATGTGAAAAGACAATGGAGAGAGAGAAGTAAAAATAAGGAAATAAAATAAAAGAGAGGAATAAAGTAAAAAGAATATTTTCCCCCATTAATTGCTTTTATCTTTTTCTCCCTTGATAACCGTTGTACGTACGGTTGCAATATTGTGGGTCCCTTACAAAACAAAACATCATTATAATTATTCAAAAAAACTAAAAATAAAAAAATGACAATAGATAATTCATTATTTATGCACAATCAACAGAATTCAATGTTGTGGCATTGAAATTTGGTTTTCAGTTAGGCACACTCAAGCGTCGTACAAGTATAACTTTGTTTTGTCACGCAGAGGTGGAACTCCATTGTAATCTTTCAAACGCTGGCCGTTAACTTTGAATATTGTCCCATCATCTATGTTCTTGATGTCAACAACTCCATGAGGATAAAAATGATTGTTGAGTCAATTGAAAGGATAAAATAGCCAAGAGAAGGGTGAATTGGTAATTAAAAAAAATGGTTGAAACTTAAGAGGAAAAATTAAACAAATGAACACAAGAATTTAGAGTGGTTCGACTTTATCAACCAAAGTCTACATCCACTACCATAGATATCCACACTAAGGATTTCCACAAATTCACTAATTTATATCTACCTTTGAGGATAAGGTGTAACCTTACAACTCCCTCAAGAATTATACCCCAATTTCTTGAGACACTTTCTCAAAGAGAAAATTACAAATTGCATACTTATAAAAACCTCACAAGGAATGTGTTTGCACAATTCAAGAATAAATAAGAATACTTAAGAAATGAATACAAATGAGTACGATAAGTGTTCTTTGAAAGAAAAAAGAATATTGAAGAATGTTGATTTGATTTTTGCTCAAATTTGTTGTTTAGGGCTTTCTCTTTTGTCTTTTGTCTTCGCAAATGGCTTGGGATCTTGTTTATATACTTCTCAATCAATTCCAATCGTTTGAGTTGTTGTGAGAGTGAATATAGCCGTTGGGGGACAATTTCCCACATTAAATGTTGCTTAGAAGCTTGTAGTATCGGTATTGTACCTATCAGTATCGATACTCCCTCCATTAAAAACAAAAATTCAACCGTTGGGAAACATCAGTATCGATACTGTCACAAGGGTATCGGTACTAAGATATTTAGCAGTATCGATATTGTACATAGTATTCATACAATTTCAGTATACTGGAATTTCACGGACTCAAAACGAAAGGATTAGTATCGGTACCATAACTAAGAATATCGGTACTACAACACTAAGTAGTATAGATAATGTATATGGTATCGGTACCATTTTAGCATTCTATTTTGATAATATCGGTATTGCCTCAGCGGTATCAGTACTACTTCATTGTTTTGGGTTTTAGTATCGATATTTGAATCGATACTTCTTGAACAGTATTGGTACTGTTCTAGTCGTATCGATACTACTTTGCTTAAAATCATTTTTTACTATATTAAAGTTCGAAACCCTTAGTAAAACTTATTTCAAAAATATTTCCAGTATAGGACTCAAATTTTCAGTAGAGTGAGGAGCGAAAATTGACGTTTTAACTTTAAAGAATAATTATATATATTTGAATGATTGAATCGAATATAATCATAAAATTGTAAAAACTAATTAACAATTTTGTTTGGTATATCAAAATATCAAAGTGTTTTCAACAATCTCCCCCTTTTTGATATAACGAAACATTTTAAAAAATTTAAGATTTACTTTGAAGAAAATACTCCCCCTTTCTTTAACATTTCTCCCCTTTTTTGTTAAATCAAAAAGATTCAATAAAGAATAAACAAGATATAGAATATAGCTGTAGAGAACAAATGTGCCAAAATAGGTCAGTCAACATAAATAATATCCAAAATATAGTGGGCACGGTTATAAACATAATAAGAGGTAACATGGCAATAAAAATATACGAAATATGATAAATATAAATCGGAACATCCAAAACATAAAAGTATTACCAAATCCAAAATATCAAATGCGAAGAAATTCAAAGGAAATTTAAAGTTCAAAGTAGGACATTTACAACACCAACAAAAGAACAACTAGCAAAGGAAAAACATCATCAAGCATCTGATGGAGGATCAAGATCCGAACGGGGTACACGGAAAGAGGCAAAGTCATGAGAAAGAGCATCGAGACTATCTGTCATGACATCGAATCGAGATAGGGTGTCACGTTGGGAAGCCAAATGCATTGCTTGCAACTCAGACACTTGAGTCCCCAAGGTAATAAAATAGGACTCCATAGATGCAAACCTCAGATCTAATATCTGCATCAGGGATTGAAAATAGGGAGGTATTGCACTACTAGCGCTACAAGGCTTATCAGGGACACGATTTAAGAGATCATTGACATCTTGTAAAACATCATCGACCTAAGGAGAAGCTAGAGCTGGAGATGCTTGAGTAAAACTAGCATCGATCGTCTTTTCAGGTGTCATTTCCTAATTTGTCCCAACTTTAGTCCATCCTGACTTCCAGAGAGAGGTAAGATCGATTGGGGTACCTAAGGGGATGACATCATCAAGTTCGACTTTAAGACCGCCTTTTATAAAGAAATTACTAAGAAGATAACCATAAACCAAAGACTCAACCCTCTTAGAAGGAATATGGTTCACAGTTTCCACTAGTTCACCGAAGATTATTTGAGCTAGATTAATTCTTTTATTGTGTTGAAAACAATGGATCCACCAAATGTTGATACTTCGGAAAGAGGAATAATTACCTCCGAATGGTCAAAACCACCAAGAGATCATCAAGTGAAGAAACCTTTCATGAAAGTCAAGGATATTTGCGCTCTTTCATACTTCTAAGGAAGAAGGGACAGTGTCTCGCTCATTATTAATCTTGGTGTTTTCGATACCAAAAGCACGGGTAATATAGTCGGAATCAATGATAATGTATTCGCCCAAGAGATAGGAACGAATACTTTTAGTATGTGTACGAGTTTCGTTTTGGATGCAAACCGCATTAGAATAGAAAATGTGGACTAGTTGGTGAAAGACAACGGGTTTAACTTTGAATGTGTTGTAGATTTTCCAAGCATGGATAAGGGGTAAGTATTTAAAGTTCATTTCTTGAATTGTCAAAATATTAGGAAGACATTTACCCCTAATAACATAAGATTCAAAGTGGTTTAGATATCATGAATAGAGATTTCGATGATTCGATTCACTAAAACATGAATTCACAGTGGTCATTTCAGTTGGATTGGGAGGAGGATTTGGCGGAGGGTTCGGAGGTGTATTAGCTTGAGAGGAAGATGATCTAGGACGTTTGTGAGACATGTTAAAGAGAATTGGAATAAAGGTAAAACCTTCAATGAAAGACAATACATATATATTCAATCAATTAATCCCAAAACTCAATATGAGTCCACAATTCAAGGAAATCTATAACTATTTTTTTAATATAATGGGCCAAAAAATGGTGTTATAAAAAATTGTAGATTCCAGTGTAGAAATACAAAATAAGTAAAGCCCATTCACTAATTTAAGCAAAAACTAACTAAAACTAGCCCTAAATTTGAAAAGAAAAAAATTAGGGTTTAAAAAATTATTTTGAAATATTATGATTGAGATGCAATTTGATGATTAATGCACGATTTTAATGATGCTAGTAGGTTGGAAAGTTTAAAAACAACGCAAATCCGACTCCAAATTGATGGAATGAGTCAATTTTGAGAAGGGTTTTGGGAGGTGTAGCTGAGTGTTTTAGAGATTGGGGAAGAAAAATATGATATTTAGGGTTTTATAAGCTGAACCCGACGGGTAGTATCGATACTCCAATGGGAGTTGATCGCATGAAAATGTATATGTTAAGGTAATAAATTATGTACAAGTATACACAATCGAATCAAGTAATATAGGGTAAGTGAGTTATCTTCTCCTCAGGGATTGGTTGGTTCTTTTTAAGTTTCATCACAGCCAGAACTAGTTGTCACAATCTAATTCCTGAAGTCTTGTCGAACTAAAAAACTATTAGTAACAAAATAAAGAAAGAAAATATTATAAAGTATGGTTACAAACAAGTTTGGTCGAGGCAAAATAAATATGAAAAACTATCGAATTAAAATAAATAAAGCAAAGACAAGCCTTGATTTAAATATATTCAAAACAACCTCACATATTCAGACTTTTCACAGAGCACTCATGCTAATCTTTTGTTATGACAAGCAATTATTCTAAGTCTAGAATGAATTGTTATGATATGCTTAAGTTTCCCGACAGGATTACTGAGTATTCTTAGACAGTTGTTATGGCAATACTACTCAGCGTTAACTACAACCCTTGGTTTGTCAAACTGTTGTTGTAGCAATACCCCTCAGTGTGAACTATAATCATTATCTATACTACTCTAGCGTCTATCCATTTTAGCTGATTGAAACCCTCTCCTTATCTATAAGGTAGATAAGTTAGAGAATCACCATCCTGGATCCATTCAATTGTACACGTAGATCTATCTTAATTCTCTCGAATATAAGAATCAATATCTATACAAATGGAAATCTCTCGAAGCTCTTACATTGTCAAGATGTGTTACACCTAGACAAATGTCAATCTCTCAAAGCTCTTTCAGTTTCAAGGCAAAATATTTAAACAATGAACAAAACAGTCATGAGCAAAATCATAATTCATCATTCATAAAACAAAAAATAATTGTTTCTGCAAAACAAAGATTAACACCAAGTAAAGCAGTTCATGGTGTTGTCAAAAAAGTCAACCAAAGTATCATTGTTTTAATATAACCCCAAGCAAAGTAAAGAAATTAAGAAAAAATGAAGAACGACTCCCAAAATTGGGGTTCTGTCGTGACATCTCTGATCAACACCATGCTTGCCCTGGCGGCCAACCTCTCTCGAGGCCTGACCGCCGCTCTGCTATAGCCTGGCTATGGAGGACACCAAGGACGGTCGGTTGGAAAATGATGGGAAAGCACTTTAGTTGCTCACTCACGTTTTATTTAATGATCTTCTTACTTCCTTGCCTCTCCTCTTTAGTAGTTATGGCTGGGTATTTATAAAGGGAAATCTCCTAGGGTTTCGCTTAAGTGTAGATTCCTTAAATACCCATTATTTTCTTATCCAGGCTAAAAAAGGAAAGGTGGCTGGTTACTGTCAAAATCTTGAGGTCTTGCTTACACGTGAGGGTACTCGTACAATGGGCATGTGACATAGGTAATTCGTCATATCCATTCAGACTTGCAAGATAAACCTTGCCTTAGCGAGATAAATATGCTCCTCATTGTCTTTATCTTCTCTATTCCACTGGCACTTTTGAAATACTTTCTCACGACTAAAATGTTCTTCCTTAGTTAATTTCCTACACATACACAATCCACACAAGCCCTTTCCCATCGGCAGTATCAGTCAAACCAAATAAATCTACCACAAATAAATATAACTTAAATGCAACTAAATTAAACTAATATGATGTGAATACTTTGTTTAGAAGAGCAATAACTTAAGTAAAAATAATAGAAATAGAGCCCTTTTATGTAGTTATCAGACCCCCAAACTTAAGCTATTACTTGTTCTCAAGCAATGGACAGTAACTAGAAAAAATTAAGTTTGTCATGACAAAGCAATATTAAGAAAATCATGTGGTTTGAAATTTCATCCCTCAGCAAAAGTTCAACCTCAACATGTTTTATTTTTATATCAGTTAAGTACCTTCCCTAGTCAGGATTCCTTGCTATCGTGTGTGTGTGATTATAATCAGTCTATGCATTAAAGTAATTAGAAAACGTCAAGTAAGTGCTTCTGTTTTGTAAAGGTGTCAAATTATTTTTCAGACTCAGTTTTTACTCCTAGTTATTCATCAACCTTTTTTGGGAGTCAGCTCATCACACCTACCATCCCACACTCTAGATGAAAGGGAGCATATCTTCCACCCTCAAGCTAATCGGATAGAGTCATCCTGTGACTACTTTCATTCACTCATATGTGTCGGCAACTCTTAGTTTTTATGGAGTTTTCTGGTAATGCAATTACATAGAAGAGTGTCCCTTTTATTCTTCAAGATTTAAATACTAAGGAGTTCAATCTTAACCTTAAAATTCTTCGAAGTCTCGGCATGTGATATCTCCGTAAAAAAGACTCAATTTTCAGTTTTTTAACTTAAGTTATTGCTCGTCTAAACAAAGTATGCACATCATTTTAGTTGAATTTAGTTACATATAGTTTATATTAGCTTGTAGTGGATAAGTTTTGTTTAGGCAAGATTTATTTGATCTAACTGATGCTGCTGATGAGAAAGGGTTGTTTGGATTGTGTTTGTGCAGGAAGCTTACAAAGGAATAACATTTCAGTTGTGAAAGCGTAAATTTGCAAAGGCCAACGGAACAATTGAGAACGTGAGGAGCAGATTTATCTCGCCGAGGCAAGGTTTTTCTGAAGAAGTCTGAAGCAGGTGCGACGAAACCGCCTATGTCAAATTCTAGCTAGATGACCTACTTCACATACAAGGAAGCCTTAATTATTCTGACAGCCACCAACCCTGTTTCTTTTTTAAGTTTAGGCATTTAATAAGGGTTATTTGAGTAAACTCCAAAAGCATGCAAAGACCTAGGAGATCTTTCCTTATAAATAACCAACCGTAGCCACCAAAGGGAGGAGGTAAGGAAGAAGAGAGAATAACTTATCCAAGACGTGAGGAAGCAACTGCAGTGTTTTCCCACCGTCAACCAACCAACCTTCCTTGGTTCCTCCATAATCAGACATTAGCAGAGCGGTGATCAGGTCTCGAGAGAGGCTGATCACCAAGGCAGGTGCGGTGTTGATCAGAATTGTCGAGATAGAGCCCCCAGTTTTAGGAGTCGTTCTTCCTTTTTTCTTAACTCTTTATCTATTTGGGGTTATATTAAACGTTGAATCTTAGTTGATCTTTGATAGCACCATGAATGTCTTACTTGGTGTTAAAAAAAATTGCCTGAACAATATTTTTACGTTTTATGAATGATAAATTATGTTTTGCTCATCGTTTAAATATTTTACCTTGCACTGTAAGAGCATTAAGAGATTGTCTGGGGTTTTGGTAAAATGTGTCCTGTAAATGTAAGAGCATCGAGAGATAGCCTTTTGTCTAGCTAATGATTCTTAGATTCGAGAGAATTAAGATTGATCCACGTGAGCAATGGAATGAATCCGGGATGGTGAAGCTCTAACTTATTTTCCTTAGAGATAAGGAGTGAGTTTCAAATGACTAAAAGGGGTAGACGCTAGAGTAGGATAGACAACACCTATAGTTCACGCTGAGAGGTATTTCTACAACAACAGTTTGACAAACCAAGGGTTTTAGTTAACGCTGAGGAGTATTGCCATAGAAACCGTCTAAGAATACCTAGTAATCATGTCGGGCAGCTTTAGCAAGTCATAGTAATTCATTCTAGACTTAGAATAATTGTTGTCAAGACAAATGTTTAGCATAAGTACTCTATGATACGTCTGAATATGTGAGGTTGTTTGCATTATATTTAAACCAACACTTGTCTTATTTTATTTCAGCATTCTGCATACTTATTTTGCCTTGACCAAACTTCTCTGCAATCATTAAATCACTTCTTCGTTTATTTAATATTAGTTCTTAAGCTGACACTAGTAGGAATTAGTTCGTGACACTAGTTCTCGTTGTGGTGAAAATATATTTCCAATCCAATCCCCGTGAAGACGATACTCACTTACCCTATATTACTTGAATCGATTCTGTAAAGTTGCACAGATTTACTTGCCTTAACATATACATTTACAAGGGATCAAGTTTTTGGTGTCGTTGTCTAGGATTCACTACTGACGAAATATTTAATCATAACAAGTTCTTTTTGTGTTACCTTATATTTATTTAGTCTAACATAGTTTATTATTTTCTTTTGTAGGTTTTAATTCTTGCATGACCTTGAGATCTACTGGTAAGCATTTGGAACCATTTGACCCTGAAATTGAGTAATCATTCAGACAAAGGTTACGTGCCCAAAGAACAAGAGAACATTTAACCCAACTCCAAATGCAAGACAATATGGGAGATTTAGGACCTGATGCAGCTATCAATCTTCAAGTTGCAAGGCCAAGATCAATACAAGATCACTTGAACCCGATTCTCGATGACCTCAATCAGGCATAGTGGTACCTGAAATACAAGCCACTCATTTTGAACTTAAACCAGTGATGTTTAACATGATAAATTCTATTGGACAATTTGGTGGTTCACCCACTGAGGATGCTAGATAGCATGTTCGTGCTTTCCTTGAAGTGTGCGATTTGTTTCGACAATAAGGAGTACATGAAGATGTGCTCAAACTAAAACTTTTCCCTTACTCCCTACGAGATAGAGAAAGAGTCTGGCTCAGCGGAGTTCCTTCCGGCTCAATTGAGTCATGGGCAGATTTATGCAAGAGTTTCCTACTCCGATACAATCCGCCCAATATGAATACACAGCTTCGCAATGACATTGCGAGTTTTTGCCAATGAGATGATGAATCAATGTATGAATGATGGGATAGTACAAAAACCTACTTCGCAAATGTGTTAACCATGGCTTTCACGATTGGATGCAAGTGGTGATGTTTTACAACGGAGTCAATGCACCAACTTGAATGATGCTATATACCTCAGTAAATGACACCTTATAGGAAAAACCACCTGAGGAAGCTTTCGACATCCTCGACGGGAGAGTAAATAATGATTATCAATTTCTAAATACAAGATTGGAACAGATAGAAAAATATCTGGAGCATATGAATTAGAGGGTAAGGATTCGGTAGCAGCTCAAATTTCTACCATAATCAATTTGTTGAAAAATTTGCAACGTCTTAATAAGGTCAGAGAAATCAAGGTGACCAATGACACATGCATATTTTGTCATGGCAACCATCATGAGAGTGAATGCCCGGAAAACAATGAGTCAACCAATTTTGTGGGCAACTACAATCAAAGCAATAATAACCCCTATTCAAACACGTACAATCCTGGTTGGAGACAGCACCCAAATTTTTCATGGAGTAATCAAGAAAACAGCAACAATCAAGCAGCAAATTACAGGCCACAGCAAAATAATTCTAACCATCAACATTGTCTGAATTAGCATAATCAGTAGCCCTAGTAAACTAATAAAGGTATAGCTTATTCCTCTAATACTTCCAATACTAATTCCTTGGAGTTATCATTGCAGGAATTTATGGCCTCGACGAAAGATTTCATGGCATCCATAAAGACCTTGTGCACGAACATTCTGCAACAATTAAAAATCAAGGAAATTTGTTATAAAGCCAAGAAACACTTTTACAATCATAGTTCATCTCTAAGACCATTGGAGAATCAAGTGGGACAAATTGCTACGACATTACACTCTCGTCCACAAGGAAATCTCCCTAGTGATACGGAGATTACTAAACATCATGGGAATGAACAATGCAATGTACTTACACTAAGGAGTGGAAAGTAGGTCAACCAAGATGACAAGTTTGGGGGAGAACATCTGAACAGCCTTCGCCATGGCATAACACAACCAGAGGATCGAGCTAAAAATGTTGAACGAGAGAAAGCACTTGAAGAGAATGAAAGAACTGAAGGTTCAAAAAGGCATCACTCAAACAACGAGAAATTCATGGTCAAGGCCAGAGATTCTTCAGCAACAACATCAAACAATGTGAGACCTCCACCACCATTCCTCAATGGTTAAAGAAGCATGATGATGACATCCAGTTCAATAAATTTGTTGATGTTCTGGATCAGTTGTGTATCAATGTACCCTTACTAGAAGCCATCGAATAAATGCCTTTCTATGCCAAGTTTCTTAAGGACATTGTTACTAAGAAACGGAAGATAGAACATGTTACCATGGCAACAGAAATCTGTTCGACAATAAGCAAACTCCTACCAAAACAAAAAGACCTTGATAGCTTCTCAATTGGTAATGACAAATTGGAACTTAAAACTTGCCATCAAACTTGAAGTATGTGTATCTAGGAATTGATGAAACTCTACCAGTGATAATTTATGCCAACCTAACCTCTGAACAGGAGAATAGTTTGGTAAATGTTTTATCACAGTACAGAAAAACTCTTGGATGGACAATGGCAAACTTGAAGGGAACCAGTCCGACCATATGCATGCAAAAAATCAATCTAGAAGATAGCCAAAGCACTTCGGTAAAACCCCAAAAAATGCTCAATCCAATCATAAAGAAGGTAGTCATGAAAGAAATTATAAAATGGTTGGACGCGAAAGTAATTTATCCTATATCCGATAGTTCATGGTGCAGTGTGTGCCAAAGAAGGGTGGTGTGACCGTGATTAAAAGTGAACATGACGAACTTCTCACCACAAGAACAGTCATGGGCTGGTGCATATGCATGGATTACAGAAAGCTCAACAAAGACACAAAGAAAGGCCATTTTCCCCTCCTTTTCATCGATAAAATGCTTGATAGGTTAGCGGGAAAAGCATTTTACTGCTTTCTCGATGGATACTCAGGATATAACAAAATAGGCATAGCACCGGAGGATCAAGAGAAAACCACTTTCACATGTCATATGGTATCTATGCATTTAGACAAATGCCATTTGGACTGTGTAACACTCCAGCTACATTCCAAAGATGCATGATAGCAATCTTTTCATATATGGTGGAAGAATGTATGGAAATATTTATGGATGACTTCTCCGTCTCGGGTGAAGATTTTGACCGATGTCTCGACAATCTATCCAAGGTACTGAAATGATGTGAAGAATCCAATCTAGTTCTGAATTGGGAAAATGCCATTTTATGGTAACTGAGGGAATAGTGTTGGGTTACAAAATTTCATGCAGAGGCATCGAAGTCGATAAAGCCAAGGTGGACGTGATTGCAAATCTTCCCCCACCCACTAACATGCGAGGTGTACGTAGTTTCTTTGGACATGCAGGCTTCTACAGGCGGTTCATAAAATATTTTTCTCAAATCTCTTAACCCTTGTGTCTTTTGCTTCAACAAAATCATCCATTTGAATTTACTAATGATTGTTTGAATGCCTTCACAGATTTAAAGAAAAAACTTTCGGCAGCACCAATCGTTATCCCACCATACTGAAACGAACCTTTTGAGCTCATGTGCGACGCTAGCGATTATGCAGTCGGAGGAGTGCTAGGGCAACGAAAAAGTAAAATCTTTCATGTTATATACTATGCGAGCCGTACTTTTAATGATGCACAAGTAAACTATACCACCACTGAAAAAGAACTCTTAGCAGTAGTATTTGCATTCGATAAGTTTAGGCCATATCTAATAGGCAGTAAGGTAATTGTGCATACAGATCATTCTACCATTAAATATATGATTAATAAAAAAGATGCAAAGCCTAGACTAATTCAGTGGATATTATTACTACAAGAGTTTGATTTATAGATCAAGGATAGAAAAGGTATAGAAAATCAAGTGGCATGCTATTTATCTAGGCTAGATAACAAACATGATTGTCCTAACATCACATAAATTAAAGAGGATTTCCCTGATGAGAAAATATTATTTGTCACGCCTGTGCGGTGGCATGCTGACATAGTTAATTTTCTTGTTAGTGGTATTGTTCCTCTTGATTTATCTAGCTAGGGACAAAAGAAGTTTCAACATGATGTGCGACATTACTACTGGGATGAACCGTTCATATTCAATCAATGCGGAGACCAAATAATCCGAAGATGCATTCCAGAAGAAGAGCAGAAAGATATTCTACACCAATGCCACTCGTCACCTATGGATGGCATTTTGGTGGAATGAGAACAGCAGCGAAAGTTCTTCAGTCTGGATTTTATTGGCCAACTTTGTTCAAAGATGCGCATGAATTTTATAAGAAACATATCGAAATGGCATGAGATGCCATGGCAAAATATTCTGGAAATTAAACTCTTCGACGTATGAGGAATAGACTTCATGGGACCCTTTCCCACATCATTTAGAGATTTATACATTCTCTTGGCAGTGGATTATGTATCAAAATTGGTAGAAGCAATCGCAACACCTAAAAATGATTCCAAGACGGTGTTAAAATTTTTTCAAAAATATATTCACCCGATTTGGAACACCACGAGCTATCATTAGCAATGAAGGAACACATTTTGACAATAAATTGATTGCCAAGGCACTGAAGTGATATGGAGTATGACATAGGATTGCTATGGCGTATCACCCTCAAATGAATGGACAAGCTGAAGTGTCTAACCAGGAAATTAAACAGATCCTTGAAAAAGTGGTCAACCCAAGTCGAAAGGACCGGTCGCCGAAGCTAGATAAAGCACTATGGGCTTATCGCACAGCATTCAAGACACCGTTGGGAATGTCACCACTCAAACTGGTCTATGGAAAAGAATGTCATCTACATGTTGAACTTGAACATAAAGCATATTGGGCCATCAAAAAGTTAAACATGGATGCTCAGCTTGCTGGAGAAATAAGACTCTTGGAACTGAATGAGATGGATGAATTCAGAGAACACGCATACGAGAATGCCCGCCTATACAAAGAAAAAAAACGATGGCATGACATAAAAATATTGCCAAGGCAATTTTATTATGGACAACAAGTACTTCTCTATAATTCATATCTTAAATTATTCCTAGGCAAGTTAAAATCACGATGGTCAGGACCATTCATCGTACACCAAGTCCATGACAATAGAGCAATTGAAATCCAGAACCAAAATGATGATTCCATCTTCAAGGTGAACTGCCAAAGACTCAAGGAGTACAAAGGAGCCCTAGTCATGTGCGACAAACCGACATCATGGGTACATGATGTCCAAGAGTTTGTTTTATTTACTTGAACAAAATTCGTTGCCTAGGCAAAGAAAATTTGAATTCTATACATAAATAAATTAAGTTATTTTCTTCTTTCATTATTTGTTTAATTTTATTTCCTTTTTGGTAGGCATACAAATCACACGTGGCAGCATCGGGAGTTGCAGCGGCTGAATAAAGAGGGAAAGAGATATTTTCCCCCACTTTATGTTCAATCATATATTTCTCATTAAATGTAAAAATCTTTTCCCTTCGTGTAAGGACAAAACTACCTCGAAACCGAATATTACTTTCTAAAGAAAAAAACTGCCCAACTTTTTCTTCTTCACCGAGCCTCATTCTCTCTCTACAAAACAAGAAAAACTTTTTTTCTCTCAATGAATTCCTCCCCATCGCCGCTGCTAATTTCACCACACCAACCAAGTACAATGGTATGAGCAAGGAAAGCCCCAACCTCAACACAGAGTTTTGAATGTTTCCAAACGGCCGAAGCGGAAGCATGCTTCAAAATCCTCCAAAATCGTCAAGTGTATTTGGAGGATGGGTTAGTTTTCTAAACCGAGGATGAAAACCGTCTGGACCAGAGGTGATGGACGTGATAAAGAAACACAACTGGGATAAGTTTGCTCGTCATCCCAAAGCCGTAGCACTGGCGATGATAAGGGAGTTCTATGCCAATCTTGAAGACGTCTATCCACACAGTGTATGTCCAAGGGAAGCTCTTTCGATTTTCCCCTTCATCACTCAATAGATACTTTAAGTTGGGGAAAGTTGAGGAGCAGCACAAGTGATTCATGGCTGAAGCAGATCAAGAAATGTACAACAGAGTGCTGGAAGATTTATGCTTCAGGTGGGCCAAGTTTGAAGGGAATGCCCCAATGAGGAAAAGAGTAGATCGTTGAGCCCTAAAACTAAACGTAAAGTTGTGGAACCATTTTCTCAAAGGCAAGCTGATGCCAAAATCTTACAACACCACTGTCCTCACGAAAATATTGATGCTCTTGTACTCAATCATATATGGGAGGAAGATCGACGTTGGAGAACTCATCTTTAAACAAATACATGAGTGTGCCAAGAGGAACCGGGATAATCTACTGTTTCCCAACATGTTAACCGCACTGTGCAGGAAAACACCCCGCGGAGTCTTTTGAGGACTTCATTAAATCAAAAGAGGGTATCACCAAGAAGAAGGTACCAGAGTTGATGAGTTTCAATGATAATGCCCCACATGAAGGGTTTGAGCAGGGAGCAAAATATGTTGTTACTGCTAGAATGGCCGTTGTGGTCACGCACACTCGAGAAATACGTGAAAAGATGGGGTACCTAGAGGATCACATGGAGATCTACTTCGAGTATGTCAAGGCTAGGGACGAGCAACTCAACGCTTTCTTCAAGAAGTTACTCCCGAACACTAAAACCAGACTTCTGACATTCCCCAGTGTTATCCTCAAATACAATGCGGGCGGCAGCATATTACATACCTCGACATCACAAGTCCCTCCAGAAGTTCCCCCAGGAATACCCATTGATGTGCCACCACTAGTAACCTATGTCCCACCCATACCAGAGGAAGGCCAAGGTGACACAGAAGAGTTTCTCAGCTTCTCATCCTTTTCCACATCCATTAGCAGTAAAGATACCCCACCCAACTTCTTCTCCGATGAAGATTTCACTCTAGCCCAGCAGCACCTCCTAGCCCAGCACCAACTCCAGCACAATCGACTCCTACTACCGAGCAGTCAACTCCAACACGAGCCTCGACTAGCAAAAAGTGCTACAAGAGAACGACAGGTTGTATACTTCAGCTGTCTCCCTCGATGATAGCAGCAATAGACTCAGGATCCGAGAGTACCTCTCCTCCCAAACGACGCCGAACGAGGGTGTCATGTCAAGTCACCCCACCATAGTGAGTTTCCATTTTAGTTTTAGTTTTTATATTTTTGCATCTGCATATAGCATCATGTAATTCTAGTCTTTATGCGTTGAGGACAATGCATTTCTCAAGTTTGGGGGAGGTATTGTACCATATTCTGACATACTTTGTTAAAAAGCAATTGATGATAATTGGTTGAAAATCTTTGTTGTCATGACATAAGTAGGTTAAGATTATTGTTAGGAATGAATTAGGGATGCCCATTGATAAATGCATAATTTTATTGCCTATGCTAGAATTATTGTTAAGACTGTCTAAAGAAGATAACCAACCCTAGGCATGATTCTTTGAAATTTATAAACACGATTATAGGTTGTCCTTGTTTCAGGTAATCTGTAAAATTTTTGGAAAAGAACTTTTTGTTTGCCGAGACTTCAAAAATATTTTAAGGGTAAAGGGAAAACTCTCTAGTGTTTAAAAACTTGAAAATATAAAATAAAAAGGGACACTTCTCTATGAAAAGGCATAAACAGAAAAACTTCATAAGAAATTAAGAGTATACAAGACATATGAGTGAATGAAAGTAGTCATAGGATGACTCTGCCCGACTAGCTTGGGGGTGAAGGTATGCTCCCTTTCACCTAGAGTGTGGAAAGGTAGGTGTGATGAGCTGACTCCCCTGGCTAAAAAAAAGTTGATAAATAACTAGGAGTATAAACTAAGCCTGACAACTAATTTGATGTCTTGACAAACTAGAAGTGCTTACTTTAAGTTTTCTAATTAACTTTATGCATAGACTGGTTACAATCACACACACACAATAGCAAAGAATCCTGACTAGGGAAGGGACTTGGCTGATATGACTGTCGAACATGTTGAGGCCAAACATTTTTGCTGAGGGCTGAAATCTCAAACCATATAATTTTCTTAACACTGTTTTGCCATGAAAATTTTGATTTTCTTCTAGCTATTATACATTGCTTGAGGATAAGTAATAGCTTAAGTTTAGGGGTGTGATAACTCCGTAAAAAGACTTATTTTTTAGTCTTTTCACTTAAGTTATTGCTCGTCTAAACAAAGTATGCACAACATTTTAGTTGCATATAGGTTATATTAGCTTGTAGTGGATAAGTTTTACTTAGGCAATATTTATTTGGTCTGACTGATGCTGCTGAGGAGAAAGGGATGTTTGGATTGTGTTTGTGCTGGAAGCTTAAAAAGGAAAAACATTTCAGTTGTGACAACGTAAATTTGCAAAGGCCAACGGAACAAATGAGAACGTGAGGAGCAGATTTATCTCACCGAGGCAAGGTTTATCTGAAGAAGTCTGAAGCAGGAGTGACGAAACCGCCTATGTCACACGTCAGCTGGATGACCTACTTCACGTACAAGCAAGCCTTAATTATTCTGATAGCCGCCAGCCACCTTTCCTTTTTAAGTCTGGGCATTTAATAACGTTTATTTAAGGAAACATCAAAAGCATGCAAAGCCCTAGGAGATCTTTCCTTATAAATAACCAGCCGTAGCCGCCAAAGGGATGAGGCAAGGAAGAATAAAGAAGAGCTTTATCCAAGGCGTGAGCAAGCAACTTTAGTGCTTTCCCAATGTAAACCAACCAACCTTCCTTGGTGTCCTCCATAATCAGACTTTAGCAAAGCGGTGATCAGGTCTCGAGAGAGGCTGATCACCAAGGCAGGCGCGGTGCTGATCAGAATTGTCGCGATAAAGCCCTCGATTTTGGGAGTCATTCTTCTTTTGTTCTTAACTCTTTATCTATTTATGGTTGTATTAAACGTTGAATCTTGGATGATCTTTGATAGCACCATGACTATTCTTACTTGGAGTTAAACTTTGTTTTGCCTGAACAATATTTTTATGTTTTATGAATTATAAATTATGTTTTGCTTATGACTGTTTTGCTCATAATTTAAATATTTTACCTTACGCTGTAAGAGCATCGAGAGATCGCCTGGGGTTTTGGTAAAACATGTATTGTCAATGTAAGAGCATTCAGAGATAGCCTTTTGTCTAGCTAATTATTACTAGATTCAAGAGAATAAAGAAAGATCCACGTGAGTAATGGAATGAATCCGAGATGATGAAGTTTTAACTTATTTTCCTTAGAGATAAAGAGTTAGTTTCAAATGACTAAAAGGGGTAGACGATAGAGTAGGATATACAACGCCTATAGTTCACACTGAGAGGTATTGCTATAACAACAGTTTGACAAACCAAGTGTTGCAGTTAACGTTGAGGAGTATTGCCATAGCAACCATCTAAGAATACCTAGTAATCCTTTCGGGAAACTTTAGGAAGTCATAGTAATTCATTCTATACTTAGAATAATTGTTATCAAGACAAAAGTTTAGCTTAAGTGCTCTGTGATACGTCTGAATATGTGAGGTTGTTTGCATTATATTTAAACCAACACTTGTCTTATTTTATTCCAGCATTCTGCAAACTTTTTTTGCCTTGACCAAACTTATATGCAATCATTAAATCACTTCTTCGTTTATTTAATATTAGTTCTTAAGCTGACAGTAGTAGGAATTAGTTCGTGACACTAGTTCTCGTTGTGGTGAAAATATATTTCCAATCCAATCCCAGTGGAGACGATACTCACTTACCCTATATTACTTGAAACAATTGTGTATACTTGTACAAATTTGCTTGCCTTAACATATACATTTACAAGCAATCAACAAGCAGAGAGTTCTTTCCTAAAAATTTTACTAATCACCTTAAGCAAAGATAACCTACAATCGTGTTTATAATTTTTCAAAGAATTAAACCAAAGGTTGGTTAGGTTCTTTCGACAGTCTTAAAGATAATTCTATCCTTGGAAATTAAATTATGCATCCATCATCGGGCATCCCTAATCCATTCCAAACAATAGACTCAACATGCTTATATAATGACAAACAAAATTTTTAACCAATTATCATCAATTGCTTTTTAACAAAGTGTGCTATAATACCTCCCCTAAACTTGAGGGATGCATTGTCTTCAATGCATGAAAAATTAAACTACGTGTATCTAAATGCAAATGTAAATGCAAATGGAAAAAGAAAAAAATTAAAATGTCATCTTACTGTGGTGGGGTTGCTTGACTGGACGCACACGTTCTGCATCATTTAGGAGGCGGGACTCTCTGATCTTGTATCTTCTGTTGCAGTCTGTGATGAAGGTAGGAGAAAGACACGACCCGTCGTTCGCTTAATGTGTCGCTTAGTGTTTGGGGATCTTGCTGGTGTTTGTTGGTCTTCAGCTAGAGTGGGTTATGTAGGAACTGGAGTCTGGCTTTGCGTTGGTTCAGGATCTGGCATTGTGTGATGGTTGGGGGATTGTTCAAGGGCTTTCCCGGGTGCAGGTTGAGTAGGGATTGGAGTGAAATCTTCATCGGCAAAGAAATTTAATGGAATCTCTTGAGTGCTTTCTGAAGTAAAGAAGGAGGAGCTGAGGAATTCATCTGTGTCGCCGTGGCCTTCCATGGTATGGGCGAGACATGAGTGGCAGTGGAGGAACTCTGTGGGTACTTCTGGGGGAACATTTTGTGTCGAGGCATTAAATGTACTGCCTCCAGTAGTGTGTTTCAGGATAATATCGGGGAAGGGCAACAGGTCTTCATTGGTGATTGGGAGCAACTCCTTGAAAAAAATGTTGAATTGTGCATCGCTTGCCTTAACGTAGCCAAAGATTATCTCCATGTGATTTTCCAAAAGCTGGATCTTCTCACGGGTTCTCATGTGTATGTGACCACTACTGTCATTCTAGTCGCGACAACATATTTGGATCATCTCTCCAGACCTTCATGCAGGGCATTGTCATCAAATCTCATTAACTCTGGCATATTCTTCTTAGTTATTCCCTCTTTGGACTTGATGAAGTCCTCTAATGGTTCCTCGAGACTTTCTTCTTCCTGCACAGAGCAGTTATCAAGTTAGGAAATAAAAGATTACCTCAGTTTCTTTTTGCGTATTCATGAATTTGTTCGAAGATAAGTTATCAAACATTAATCACTCACCCATAGATTATCAAATATAACAGCATCAATCTTTTCACTCGAATGGTTGTGTTATGGTAGGTTGGCATTAGCTTACCCTTGAGAAATTAATTCTATAATTTTACCACTGGTTTAAGGGCTCGGTGATCTACTCGTTTTCTTGTCGGTGTGTTTCCCTCGAATTTTGCCAATCCGAAATAGAGGTCTTCAAGTACTCTACTGTAAGTTTCTTGGTCCACCCCAACCACAAACTTCTTGTGTTGATCCTCCACTTTTCCCAACTGGAAATATATGTTGAATGTTGAAGGGGAAAACTGAATGAGTTTTCCTCTCACATAAACGATGTGTTGGGATAAGTCTTCAAGATGGGCGTAAAATTCTTGAACCATTGCTGGTGCTACAACTTTGGGATGCTAAGCAAATTTCTCCCATTTGTGTTTTCTAACCACATCCATCACTTCTTGTTCGAATGGTACTTCATTTTCTGATGGAAAACAAAACCATCTTCCAAGTATACTTGCCATTTTTTAGAGGTTCTTGAATCGTGCCTCAGTTTTAGCCGTCTGGAACCGCTCAAATCCTGCTGCTAGGACTAGATTTTCTTTGGTCTAGCCATGATACTTGTTGTTACAGTGTTTTTCGTGGCATCGATGAGGGGTAAATTTTGAAGGGAAAAATTTTTGAAGGAGAGAAAACGGTGTGCACGATGAGGAAGATGGAGTGTAAGTTGGTTTTTCTGGAAAGTTAATGGGCGGTTTCTTCGGGGCAATTTGGTCAAAACGAGTGGGGAAAAGATATAGCATTAATGGCTCAATATTTGATTTTACATAAAGTGGGGAAAAGATAACTTTCCCTCTTTACAATTGTTGCTAAAACCTTCTTTGCTCTAGGGTTTCTCTTCCTTTCACGTGTAAGTTCTCACCCCATGCTGCCACGTCTACCTTGCATGCCAACAATAAACAAAATGAACAAAAATAAAGTGAAACAGAAAACTAGTGCATAAAATAACTTAATTTAATTATGTATAAAATTCAGATTTTCGTTTCTGAGGTAACGAATAGTGTTAAGGTAAGTAAGGAAAATTCTTGGGCATCATGTGTTTTTGATGCCGATTTATCATGCATGACTGGTGCTGCTTTGTATTCCTTTAGTCTCTGGCCATTCACCTTGAAAATGGATCCATCATCTCGGTTCTTGATTTCTATTGCTCCATTGTTATGGACTTGGTGTACGATGAACAGTCCTGACCATCTTGATTTTAGCTTTCTTGGAAATAATTTGAGTCGTGAATTATCGAGCAGCTCTTGTTGTCCAGAATAAAATTGCCTAGGCAAAATTTTTCTGTCATGCCATCGTTTTTTTTTCTTTGTATAGACGGGCATTTTCGTAAGCGTGAGCTTTGAATTCATACATTTCGTTCAGTTCCAAGAGTCTTCTTTCTCCAGCAAGCTCAACATCCATGTTTAATTTGTTGATGGCCCAATAAACTTTATGTTCAAGTTCCACAGGCAAATGGCACTCCTTACCGTAGATGAGCTTGAATGGGGACATTCCTAGCGGTGTCTTAAATGTTGTGCAATAGGCCCATAGTGTTTCACCTAGCTTTGGCGACCAGTCCTTTTGGCTTGGGTTAACCACTTTCTCAAGGATCTGTTGATTTCCCGATTAGAAACTTCACCTTGTCCATTAGTCTGGGGGTGATTTTCCATTGCTATTCAATGTCGCACTCCATATATTTTTAGTGCATTGGAAATTAATTTGTAGTCAAAGTGTGTGCCTTTATCACTGACGATAGCTCGTGGTGTTCCAAAACGTGTGAATATGTTCGTGTGCAAGAATTTCAGCACAGTTTTGGACTTATTTTTAGGTGTTGCTATGGCTTCCACCCATTTGGACACATAGTCTACTGCCAAGAGTATGTATAGATCACCAAAAGATGTGGGAAAGTGTCCCATGAAATTTATCCCCCATACGTCGAAGAGTTCAACCTCCAGAATGTTTAGCCATGGCATCTCATATCTCTTTGATATGTTCACTGTTCGTTGGCACCTATCACACGACTTGTAGAATTCATGCGCATATTTGAATAAGGTTGGCCAATAGAAACTAGATTGAAGAACCTTCGCCGCTATTCTTATCCCACCAAAATGTCCTCCATATGGTGATGAGTGGCATTGAAGTAGGATTTCTTTGTGTTCTTCTTCTGGGTTATATCTCCTGATTATTTGGTCTTCGTATTGCTTGAATAGGAATGGTTCATCCCAGTAATAATATCGCACATCATGTCTGAACTTTTTCCAGCCTTGGCTAGATAAATATAGAGGTACAATACCACTAACAAGAAAGTTGACTATGTTAGCATACCACGGCATAGCCGTGACAAATAAAATTTTCACATCAGGGGAATCCTCCTGAATGTCTTTCATATCATGACAACTAATTTTGTTTTCTAGTCTGGATAAGTGATCTGCCACTTGGTTTTTCGTACCATTTCTATCTTTTACCTCTAAATCGAACTCTTGTAGTAATAATATCCATCTGATTAGTCTAGGCTTTACATCTTTCTTATTGATCAAATATTTAATGGCAGAATGATCCGTATGCACAATGACTTTAGTGCCTACGAGATATGGCCTAAACTTATCGAATGCAAATACTACTGCAAGAAGTTCTTTTTTAGTTGTGGTATAGTTTACTTGTCCGTCATTAAAAGTACGACTAGCATAATAGATAACATGAAAGAGTTTATTTTTTCGTTGCCCTAGCACTACTCCAACTGCATAATCACTAGCATTACACATGAGCTTGAAAGGTTCATTCCAGTCTGATGGAACAACGATTGGTGATGCTGAAAGTGTTTTCTTCAAATATATGTTAAATAAAAATGGTTGATTTTGTTGAAGCAACATACACAAAAGTTTTGATATTTGAAAAAAATCTTTTATGAACCGCCTGTAGAAGCCTGTATATCCAAGGAAACTGTGTATGCCTTTCACATTGGTGGGTGGAGGTAGATTTTCAATTACTTTCACCTTGACTCTATCAATTTTAATGCCTTGACAATAAATTTTGTGACCCAACACAATTCCCTTGGTTACCATAAAATGGCATTTCTCCCAATTTAGTACTAGGTTGGCTTCTTCTCATTGTTTTAGTACTTTAGATAAGTTACCGAGGCATCGGTTGAAATCGTCGCCTAAAACGGAAAAGTCATCTATAAATATTTCTATGCATTCTTCCACCATGTCCGAAAAAATGGCCATCATACATCTCTGAAAGGTTGTTGGAGCATTACATAGCCCAAACGACATTCGTCTAAATGCATAGGTACCATATGGACATGTGAAAGTAGTATTCTCTTGATCGTCTAATGATGTGGCTATTTGATTGTATCCTGAATATCCATCAAGGAAGTAGTAAAATACTTTTTCTACTAGCCTATCAAGCATTTGCCAATAAAAAGAATGGGAAAGTGGTATTTCTTTGTGGCTTTATTTAGGTTCCTATAGTCCATACATATTCGCCACCCCGTGACTGTTCTGGTAGTTAACAACTAGTGATTTTTGATTTTAACCACGGTCACACCGACTTTCATTGGCACGCACTGCACCGGACTGAGCCATGAGCTATCGGATATTGGATAAATTACTCATGCTTCCAGTCATTTTATGATTTCCTTCATGACTACTTTCTTTATGATCGGGTTGAGTCTTCTTTGTGGTTTCACCAAATTGCTATGATTGTCTTCTAAGTTGATCTTGTGCATGCATATGGTAGGGCTGATTCTCTTCAAGTCTGCCTTGGTCCATTCGAGAGCTTTTTTGTGTTGTGATAAAACATTTAACAAACTATTCTCCTGCTCGGAGGTTAGACTGGCAGAAATTATCGTTGGTAAAGTCTTATTACTACCTAGGTAGGCGTATTTCAAATGCGATGGCAAGGTTTTAAGTTCCAATGTGGGTGTATGTTGTAATCATGATGTTGAGGGACTAACTTCATTGAAATCTAAGGGTTTTTGAATTTCATACATGATCTAGCATGAAGGAAACTAGATTGTTCGACTGATTCTCCTTCATAATATGCTTTGGTGTCATTGGCAGGGGACCCGTTTAGTGTTTTATTCAAACAACTGTTGTCAATGCCATAGTAATCAGAATCTTCTTCTGAAATTTTTTTGCTTGGGCCATGATTTTCGTGTTTATACGTCATAGACATCAATTCATGGCACAAAGTGTTGTATACATCTATCTTTAAAAATTCATCTTGGCCAATAATTATTTTTTCCTTTTCCTCCATTGACTCTATGTCTCTACTGCATTGGCATTCTTCTGAATCGTCCACATATCTCATGGAGTTAAAGACATTGATTATGACACTTTGCTCTCCTACCCTCATCATGAACTCTCCCTTCTCTCAATCTATTAATATTCGTCCAGTGGCCAAAAAGGGTCGTCCAAGGATGATAGGTGTGTTTTCATCAGCTTCGCAGTCTATTATGATAAAATCAACTGGAAATACGAATTTGTCCACCTTTACAATGACATCTTCTATTCTTCCTTCAGGACACGCATAACTTTGATCAGCTAACTGTAGGATAACTGTGGTTGGGTAAGCGTTATACCTTTCTAGTTTTAAAAATATGAACTTTGGTATTAAATTGACGCTCGACCCTAAGTCAACGGGAGCTCATCCTACAAAGTTGTTACTAATTGAGCATGGTATTATAAAACTACCAAGGTCTTTTTGTTTTGGTGGGAGTTTGCTTACTGCAGAGCAAATTTCTGTTGCCGCAGCAACATTTTATATCCTCATATTCTTTGTAACAATGTCTTTTAGGAACTTAGCATAGGAAGGCATCTGCTCGATGGTTTCAAGTAAAGGTACATTGATATACAACTGATCCAGAACATCAAAAAATTTCTTGAACTGGATTTCATCATTGTTTTTTTCAATCATTGAGGAAATGGTGGTGGAGGTCTCACATCATCTATTGTCGGTGCTGAGGAAATGCTGGCCTTGGCCATATATTTTCCATTATCTGGTTGACAATTTTCAGAGCCTTCATCATTTCCTTCTCTTCAGACAATTCATCCTGTTCCACTTCTTGAGCTCGATTCTCTGGTTGTGTAATGCCTTGGCTAGAATTTTTGAGCTGTTTTCCCAAAACTTGTCATTCTGGTTAATCTGTGTCCCACTCCTTAGTGTAAGTACACTGCAATTTTCCTTTCCATAATGTTTAGTGATTTCAGTATCACTAGGGAGATTTCCTTGTGGGAGATAATGTAATACCGTGGCAATTTGACCCACTTGGTTCTCCAATGCTCTCAGGGATGAACTAAGGGTTTGCAAAAGATCAGCTTGACTTTGCAACAAATTTCCTTGGCTTTTGATTGTTGATGAGTGCTCGTGCATCAGAGTCTTTGTTGAAGCCATGAAATCTTTTGTCGAGGCCATGAATTCCTGCAATGAAGCTTCCAAGGAGTTAGAATTAGAGTTGGAATTAGAGGAATAAGTTGTACCTTTAGTGTTTTGCCAGGTCATCTAATGATGTTGATTCTGAAAATGTTGATGTTTCAAGTTACTCTGTTATTGCCTATTATAATTTGTTGCCTGATTATTGTTGGTCCCTTGATTACCCCCAAGAAAAATTCAGATGGTGTCGCCATCCAGGATTGTATGTATTTGAGTAGGGGTTATTATTGCTTCGATTGTAGTTACCCACAAAATTGGTAGACTTCTGGTTTTCTGGACATTCACTCTCGTGATGGTTTCCATGACAAAATATGCATGCATTACTAGTTGCTTTCACTTATCTCACCTCATTAGGACGTTGCAAATTTTTCAACATATTAATATGGCAAAAAGTTGAGCAGCTACTGAATCCTTACCCTCAATTTCATATGCTCCAGATACTTTTCTACCGGTTCCTAGCCTTGTAGTCGAGAATTGATAGTCATTATTTATTATCCTATCAAGGATATCAAAGGCTTCCTCGGGTGATTTGTCAAGTAAAGTACCATTTGTTGAGGCATCCAACATCATTCAAGTAGGTGCATTAACTCCATTGTAAAACATCACGACTTGAGTCCAGTCATGAAATCCGTGGTTCATACACTTGCGAAATAAACTTTTATACCTATCCCAGTATTCATACAATGACTCATCATCGTCTTGGCGAAAACTTGCAATATCATTGCGTAGCTATGTATTCATATTGGGTGGATTGTATCAGAGTAGGAAACTCTTGCATAAATTTGCCCAAGATTCCATTGAACTGGAAGAAACTCTACTTAGCCAAGCTCTCGTACTATCGCGTAGGGAAGAAGGGAAAAGTTTAAGTTTAAGCACATCTTCATGCACTCCTTGTTGTCGGAATGAATCGCACACTTCAAGAAAGGCAAGGATATGATGTCTAGCATTCTCATTAGGTGAGCCACAAAATTGATCGATTGAATTTAGCATGTTAAACATCATCGGTTTAAGCTAAAAATGGGTTGCTTGTATTTCAGGTGCCACGATGCCTGGATTGAGATCGTCAAGAATTGGGTTCAAGTGATCTCATATTTCTCGTGGTCTTGCAACTTCTCTCTGAAAATTCTTTGCCACTACATCAGGATCTGCTTGATCTCCCATATTGTTGCCTTGAAATTGTAGTTGGTGCATACACTCTCTAGTTCGTTGGTTGAATCGCCTTTGTCTGAACGACTATTCAATTTCAAGGTTGAATGGCTCTAATGGTTTACCAGCTGATCTCAGGGTCATGCAATGATAAAACCTACAAAAGAAAATATAAAAATCACGTTAAACTAAGTAAATAAAACGTGACAAGAAAAACTTGTTATGGCTAAAGATAAAAATTCCTTCAGTTGCCAACCCCTGGCAACGGCACCAAAAACTTTATCGCTTGGAAATTTATATGCTAAGGCAAGAAATTCTAAGCACGTATACACAATCGAATCAAGTAATATAGGGTAAGTGAGTTATCGTCTCCTCAGGGATTGGTCGGTTCATTTTAAGTTTCACCACAACCAGAACTAGTTGTCACAATCTAATTCCTGAAGTCTTGTCAAAATAAAAAAAAAACTATTAGTAACAAAATAAAGCAAGAAAATATTATAAAGTATGGTTGTAAACATGTTTGGTCAAGGAAAAATAAATATGCAAAACTATAGAATTAAAATAAATAAAGCAAAGACAAGCGTTGATTTAAATATATTCAAAACAACCTCACATATTTAGACTTTTCACGGATCACTCATGTTAATCTTTTGTTATGACAAGCAATTATTCTAAGTCTAGAATCAATTGTTATGATATGCTTAAGCTGCTCGATAGTATTATTGAGAATTCTTAGACGATTGTTATGGTAATACTACTCAGCGTTAACTACAACACTTGGTATGTCATACTGTTGTAATAATACCCCTCAGTGTGAACTATAATCGTTGTTAATCCTACTCTAGCATCTATCCCTTTTAGTTGATTAAAACCCTCTCCTTATCTCTAAGGTAGATAAGTTAGAACATCACCATCTCGGATCTATTCCATTATACATGTAGATCTATCTTAATTCTCTCGAATCTAAGAATCAATATCTAGACAAATGGTAATATCTTGAAGCTCTTACATTGTCAAGACGTGTTTCACCTAGACAAATGGCAATCTCTCGAAGCTCTTACAGTGTCAAGGAAAAATATTTAAACAATGAACAAAACAATCATGACCAAAATCATAATTCATCATTCATAAAACAAAAAATAATTCTTTCGGCAAAACAAAGATTAACACCAAGTAAAGCAGTTCATGGTGTTGTCAAAAATTCAACCAAAGTATCATCGTTTTAATACAACCCCAAGCAAAGTAAAGAAATTAAGAACAATGGAAGAATGACTCCCAAAATTGGGGCTCTTTCGTGACATCTCTGATCAACATCGCGCCTGCCCTGGCGGCCAGCCTCTCTCGAGGCCTGACCACTACTCTGCTATAACCTGGCTTTGGAGGACACCAAGGATGGTCGGTTGAAACATTATGGGGAAGAACTGTAGTTGCTCACTCTCGCTTCAGTTAAAGCTCTTCTTACTTCCTCGCCTCTCCTTTTTAGCGGTTATGGCTTGGTATTTATAAATGGAAATCTCCTAGGGTTTCACGTAAGTAAAGATTCCCTAAATACCCGTTATTTTCTTATCCATGCTAAAAAATGAAAGGTGGCTGGTTGTTGTTGGAATCTTGAGGGCTTGCTTGTATGTGAGGGTAGTCGTACAGCGGGCATGTGACATAGGTAATTCGTCATTTTCGCTTCAGATTTGCAAGATAAACCTTGCCTTGGCGAGATAAATCTGCTACTCACTCTCTTTATCTTCTCTATTCCACTGGCCCTTGCGAAATACTTTGTCACGACTGAAATGTTCTTTCTTAGTTAATTTCCTGCACATACAAAATCCACATAAGCCTTTTCTCCTCGGCAGCATCAGTCAAACCAAATAAGTCCACCACAAACAAATATAACCTAAATGCAACTAATATGTTGTGAATACTTTATTTAGAAGTAATAACTTAAGTAAAAAGACTAAAAAGGGAATCTTTTTATAGAGTTATCAGGAGCATCGATACTTCAAAGCAAAAATTGGATGGTATCGATATCGAGTATCGATACCCTATCAATACTGCAAGGACAGTATCGGTACTGGATGAATAGAACTGGTACTAAGTGCATAGAATGGTTCAAAAATTGCAACAAAAACAAATATGATGCAAATTTCAAATCATAAATAGTGGTATAGACAACTCTAATTGGGAAAAGCAAGTATGTTCAAGCAAAAAAATATACACTTAAGCATAATTTGAACATATTGTTAATTTTCATGAAAAATCATAAACTCCCCCAACTAATAGCATAGAAGGCATTAAAGAGGTCAATTTGCATGCATTTTTCTTTAAACATAAAAGTGCAAAAGTTATTTTAAACACAAAATCAAGGTTGGTTGGTTAGACCTAATTCTCTCCTAAGTGCCTAAAATATTTCTTTGTCTAGGGGTTTTGTAAAAATATCAGCTACTTGAATGCAAAGTATCTATATATTCTAGAACTATATTGTTGAAAACATTTTGATATTTCGATATAACAAATTAAGTTAAATGAATTTTAAGATTTTCCAAATGATTTTCTAAGTATATTCGATATAATTATTCGAATATCAAAACATTACTCCAAATATTTCAAAAATCATTTTTAATCCTTACTTAAGTGTAAAATTAAGTTTTAATCTTAAAACAATTTCAAAATAATCTTTCAAAGTATTTCGAACCATTTCAAAGCCAAAAATTCCAGATTGCTCAGAGGGAACCGATTCCCCCTGAATGGTTTGGCTCCGAGATTTCCAGAATGCTCGGAGGGAACCTCAACATATATCTTCTTTTGAGACATGATCTCTAATGAAATGATGCCTAATTTATAAGAGTTTAGTTATAGAATGTTGGATGGGATTTTTAGTGAGACATATAGTACTAGTATTATCACACATGATAGGAATGGTACCCCCATCAATTCCATAGTCTAAAAGTTGTTGTTTCATCCATAAAACTTGTGTACAACAACTACCGACTGAAATATATTCTACTTCGGTGGTAGATAGTGCAACACTATTTTGTTTCTTTAAAAATCAAGAAATTAACATATTTCCTAGAAATTAACATATTTCCTAGAAATTAACATATTTCCTAGAAATTGACATGTACCAGAGGTGCTTTTCCTATCTAATTTTCAATCTCCATAATCTGCATCCAAGAAGGCATGCAAGCTAAAGCTAGAGTCTCTAGAATACCAAATTCCTATGCTAGGAGTGTCCTTAAGGTATCTAAAGATTCTTTTAATGGCTTGTAAGTGAGACTCCTTAGGGCATGATTGAAGTCTAACACATAAGCAAACACTAAACATAATGTCTGATTTACTTGCGGTAAGATAAAGAAAAGATCTAATCATAGATCTATAAAGCTTAACATCTACACACTTATCTTCTTCATCTTTATCAAGCTTTGTAGATGAGCTCATAATAGTGGCTTTGGGTTTCACATTTTCCAATTCAAACTTTTTGAGCATATTTTTGATATATTTTGCTTGATTGATGAAGATGTAATATTTTCTTTGCTTGACTTTGATCCCCAAGAAAAATGAAAGCTCCCCCATCATGCTCATCTCAAATTCACCTTGCATTAGCTTACCAAATTCTTAGCAAAGAACATCATTAGTAGAACCAAAAATTATATCATCAACATAAATTTGAACTACTAATAAATCTTTACCTTTACATTTTATAAACAATGTAGTGTCAACCTTCCCTTTTGAAAAACCTTTTTCAATAAGAAAATTTGAAAATCTTTCATGACAAGCTCTAGGAGTTTGTTTTAAACCATACAAAGCTTTTGTCAATTTGAAAACATGATTTGGAAATTTTGAATCTCAAAATTGGGAGGTTGTTCTACATACACTTCTTCTTTTATAAAATCATTTAAAAATGCACTTTTAACATCCATTTTAAATAAAGTAAATCCATGATAACATGCAAATGCTAATAACATTCTAATAGCCTCCATCCTAGCTATGGGAGCATAAGTTTCATCAAAATCTATTCCCTCTTCTTGAGTGTACCCTTGAGCAACAAGTTTAGCCTTGTTTCTCACTATATTACCACTTTCATCTAATTTATTACTAAATACCCATTTAGTACCTATAGTAGACATATTACTATGCCTTTCAACTAATGTCCATAACCGACTTCTCTCAAATTAATTTAACTCATCTTGCATAGCCATAATTCAATGTTCATCATTTAATGCTTTTTTGATATTCTTAGGGTCTAATCATGAGATAAATTCAACATAATTACAAATAGTTTTTAAGAGAAGATCTAGTGGTTACCCCTTTGGATGAATCACCCAAAATTTCACGATCCTTGACATAGTTGTACTCCCTTGGGTATGTAACTTCCCTTTCCTCTAGAGTTAGATTCTTGAAGACATCTTGAGTTTCCTCATTCTTCACTTCTTTCAATGATGATTCACCAACTTCATTTGAATTTAAGATACCTACATTATCATCAACAACACAAGAATTCTTCCTCGGAAGGGATTATCATTGAAAACTACATGTATTGACTCTTCTACCACTAAAGTTCTTTTATTAAAGACTCAATAAGCTTTAGAATTTAAAGAGTAACCAAGAAAAATCTCTTCATCATTTTTTGCATCAAATTTGCCAAGATTTTCTTTTTCATTATTTAAAACAAAACACTTGCATCCGAAATGATGAAAATAACTAATGTTAAGCTTTTTATTTTTGAAAAATTCATATGGAGTTTTCTTTAAAATATGCCTAATCATTACTCTGTTAATCACATAACAAGCAGTATTTGTGGCTTCCACCCAAAAATATTTTGTAAATTGTTTTCACAAAGCATGGTCCTAGCCATTTCTTCGACAGTTATATTTTTCCTCTCAACAACTCCATTTTGTTGACGGGTTCTAGGGGCTGAAAATTATGGCTAATTCTATTTGAATTAAACAAATCAGCAAACCCAAGATTTTCAAATTCGGTTCCATGGTCACTCCTAACACTTGAAATGGAGTAACCCTTTTCATTTTGGATTATTTTATAGAAAGTGATGAAATTTTCTAGAGCTTCCTCTTTTGTACTTAAGAAAACAACCCAAGTAAACCTAGAGTGGTCATCAACCAATACAAATGCATATTGTTTTCCACTCAAGCTAGTAGTTCTAATAGGCCCAAAAAGATCTATATGGATCAATTGTAATGCTCTACTAGATGATACATCATTAATAGGTTTAAATGAAGTACTTTTGTGTTTAACTTTAGCACATGCATCACAAATTTTATCAAGATTAAATTTTAACTTTGGCAAGCCTCTTACAATATTGCTTTGAACAAGTTTTTGTAAAACACTCATGCAAGTTTCCTATACCATAACCAACAATCATGTTCATCTTTAGCAACTAAAAATACATTAGACATGTCAATATTATCTAGATGCACCATGTAAATATTTCCTATTCTATTACCAACAAACATAATCATATTAGATGCAATGTCAACAATTTTGCAACCATTAGACTCAAATAAGACATTATATCCCTTGACACGTAATTGACTAATACTATGAAGATTATGCTATAACCCATTTACATATAAAACATTTTCAATAAGAATGGAAGAGTTTTTACCAATAGAACATATTCCTTCAATGTGACCTTTTGAGTTGACACCAAATGTTACTACTCCTCCACTTTTAGTATTAAACTCCAATAACCTACACTTATCACTGGTCAAGTGTCTTGAGCATCCACTATCAAGGTACCATGAGTTTGAGCTTTTGTTTTATGTCTTGTAGCAATGCTCCTCCACCTACAAACATAGATTAAGTTTTGATTTTTGGTACCCAAATTATTTTGGGTCCATAGGCATTAGTTCTTAATAATCTAGTCCCCTTAGGTATCCATTTTCTAATATATCCTTGTCTTTAGTAGTAATGAGTCCTTTAGGGACCCATATACTTTTAATAACTTTCCTATTTGAGGTTCTTTAGGGACCTCTATGATTGTATGGTCTAAAGCTATTTCTAACATAATTGGATTTTGAATTTTGTCCTTTTTCAAAATGATTTGTTCCAACTTTGTTAAAAGAAGCTTTAAGATCATCAAGTTTCTTTTGATGATCATCATGAACCTTTGAAAGTAGGTTGTTCAAGTCATGATTTTTCTTTTCAAACTCCTCTAGTTTGAATTGCATATCCTTGACCTTACTTTCAAGTTCATTGTTGGTCTTGGATAAGAGATCATTTTCATTTTTCAATTTTGAAATATTTTTCTTATGTTTTGAAAGCATGATCTCAAATTTTGAGGCCAACTCATCATAAGCCTCTTGCAACTCATCAAAGGAATATTCATGTAATGTAAATAAGTTATATTCTCCCTCAATAGCCATGAGACACAAGTTGGCTAGCTCTTCCTCCTCTTCGTTGGATGACTCATCATCACTCCATGTATCTACATGTGACTTGTGCTTCTTCTTGGAGGATCTCTTCTTCTTTAATTGTGGGTAGTCAAATTTAACATGCCCCATCTTTTTGCACTCATAGGAAATTATGAGGTCTTTTTCCTTGAATTCATTCTTGAAGCCTTCTTTTCTTTGAATATTCTTTCTTTGTTGGACTTCATAAATCTTTTGAATCTTTTAGCAAATATTGCCTTTTCTTCATCCTCATCTTCATCATTTGAGTCACTCTCATATTTGGTGGATTTGAGAGCACAACCAATCTTTTTCTTCTTTTATATTTAATTCTTTTCTTCATCTTTCTTTTCTTAATCTTCTTCTTCCTTTACCATCATTTCATGGGTAAGTAAGGATTCAATGAGCTCATCCAAGGTGAGATTCTTTAGATTCTTTGCTTGAACAATGGCAGTCTTCTTGGATTTCCATGACTTGGGAAAGCTATAGATCATCTTTCCAACTAGCTTCTCATTTGGAATATATTCTCCAAAGTCTTTGAGACCATTGATAATAACTGAAAATCGATCGGTCATGGATTTTATGTCTTTATCCGGTCTCATCTTGAAGTTTTTGCAGTTATGATTGAGAAGACTAATTTTAGTTTCTCTTACCTCATTCGTTCCTTTATGAGTAACTTCAAGTTTATCTGATATCTCCTTGGCATTAGAACAAGATGATACTCTCTCATATTCATCGGGCCCAAGTGCAGAAAATAAAATGTGCATTGTCTTTGCGTTAAGCTAGAACAATCTATTCTCTTCTTCTCTCATAGAGTGAACATTCATCATGATGCTCCATGCTCCCAAATAACGTGCTTGAATAAAGATTTTCTTCTTATTCTTCAAATAGGCATAGTTGGCTCCATTGAAGTATGGAGGCTTGTTGATAGGTTGAGAATCATAAATAATCTCAAAATTTAATGTAGAGGCCATGGATGAAAGCCATTCAATGAGTCTAGCTCTAATATCAATTGTTGAGTCAATCGAAATGATGAAATAGCCAAGAGGGGGTGAATTGGTAATTAAAAAATTGGTGGAAGTTTAAAAGGAAAAATTAAACAAATGAACACAAGAATTTAGAGTGGTTTGACTTTATCAACCAAAGTTTACATCCGCTACCTTAGCTATCCACACTAAGGATTTCCACAAATTCACTAATTTGTATCTAGTTTTGAGGATAAGGTATAACCTTACAACTCCCTCAAGAATTATACCCCAAATTCTTGAGACATTCTCTCAAAGAGAAAATTACAAATTACAAACTTATAAAAACCTCACAAAGAATGTGTTTGCACAATTCAAGAACAAATAAGAACATTTGATAAATGAATACAAATGAGTACAAGAAGTGTTTTTTGAAAGAAAAAAGAATATTGAAGAATGCTTACTTGATTTGGCTCAAATTTGTTGTTTATATCTTTCTCTTTTGTCTCTTGTCTTCACAAATGGCTTGGGATCTTCTTTATATACTCCCTCAATCAATTCCAACTATTTGAGTTGTTGTGGGAGTGAATAGAGCTGTTGAGGGGAAATTTCCCGCATTAAAGGATGCTCAGAAGCTTGTAGTATCGGTATTATATCTATCAGTATCGATATTCCCTGCATTAAATACAAAATATTTGACCATTGGGGAACATCAGTATCGATACTGTCACAAGGGTATCGGTACTTCTATATTCAGTATACTGGAATTTCACGGACTAAAAACCTAAAGGAGTAATATCGATACCATAACTAAGGTTATTGATACTACTACACTAAGTAGTATCGATGTCGTTTATGGTATTGGTACCATTTTAGCATTCTGTTTTGATATTATCGGTACTGCCTCAGTAGTATCGGTAATACTTCATTGTTTTGGGTTTCAGTATCGATACTTATTGAACAATATCGGTATTGTTCTAGTAGTATCGGTACTACTTTGTTTAAAATCATTTTCGAATCGATTAAAGTTCGAAACCCTTAGTAAAAATTATTTCAAAAATATTTCCAGTATAGGACTCAAATTTTCAGTTGAGTGAGGAATAAAAATTGATGTTTTAACTTTAAAGAATAATTATATATATTCAATGATTTAATCGGATATAATCTTAAAATTTGTAAAATTAATTAACAATTTTGTTTGGTATATCAAAATATCAAAGTGTTTTCAACAATGATGCACCTCAAATGACCCTGACCATCGAGATTTAAGCTTTCTATGGAAAAGTTTAAGTTTGGAATTATAAAACAACACTTGTTTTCCAACATGAAAATGTCTTGGCATCAGTTTTTTCGTGCCATTTCTTGGTTTTTTTCCTTGTATATCTGCGCATTTTAATATGCTTGTGTTCTAAACTCTTCCATTTCATTAAGTTCTAGTAGTCTCTACTCCCTAGCTAACTGAGCATCAAAATTCAATCGCTTAGTGGCCCAGTACGCCTTATGTTCGAGCTCAACATGGAGATGATAGGTTTTCCCATACACCAATTTGAATGGTGATATGCCCAAAGGAGTTTTGAATATTGTTCTATATGGCCAAATTGCCTCATCTAACTTTGGTGACCAATCCTTATGCCTTGGGATCACCACTTTTTCTAAAATCTACTTGATCTCACGGTTGGATATCTCAGCTTGACCATTTTTCTATGGATGATATGTTGTGGCAATCTTATGTCAAACTTCATATCTCCTTAGTTCCTTGGCAATCAACTTGTTATCAAAGTGGGTTCCCTCATCATTAATAATGGCTCGAGGTACTCCAAACCAAGTGAAGATATTCATGTGCAAAAACTTGACTATGGTTTTAGAGTCATTCCTTGATGTTGTTATTTCTTCCACCCACTTGATACATAATCCACAGCAAGCAAGATGTATATATCACCTCCAGAAGATGGGAATGGTCCCATGAAATAGATGCCCCAAACATCAAACATCTCTATTTCCAAAATACCTTACAGTGGCATTTCATGTCGCCTGGATATGTTTCCATTCGGTTGGCATCGATCGCAAGATTTGTAAAATGTCTGAGCATCTCTGAACAAATTTGGCCAATAAAAGTCTGATTGTAGGACATTGGCAACAGTTCTTGCTCCTCTAAAATGGCCTCCACTTGGGGCCATGTGACAATGGTATAAAATATTGTGTTGCTCCTCTTTAGGTACACATCGTCTAATGAGCTGGTCAGCACAATGCTTGAACAAATATGGCTCATCCCAAAAATAATACATTGCATCGTGCTTGAATTTCTTTTTACCCTGGTTGTTCAAATCAAAAGGCAGTATCCTACTAACAAGAAAATTAACAAGGTAAGCATACTTGTCAAACACATCAGCTTAAATGGTGATGTCTAAATGGGAGGAACTACAACAGGTGTTGAGATCAATCGTTGTTTCAGCTCAGTGAATACGTCGAGGCATAACTAGTTAAACACAAAGGGTTGGTTTTATTGAAGCAAAGTGCATAAGGACTTAGAGATTTTTTAGAAATCTTTGATGAATCTTCTATAAAAGCCAGCATGTCCAAGAAAACTCATTATGCTCTTCACAGAGGTTGGTAGTTGTAATTTTTCAATCACTTCAATTTTCACTTTATCCACCTCAATTCCCTTGTGAGATATCTTGTGCTTTAATACAATGCCTTCAGTCACCATTAAGTGACATTTCTCTCAATTTAAAACTAAACCAACCTCCTCGCATCTTTTGAGAACTTTTGACAAATTGTCAAGGCATCGCTCAAAATCGTCTCCAGAAATAGAGAAGTCATCCATGAATATCTCAAGGAAGTCCTCGACCATATCAGAAAAAACCAGCTTTCATGCAACACTGAAAAGTTGTCTAGGCATTACAAAGTCCAAAATGCATACTCCTAAAAGCAAAAGTTTTATAGGAACAAGTGAATGTAGTTTTCTCCTGGTCCTCTGGTACGATGGCAATTTGATTGTACCCAGAATACCCATCTAAAAAGTAGTCGAATGCTTTTCCAACCAATCTATCTAACATTTGGTCAATGAAGGGTAGAGGAAAATGGTCATTCTTTATAGCTTTATTGAGCTTACAATAGTCCATGCATATCCTCCAGCCAGTGACAGTGCGAGTGGGTAATAGCTCATTATCCTCATTTGTAACCACAATTGTGCCACCTTTCTTTGGTACACATTAGACAGGGCTCACCCATGAGCTATTTGATATAGGGTAAATCACTCCAGAATCAAGTCATTTCATAATTTCTTTCATTTCCACTTTATTCATAATAGGGTTGAGTCTTTATTGTGGTTTTATCAAATTATCGTGGCATTCCTCTAGCAAGATCTTGTGCATGAAAAATTTGGGACTAATTCGATTCAAATCAGCCATAGTCCAACCAAGTGCTTTCTTATTTTGCATCAAAACACTTAACAAACTTTGATCTTGGTTAGTAGTAAGGTTAGAGGAAATAATTATAGGTAAAGTGTTTTCACTACCCAAGTAAACATATTTAAGATGTCCAGGCAAGGGTTTAAGCCCTAGGGTAGGTGCATGCAATAACAATGGCATAGGAGGAATAAATTTATCAAAATTTAGGGGTTCAATATTCATACTTGATCTAGCTAGTAGTAAACTAGATTTTTCCACCCCAATTGGCAATTTATCATAGTCTTTTAAGCTTTCATCATCAATCGAATATTCCTTGTTTTCAAACGAAAAGAAATTGTTCTGGCAAAGATGTTTGGTTTCATCTTCAATTAATGATTTCAATTCATACATGCCTTGGCATTCTTCATTGTCATCAGCATACTTAAGAGTACGAAACACATTGGCATTCACACACTAATCAGCCACTCTCATGGTGAGTTCACCTTTTTCATAATCTATCAAAATAAAACTAGTGGCGAGGAAAGGTGTACCCATAATTATGGGCGCCTTGGATTAACTTCACAGTCAAGAATAAGGAAGTCGACTGTAAACACAAATTTATCCACCCTTACTATGACATCCTCAAATCTCCCTTCAAGTCTAACATGGGATCGATCGGTAAGTTGTAAAATCACCGAGGAGGGTCTCGCGTCTCCTATGTCAAGCTTCAAGAATATAGATTTCGGCATTAAGTTTACACTTAAACCAAGAACACATAGTGCCTTTCAAACAAAATTAATTCCTATAGAATAGGGAATAATGAAGTTGCTTGGATCATTCTGCTTTGGTGGCAACTTATTCAATGAAGAACAAAATTTTGTTGTCGTGGCAACTATCTCATACTTCTCCACTTTTCTTTTCTTGGTGCAAATTTCCATAAGAAAAAATTTGGCATATATCGACATCTGTTCAATAACTTCTAAGAGAGGTACATTGATATGAAGCTGATTAAGAATGTCCACAAACTTCTTGAAGTGAACTTCATCATTATACTTCTTCAATCTTTGTGGGAAGGGTGGTGAGGATCTAGCTTCCTTAACTGCAGGAGTAGGAATTGCTTTCGTCGTTGCATTAGAATTTTGTACCTCGACAGGCTTAATAGTAGAATCGTCCTCTTTGTCCTTCTCGATAATGATATCATCGTGTAATTCACCTTCAACTTCTTCAATAGTGGGGTAAAATTATCATGTTGTGTCCCCCCAACCTTGACTTGTTGGTTAATTTTCGTTCCACTCTTAAGAGTTAACACAATGCAATGTTTTGTTCCATGTGTTTTATTGGCTTCAGTGTCACTTGGAAAACGTCTTTGTTGATGCTCTTGCAATGTCTCAGCAATTTGACCAACTTGACCTTCTAAAAATCTTAAAGCCGAACTATGGCTTTGAAGTAAGGCACCTTAACTATGAAGTAAAAACTCCTTGATTCTTAATTGAAGTAGAATAGTCTTGCAACATTGTCTTCATGGTAGATATGAAATCTTGAATTGTAGCATCCAAAGAACTAATGCTAGCTGAAGATGAGGCTCATTTTTTTTTGGTATTATGCCATGGCGTAGCATTTTGGTAGCCTTAAGATTCAATGTGATTCTGCTGGATTGACTGGCATTATGGGCTCTTTGATTTCCCTATGAGAAATTTGGGTGTTGCCGCCATCCTGTATTATAAGTGTTAGAATAATGATTATTATTACCTCGATTTAAATTACCTACAAAGATGATAGACTCATGGTTGGTTAGGCATTCACTCTCGTGGTGATTGCCTTAGCATAACTAACATGTCGAGCTAGCTGCTTTCACTTCATTTACCTTAGTGGAGCGTTGTAAATTTTTTAGCATATTAGTAATAGGTGAGAGTTGAGCGGACACCGAGTCCTTGGTATCTAACTTGAATCTTCCAGGTGCTTTTCTCTCACTCCCAAGCCTTGAAGAAGGAAACTGATAGTTATTATTGGCAATTCTATCCAAAATAGCAAAAGCCTCAATAGGTGATTTATCCAGCAATATCCCATTTGTCGAAGCATCAAACATCATCCTCGTGGGTGCATTGACTCCATTATAAAACATAACTACTTGAGTCCAATCATGAAAACCGTTATTTGAACACTTTCGAAGCAAACTCTTGTAACGATCCCAACACTCATACATAGATTTATCGTCGCCCTGGCGAAAGGATGCTATATCATTCCTTAGCTGAGTCTTCATGTTCGGTGGGTTATATCGCAATAAGAAACTCTTGCAAAATTGACCCATGATTCCATCGAACCGGATGGAACACCACTCAACCAAGCCCTTGATCAGTCATGCAAAGAATATGGAAACAACATTAATTTCAACACATCCTCGTGCAATCCTTCTTGGCGGAAAGAATCAAAAACATCCAGAAAATTACAAATCTGTTGTCTTATATCTTCAGTTGGCATGCCCCCAAACTGTCCTATGTAATTCAACATATTAAACATGACTGGTTTAAACTCAAAATATGCAGCTTGAATTTCGGGTGCCACAATTCCAGGATTCATATCATCTTGCATTAGATTTAAATGATCACGAATAACACCAGGCCTATCAATAGGTCCAACATTTTGTATTGCCTCGGCATTCTAATTTCTGGCATCTTGACCAATACCCTGATTTCCAATTTGATACATATTTTCTTGAGCACGTTGAGCAGTCTCATTTGTCTAAAGAGTCTTTCAATTTCAGGTTATATTAGTTCCAATGGCTAGTCAAAATGTCTTCTACGCATACACCAAATAAGCCTGAAAAAGAAGAAAGAAAAATAAAATATAAAGAAAACTATACAAGAATAGAGAAGCAAAAATAAAATGCTCTGGCAAACTAATTAACTTCATGTTGCCAATCCCCGGTAACGGCGCCAAAAACTTATTGTGTGTTGTGAGTACTATAAAATTATAATCAAATAATGTGCAAGTATACATAATCTCTCAAGTAATAAAGTGATGAGTGAGTATCGTCTCCACAGGGGTTGGTGGAAATTACAAAGTTTAACCAAAGTAAAGCACTGCTCTATCTAAGTATAGTTAGTGATGATATATACCAATGGAGAATGTCATGACAATGAAAAGTATATGTTGTGGATATGGATTGATAGTATGATGTGGTAGCAGATGAAAATGTAATGGCAATAGCATATTATAATGTTGAAAATGATATAAATGTCAAGACAATGAAAAACGGTAAGAACAGAAAATAAATTATAGTTTGATAATCCTCACACAACAAGATGCCTAGGGGAATGAATGGTAATGATTGATTTAAGCATGCTAAAACTTATCTCTCAAACATATTTAATCTATCTCAGCTTCACCTTTTCAACGGAGTTTGCTAAAAATGCTACGCTATTGATAGAAACTACCCCTTTTAGTCATTGACATCCTATCTTAGTTTCTCTCAAGCACTAAGGGATTAGGATATAGTACTACTATGTCGGGTTTAAGCTTAAGAAAATACTATATCCCATTGCTTATGTGGATCTAACTTATATTTCTCTCGAATACTACAAGTATTAATGACTAAGTTTCTCTCGAGCACCTAGCCTTCATCTAAGTAATGGACACTCTCATGCCTCCTACAAACTTAGAAGATGAAGAATTCATAAGTAAAACAAGTAAATGTAAAAGATAAATTTAAATATACAATTAAAAAAATCAAACATCCATAAAACCAACCCCACCAAATAAGGTTAGTTCATGGTGGGGTTCGAATCATCCATGAAATAAAGCATGAAATTCATTCGTTCCAATAACAGCAAAGGGGAAGGGAGAAGAAGCCTTCGGTGCATGCAACTGGAGCTCTCCTCGACCACCACGACTCGCCTTAGCTTGCTAGCTCCTCTCGGATGCCTAGCTTGCCACTCCTTGGAGCTCGTTACTAGAGGAACACAACTAAGAGAATGGAAGGAAGGATACGGTGGAGAAGGTGAAGAAAATCTAGGTGAAGATGGTGAGTATGTAACCTCATTTCTCTTTCATGTAAGATGCATTAAATAATAAAAAGTATTCAAGGGTATTAATGGTGTCACGCCCCAAGAACTTCGACGCCTCAAACTATCGGAATATCAGAGTCAAGGTTTGACGGGTTGTGCGCCTTAGACGCTTTAGACGCTCCTCGGTCTTCTCGGCGACTAAGTAAGCCTTACCCAAGCCTAGTGAGTGTGCGAACTCACAAAGGTTGGAACCAAGCCCTCAAGGCTTCAGATTGCGGAAGCTTTAAACACCAACATGGCTACTCCGAGCCACAAGGTCGGACTATCATGTGGAAGTGCTAACACGAAGGTGGCTACTCCTAGCCACCAAGATAGGCAACAAGAACAAAGAACAAAAGAACTCAGAAAGAATAGAGAAAATGCCTCAGAGCTTATATTACTCTCTCACAAAGAGAAGAATGGAATGGGTGATTACAAATGAGGAGGAGAACTCTCTATTTATAGTTGAGCTCCCTCTCAATCGATGGCTAAGATCGTTTTACATCAACAGCTAAGATTTGCCCAATTAATGACAAATCCCCTAAATCAATGAATTACAACCAAATCCTTCCGAATTACATCCATTAGTAGGATTTTTTCCTTGGATAGGTGTTCACACCGGATATGGTAAGATTTTCCCATAATATCTTCCTAATTTTGTTACCTCTTGCCATATTTACCGAGCTTCTGTGATCATCTTCATATATGATGCCACTTTCCTTTTCTGCACGGCCAATGTGAACGGGCTCCACAGCATTCTCCAAGTGATGGGCCAAGTTTGGTGGCTTTGGCAAGCCCGATAACTATCTTGAGATTCCCTTTCAGACACTTGCACCAATGTCTTAGCAAGCCCGATACTCTATCTTGACTCATTGTCGGACACTTGCACCAATGTCTTGGCAAGCCCGATCCTCTGTCTTGAACCTCTTTGTCGGACACTTGCACAATGTCTCGACCCAAGTTCCTAGCCCGTGAAACTGGGCTTTAACACTCCAAATATCCATCATACCACTAGAGTCACTCCTTGGGCGTGAGTTTTATCCTCCCATTTGGCAGTGGTACCCAGCAGGCATTTATAACCATCATACACGTGTCTTAATACTATCATTTTATAAGAAATATTTGTTTGTCTTTTTCTACGCCAGAAATGCCAAGGCATTTCTATCTACTTCAACAATGTGTAATGTCACAACATTCCTTCGTAGTTCAACCTTTTTCTTGTTATTTCCTGCACAACATAAACAGCCACACATTTCCCTCATACAACACCTTTATAAGATAAAATAGCACAACCACCACTAATGCTACTATATGAAACTATATGCATCAAAAATGACCTAAATGGGCTTTTAAACAAAAAATAACTTAATTGAAAAAGACCTTAAAAGTAGCCTTTTTAGGGAGTTATCAAGGTCATCGAGAATAGGATTTAACTTATCTCGTATAGTTATTGGTCTTGCAGTATTCTGGGGAATAATATTTACTGCAACATTGAGATCTACCTGGTCTTCCATATTATTATAAGCTTGATACTACATTCGATTCATATAGTCTCTGGCATACAGAGTACATCGCCTTTCTCTGAATAACTGTTTGATCTCAGGGTCGAATGGTATTAATGGTTCGTCAGCAGATCTCCTGGTCATGCAATGAAAGAAACCTACAAAATAAAATAAGAAAACAAACGAGTTAAACTAAATAAAGAAAATGTGACAAAAAAATAAAAATTTACTATGGCAATAATTATCAAAATTCCTTCAGTTGCTAATCCCCGACAATGGCACCAAAAAATTGATCGTTTGTAAATGTATATGATAATGCAAGCAGATCTTGCAAGTTTACACAATTGATGCAAGTAATATAATAGTAAGTTGAGTATCGTCTCCACATGTATTAGTGGGAATTTTTGATGTTTTGCTACAGCTATAACTAGGTGTCACAAGTTAGTCCTACAGTTCTTGTCAAGGTGGAAAGTAAAGGGGAACAAATGGTTTAAACAGATGGGAAATTTTTGCTAAGGCAAGAATTAATGTAAAGTATGGTATGCAAAAAAATTTGGTCGAGGAAAGAGAATTATGCAAAAGTAAACAAATAAAAGTGTCGAAGCACTTATATTCAAGAAAACCTCACACAATCAGACTTCTTATGGAGCACTTAGATTTGTTTTGCTATGGCGAGAAGTTATTTAACGCTAAGAATGATTTAGGGCACTATGCTTAGGCTGCCCGACATGATTACTAGAGTATTCTAGGACGGTTGCTACGATAATACTACTCGGCGTAAGCAACAACCCTTGGTTTGTAAAACTATTGTTGTGGCAATACCTCTCAGCGTAAACTATATTCTTTGCCTATCTTACTCAAGTATTTACCTCTTTTAGTCGAATAAAACCCTTTTCGTATCTCTAAGGTGGATTAGAACCTCGTCCTCCCAGATTAGTTCCATTATTCACGTAGATATACCCTATCTCTCTTGATATTAGGCATATATTCCTAGAAAATTTGCAATCTCTCGAAAGCTCTTACAAAGTCTAGGAATGTTTTGCCAAGGCACCAGGAATTCTCTCAAAAGCTCTTACAGTGTCAAGATAAAATATTTAAACAGTGAATAAAAAACAATTAGCATGAAACAAAATGCATCATTCATTAACAAGCAAATAATGTTCATCAAAACAATAACCAACACCAAGTAAAATAGTTCATGGTGCGATGAATATCATCCATAAATGATTCTTTTATGTACAACTCTTAACAGGATATGAAGATGAAGAACAAAGGAAGAAACACTCCCAAAATAAGAGCTTTGTTGTAATATTTTGACCATCACCACGCCTGCTCCAACGGTCGGCCTCTCTCCAGGGCTTGGCTGCTACTCCGATGAAGCCCGGCTATGGAGGGCATCAATGACGATTGAGTGGGAACGGTGGAAAGTAGGGTGCTACAATCACTTACTCCAATCCTAGGAAATGCATTCTCCTTGATTTCCCTGCATTTTGAAAAGCTATAACGGTGTATTTATAATGGGAATTTATAGGGTTTAGTGCCCTTCGAAATTTCGTAAATACCCTTGTTGATATACCCGTTTTATAAATGACATAGCAGCTGGCAGTGGTCAATTTCCTTGATGAAGGTATGATTGTAAGTGAGGATGAAGTTGGCAAGTGATATCAGCAGTTCTATTGAGCCACGTCAGACTTGCAAGATAAATTTTACCTTGGCAATATATTTTTTTCCTCACTGTTATCTTCTTGTGTTCCTCTAGCCCTGGAGAATTGCTCTGTCTCGGCAAATAAATTCATCCTTCGTCATTTCCTATATCAACACAACCAACCAACAACCTTCCTCTAAAGAAGCATCAGTTGAACCAAATAAAGTTTGCCTCGACAAAACCTATCCACCACATATAAATGTATACTACATACAACTAAACGCAACTAAAGTTCTATGACAAATGGCTTTTAGGAAAATAATAACCTAAGTAAAAAGACCCATAAAACGGTCTTTTATAGAGTTATTAAGAAGTATTTGCACCAGTCTTTCAGATGTTCTGGCACCTCAGGCTTGGCTCTCTCAATCTTCTTGAGATCCAACGTACTGTATTCATATGGATTAGTTTAGGGATTTGAAAACTACTTGAGCTTTAGCGGCAGAGGAACCTACGAGATGCACATTAAGCTTCTTAGGAGAGATAACCAACTTTGGAGTAGATTCCACTGCTTCATATTCAAAACCCTCAATTAATGCAGTATTTGGCTCTTTCCCTGCTTCAACATGTAGCCCAGACAATTTTACCACGATATCATTCACCATGTTAGTCTGATTTAGCATGATACAATCTATGGTTGATCTTTGTGACTATTCCATTTTCACTTCCCATTCTTATTGCATCTTCATCAAGCTCTCCTGCATTTCCTTTTTTAGTTGTTCGATCTTAGAATCCATGGTTTTGCTTCGGGTGTTGTAAGGGTTTGGATTTTTGCCTACCAATATCTTCTACCACACAATCCTCTATGAATTAATTTTATTGTTTATTTAGATATGAATGCATATTATTGGTGATAAATTAACAATAAAACAATGAAATAAATGCTTGTTGATCGCTTGTAAATGTATATGTTAAGGCAAGCAAATCTGTGCAAGTGTACATAATCGATGCAAGTAATATAAAAGTAAGTTGAGTATCGTCTCCACAAGGATTAGTGGGAATTTTTTTTTTTTTGCTACAGCTAAAACTAGGTGTCACAAGCTAGTCCTACAGTTCTTGTCAATGAGGAAGTAAAGTGGAACAAATGGTTTAAACAAATGGAAAAGTATTATCGGGACAAGAATTAATGTAAAGTATGGTGTGCAGAAAAGTTTGGTCAAGGTAAGAGAATTATAAAAGTAAACAAATAAAAGTTATCGAAGCAAATAAAAATGTTAAGTTCGATATATTCAGAAAGAACTCACACAATCAGACTTCTTACTGAGCACTTATGTTGGTTTTGCGATGGTGAGAAGTTATTTAATGCTAAGGATGATTTAGTACGCTATGCTTAGGCTACCCAATAGGATAACTAGAGTATTCTAGGACGGTTCCTATGACAATACTACTCGGCGTGAGCTACAACCCTTGGTTTGTCAAACTGTTGTTGTAGCAATACCTCTCAGCGTAAACTGTATTCTTTGACTATCTTACTCAAGTATTTACCCCTTTTAGTCGAATGAAACCTTTTTCTTATCTCTAAGGCGGATTAGAAGCTCACCATCCCGGATTAGTTTCGTTGTTCATGTAGATTTACCCTAACTTCTAGATATTAGGCATCTATTCCTAGAAAAATAGCAATCTCTTGAAAGCTCATACAAATTCTAGGAATGCTTTGCCAAGGCACTAGGAAATATCTCAAAAGATCTTAAAGTGTCAATGAAAAATATTTAAACAGTGAACAAAACAACACTTAGCATAAAACAAATTGCATCATTCATTAACAAGCAAATAACGTTCATCAAAAAATAACCAACACCAAGTAAAATAGTTCATGGTGCGGTGAATATCATCCACAAACCATTCTTTTAATTACAGCCCTTAACAAGATATGAAGACGAAAAACAAAGAAACACTCCTAAAATAAGAGATTGTCATGACATTCTGACCACCACCATGTCTGCTCCAGCTGTCGGCCTCTTGATCGCTTGTGAATGTATATGCTAAGGCAAAATAATCTATGCAAGTGTACACAAATGATGAAAGTAATATAGTAGTAAGTAGATTATTGTCTCCTCAGGGATTGGTGGGAATTATTGATGTTTTGCTATAGCTAGAACTAGGTATCACAAACTAGTTATGAAAATCTTGTCGAAACAAAAACAAGTAATACTAACAAAATTAAACGAATAGGAAAGTATTGTCTAGCTAAGAAATATTGTGAAGTATGGTGTGCATAACAGTTTAGTCGAGGCAAGGAAAAATTGTAAAAGTAGACGAATCAAAATTATTAAAGCAATTAAAAGTGTTGGGTTCATTATATTCAGAGAAAAATCACACAGACAGACTTCTTTATTGAGCATTTAGGTTGGTTTTGCTAAGATGAAAAATTATCCTACATCGAGAATGAATTAGTGTGCTATACATAAATTGCTTGACAGGATTACTGGAGTATTCAAGAATGGTTCCTACAACAATACTACTTGGTGTGAACTACAACCCTTGGTTTGTCAAACTATTGTTGCGGCGATACCCCTCAGTGTAAACTATATTCGTTGCCTATTATTCTCAAGTAATTACCCCTTTTAGTCAAATAAAACCCTCTCCTTATCTCTAAGGAGGATTAGAACCTCACCATCCCAGATCAGTCCCATTGTTCAAGTAGATATTCCCTAACTCTCTCAATATTAAGCATCTATTCATAGAAGAATGGCAATCTCTCAAAAGCTCTTACAATGTATAGGAATGTTTTGTCTAAGCACCAGACAATCTCTCAAAAGCTCTTACAATGTCAAGGAAAAATATTAAAACGATGAACAAAACAATATTAAGCATAAACAAACTTCTTCATTCAAAAACATCAAACAACGTTTCATCAAAACCATAACCAACACCAAGTAAAGAAATTCATGGTGTGGCAAATATCATCCAAGAGTTCAAATTTAAGTACAAGCCCTTTTAAGTGAATCAAAAATTAAGCACTTAGGAAGAAACACTCCCAAATAGAGCTCTGTCGTGGCATTCTGACCACCACCATGATTGCTCCAGCGACCAGCCTCTCTCGAGGATCTAGTTGCTGCTCTGATAAAGTCCAGCTATGGAGGGCACAAATGACGGTCGAATGGGGGAACAGTGGAAAATAAGGTGTTGCAGCTGCTTACTGTACGCCTAAGGTAAATCCTCTCCTTGCTTCTTTTTTTGGGCGGCTATAATGAGGTATTTATAATGGGAATTTCTAGGGTTTTATGTCCTTGGAAATTCCCTAAATACCCTAGTTGACTTACCCATGTAATGGATGGAAAGATGACTGGAGGTGGTCAGTTTTCTTGAAGGGCGTGATTGCACGTAAGGATGAAGCTGGGCAAATGATATCAGCAGTTGTTGAGTCATGCCAGATCTACAAGATAAATCTTACCTCAACAAGATAAATATGTTCCTCACTGTCGTCTTCTTATGTTCCTTTAGCCCTGGGAAATAGTTTTTGACTCAGTAAATAAATATATTTCCTGCATCAACACAGCCAACAAATAACCTTCCTCCTCAGAAGTATCAGTTAAGTCAAATAAATCTTGCCTAGGCAAAACTTATCCACCACATGCAAATATGACCTAAATGCAACTAAAATGTTATGAAAATGGCTTTTAGACACACATTAACTTAAGTAAAAAGACAGAAATCATAGTCTTTTTACGGAGTTATCACCTCTCTCAAGGGCTTGGTTGCTGCTTCGATGAAGCTCGACTATGGAGGGAACCAATGACGGTTGAGTGGTAACGGTGGAAAGTAGGGTGCTACAGCCGCTTACTCCAAGCCTAGGATATGTTTTCTCCTTGATTGCATCACCTTTTGTAAAACTATGATGAGGTATTTATAATGAGAGTTTCTAGGGTTTATTACCCTTGGAAATTTCCTAAATACCCTAGTTAACATACACATTTTATAAATTAAATAGAAGCTGGAAGTGGTCAATTTCCTTGATGAGGGCATGATTACACGTGAGGATGAAGCTGGGTAAGTGACGTCAGCAATTTTGTTCAGCCACGTCAGACTTACAAGATAAATCTTGCCTTGGCAAGAAAATTAGTTCCTCACTATTGTCTTCTTGTGTTCCTCTGGCCCTGGAGAATTGCTCTGTCTCAGCAAATAAATTCCTCCTTCGTCATTTTCTACATCAACACAACCAACTAACAACCTTCCTCTAAAGCAGCATCAGTTGAACAAAATAAAGTTTGCCTTAGCAAAACTTATTCACCACATGCAAATGTATACTACATGCAACTAAATACAACTAAAGTGATATGACAAATGGCTTTTAGGCAAACAATAACATAAGTAAAAAGACCCATAACACGGTCTTTTACGGAGTTATCACTTATCCAAAAATAATAAATGATGTAAATGCAAATAAAAAGGGATTGATCCCAATAGTGAACATAATAGAACAACTTTAATTGGATGAAAAGTTTCGCTCATTACAAAGTAGTTTGATTACAAATAGGGTTTAGCCCTTAAACTCAACTCTAAAATTTCATTCATGATTGAAGTGATCTCCCTTGTATAATCGGATATTAGACTAGTGTAAAGTTGAATGATTTCAACCCTGTTGGACAATTACCTTGTATATTTATGTTATGGCTTCACCCATCATGTGTTTTCATTCTTTTACCAGAGCGTGGTAGTATTCATATGTGTCTTTCCATCTAACGTTAATACGGTTGATTTCTTTTTCCAAGTTAGTGATTCGATTCTGACATTACTGAAGCTCGCCCTTTAACTCTCTGATTTGATCATGCAGAGCCTTGTTTTCCTTAAGAGAAATTGTTAAGTCCATCAATGTAGGTTGGACTTGTACTTGAAGTAGATATTGTTCAAGATGTGAGATATGGTTCTTAAGCTCATCATTCCTGGTTTGAGATTGGTTCAGTTCCTCTTCAAACCTTATCTATAATTCTCCCATTTCTCCAGTAAGCTCATCCACTTGTTGACTTTTTATTAAAAACCTTTGCATCCATGACCCAATCACTGCCTGCTTCCTGTCAAAGACACAGTCCCAACTTTGTCTTTGAGAGAACAATTCATCCTTCATCTCTTTATTCTTTGAGCTCTTGGATTCTTCACTCCCTAGCTTTGAAGACTTCAAGTATTCTATTCATTTTGGTTTCTAAACCTTGGACTCAGTTTTTCTCATCCTTTAGTTCTTTCAGACTATCCTCTTTTTCTTTCTTAAACTTTTGAGCTTCACGGTTTTCATTCTTGAACTGCTTTATCAACTCTCTTTTTTCGGCTTCCAACCCTTCTATTTTTGTCTTCTTAGCTTCTAAATTCTTGAGTTGACATTTGACATTTGTTCTCAACCTCAAGACTTTTAACTTAACGCTTTGTATCTGCTAACTATCTAGCCTACTGTTGCAGTGCCTTACTTGTTCCAGTTCCCCTTCTGGCTCGTTGCAACTTTTCATAATCTTTTTTCAGATCTTGTAAATCAGCTTCCACTACCTCTTTTCTTTTTCTCATTATTTCGAATTGTTTAGCATGAAAGCCAACATCAATGGTTAACATTAAATTCTCTGTTCCCATCTCTTCCATTCTCTTGACATCCTTGGCTTTTCCACCTCAAATTTTTTCTCTAAATTTCCAAGTTTGAAGGAACATTCTTGAATTGCTCTTCCATCGACATCGATCCTTCTCCAGAAGCTAAGGTAATCTTATCATTTACCCTTTTAACTCTTTATGCTTCATTGTCAGGTGTTAACATGGAATTAGCTCCAACCACCTTCATTTTAAAAGTCAACCTCCATGAATAAGCTAAATCATTGACCTTCATATTATAGTTGACTTCTTTGTAATCAAATTCAACACTAGCAAGTCCATAGGTCTCTGTACAAACTGTTGAGCACCATACTATCTCAAAACTAACAAAGAAGCATATATATCAACTCCCACAGTCCTAGAAGTGTGATCCAATCAAAGTCTCAACGTTTATACATGATTTGAGTATGCATCCGCCATAGGCCTCACCATGCTATATTTTGATCTTGAAGGTTTTTGAAGAAATTGATCCATTGGTCTTTATGTGTCGTCTCAGGCGCTCCTTTGTAAGGTACTCTGCAACAGGTAAGTAATCCTTCAAAAAACGATTGTAGTTAACATTTTCTTCTTTCCAGAAATGACTCTTGATCCATATGGTGAGCAGTTGAGCACACCCCATAAAGCATCCTTCTTCTAGCCTTCTACAAATATTTAGAGATATCAACATCCCAGCCAAGATTACAGCTACTAGATTCAATTATATCTTCAACTTTTCAAATAAGTCAACCACGACTAGCTCAATGAGACCTAGGCACTTAGGAAACATTACCAAGCCATAAATCCATAGGGAAAGCACATATGGTCTTACATTTTCATCAATGTATGCCTCAACTATCTTTTTCAGGTGGAACCATGGAACACATTCACTTTCCCCTTTCATTGTAGGCGGTCAGTCACCCACTTGTCACTTATTCCTGAGATTTTTTCAAGTTTTGCTTTAAATGATGACCATTTTATTAACCTATAATAGATATTGTCCACTTTAACATTCGATAAGTTCAATAAAAAGTGGTATTCTCCCAACGTCAGAGTCATGTCCTCGCGATTGAATGTAAAGCAACTATAGGCTAGATTCCATAATTGTATCATGCTTCGAATCAGGATCGGGTCTACAGTGACATAAATCAGATGAGAAATATCTACATAGATCTGTTAAAATGCTTGTTTCTCACTAAAACTTCAACTTTCCCAAATCTTTTTCATACCCTGAAGCTCGTTTTGTTTGATAGTGGTTGGTGTGAAATTAGACAACTCTGACACATAATGCTCTGGCAAACTATCTCCTTGCTCCTTTTGCTTTGCTTCAGACTAGTCTCGTACATTTATTGGATTCTCTTATTTGTTCAGGAAACTTTTCTCCATCGTGAAAGTCTTTCAATCTAAAGAACACTTACTGATCAATTACCTCTTTCTAATGTTATGCATGCAGCATGAAGAAAAAGGAAAACAATAAAACAAAACAAGAAAACCAAATAGTCAAAATAAATACATGAAATTAACAAAAGATATAAAAGGTAAACAAATTAGTCCTACCCTATGCAATCTACCCAAACAGATTTATCAAAAATGGGTTCTACTTAGACATATTTTCTACCCTCATGTGTTTATTTGGAAATTAAAACCTAATCGCATATTGTTTCTAGTTCTCATGTTTTTATTCAAAAAGAAGAAACATATTCTACAAATTTAAAAATAAAAAAAATGTTAGAGTAAGTTCCTCCTTTGTGTACACCTATTTCGGTACATATTGACGGACAGAGGTTTGGCATAACTCTACCTAGGGTGACCATTCTATGGTTCACTACATGCATGAGTTTGAGGGGATACACTTCCCTATACCCATACGAGGAATAAATCCTTATGAAGGTATAAGGCATGTGTACCCTAGAGGTTATTTGCTAAAACTCATACGAAGAATAAATTCTTACGAGAGTAAAACGTTCACCACTATTTATTGGGGATGGAGCTCAGGTATTAAACTTATGTCATACAAATACACGTGAAATGTGTGAGGAGGAACATACAAACTTTCAACCAAATAAAATGACAAAATGAAAGAAAAACTCTCAAAAGAAACTTTTGTTGAAAACATTTTGATGTTTCAATATAACAATTTTGCAAAGTATTTCGAGCCATAATCGAGCCAAAAATATTTCTTAATAAATTTCATAACAAAGAAGGCAGATTACCCAGAGGGAACCGATTCCCCCCAAAGGGGAACCGATACCCCCTGAATGGTTTTGGCTCCGAGAAATAACAGATTACTCTGAGGGTACCAATTCTGCCCCAGGGGGTACCGATTCCTCTCATCTCATAACGGTCGAAATATTTAAATTTTACACTGTAGGAAATCGATTCCCTATGAAGGGGTATCAATTCCCCCACGCTCCAAGCTATTTTATTAATTGTTTTCATACTTAAACGGCTCTATTAACTCCACTAATCATCCCAAACGTTCAGAATCAATTAAAGGAGTATTTAAAAAAGCTTTGGAGCCATTGATCAACAACAATTATCAAGAATCAAGAGAGAATCAAAGAGAAAGCATCAAACTCATTGTTTGAGCACTTCAAGCCTATTTTTTCATTCAATATTCATTTTTCTTTCAAGAACACTACTTGTACTCAATTATATTCATTCTTGAGTGTTGTTTCTTTGTTCTAGAATTATGCAAACAATCTACCTTGTGAGGTTTTCATTGTAAGTTTTTAAATTTGTGTATCTCTTTGGGAGAGAGTGTGCTCAAGAATTTGGGGTACAGTTCTTGAGGGAGTTTTAAAGTTACTCTTTGTCCTCAAAAGAAAGAACAAATTAGTGAATTTTTTGGAAAATCCTTAGTGTTGATAGCTAAGGTAGTGGACATAGACTTTAGTTGAGAATTTCGAACCACTCTAAATCGTTGTGCAAATATTTTTAATTTTCTACAAAAGTTTCCACCGAAATTTTAATTACCAATTCACCCCTTCTTGGTTATATTCATCGATCGATTAACTCAACAATTGGTATCAGAGCTTGACTCATTTGAAGGTTTAATCGCCTCTTGAGTAGATCCGGGAAGAGTTACATCGATAATCAAGTCATCAATGGCCTCCACTTCAAACTCAGACTTCATTCTTGATTCATTGCCCGTCAACAAGCCTCCTTTCTTCAATGGAGCTAATTATTCTTATTGGAAGAATAGGCTGATGTATTTCATTCAAACAAGTAACATGGGAGCATGGAATGTCATAGAAGATAGATACATCAAACCTTCTACTCACCCAAGATTGTGGAGTGAATGAGAGACAAGAATGTTCCAACTCAACTCCAAAGCCATCCATATTATATTTTTTGTGCTCTTGGACTAGATGAATATGGAAGAGTTTCATCTTGTACAACCGCCAAAGAAATATGAGATAAACTACAAGTCACTCATGAAGGCACCGACGAGGTAAAAGAATCTAAAATTAGTCTTCTAACTCATAGCTATGAAAATTTCAGGATGAAACCGAATGAAGATATCAAAGCTATGACGAATAGATTTTCCACGATTATCAATGGTCTCAAATCATATGGAGAGATCATTCCAAATGAAAAGCTTGTGAGGAAGTTGGTTTACTCACTTCCAAAATCGTGGCAATCAAAGAATACGGTAATTATTGAGGCTAAGAACTTAAAGTCCTTAACCCTTGAAGAACTAATTGGTTCACTCCTTACTCATGAAATGATGCTTCAAGATGAGGTAGACCTCGATAAGATTGATGACACACCAAAGGAGAAGGAGAAGAAGAAGAACGTTGGAGTTGCTCTCAAATCCACGAAAGATGATAGTGATTCGGATGAACATGACGATGATGAGGAAATGGCATTATTTGTCAAACGGTTCAGAAAATTAATGAGGCCCAACCGAGGAAGAAAATTCAAATGAAATGAATGCTTCAAAACTGAACCAAAGGAGAAGGACCCGATCATTTGCTACGAATACAAAAAGCTGGGGCATGTCAAATACGATTGTCCTCAATTAAAGAAAAATGGTCAATCAAAGAAGAAGCACAAGGCTCATGTAGCTACATGGAGCGATGAAGAAGGCTCTGATGAAGAGGAACAAGAAGTAGCCAACTTGTGTTTGATGGCCATCGGGGAAAACTCTAAGGTAACCTCGAACTCATTCGATTTGGATGAATTATCTTATGATGAGTTCTTAGAGGATTATAATGGGTTGGATTCAGATTATAAGACTTTATTTTCAAAATACAAAAATAATATTTCAAAATTAAAAAGTGAAAATAGTCTTATGTCCAAAACCAACGATGATCTTGAAAGTAAGATCAAAGAAATGCAAATCAAATTAAATGAATTTGAAAAGAAAAATATTGATTTGCATAATTTACTTTCAAGAGCCAATGATGATCATCAAAAGAAAATTGATGATCTTAAAGCTTATTTTGATAAAGTTTTATCAAAACGTTTTGAAAAAGGAGAAAATTCAAAATCCAACTTTGTTAGAAAAAGTTTTAGAAACTACAATCATAAAGGTCCTCAACGAACCTTAAATGGAAAATTGTTAAGAGTATGTGGGTTCCTAAAGAACTCATTACTACTAAAGATAAGGATATCTACATAAATGGATACCCAAGGGGACTAAGATTTTGAGTACTAATGAATATGGACCCAAAAGAATTTGGGTACCAAAAATTAGAAATTAATCTATGTTTGTAGGAAAAGGAGCATTGCTACAAGACACGGGAAGCAAAATCAAACTCATGGTACCTTGATAGTGGATGCTCAAGACACATGACTGGAGACAAGAGCTAGTTCAAAGAACTTAACGCCAAAAATGGAGAAGAGGTGACTTTTGGTGATAATTCAAAAGGTCACATTGAAGGTATAGGTATTATAGGTAATACCTCTTCCATACAAATTAAAAATGTTTCATATGTGAATGGATTAAAGCATAATCTTTTGAGTATTATTCAATTATGCGATAAGGGATTCAATGTCATGTTTGAAATTAATGGTTGTAAAGTTATTGACATTGCATCTAATCGGATTATGCTTGTTGGTCATAGAATAGGAAACATATATATGGTGCATTTAGATTCTAAGATATGACTAATTTATGCCTAGTTGCTAAGGATGAGCATGATAGTTGGTTATGGCATAGGAGACTAGGACATACTAGTATGAGTGTTTTGCAACGGTTAATTCAAGGAGATTTAGTTCGAGGGTTGCCTAAACTAAAATTTGATAATGATAAAATTTGTGATGCTTGTGCTAAAGGAAAACAAAAACGAATTTCTTTTAAATCCATTAATGATGTATCCACTAGTAGAGTATTACAATTGATCCATTTATATCTTTTTGGGTCATCTAGGACTACTAGCTTGGGTGAAAAATAATATGCATTTGTGTTGGTAGATGACTATTCTAGATATACTTGGGTTCTATTCTTAAGTACTAAGAGAAAGCATTATAAAAATTCATCTCGTTTTCAAAAGTAATCCAAAACGAAAAAGGTTACTCTATAACTAGTGTTAGGAGTGATCATGGAACTGAATTTGAAAATCTTGGATTTACTGAATTTTGTAATTATAATGGTATTAGCCATAATTTTTCAGCACCTATAACCCCTCAACAAAACGAAGTTATTGAGAGGAAAAATCGAACTTCAGAAGAAATGGCTAGAACCACGCTTTGTGAAAACAATTTGCCAAAATATTTTTGGGCAGAAGCCACAAATACCGCTTGTTATGTTATTAATCGAGTAATGATTAGGCATATTTTAAAGAAAACTCTATATGAACTTTTTTAAAACAAAAAGCCTAACATTAGCTATTTTCATCCTTTTGGATGTAAATGTTTTATTTTAAACAACGGTAAAGCCAATCTTGGCAAATTTGATGTTAAAAGTGATGAAGGAATTTTTCTGGGTTATCCTTAAATTCTAAAGCTTATCGAGTGTTTAATAAAAGAACTTTAGTTGTAGAAGAGTCTATACATGTTGTTTTCGATGATAATCCCCTTCCGAGGAAGGATTCTTATGTGAATGATGATGTAGGTATTATAAACATAAATGATGTTGGACATGACATTGGAGAATAATCATCAATGGAAGAAACGAAAGATGAGGAAACTCAATATCCTCTCGAGAATCCAACCATTGAAGAAAGGGAAGTCTCATATCCAAGGGAATACAACTATGTCAAGGATGGTGAAATAATAGGTGATCCATCAAAAGGGGTAACAACTCAATCTTCTCTTAGAAATATATGTAATTATGTTGCATTTATTTCATGCATAGAGCCTAAGAATATTAAAGAAGCATTAAATGATGAACATTGGATTGGCTATGCAAGAAGAGTTAAATCAATTTGAGAGAAGTAGAGTATGGACATTAGTTGAAAGGCCTAGTAATAAATCTACTGTAGGTACTAGATGGATATTTAGGAATAAGCTTTATGAAAGTGGTAATATAGTGACAAACAAGGCTAGACTTGTTGCTCAAGGGTATACTCAAGAAAAGGGAATAGATTATGATGAAACATACGCTCTCGTAGCTAGAATGGAAGCAATTAGAATGTTATTAGCGTTTGCATGTTTCAATGATTTTAAATTATATCAAATGGATTTAAAAGTTTATTTTTAAATGGTTTTATAAAAAAGAAGTGTATGTGGAACAACCTCCTGGTTTTGAAGATTCAAAATTTCCAAATCATGTTCTTAAATTGACAAAAGCGCTTTATGGTTTAAAACAAGCTCCTAGAGCTTGGTATGAAAGATTGTTAAACTTTTTAATTGAAAAAGGGTTTTCAAAAGGGAAGGTTGACACTACATTGTTTTTAAAGCATAAAGGTAAGATTTATTAGTAGTTCAAATTTATGTTGATATAATATTTGGTTCTACTAATGATGTTCTTTGCCAATAATTTTCTAAGCTAATGCAAAGTGAATTCGAGATGAGCATGATGGGGGAGGTCTCATTTTTCTGGGACTCCAAATCAAGCAAAGAAAAGATGGCATCTTCATAAATCAAGCTAAGTACGTCAAGGATATGCTCAAGAAGTTTGGACTGGAAAATGGTAAACCTCATGTCACTCCAATGAGCTCATCAACAAAGCTTGACAAAGATGAAGGAGGTAAATGTGTGGATGTTAAATTATATAGGTCAATGATTGGCTCTTTGCTTTATCTAACCGCAAGTAGACCGGACATTATGTTTAGTGTTTGTTTATGTGCTAGATTTCAATCATGCCCTAAGGAATCACATTTACTAGCTGTTAAGAGAATCTTTAGATACCTTAAGGACACTCCTAGTTTAGGACTTTGGTATCCTAGAGACTCTAGCTTTAGATTGCATGCCTTCTTTGATGTGGATTATGGAGGATGCAAAATAGATAGGAAAAGCATCTCTGGTACTTGCCAATTCCTTAGAAATATGTTGATTTCTTGGTTTTCAAAGAAACAAAATTGTGTTGCATTGTCTACCACAGAAGCGGAATACATTTCAGCCAGTAGTTATTGTGCACAAGTTTTATGGATGAAACAACAACTTTTTGATTATGGAATTGAAGTAGGTACCATTCCTATCAAGCATGACAATACTAGTGATATTTGTCTCACTAAAAATCTCATCTAACACTCTAGAACTAAGCACATTGAAATTAGGCATCACTTCACCATGTCACTAAGGAAGATGTAGTTCTAGAATTTATTGATACTTTGCACCAATTAGCATATAGTTTTACAAAACCTTTAGGAAAAAAAAGATTTTGGACACTTAGGAGAGAGAATTAGGTTTAACTGACCTATCTTCACTTAGTGTTTAAATTAATTTTAGCACTTTTAAGGATAAATGAAAAATGCTTATAATAATAACTATTTTGATTACATTCTTTGCTATTAGTTAGGGGGAGTTTATAATTCTTAGTGAAAATTAATTATATGTTCAAATAATGCTTAAAGATATATTTGATTGATTGAATGTGATTAATTTTCAATATATGAGTTGCCAACTCCACTAGAGCTAATTTAATTTAGCATTTTGAGTGTTTATACACATATTTTTGAACTTTAGTGTAGAAGGAATCGATACCCCCTTGAAAGGGAACTGATTCCCCCTTTGAATGGGAACCGTTTCCCCTTTTAGGGAATCGATACCCCCCACGGGGTCTGGTTTATTATACCCAAATAAACCATTTTCTCTCAAAACCCTTCCTCCTCTTCTCTCACGCCGTTCACTCTCCATCATCCCTAAATCTTCTCTTCGCCTAAAAACAATGATTTCTAGTCGAATTTCAATCATTTTTCATCTTCTAAACCTGTTGGAATCATCAAACAAGTGCAAAAATCATCACATTCTCACAAAATCCAAATTTCTCAAGGTAATATCTCTAAAACCCATGTTTTATTAGTTTTTGAACTTATGACTACTTTTGATTAGTTATAGGATGAACATTATATCGGACATTGATTATTTAGTGTTTAGAAACTAAATTTTACAACCAATTTCATCAAAACACTTAATTTTTCAAGAAAATTTTTTATTTTCGAAATAAAAAAAAATCAAAAATCAATGGTTTAATTAATGTTTTTGATTCAATTATGTTGTTTTCATGAGAACTATTCATATTATGATCTTCAAACATAATTTTTAAATAGTTTTGAAAACTTTGCCCATTAGGATTATTTTAGAGAACCTTGAAATATTGCGGACTCAATTCAGTTTTGGGATTGATTATATTGTATATATGTGTTTAAAATTGCAAGTTACTATTTCTATTCTGATTCCCTTAAGTCATGTCTCACAAACGTCCTAGGTCATCTTCAAGTCGTTCAAACCAACCTCCTAACTCACCTCCAAATCCCTCTCTTATCCAACAAATTCCTAATCCTAATCTCGTTGATCCAAATATAATCATTTGTAATTCGTGCTTCAATGAACCATATCGTAGACAAAATCTCTTCTTTAGATATTCTCAATATTTTGAATCTTACAAAATTCGGGAAAAAAAGAATCCCATCTCTTCAAGCTATGTTAGACATAAATTTTAGATGTCTTCATACCCTACGATAGTGGAAATTTGATAAACTCTTTGAACTCGAACCAATAGTTTATCATCAACTCGTTCGAATTTTCTATTCTAATGTCGTTTGCATTGAAAACCAGGCTAAAACTGTAACCATAGGAATTCGATCCTATCTTCTAGGATAATTCTTTTATATTGACCTGGAATACATAGCCAACGTATTAGGATTAGATAATGACGGCTTAGAAAATGAAAAACAAACGGTAGGTTCTCTTTATAAAAGAATGGATAGTGCGAGTGTATTAGATCTCCATGATCGTTTCCTTCATCTAATGATCTCTTGGTGGTTTCGACCATCCGAGGCAGATACTCCACTCTTCAAGCCTTGGATCTTTGGTGGCTACTGTTGGGATCGTCGGTGGACCCCATGGCGCAGCGGAAACAAAACTCGAAGGTCTCACCAGCGATCCAAGTACGAAAAACTAAAATCGAGAGGAAGAGATACGAATACTTACATTGGGTTCCTTGAAAACAGCAAGAACAGTAGTGAATACGGTGGTGTAGATCGATTCGAATCGAAAGCCTCCACGAAATCACGTATCGGCCTCTACTCAGTTCACCTGGTTAATAGCAATATTTGTTTTCCCCAAAACTATTTTGAGAGAAAATGGCTGAAGGGTTTTTGTGTTTGTTGCAAAAACGGCTGCTAGACCTAACACACCCTTTTATAGCCAAGTTACCCTAATCATATTAGGGTTTTATTATTTCAAATTAATTAAATCTATATTTAATTTATTGGAATTTAATAATCCTCTTATATCCAAGTTACCCTAATCATATTGGGGATTTTATTATTTCAAATTAATTAAATCTATATTTAATTAATTAATTGAAATTAAATATTCAGGATTATTAAAACATATATTTTTGTAAAGTACAACAAATTGTACATCTTTGCTCGTTTCAATCCTAGGGTGTGACCTTGTAGGTTCTTGTAACGTTAGCATTAATTATTAGAACAATTCTAATATTACATACAACGAGTGGCATCTAGCAATATATCATTGTCACCTAAGTTACAAGAAAACATGATTCGACATATCATCTTGGTGATTACTCTTTTATGTATTTCATCCTTATGTCCTTTATATCTAGAATAGGCACAAGTCTTGGAATAGTCACACTTGTATAGCCCATCTATTGTTTCTTGATATCTAGAGTAGACTTTAATTAACGAATAGTTTATGATATCTCATATCAACTTATTCGAGCATGGCCATGCATTTCTAGTCTTACTCAATCAAGTGGACTATGATATATTTCCTATTATGTAGGAAGGACAAATCCTATCTTAATCATACATACCCACTACATATATTGAGATATATTCAATAACAGTCTTTATAGAGCAACCAGTTACGGAGCTTGTTTAGCTGCATCAAAACATACAACAATATATGTTGGGATAGTATTGATCTCAAGTCTGAGGATCATACATACAGTCATCACCATGACCAATGTTATGACTGTCACATAATAATCCAAGACATATGCTCATGGTCGGTCAATCCAATACATTGTTCTCTAACAATATAATCATGTATCAATTCTGACATCTATATGTCAATGAAAACTCATTGTCATCAATCAATAACATGTTAGTCTTAATCGTATTATTATTGTCCATGCCCATAATAATACTTGACTAGGGATCTTTTAATAATAACAATTAAGTCATTATATGGACTTTATTATCTTCCAGTTTATGTCAAACACATATATATAAATGAAAATAATAGCGGCAATGCCTTTATTCAATAAAATCGGTAAATAAAAGTATTATTACAATCATCATATGATTGGTCTTTGAGCATACTCTAAAAGCTACATTGTATCCAAAATAATCTTAAAATAAACCTACCTCAGATTATCTTTGCCGAAATTGTTGAAACCGTAAACCTAGTTCCTAATAAGAAACTCTGTTCATCTCTAGTTTACGGTTGTATTATGAGTAATCTATTTTCTAAAGTCGAGCTTAGGGTTGGCCTTGATACCCCTTTTTCACTCAAAAATCAAATCAATCTCTTTTCTTTAACAAAATCATGATGGAATATAAGTGAAGAAACTGGTCAATGGGTTCATACAAGTGAGCAGACTCTGAGAGCTGACGAAGACGACGATGAGCCGGAGTAGCATGAGGAACAAGCACAGCAAGAAGATCAAGTGCCTCCATACTTCCAATTATTTATGGAGAATCTTGATATGAGGTTTGCATCCATCGAATCACATTTGTCTGCTAACAACAAAATGATGAATCATCGTTTTGACTCTTTGGACGAGAGGGTCAACGCACTTTCACGTGATGTGGCCAACATTTGGACACGTTTATCTCCTCCTGATCCACTGATGGACGATTAGACATTGTTTCTTGCTTATCTTTATTATATACAACTTCGAACTTATTTCTTTAACATTTTGATGCTTATGGATGTTTGAATTTGTGGATGTTTAAATTTGTTTTAGATATTTGAACTTATTTATATTTATTTGGTTTGGCTTAAATTTCATTTTGCGCATCATTTACATTATTTTAGATATATGACAAATTTTACCATTTCACATTTGATTATGGATATTGTTAATGAAACTAATGGCTAATGTTTCTCTTACTTGTGATCTTAGCAGCTTAAGCTATATTTAAAAAAAATCAATTGGCTAAGTTTTCAAAAACCTTGTTTTAGGGTCTTTTTTTTATTTAACAAAAAGGGGGAGAAGTGTTAGAGTAAGGGGGAGTAAATTTTCAAACTTGATTTAAAAAATGATTTTCAATTAGAAAATCATAAAATTACTAAAATGTTTTGTTATATCAAAAAGGGGGAGATTGTTGAAAACATTTTGATGTTTCAATATAACAAATTAAGTTAAATGAATTTTAAGATTTTACAAATGATTTTCTAAGTATATTCGATATAACTATTCGAATATCAAAATATCACTCTAAGTTTTCAAATAATAATTTCAATCCTTACTCAATTATAAAAGTGTGTTTTAATCTCTTAAACAATTTTGCAAAGTATTTCGAGCCGTAATCGAGCAAAAAATCTTTCTTAATAAATTTCATAACAAAGAAGGCAGATTAGCCAGAGGGAACCGATTCCCCCAAAGGGGAACCGATACCCCCTGAATGGTTTTGGCTCCGAGAAATAACAGATTACTCTGAGGCTACCAATTCCGCCCCAGGGGGTACCGATTCCCCTCATCTCATAACAGTCGAAATATTTAAATTTTACACTGCATGAATCGATTCCCTATGAAGGGGTACCGATTCCCCCCACGCTCCAAGCTATTTTATTAATTGTTTTCACACTTAAATGGCTCTATTGACTCCACTAATCATCCCTAACGTTCAGAATCAATTGAAGGAGTAATTAAACAAGCTTTGGAGCCATTGAACAACAACAATTATCAAGAATCAAGAGAGAATCAAAGAGAAAGCATCAAACTCATTGTTTGAGCACTTCAAGCCTATTTTTTCATTCAATATTCATTTTTCTTTCAAGAACACTACTTGTATTCAATTGTATTCATTCTTGAGTGTTCTTTATTTGTTCTAGAATTGTGCAAATAATCTACCTTGTGAGGTTTTCCTTGTAAGTTTGCAAATTTGTGTATTTCTCTTTGAGAGAGAGTGTGCTCTAGAATTTGGGGTATATTTTTTGAGGGAGTTGTAAGGTTACTCTTTGTCCTCAAAAGAAAGAACAAATTAGTGAATTTGTTGGAAAATCCTTAATGTGGATAGCTAAGGTAGTGGACGTAGACTTTAGTTGAGAAAGTCGAACCACTCTAAATTGTTTTGTAAATATTTTCAATTTTTTGCAAAAGTTTCCACTGAAATTTTAATTGCCAATTCACCCCCCTCTTGGCTATATTCATCAATCGATTAACTCAACAACTTTGACAAAGCAAAAAACAAGAATAGAAACATTAATTCAACAAATTAAAATAGAGGATAAAAAATTCAATAAATGGATCATTAGCTATCTAAGAACTCAAACTCATAATTTTCACCACCACGAAAATATATAAGTGATTGACAGCTTGACTCTTTAAAGTGTCCTCAACGGAGTCGCCAAGCTATCGTAACGTCCTTTTTTATTTTAAAAGTTTTTTCATTTTAAAAGAAAATTTAATCACAACTCCTTTTTTTGAAAATATTCATTTTAGATTAATTCGATTAATTTGCTTAAGTTGCTTTGGAGTCGCCATCGGCCTTTGAATTTGATAGGCCAAGTACTTAAAGAAACACCTTTTAAGTGAATTCAAAAAATAACATTTAAAAGACATAAAATTGGTTTGCGTTTACCAAAAATTCATTTTAACGAGTTCAGGAGTCGATTGCGCATGGGGGAAGAAAAATCACCATCACAACGTCCAAAATTTGGCACTTATTCGCTTATACATTTTCGTGGCAGTGAAAGCTATAAATTCGAATATAAAATTAAAGTGTGATCCATTTATTGAGCTTTAATTAATTTATTTTGAATTATTTATTAGGGAAAGTTCTTTAATTTGAGGAGGAATCTCGGGATTTGCACATCCTCCATTGGAAAGGCTAAATCATCTATTTCTCCTCAATTCAAGAAGATACCCTCCTTAAGGTTATAAAAAAAGACATCAATCGAATAAAAATTAAATATTAATAATTGCATAAAATAACCTACTATTTATGAAAAAGAATACTCGCAAATTATTTCGAGTTCACATTCGTTCGAATGTCGACTTGAATTGCATATGACGAGTGTTCTCGAAAGTGGATTCGAGTATAAAATTTAATAGATGATCAATATCGAATATTTTAGGGTGTTTTGTAAATTTAGTGACTACATCATAAACTAATCAATATATTAAAATATCCATTATATATATATATATGACATATTAATATGTGATAATAAAAATAGATTAAAACAAAAAAATAGAATACTACATGGACCAAAATAGTAAATATATAACTTAAAATGAGGTATAAATCACAAACTAATATAAATAACAAGGCTGGTTTTGAAATTAAACTAAACCTAAACAGGGGTCATAATGCAAACAAGGCCAAATCTAAGGGGCTTAGGGCATAAATAGGATTAATTCTTCATATAACAGGTTTAAGGCCTAAGATAAAATGAAATAAAAATTAACATGCATGGATAAACTGTAACACCCATCTCCCATATACCCATACGTATACGAGGTACAGATGTCACATCACTAAAAATTTGTTCCTAATTCGAAATATCGTAAAATTTAGTTTTATTTTATAAAACATTTAATTCACTTAAAAAACATACATTAACTTAAATAGTCATCACCATGAGCAATGTTATGACTGTCACATAATAATCCAAGACATATGCTCATGGTCGGTCAATCCAATACATTGTTCTCTAACAATATAATCATGTATCAATTCTGACATCTCTATGTCAATGACAACTCATTGTCATCAATCAATAACATGTTAGTCTTAAGCGTATTATTATTGTCCATGCCCATCATAATACTTGACTAGGGATCTTTTAATAATAATAATTATGTCATTATATGGACTTTATTATCTTCCAGTTTATGTTAAACACGTATATATAAATGAAAATAATAGCGGCAATGCCTTTATTCAATAAAATCGGTAAATAAAAGTATTATTACAATCATCATATGATTGGTCTTTGAGCATACTCTAACAATCTCCCACTAGCACTAAGACCAATCACTCACATATCTAATACCGAGTGACTCAGTGTGACGATCATGCCTCTGCTGTGTAAGAGGCTTTGTCAAGAGATCAGCAATATTGTCATCTGTGTGTACTCTATATATTTCCACATCTCCTCGATCAATGATCTCTCGAATGAGATGAAAGCGCCTAAGAATATGTTTGGATCGTTGATGAGATATTGGTTCCTTTGCTTGTGCAATGGCTCCATTATTGTCACAATGGAGTTCTACAACATCTGATATGCTGGGAACAACCCCTAATTTCGATATGTACTTCTTGATCCAAACAGCCTCTTTTGTTGCTTCACTGGATGTAATGTATTTAGTCTCTATTGTAGAATCAGCTACTGTGTCTTGCTTCAAACTTTTCCAGCTCACAGTACCTCCATTAAGACAAAACACAAAACCCGATTGCGATCATGAGTCATCCTTGTCAGTTTGGAAGCTGGCATCAGTATAACCTTTTATACTAAGCTCTTCCTCCCCTCCATAGACAAGAAATTTATCCTTAGTTCTTCTTAAGTACTTAAGGATATTTTTAACCGCAACCTAGTGATTTTCACCAAGGTTTGCTTAATACCGACTCGTCATGCTTAGAGCATACGATATATCTGGTCGAGTACATATCATGGCATACATTATAGAACCAATAGCCAAAGCATATGGAATCTTATTCATTCATTCTCTTTCTAGTGGAGTTGAAGGACACATTTCCTTAGAAAGAGAAATGCCATGTCTCATAGGCAAAAATCCTTCTTGGATTCTTCCATACTGAACCTTTTCAGCACTTTGTCTATATATGTACTTTGACTCAGACCTAGAAGTCATCTTGATCTATCTCTATAGATCTTAACTCCTAAGATATACGCTGCCTCACCCAAATCTTTCATAGAAAAACAACTATTTAACCAAGTCTTAACAGACTGTAAAGTAGGTATATCATTTCCTATGATGAGTATGTCGTCTACATATAAGATTAGGAAAGAAACAATGCTCCCACTAGCATTGTTATAAACACAAGGCTCATCTTCATTTCTGATAAAACCAAACTCTTTGATTGCATCATTGAAACGAAGATTCCAGCTTTGAGAAGCTTGCTTTAGTCTATAAATAGACCTTTGTAGCTTACAAACCTTTCCAGTATTTCCTGGAAAGACAAAACCTTATGGTTGTTTCATATACACATCCTCTTCAAGTTTTCCATTAAGGAAGGAGATTTTGACATCCATTTGCCAGATTTCATAATCATGGAATGCAGCTATTGTGAGCAAGATCCGGATGGACTTAAACATAGCTACAGGGGAGAATGTTTCGTCATAGTCTACACCATGAACTTGTCGAAAACCTTTAGTGACTAATCGCCCCTTGTATGTTTGTACATTACCATCTATGTCGATTTCTTTCTTGAAAACCTATTTACACCCTATAGGTTTGACCCCTTCAGGTGGTTCAACCAAAGTCCATACTTGGTTTACTGACATTGAATCCATCTCAGATCTCATGGCTTCAAGCCATTTCTCAGAGTCTGGGCTAGACACTGCCTCTTGATAAGTCATGGGCTCGTCTTGATCCATAAGAAGAACATCTCCATGTGTCGTAACGAGAAATCCAAATCTCTCAGGTGCACGATGTACTCTTGTAGATCTACGCAGTGATTGTGTTTCTAAATCTATTTAATGCTCCTCAACAACTTGTGAAACATGCTCATCTTCAGGTTCATTTATTTGTTGCTCTTGAACTTCTCCAAGTTCAATATTTCTACCCTTCCCTTTCTTTGACAGAAATTCTCTTTTGAGAAAAACTCTTGTTCGATCAACAAACACTTTTTTCTCGTTAGGGTTGAAGAAATAGTATCCCTTAGTTTCTTTAGGATATCCAACAAATATACACTTATAAGATTTAGGTTTGAGTTTTGTAGACATCTGATGTTTTACATAAGCTTCACAAGCCCAAATCTTCATAAAAGACATATTGGGACGTTTCCCAATCCATATCTCGTATGGTGTCTTTTGAACCGATTTAGATGGAACACGGTTTAGTGTGAAAGTGGTTGTTTCAAGTGCATGTCCCCAAAAAGAAGTCGAAAGATCACTATGACTCATCATCGATTGAACCATGTCTAACAGTGTTCGATTCCTTCTTTCAGAAACTCCATTCCACTGTGGTGTACCAGATAGTGTAAGCTGTGAGACAATCCCACATTCTTTTAGGAGTTCATCAAACTCTATGCTTAAGTATTCTCCACCTCGATCTGATCGAAGTTCCTTAATACTCTTTCCTAGTTGATTTTGTACTTCATTTTTAAATTCCTTAAACTTTTCAAGGGCTTCATATTTATGGCGCATAAGATAAATATACCCATATCGACTGAAGTCATCGGTAAAAGTAATGAAGTAATGGAATCCACCTCTGGCTTGTGTATTCATTGGTCCACATACATCACTATGTATTAACCCCAATAAATCATTTTCTCACTCACCTTTACTATTAAAATGAGCTTTAGTCATTTTTCCCAACAAGCAAGATTCGCATACATCATATTGTTCGAAAACAAATGAATCTAAGAATCCATCTTTATGAAGTTTTGATATGCGTTTCTCACTTATATGGCCTAAACGACAATGCCAAAGATAAGTTTGATTCGAGTCATTTGTTTTTGATCTCTTAGTATTTATGTTATAAATGGTGTTATCTTGATCCAAAATATAGAGACCATTAACCAATTGTGTCAAACCATAAAAAACATTATCGAGATAAAAAGAACAACAATTATTCTTAATAATAATCTCAAAGCCAATCTTGTCCAAACAAGAAATAGAAATAATGTTCTTAGTCAAACTAGGCACATAATAACAATCCTCTAAATTTAAATCAAGTCCACTAGGCAAAGATAAAACATGTCCCTATAGATAATGAAGCAACTCTTGCTCCATTTCCCACTCATAGGTCTACGTCTCCTTTAGCCAGATTCCTTCTCTTTTGCAGTCCCTGTACAGAAGTACAAATATGAGAACCACAACTGGTATTTAATACCCAAGAAGTAGATGTTGACAAATTAAAATCAATAACATAAATACCTGAAACAAACGTTCTGTTTGCTTTTGTCTTCTTGACCTCTTCAAGGTAAACAGGACAGTTTCTCTTCCAGTGTCCGGTCTTATCACAATGGAAACATTTTCCTTCTTTGCTAACTCCCCCTTTGGGTTTCAATGCATTTTTCCCTTTTTGGTTTGGTCTTACCATTTCCCTTAGACTTTGCCACTACCTTTTTATTTCCCTTTCATTTGTCCTTGTGGACCATCAGAATGGACTTAGGTCCAACCTTGTTCATGTTACTTTCAGCAGTTCGTAACATGCCAAGTAACTGTGGCAAAGTTTTGTTAATTTCATTCATGTTGAAATTAAGGACAAATTGGCTAAAGCTATCTGGCAACGATTGTAGGATAACATCGGTAGCCAATTCATCTTTGAGAGGAAATCCCAGCTTTTTCAACATTTGGATGTAGCCCATCATCTTGATGACATGAGCTCCTACATGAGTTCCCTCTGCCATTTTACATTGAAATAGAGCTTTAGAGGTTTCATATCTCTCTTGACGTGCTTGCCCTTCATATATTTCTTTGAGATTTTGAATCATCTCATACACAAACATGTCCTCATGTTGCTTCTGAAGCTAAGGAGTCATGGTGGCAAGCATTAGACATCCAACATCTAACATATCATCCATATGTTTCTTGAATTTATCTTTGTCAGCTTTTGAAGCATTAGCTGCCTATTCATTAGGAACAGGTTCCTCAATGACATACTCCTTCCTTTCTTGTTTGAGAACAATTCTCAAATTATGAAACCAGTCAAGGAAGTTTATGCCATTAAGTTTATCCTTCTCAATGAGTGATCGCGGTGATAAAGTGTTGTTTGCCATTAAATCTAAAACAATGTAAATATTAAAGTAAGTAAATTTACCAAATTAAAATTTATAAATAGGGCTTTATTTACAAATTACTCCCATTATTTTATTCAAAATTAAAAACCCTATTTGTTTTAATTTCAAAAAAAATCAACGAAAATTTTTCTAGTGGGTAAGGATCCATAATACATCAATTTCCTAAATCAGCTTTGGCTTTTCTTTTAGGATAGTGATTATTTAGGTAAGTAACACTTGACTAGTTACATCTCATGTAACTCCTCATTTTGGTGAACAACTTTTGTTCAAGTCATCTCATGACTTATCCAAATATTTAACCTCTAGGTTTCTAATCCTATTAGAATAACCTAGCTAAGTTATTACCAATATTTCAACCGGTGAATATCACTTGCTTATTATTTGCGTTTAACCAAGATAGATTTATGTGCCAATGCTTTGGTAAAGCCCACACAATATCGATCAAAGCCTTAACGAGGGTAAATATTGGATGGTTAAGTTAACTTAGATTATAAAAAGGGATTTACGTAATTATCTCATCATTGTTCGTTTTAATATTAGGCCCTTATTGATCTCATCAATATTTATTTTTATTATATCATTTGATGCATTGCATACATAACAAATATAGCAATAAATAAGATGAAATGGTTATAGCCCAAACCAATGACTAAGGTGGCCCATCCCAAGCCAATAGGAGAACCAAGAACCCTAAAGTCTAAGACTACTCTATAGGCATCTTCTCGCCGTTCTTCTGCTCCTTGTGAATCTTCATAGATTTACAATTTTAAAAGAAACTCGTTTTACATACGAGGGAGTAAGATGAGAAAAGAAATACAACATAGATATAGAAAGGCACGGCTCGCATACCGTATTTCAAAATAAACCATTGTGAATTGAACAAGGGCTATAACCATGCATATCAAACACCGTGCAAAACAAACATATCATATATATATACACGTTGTTACACCTTTGTTAAAAATATTACTATGGGCCTTCAATTTGTACTGTTGATAAGGGGTAAATGGGCGGTAGGATTCACCATTGAAAAACTTACGACGGCCGGTAGGCTTTTTTTGAAAAACAGTACTTCTGTTTCCATGGAAAAACTTCACGATTTGATAACAATTATCAACATAATCGTTCTTTTCGGAATTTTCAATCCCGAAGGTTTTCTGCATCGGAACAACCATTGTTCCACTGCTAAACGTGATCTGTTATCGCACTCCCATAGATCATCCAGTAACAAATCCATTGAAAAACATATTAATAAATTAACATATTAATCGTTGCGGGTATCGATTCGAACAATGATATCAACATATTTACCAAAACCGATAAAACTAGAACATGCATCTCATACATATCGCATCAACCAAAAATTTAACCCAAAATCAGATCATACAAGTGGCTCTGATGCCACTGTTGGGACCATCGGCGTACCCCATGGCGTAGCAGAAATAAAACTCGACGGTCTCACCAGCGATCTAAGTACGAAAAATTGAAATCAGGAGGAAGAGATGCGAATACTTACAGTGCGTTCCTTGAAAATAGCAAGAACAGCAGTGAATATGGTGATGTAGATTGATTCGAATCGAAAGCCTCCACGAAATCACGTCTCGGCCTCTACTTAGTTCACCCGATAGAGAGCAATATTTTTTTCCCCAAAACTATTTTAAGAGAAAATGGCTGAAGGGTTTTTGTGTTTATAGAAAAAACGGCTGCTAGACCTAACAAACCCTTTTATAGCCAAGTTTCCCTAATCATATTAGGGTTTTATTATTTCAAATTAATTAAATCTATATTTCATTTATTGGAATTTAATAATCCTCTTATATCCAAGTTACCCTAATCATATTGGGGATTTTATTATTTCAAATTAATTAAATCTATATTTAATTAATTAATTGAAATTAAATATCGGGATTATTAAAACATATATTTTTGTAACGTACAACAAATTGTACATCTTTGCTTGTTTCAATCCTAGGGTGTGACCTTGTACGTTCTTGTAACGTTAGCAGTAATTATTAGAATAATTCTAATATTACATACAATGAGTGACATCTAACAATATATCATTGTCACCTAAGTTACAAGAAAACATGATTCGACATATCATCTTGGTGATTACTCTTTTATGTATTTCATCCTTATGTCCTTTATATCTAGAATAGGCACAAGTCTTGGAATAGTCACACTTGTATAGCCCATCTATTGTTTCTTGATATCTAGAGTAGACTTTAATTAACGAATAGTTTATGATATCTCATATCAACTTATTCGAGCATGGCCATGAATTTCTAGTCTTACTCAATCAAGTGGCCTATGATATATTTCCTATTATGTAGGAAGGACAAATCCTATCTTAATCATACATACCCACTACATATATTGAGATATATTCAATAACAGTCTTTATAGAGCAACCAGTTACGGAGCTTGTTTAGCTGCATCAAAACATACAACAATATATGTTGGGATAGTATTGATCTCAAGTCTGAGGATTATACATATAGTCATCACCATGAGCAATGTTATGACTGTCACATAATAATCCAAGACATATGCTCATGGTCGGTCAATCCAATACATTGTTCTCTAACAATATAATCATGTATCAATTCTGACATATATATGTCAATGACAACTCATTGTCATTAATCAATAACATGTTAGTCTTAAGCGTATTATTATTGTCCATGCCCATAATAATACTTGACTAGGGATCTTTTAATAATAACAATTATGTCATTATATGGACTTTATTATCTTCCAGTTTATGTCAAACACATATATATAAATGAAAATAATAGTGGCAATGCCTTTATTCAATAAAATCAGTAAATAAAAGTATTATTACAATCATCATATGATTGGTCTTTGAGCATACTCTAACAGCTACATTGTATCCAAAATAATCTTAAAATAAACCTACCTCAGATTATCTTTGTCGAAATTGTTGAAACCGTAAACCTAGTTCCTAATAAGAAACTCTGTTCATCTCTAGTTTACAGTTGTATTATGAGTAATCTGTTTTCTAAAGTCGAGCTTAGGGTTGGCCTTGATACCCCTTTTTCACTCAAAAATCAAATCAATCTCTTTTCCTTAACAAAATCGGGATAGAATATAAGTGAAGAAACTGGTCAATGGGTTCGTACCAGTGAGCAGACTCTGAGAGCTGACGAAGCCGACGATGAGCCGGAGCAGCATGAGGAACAAGCACAGTAAGAAGATCAAGTGCCTCCATACTTCCAATCATTTATGGAGAATCTTGATATGAAGTTTGCATCCATCGAATCACATTTGTTTGCTAACAACAAAATGATGAATCATCGTTTCGACTCTTTGGACGAGAGGGTCAACGCACTTTCACGTGATGTGGCCAATATTTGGACACGTTTATCTCCTCCTGATCCATCGATGGACGATTAGACCTTGTTTCTTACTTATCTTTATTATATACAACTTCAAACTTATTTCTTTAACATTTTGATGCTTATGGATGTTTGAATTTGTGGATGTTTAAATTTGTTTTAGATATTTGAACTTATTTATATTTATTTGGTTTGGCTTAAATTTCATTTTGCGCATCATTTACATCATTTTAGATATATGACCAATTTTACCATTTCACATTTGATTATGGATATTGTTAATGAAACTAATGGCTAATGTTTCTCTTACTTTTGATCTTAGCAGCTTAAGCTATATTTAAAAAAAATCAATTGGCTAAGTTTTCAAAAACCTTGTTTTAGGGTCTTCTTTTTTATTTAAAAAAATGGGAGAGAAGTGTTAGAGTAAGGGGGAGTAAATTTTCAAACTTGATTTAAAAAATGATTTTCAATTAGAAAATCATAAAATTACTAAAATGTTTTGTTATATCAAAAAGGGAGAGATTGTTGAAAACATTTTGATGTTTGAATATAACAAATTAAGTTAAATGAATTTTAAGATTTTACAAATGATTTTCTAAGTATATTTGATATAACTATTCGAATATCAAAATATGACTCTAAGTTTTTCAAATAACAATTTCAATCCTTACTCAATTATAAAAGTGTGTTTTAATCTTTTAAACAATTTTGCAAAGTATTTCGAGCCATTATCGAGCCAAAAATCTTTCTTAATAAATTTCAGAACAAAGAAGGCAGATTGGCCAAAGGGAACCGATTCCCCCCAAAGGGGAACAGATACCCCCTGAATGGTTTTCGCTCCGAGAAATAACAGATTACTCTGAGGGTACCAATTCTGCCCCAGGGGGTACCGATTCCCTTCATCTCATAACAGTCGAAATATTTAAATTTTACACTGCATGAATCAATTCCCTATGAAGGGGTACCGATTCCCCCCACGCTCCAAGCTGTTTTATTAATTGTTTTCACACTTAAATGGCTCTATTGACTCCACTAATCATCCCCAACGTTCAGAATCAATTGAAGGAGTATTTAAACAAGCTTTGGAGCCATTGATCAACAACAATTATCAAGAATCAATAGAGAATCAAAGAGAAAGCATCAAACTCATTGTTTGAGCACTTCAAGTCTATTTTTTCATTCAATGTTCATTTTGCTATCAAGAACACTACTTGTACTCAATTGTATTCATTCTTGAGTGTTCTTTATTTGTTCTAGAATTGTGTAAATAATCTACCTTGTGAGGTTTTCCTTGTAAGTTTGCAAATTTGTGTATTTCTCTTTGGGAGAGAGTGTGCTCTAGAATTTGGGATATATTTCTTGAGGGAGTTGTAAGGTTACTCTTTGTCCTCAAAAGAAAGAACAAATTAGTGAATTTGTTGGAAAATCCTTAATGTGGATAGCTAAGGTAGTGGACATAGACTTTAGTTGAGAAAGTCAAACCACTCTAAATTGTTTTGCAAATATTTTCAATTTTCTACAAAAGCTTCCACTGAAATTTTAATTACCAATTCACCCCCCTCTTTGCTATATTCGTCAATCGATTAACTCAACAACTTTGACAAAGCAAAAAACAAGAATAGAAACATTAATTCAACAAATTAAAATAGAGGATAAAAAATTCAATAAATGGATCATTAGCTATCTAAGCACTCATACTCATAATTTTCACCACCACGAAAATATATAAGTGATTGACAGTTGACTCTCTAAAGTGTCCTCAACGGAGTCGCCAAGCTATCGTAACGTCCTTTTTTATTTTAAAAGTTTTTTCATTTTAAAAGAAAATTTAATCACAACTCCTTTTTTTGAAAATATTCATTTTAGATTAATTCATTAATTTGCTTAATTTGCTTTGGAGTCGCCATCGGCCTTTGAATTTGGTAGGCCGAGTACCTAAAGAAACACCTTTTAAGTGAATTCAAAAAATAACATTTAAAAGACATAAAATTGGTTTGCGTTTACCAAAAATTCATTTTAACGAGTTCATGAGTCGATTGCGCATGGGGGAAGAAAAATCACCATCACGACGCCCAAAATTTGGCACTTATTCGCTTATACATTTTCGTGGCAGTGAAAGTTATAAATTCGAATATAAAATTAAAGTGTGATCCATTTATTGAGCTTTAATTAATTTATTTTGAATTATTTATTAGGGAAAGTTCTTTAATTTGAGGAGAAATCTCGGGATTTGCACATCCTCCATTGGAAAGGCTATCTCATCTATTTCTCCTCAATTCAAGAAGATACCCTCCTTAAGGTTATAAAAAAAGACATCAATCGAATAAAAATTAAATATTAATAATTGCATAAAATGACCTACTATTTATGAAAATGAATACACACAAATTATTTCGAGTTCACATTCGTTCGAATGTCGACTTGAATTGCACTTCCTCTATAAAGTGGTGCTTTTCACGCCCATTCTATGACGAGTGTTCTCGAAAGTGGATTCGAGTATAAAATTTAATAGATGATCAATATCGAATATTTTAGGGTGTTTTGTAAATTTAATGACTACATCATAAACTAATCAATATATTAAAATATCCATTATATATATATGACATATTAATATGTGATAATAAAAAATAGATTAAAAAAAAATAGAATACTACATGGACCAAAATAGTAAATATATAACTTAAAATGAGGTTTAAATCACAAACTAATATAAATAACAAGGCTGGTTTTGAAATTAAACTAAACCTAAACAGGGGTCACAATGCAAACAAGGCCAAATCTATGGGGCTTAGGGCATAAATAGGATTAATTCTTCATATAACAGTTTAAGGCCTAATATAAAATGAAATAAAAATTAATATGCATGGATAAACTGTAACACCTATCTCCCGTATACCCATACGTATACGAGGTACAGATATCACATCACTAAAATTTTTGTTCCTAATTCGAAATCCCGTAAAATTTAGTTTTATTTTATAAAACATTTAATTCACTTAAAAAACATACATTAACTTAAATAGACGAACATAAAGAGATGTTCAAACACCTCATCATTTTACAATAGTTTAATCTAAATACTGTTCAAAGCGTTTTTACTAAACCCTATTACATGCCAACTAAAATATAACAAAAGTAGACAGATATGTCATATGGTTAATGATGAGGCGACATTGTATGGATGTCCAAAGATCTCCTTACTCAACTGTATTCAACCTACGCGTGAAATAAACACACATTAAGTATTACTTAGTGAGGCATAAAAAATCACAAGTAAAGTTATAAACACAATCTATTTTATTACACTTTACATTTCAATAAGTATTCTGTAAATTGCATCACTAGTGCTAATATCTTCATTTATCAACCATTACTCAAATCTATGTGGTTTGTATATCCATTACCAATATGAAAATCCACTTCTTTATTAAGAATTTCTTAGGTTATATGCATACATTTCCCACATAGAAATTTATACACTTAGTATGAATTTCTTACCATTTATGAATTTCTTATCATTTTAGCACACAAGGTGCCCAATATGGAAATTCATACACTTAGTATGAATTCCTTAGCATTTTAGCACATGAAGTGCCGTATACAGAAATTCATACACTTAGTATGAATTCCTTATCATGTTAGCACACGAAGTGCCCTATATGGAAATTCATACATTAGTATGAATTTCTTATCATGTTAGCACACGAAGTGCCCTATATGAAAATTCATACACTTAGTATGAATTCCTTATCATGTTAGCACATGAAGTTCCCTATATAGAAATTCATACACTTAGTATGAATTTCTTATCATGTTAGCACACGAAGTGCCCTATATGGAAATTCATGCTCTTAGTATGAATTCCTTATCATGTTAGCACACGAAGTGCCCTATATGAAAATTCATACACTTAGTATGAATTTATTATCATGTTAACACACGAAGTACCCTATATGGAAATTTATACACATAGTATGAATTCCTTACCATGTTAGCACACGAAGTGCCCTATATGGAAATTCATACACTTAGTATGAATTTCTTATCATTTGGTAATCAACATATATACATCAATAATTCATACCACTATGACTATTTTAGCATATAAGTACATAATTAAATGCACTCACCTGGCTCGCCTTGCTTAGATATCCAAAATAGGAAGATTATTACTCCAGAACTTTGTCATTGCCTTTTGCCTTACTTATCTCGGGAGCTTGAATTTGATCTATCCCACATTCATTAAATACATACATAAAATCAATTGTTAGTGTATTTCCTAAAAATTATAGCTTAAACATTAATCCAAATACTTATTATTAACCTTTCTACAACAATATCAGCCCAACTTAAATTTTTTGGCTATTTAGTATCGATACCCCTACCATGGTATCGATACCCCTATCATGGTATTAATAGCCCTACCATGGTATCGATAACCCTTCTGGTATCAATACCAAAATTAGATTCGATGTGGCTTGGTATCGATACCCTCACCATAGTATTGATACTACTATATTATGGTACCGATACCCCCTATGGTATCGATACCAAAATTAGGTCTGATGTTACCTGGTATCGATACCCTTACCATAGTATCGATACTACCTCATCGGTACTGATATTGATTGAATCAGTATTGATACTTCTCATCTCTTCAGCCCAATTTTTTCCTATAGTATCAGTATTATTCTAACAGTACCGATACCCTGCCCAGATTTTCCAGTTTTCAACTAGAAACATACCCAACTTTGGCCAATTTTCCTCTCATTTACCCCTAACAATACCATGTAACTCCTCTCTGCTTAACCATACTAACTTTCCTTCGTTTACATACTTAAACATCTAGTATCCCTCAATAGCATTTACCTTATTTACAATTCAATTTTACCAATAAACATTAATAAACCCTCATATATTAACATATCATTATAAAACCCATTTTCTAAAATCTTATTTATTTCCCTTATCTCATTGTTTTAATCCCATCTAAACCTTCCTAAAGCTTCCATCATATAAAAGGATTCAATAACCAACAAAAATTAAAGGAATAAACCATTAACTTGAAAACTTACCTTTGAGCTATGGAGGAACTCTTCTACGGGAAAATAAGAAGAAGAAGAAGAAAGAGAACTTTTTTTAATCTAATTCCCCTTTTTCCCTTATCTTTAATACCAATTAAAATACACTACAATTTCTCTTTCATCTAAAAGACTAAAATGTCCTCTTAATAATCCACTGTCACAATCTAGTCCAAACCAATAATCCTAATCATTTAAATCAAATATTCCATCCAAAATCAAACATCAATAAAACGTGCTAATGAACAACATGGTGACTAATATACAAATGCAAGAAATATAAATGCCCAAATTAAAAGGATTCATATTTTCATTCAGTGATTGAACTGTGAAATTAGAGGCTCAAAAAGACTCGGTGTGCTATTAGCCCAGGCGCTAAAAATGCTACTATGCCCCCTTAAACGGCGCCGTTTGGCACCTGATATATATGTTACAGTTCATGTCCAAAATGGCCTAAGCCATTCATTTGGCACATTTTGTTTTTTTCCTCAAAAAAGAAAGTGTTGGGATTTGTGGAAGCTTAAATTGACAACCGAAAAATGTGCAAAGGGGGTTAATTGGCAATACTTTAATTAAGGAGTAAGGAGATCAAAAGATAGAGAAATATGGAATAATGATTTATAGTGGTTCGACTTATCAACCAAGTCTACATCCACTACCTTAGCTCCTCACTAAGGATTTTCTAACAAATTCACTAATTTGTTCTTTCTTTATCAAGGATAAAAAGATAACCTTTACACTCCCTAGTTTTTCAATTGGAAAAACTAGAACCAAAACCCTATACAAGGAGGTAAAAAAAAGTAAACAAATAAACCTCTCAAAGGTAGTTGTTTACAAAGAATTAAGCTCACACAAACACAATATTTACAAGAGAAATGAAAATAAGAATGAAAAATTCTTCTCTTGTGTTTGATTGCTTGGATAGGTGTTCTAACCCTTCTTCAAGTTTTCTCAACTTGTATTTATATGTTGGAATGTTGTTGTGGTCGTTTCTAGTCATTGGAAGCATTTTGGAGCTGTTGGGGATCAATTTTCGTGCAAAATAAAACTACCCAAAATAGAGGGTATCAGTACTCCTAAAGGGAGTATCGGTACTACCTTTGTTTATATTTAAATCAACTAGCCGTTGGGGCCTGACTGTATCGATAATATGTCTATGGTATCGATACTACTATGCAAAGTAGTATCGGTACCCCTTTGGGTATCGGTACTATTTTTGCATTCTAAAATTTGTGCAATGTTGGTAGTATCGATACTACCTAGTGAGTATCGATACTTACCTTACCTTTGGTATTGGTACCATATGAACAGTATCGGTATTGTTCATTAGGTATCGATACTATAAGAACAGTATCAGTACTACTTGTCCAGAAAAATATTTTGTGCTCAATTCCAAGTTAAATGGACTTTGAATTATTTTTGAAAACTTTGAATAAATTCAATTCAAGTCCAAAAACATTTTGTCTTAATTGTTATATCAAAATATAGTCCAACAACATCCCCCTCTTTTATATAACAAAACATTTGAAAAATTGTTTTTGGCAAAACTCCCCCTTAATAAATTATTTAATGAAAAAGATACCAATTGTTGGAAAATATATGAAAATGTTTAGCTCATCCTTTTTCATTAAGAAATTTTAATTTTTCAAATCATATTTCTCCCCCTTTTTGTTAGATCAAAAATTGTTCAACTTTAAAGCTTTGATATCAATTGTTGGGATTTGTGGAAGCTCGAATTGACAATAGAAAATTGTGCAAATGGGGTTAATTGACAATAATTTGATTAGGGAGAAAGGAGAGCAAAAGATAAAGAAATATGACACAATGATTTATAGTGGTTCGACTTATCAACCAAGTCTACATCCACTACCTTAGCTCCTCACTAAGGATTTTCTAACAAATTCACTAATTTGTTCTTTCTTTTTCAAGGATAAAGAGATAACATTTACACTCCCTAGTTTTTCAATTGGAAAAACTAAAACCAAAACCCTTTACAAGGAGGTAAAAAGAAGTAAACAAATAAACCTCTCAAAGGTAGGTGTTTACAAAGAATTAAGCTCACACAAACACAATATTTACAAGAGAAATGAAAATAAGAATGAAAAATTCTTCTCTTGTGTTTGATTGCTTGGATAGGTGTTCTAACCCTTCTTCAATTATCCTCAACTTGTATTTATATGTTCGAATGTTGTCGTGGTCGTTTCTAGCCATTGGAAACGTTTTGGAGCCGTTGAAGAATAATGTTCATGCAAAATAAAACTACCTAGAACAGAGGGTATCGGTACTCCTAAAGAGGGTATCGGTACTCCTAAAGGGAGTATCGATACTACCTTTGTTTATATTTAAATCAACTAGTCGTTACTGTCTGTTGGGGCCTGATGGTATCGATACTATGCCTATGGTATCGATACTACTATGCAAAGTAGTATCGGTACCCCTTTGGGTATCGGTACCATTTTTGCATTCTGGAATTTGAGCAATGTTGGTAGTATTGATACTACCTAGTGAGTATCGATACTTCCCTTACCTTTGGTATCAGTACCATATGAACGGTATCGATAATATTCATGACGTATCGATGTTGTAAGAACAGTATCGATGGTGCTTGTCCAGAAAAATATTTTGTGCTCAATTCCAAGTTAAATGGACTTTGAATTATTTTTGAAAACTTTGAATAAATTCAATTCAAGTCCAAAAGCATTTTGCCTTAATTGTTATATCAAAATATAGTTCAACAGAAAGCCTAAAAGGCTCTCTACCTCTCATTTTTCTTTCTCTCATTCCTCACAGGAGAAAAAAAAGGACGCCCTCCGACCACCATAGATCGATTGCCACGACGAGGGGAAAACAACCCTAAATATCTCTTTTAATCCCTAAAACCCAAAAAAAGACCATAATTTTCAACCCCAAAGCCTAAAGATCTCTCTTTTTTGAAATCTAAGACCCTAAAAAACCATTATAGATCTAAAAAAATGAAAAATTTTACCTTAGGTGCAGTGGGAGTTTGCTTTCGCTCAGATGAAGCAAACGATGGCTGCGATTCAAAAAGGTAAGGGATTTTTTCTTTCTTTTTTCTCTTGATTTCTTTTGGGTATTTCGAATAGTATTTGACTGATGTAAATGGTTAGGGGTTTTAACTTTTATATGCCTCTCTCTTCTTTTGATTTATTTGTTGTTAAAAGAGAAAAAATCTTTTTTTTAATTTCTTTTTGTTTGCTTTTGTTGATGTATGTATGAGAGGGGGAAAAGAGGTGCCTTTCCCCGTTGATGCTTCTGATTTGGGTGATCCAAGGGCTTAAAAGAGACTCTTGATATCCCCTGTCCTTTTGTGTGCGGGGAGGGCATGTCCTCTGCCTTGATAGTGGCAGAGGAGAATGTGGTAGGAGGGTACGGGCGACATGGTGTGGAGACTGTCTGGTGAGCGTGTAGAGAGATAGAGAGACTCAACCAGTGCATTGGGGAGTCGAATAGTTCACGCGTGCATCGAATACCAGTCAAATCCGATGGCTCATATTCTTAGGCGATGGCAGAAGGTTTGTTTTGGGGTAAAAACCCTAATTTGGGCTTGATCGAGACCGTTGATCGAAGAGTAATCGAATGGCTCAGGATGGTGTGTCGTATGGAGGCTGCTTTGAGTTTGGTAAACCTTAAATATCTCTCTAGATCTAGATCGTTGGATGGGTCCATATTTAACGATTCTCGTGAAAGATAGCGTCAGGCTGGAGGATAAAACCCTAATCAGATTTGGGCTTGCATGCGAGCTTGCTCTTTTGGGCTACACACCATTCAAAGCTCCTTATGGGTCGACTGATGGGGCTTTTAGTCTTTTAAATTTAGGTTGTTTTGACTTTGTGTGTACTCATGCTTGCCAACCATGTAAATTAGTATATTTTTATTTAACTTTATATTTATAATTTATATGTATATAATATTTATGATAACTATATATTATATTAATCTTCATCGAAAATTTGTACATATATATTAATATATTTAATTAATAAAAATAAAAATAAATAATATATATATATTATAATAAATGTAACTAATTCCTATACATTTATTATAATAGTTAAAACTACACCCTAAACACATATACTCAAATCAGATTTAATTAGGACAATGATAATTATAAAACCCTAAATGATTATCACTAACAACTTTCGACATTTGGTGTGTAATAAATTAAGATAATAAAAAATAAAAATCAAACAATAAAAAATAAAACAAAAACCAAAAAATTTAAACTAAAAACAAAACGACAAGACGAAATTTAGTGTCTACAGATTTCACATAGCATTGAAAAAAATTCCCACCATACAAATATTAAGCGGTGGCTCGATTTTACAAAGCAATTAGATAAAATTGTAGAAGAGAATTTGGTGTTATAAATATGTGAAAATATTATGTCAAATTCTTTTTAAAATAGGATATTTAAAAAATTTAAAATATTGAGAGATTAAAATTCTCTTAAAAAAAAGATAGAGACCAAGATTATCATTTATACAAACGTAGGATAATTTTAAATTTTCAGTGCATATAATTAATATTCGTTCCTCAAAATTAAAATTAAAATGATTCCTTTCATTTCCCCCAATTTTCGATTTTCAAACTATCCGAAGCGGGAAAGGTAAAGCCATGGAAATGAGGCTCCGCTCCTCCCTCAAGTCCTCCGCCGAGGACTTCCTCTCATCCGCAGTGAAACTAACTCTAAAATCTTCAAAGGCATCTTTCAAATCCCTTATCCACTCCATTCCCCCTTCTTCCCCTCTCTCCTCCACTCTCCCTTCTTCTCTTCACCTCTCCATTTCCAACTCAATTCGCTCATTCCAAGACAAAACAACCCACCATGAAGCCGACACCTCCCATTCACCGCCCGCCAAGCGCACTCGCCGCTCCGCCCGGAATCCCAACCCCCAAGACAACCAACTTGACAACAGTAGAGAAACCCTTCGCACCCTCACTTATATCGCCTACTTATGCGTTTCGCATCCCCGAAACGTCTTTCAACACTCCGATTTGATCCCATCCGTCCGATCTTTGCACGACAGCCTCATCATTTTTGAGTTGGATCCTGTTTTGTCCTATGAAATAGCGTGTTTATGTGAAGAATGGTGGAAACAGAACTTACCGGAAAAAGAAATCCTAATTTCACAAACGCTGCCGTTTTTTCTCTCGAAGTCGTTGACTATGAAGAAAAAGGTGGATGTACACAGAGTGTATTCCCTCCGTGAAGCCTTCAATTTATTTGATTTTGAAGACGAAAGCATTGAAGATCTGAAGCTGTTATTAATCAGATGTGTCATCGAGCCTTTGTATTTGAAAACGGAAGAAGGAAAGAGATTCCTGGCGTTTGCATTTGGGTTAAGTTTGCAGTTTTTGAAGGAATGTTTGGCGATGATAAAAGCTCAGATTCCGTTTGGGAGAAAATCCATGCTGGAAGCTTACGGGGAGATATTGTTTAAGGGATGGAAAGGGGTTGAAGGGAAACTGAAAAGGGAAATCGAAGATGGGTTCTTGATGGGTTTAGTTGAAGGAGCCATACATGCAAGCTCGAAAGGTTTGGGAAGTAGTATTAGAAGGGTTCTAGGTGGGTTTATTAACCAGAGAACTGTTGATGGAGTTGAGAAGTTGTTTTTTAGACTAGCTGAGCCTGTGATTTTCCGATCTTTACAGGTAGATATTGATTATAGTTTTTTTTTTTTGAATTTTTGTGCACTTGTCGTGGATGTGAAAATCATTATTTATCTGGCATTTCTTTAGTCTCTTGTCGATGTTGAAAGGACCAGAGAGACGGAAAAAGAAGTTAGATTATGAAAGAAAATAACTCTTTTGAAGAATGAAAAAGTTTTAATTTAAGAAATAAGTTTGCATGATCTTTTTCTTGTATAAAATAGTTATGTTTTAATTGGGTTATATGTTAGTTAAAATTTGTAAATATTCTGGCTACAAATTTCATGGAGGCATGCCTTTTTGGATTAAATATCTTGGTCATATTAGGATAACTTTTACTTTGGAAGTCGACATGTTTTTAACTTGGTATTTGGGTGTTTTGGATGAGAACTATTTCATCAAGCTGCGTGGTCCTTTAACAGGTTGCAAATTCAAATGTTCGCCAAAATGCATTGCATTTACTTCTAGACTTGTTCCCTTTTGAAGACCCTGATGCCACCAAAGAGGCTAAAGATACATTGCTGGATAAACAGTTCTTCTTGTTGGAGAAATTACTCATGGATGACTGTCCTGATGTGAGAGTTATTGCTGTGGAAGGCTGTTTTCGCATTCTCCATTTGTTTTGGGAAATTATCCCTCCACCAACCATTACAAAGATGATCACCAAAGTTTTTGATGAGATGGCATATGATGCATGCAGTGAAGTTAGGTTTTCCACATTGAATGGCATTATCTATTTACTTGGCAATCCCCAGTCGCATGAAATTCTTAAAGTGCTTCTGCCCATGCTGGGGCATCTGATGTTAGATAATGTTCTTTCAGTCAGAGTTGCTATGGTAGATCTCCTCCTCCTTTTAAAGGACATTCGAACTTTCCAATTTAATAAGGTATAGGGTACTTTTCAAATTTAATCTTGCACCAGCAGTACTTTAATTTCCTAAGGTGGGGGGTTGATATTGTTCATTGCTTTATTTTTTAAGGTGGTCGGTTTAGAATTCTTGTTGAATACACTTGCAAATGACCAACCTCCAGTTGCTCAGAAGATTACAAGATTGCTTATGCCATCATACTTTCCTGCCAGACTGGCCATTGAGGAGGCATGTGATCGCTGTGTCACACTAATGAAAAGGTCTCCACTAGCTGGAGCAAGGTTTTGAGAGTTTGCTTTATTAGAAGGCGCATCTCTTAAATCCATGATGGAACTTGTCAAGGTCTTCATCAGCTTACTGTTGTCGAATGCTAAACTTGGTGCCCCTGTGGTTGAGGGTTTACTGGATGCATCAGCCAACCTTTGCAGTGGCCTAGCAAATGAACAGACTCAGCAGGATTCCCTTAGAGAGTTGTTTTCTGTTGAAAGAGTTAAGCGCTTGTTAGCCGTGGCATCTACTGCTCATGCTAGATCTTCTATTTTTGACATGTTATCCACCACTGCTTCAGACAATGTAGCCGCGCTCCTTGGAAATTGCATGAGCATAGTCACTGATTGTAGTGATTTATCAGAAAATTTAGAAAAGCAGGCTGAAGTGAGGTCTTCCCACAAATTATTCATATCATGTGATTCCTTTGATAATATGTTTGAGGCTCTAACAAGGCTTTTGCAAAAAACTGCCTATCGCTGTCATATTAAATTTGGCACTGAAGCACCAAAACAGAATGTTTCTCCTGCAAAAAGAAAGAAATCGAACTCTTCATCAAAAACTTCTGTTAAATGGAAACATGTTAGTGGAAAAAGGTCATCCAATTTCAAGGATGATTATTCAGTTGCTATTGGGGTATCGTGGCAGATAAAAGATATGCTTTCTTCTGAGGACACTCGGAAAGCTATGATGAGTTCTCAAGCTTTGGAATTACCATTCCTTGCTTTAAAGGTTATCTCTGAGGTCAGCATCGTACAGTGCGAGTATTATGAATATATGGACCCATATCAATTGTTGGCATATACAACTCTTGCTCTGCAGATGGCCCTTCAAAATGTTACAGTTAGTAATGCAACTGAATCTGGTACTAAGAAGGATGAACAAATCAAATCATCAGGTCTAATTTCAAAGGCAGGTTACAATTTTGATTTTTCTTGAACTTCAATTCTCATTTTAAAATTTTCTTTGTAGTTCTTCCTTTACGGAGTTATAATTGGTGATTTGCTCTTATCTGCAATTCTTTCTACAGCAGGATTGGTAAAAACTTAGTCGAACTTGAGGATTCCAGATTCCTTTGGATTGGTTTTAGTAAATAAGCCTACAATGTTTTGATTTTCGCCTGGTTGAAGCTTGTTAGTAGGAAATATTTGAAACTGCTACGATGTCTTTCTCTTTGATATTTAATGCTAGAAATCAATTTTCCTTAATTCATAATGGCTCTAGTAAACTCGTGTCACTGATGGGCTGAGTGCTTTGTTTATATATAAATGTTTATATATTCATTTCTTGTGTTAAACTTCTGACAGGCAATGCTAGTCCAGGTAATGGATCGCCTGCTTGATTGTACAGATAAGCTCTTGGAAGAAGGTGACTCGGGAAAGAATGGGGAATCACCTCCAAAATCTAAGCAGGACAGCAAGAGGGCCACACGGCATGAGCAGAAACAGGGAGAACCTCAAACAGATGCCTCTAGCTCTAATACTGTTGGTAAGTGATTTGGAAGAAGGCATGCACAGATTATCCAAAGCTGGGTGCAAGCATTCATATTAAAGTATTAAGAGTGGACATAAAGAAAAGTGCTTTTAACGCTAAGTTTAAACATTTACTAAATCTGAACTGATAACAATCCATTAGGGAACTTGTGTATGTGGGTTGTGTTTAGACTTGGATAGAGACATAAAGTACATGTTTGGAAATCTGCAACTATTTTAAGTTGCATTTCTGGATTAGGAGAGACCCCTAACATGAAAATCTAGATTAGAATATATCCCTTGTATTAACTCCCATTTCTGTAGGCCTTCTTGTGGTTCTGCGCTCGTGGTGTAGTTTGAACTGTCATGCAACCTTTCTGTGAATGGTTTTTCCCCCTGTTTCTGGTTTTTGTGTTTTGGAATAGGTTATGACATAATGCATTGATTTTTCCTATATCCATGTAGGATTAGTATATACTAAGCAAAAACAGATGTCAAAGAAGGTGACAATGTTCACAACAGTTCTCAAGTTTATCGTCGATTCTATTGCAATGGGTTTTGCTCCTCGTAACCATACAAGGTGCTTGAGGTTTACGTCGGCATACATTCAGTACTTCATCTCTTGCCTAAGGAAGCTATCTACAGATAAATCCCAGTTGAAGGAAGAGAAATCAAAAGAGTGTTTTGTGTGCGTGAAGAGCTCTTTCAGCTATGCACTCAAGTTACTGAATCTAGTCCATAATGCTGCCACTGAAGCTTCACCAGCACCAGTGGAGTCTTTTAATCTTGCCAATGACTTGCTTGATCTATCATCTCAGGTGAATTGTTTTTGGGTTCTATTTATGCTGCCCAACTTGTTACTGTAGCAAAGCCTTGGCTCCCTGATTTGATTCTGGCACTAGGTTCTACAAGTATGCTTGAGCAAAGTATAGAGAAGCCATATTTGACTGCATTGGATCACATTAAGCTCCATTTTCCATCATGGCCCCTAATTTTGGCGAAGATTGAACATGCTGAAATGAGTGAACATGATGGGGAAGAGGAGGATGATAGAGTCTTGGAACCCGAATTCTCGGAGTTCAAGAAACTCATGGGAATCATCATATCATTACTAAAGAGAAATCGCAGCATACTGGATGCTGTTGGCGTTATCTTCCTTGCTACATCAGTTATAGGGCTAGAAAGAAAGGACTTTGATCTGTTACTTGGACTGCTGAGCTTTGTTTGCCTGAAGTTGATCGGGCAAGAAGACCGTGAATGGCGTGGGCTTGACATGATGTTGGTTTCTCTGCCGGATGTGTATCCTCAGATCGAGAGGGAGACTGGAGAACAAGTTGATGATGATGAAGATGAAGATGAAAGCCATAATAAATTAGCTAGTGCCAAAGCATTGCTTGAACCTGTCTGGTTATATCATGTTTATGAAACTCAGGTTTTCAGAGGTGGCACAATAAATGGAATATATAAATATAATATTTCATTGTAACAAAAACAGATTTTTGAAACTAGTAAAACTTTATTACTCATTTCGCCTCATAATTTGTGTATCGTATTAATTATATACATAGTTTTAAGAGATATATTTGACTAAGGGAAATGACAAAATTATATTTAAAATGTGATTGATAAATTTTATTTTGTTGGATGTAAAAGAGTAGAATATAGTTTGTTAATTCAATAATCGATGTAAGTTTTTATCATCTTCATTAGAAAGATACATGGAGATATTACAATAGTTAAACATAATAAAAAATGATTAAAAACATGAGAATAAAAATAATAGATGTTTTTAATAAATGATACAAGATCTAAAAATTATTATAATTTGTTAATTTTATAAATTTAAGTATTTTTTTTATTTTTAAATGGAGTTGTGTCACTTAACTAGCCCAATAATTTAAGCGGAATAGTTATTTAGGCTTATAAGGAAACTCATAAATTATTTTGGGATAACAAATGTTATAGTGTAGTTGGAACTCGTCAAACTAGTCATGCCCTCTTGACGAGTTTGTCAAAAAAATATTTTTTTATTGGCTCTCGTCATGTGGGCCCCATTGCTAAAATATTTTCATTATTTTTGAAAAAAATCGTCATGCTCACGTGACGAGTTCTAGATAAATAGTTTAAAAATAAATTTTTTATCATTGTTATTATTTTATTATATTTTATAATTAAAATGAAAAAAAAAATTGAAGGAGCTCGCCATGCCATTATGACGAATTCATATAAATATGGTTGTTGGGTTTGAAAAATATAACCGCTGACATGGCCGTTTGAGATATTTTTGTTTAAAAAAATTGGAACTCGTCAGAGGGAATGACGAGTTCCAACATGCATATTGTGTTATATTTGAATTTTTTATAAATAGGAGTTTTAGGTATTTATATAAGAATAGAAAAATCAGAGTTGAGATTGATGAAATACATCAATGGGAAAATTTTGCCAATGATTTAAGAAATAATTTATATGGATTCGACTTATTCGATGTTTTCGATGATTCAAGCTCATTTTCAGATGATGAGTTGGTCTAATTTCAATTGTTTTGAAGCTTCGATGAGAAAGGAAATTAAAGGAAGTTGAAGAAGAGCTTAAAAAATCGAACGAACTTGACAAAGAGCTTAAAAAAAGTTAGAAGATTGTGAGAAATCGAACAAGACAAAAGATGTTTGTAAAAGAAATAGTGAGAAGTTTGAAAACTTATTACTACGACGTAGCAAACGATTTATAGGGAGAGGTGAAAAAAATAAAGAGAAATGTAGAAAAAATTATATTGTGGGTGTAGTGAAAGGATAAGTGGAAGGAAATAGATTAATGTATTCGATGTTTAGGGTGTTAATTTATGTTTAGAATTATATTTATAATTAAAATAATTATTTTTGAATTGATAATATATATGAATAGTTGCAACTATTTTTACACATGGAATTTATTCGTTCAGTAAGGTTCATTGTTATATGGTCGAAATGTCGAATCTCATCAAAAGTTTGTGACCATATTTTTCTTGGATTTCAGCTGCGAAGTTTCAAACTTCATTGTCGTATTTTCTAAAAATTTTAGCCGTGAACAGAAATTTAGTTGCAAAAATTTATACCCCGAAAAATGAAGTTAAGAATATAATAAGAATAACACAAATGAATCACATATAATTCATGAAAGATAAAGTATTAGTTACCCATGTTTATAATTTTTTCGAGTCTTTTTTTCCTTAAACCTAGTCATAATATTAGACCCAAAATGACGTATACAATATGCCAAATATGTGTGAAGAGGTGTCATCGACTACTCGATCTATCAATTACTCTTAAGATCTCAGTATCTTTATTATGCCATTTCCAGGAGCTGTCCACGCCACATGAAGTTGGTGTTGAGGTACACAAGTAGGCTTTGAATCTAACAATTCTAGTATCAAGAGCTTTTCTAAGGGCTTGTTTTAAGAGGGAAAAAACAATAGGTTTTTTAAGAAGAGTGAGTGTTTGAAGAATAGCTTCTGAGAGTACCTTTGTTCAACCTGCTATTTCTAAGTTCGATAGCCACTATGATTATTGGGCCAAGTTTATGGAAAATTTCTTGCGTTCAAAAGAGTATTGGTGTCACACCCTAATTTAGGGGCTAGATTTTAATAATTTTAAGTACCGAATTAAAGTAATAAAAAGGGAGAAATTGAGGATCGAATTGTAAATTTTTAAAAGTTGTAGCTCAATTTTAGAAATTATGGAAAGTTTAGAGACTTAACCCTAAATTTTACCATTTTATTTGGATAGTGAAAAATAAACCCCTCCTCGATTGAGCAAAACTCCCAAATTAAAACCAAAATCCCTAGCCGGTTGCACCCCTCCCCCTTTCCACCACAAATTTGTCGTTGTCCGGCCACCATTCAACCCGCCGCCACCACTATTATATTCGTCGTCGATCGGCAACCAAAGCACGAGTATTATCGCGCCGTGAAACATTTCATATCACCGCGAATCAACAAATTTTCGTGCGATGAAATCCCCAAAATCCCACTCTGGTCGCTTGGTTTTTCGTCGATTTCGACCGATCCGACGACCGTCTTACCTCACCGCCGTCACCAACGTGTTCCTTGACTTGTTCTGCTCAATACCCAACCGGTGTGTCGCGTCAATGTTGTCAGTTCCGTCGATCGCCGGTGTGGGTAAGTGTTTTGGCCTTTTCTTTTATTTTTGATGGATTTTCAGCTGATGTTTGGTTGAATATTGATTGCAATTGGTTAATTGAAGTTATAGGAGGTCGAACACCCCGAGCCCCCCGTCGTCGCCATACGTCGCCACACGCTTCCGCGTGCACGTGGGCTTCTTCTGCCCACCTGGAAACCTTCTAGAATTGGTCCAGTCGATCTAGATCGGCCTGAACCGGCCAACCCAGTCTGTTTGACCTGACTCGTTGACCCAAACCGAGTCAACCCGACCTGACCTATTGACTTTGACCTGACCCGTTGATCGGTATGACCGTTGACTTTGATTGGTCTAACCGTTGACTTTGACCCAAAAAGTCAATTTTTTCAAAAAAATCCTATTTTATGTTTTTCGATGTCCTGAGTCCAAATCCAAAGTTCGTTTTGCCAAATTCACACTCAGTAAGCCATTTTTCAGTTTTTTATCTTCGGATTCAATTTGGTTTTTCGATTAAGTTAAGTTTCTGACGTAAATTCGTTTTCTATGTATCCGATAAATTATTGGACGTTAGATTCAAGTTTGAGAGTGATCGAATGGAGTTTAATGTTCGATCGATAGAGCACAAAAATCGAGGTAATATATTACTACCTTATGCATGTTTTATGGAACATGTTGGAATTGGTAAATGCATGGATGAATATGTTTGGTCTCATCTAAATAGAAAAATTATTTCTAAACTCGATCCTTATACGGTAACATTTTAGTATCTGAATATGCCTCAGATGACTCGTATAAGAAATTGGGATACCGATAGGAATTCAATTTACAAGTTCTATGATTAAATGGAAAACAATCAACCTCATGATCTGTAAATTTTGTTTAATCTACTTAAACGTTAAATGCCAAAGGTACTCGGATGAGAAATTATGACAATACTTCTGTTAGGTAAAATTACGAGAATACCCTTATGGGGTAAAATTACGAAAATACCCTCATATTATAAAAAGGATAAGAATCGTCACTGGAAATGGAAAAATAACTCCGAAAAGGCATATTAATCCGAAGAAACTACTGATGTACATGGAAAAATGCTAGTTTTGCTTAGAAAATTCCGGATAACTGATTTCTAACCTTCAAGATGGTAAAAGATTTAGATTTGGTGATCTTTGGACAAAACCACCTGATAAATAAATCACTAGAATGATTCATATGTTTGAATCAATAAAAAGATTGAATACATTGAATTGTAAAATGACCAAAATGCCCGTAGAGTGTAAATAACCTAGGGTAACCCCAAGTCACGTAATGACTGAATGCATACTCGTCTCCCTAAGATTCATTCAACGATGATTTTGAAGATGATCAGTTCGACGAGAGTTGTTAGTATTAAAGTGTGAATACCTTTGAAGTGCATCGATTTAACCGGTTAATAGGTATAATCGTGTTGGGATTTGCTCAATTTGAGTTAACTCGATATCCTGATAAATTGGCAAGAATCGTAAATACCATGAATCATCGTTTCTCCCTTATTGGATCAAATTACTAGGAATCCTCCAAGAACCTAATGTCCAAATTGCCCTGATTTCCTGAGTAATGGAAACAGTCTTGTCATATCTGAAATCACAAGTAACTCTGATGCAAGACATTCCAAATACCTTTATGATTACTTAGTGCCTCTGAAAAATATCCGAACACTATTTGATTATGATAAATTACGTCCCGAATAACTGATGAATCTGACATCTATCAAACTCTTTTATAGGGATCTTGTTTCTGAATTTAATCAGTTTACAGAAGTTTCATTGCTCCCTACATGATAAATATCAATACCTTTGAAAAATAAATGGATCCTCTAGTGTGTTCCCTATGTGTTATATAAGTGTTTTATATGTTCTAAAATGTGTTTTTCCGAGATTTATGAGTTACTAAAGTTTTAAGTCTGCCTGTCTGATTCATGAACTCTAGATACTGTTTCCACTAAATTGATATGTCTAAACTCTAATTTCCTACTACCACTGATTACTGTCTGAAAAATATTTTTTTAGGGTACTTTGGGATCTGGTATGAAGTCTTTGCAGGTTCAGCTCGATCAAACTGGTAATTCCTTATATATATTTAGACCGATTGAAATAGTAATTCCTTACGGCATGTTCATCTAGTTTAAATTGGTAATTCCTTATATAAGTTTAGACCGATCGAGCTGGTAATTCCTTACGGATCTAAGGTGACCATTGGGTGGGCTCCTAGGCCTAATGGGCCTAGTAGTAAGACCTTATGGACCCTAAGGAACTCCCTTAGGGTGGAACATCTACTATGTTCTTTGGGTAAGTCCTTATGGACCTGAGGACACTCCCCTCAAGTGGTTACCTACGCTTTAGCTAGGGTAAGACCTTATGAACCCAAGGTGTTCCCTTAGATTGGAACTTATGCCCAATGGGCCTAAGGTAAATCCTTATGAATGCAGTTCTAGGGAACTTCATATTGGCGTTCGGTTGGAGGGTTTTAATACAGTTTTAAAAATGCGTTTTAAACTGTTACTGTTTCAAAAAGATCTGTACATTTTCACTGGTTTTGTGGGAACACACTAGACACCCTATTCTGATCTCCTGAACCTATACCTCCGAAGGTTTCCTCTGAACAGTAAGCTTCATGTTTTTTACTACCTGAAATATCAGTGGGACCTCAGCTCATCACAAAAATCTGAAGATGTCTGAATCAATAAGGAAAATTTTGCTTTCCTATTATCTGCATGTCCTTCAGGATCGCTTGGTAGTTTTGTATTACTGAGCTTCTCAAAGCTCACTCTGTTACTCACTATTTCAAGTTAAATTGATCCAATTCTGTTATCGACATCAGTATTGGAGTTCCATCGGCATTGCTTGTGGAGTACGGTGCATGTGATTAGGGAGCATGTAGGTTGTATTCTGTTTTATATCCGAGTCGGAAAACTGTTTGATTTTAATTCTGTTTGTAATATACGAATGGTTTTCCGAACTTGTATTTTAATTATAATTTGTTTTATGATTTTACTCGTTTTAACAGAAATTTTAAATTTTTTCGAGATTTTTACTGTGGGTCACTCTGGTGGCCCTAATATGACACCTCAGATCGGGTCGGGTCACCCGCATCGATCTGTGGGTGTTACAATTGGAGTCATGTGGAAAGTGAAGTCCTTGCTGCAGCAGGGGAAACAGAGCTTATCGAAGCTAAAAAAAGAGCCCATGTCGAGCAACAACTAAAAGATTTGAAGGTAACAGATGATTTGTTTTAGGCTATTGATCGTTCCATCTTGGAGATCATTTTAGACAAAGATATTGCTAAGAGTATTTGGGATTCCATAAAGCATAAGTAACAATGTTCAACAAGAGTTAAAAGAGCGCAACTCCAAACACTTTGAAGGGAGTTTGAGCTTTTTTACAAGAAAAAGGGTGAAAGTATTGATGAGTACTTTGACAGAACTCTTACCATAGCAAATAAAATGAAAGTTCCTGGAGAAAGCATGGGTCAGGTAAAGATTGTTGAAAAAATCTTGAGATCAATGACTTCTAAATTTGATTTTGTTGTTTGTTCAATTGAAGAATCCAATAATGTAGACATTCTAACCATTGATGAGTTGCAAAGTAGTTTACTAGTGCATGAATAGCTCATGAAAGGGAATGAAACAAATGAAAAATCACTAAAAGTGACCTTAGATGAAAAATTGGCTAGTAGAAGAGGTCGTAGCTTTCGTCGAAGCAATGTTCAAGGAAGAGGCAAAGGGAGAGGCCGACAAGCTTTTGGGAAAGACACAATTGAAGGTTGAAAATATCATCAACAGGGACATTTTCAATATGAAAGTCCAAGTTCAAAGAAAAAAAAAACAATTATATTGAAATTGAGAAAGAAGAAAAGATGCTACAAATGACACAAATGGAGCCAAATGAAGAAAAAGAAGAGACATGGTTTCTGGATTCAGGTTGTAGTAATCACATGTGTGCAAACAAACAATGATTTTTCAACTTTGATGAGGATTTTCGTTAATCTAAAAAACTTGGAAACAACTCCAAGCTTGAAGTGTTGGGAAAAGGTACTATCAAGTTACAAATTGGTGGTAAGACTCAAGTTATTTATAATGTTTACTATATTCCTGAGTTAAGGAATAATTTGTTGAGCATTGGCCAGTTGCAAGAGAAAAGTTTAGCCATTTTAATTCAACATGGAGGTTGCAAAATTTATCATCCAGAACAAGGCCTCGACATTCAAACAATAATATCTGCAAACAAGATGTTCGTTATACAGGCAAAGGTGCTATAAAATGTCTCTGTTTGTCTCCAAACAAGATATGGTCACCTAAGTCACAAAGGTCTAAAAACCTGCAGCAAAAGAAGATTATGAAAGGGTTACCAATATTAAATAGCGTTTCAAAGCTTTGTACTGATTGCATGGTGGGAAAACAACATAGTTACAATACCAAAGAAGAGTTGGTGGAGAGCAACACAAAGACTCGGCTAATTCATTATGATCTTTGCAGACCTATCAAACTAATTTCCAACAACAAAAAAAGGTACTTCATAAGCCTCATTGATTATTTTAGTCGTAAAATATGGGTTAATTTTCTTGCCGAAAAGTCTAAAGATTTTATTGTCTTCAAGAATTTTAAAAATCTTGTTTAGAAAGAGACATGTTTATACATCACGTGCTTACGGACAGACAAAAGTGGTGAATTCACATCCTCTAAGTTTGAGGATTTTTGAAAATTAAATGGCATCAGCAGACAACTTACGACACCCGTCACACCCCAACAAAATAGAGTAGTTGAGCGCAAAAACAGGACAATTATGAACATAGTTGGAGTATGCTGTCAGAGAAACAAATTCCAAAGAAATTCTGGCTAGAAGATATTAAATGGACAACCCATGTACTTAATAAAAGTCATATGCTAGCTGTAAAGAACATGACTCAGAAGAAAGCGTGGAGCGGTTTCAAGTCCAATGCTGATTATTATTTAATCTTTGGGTGCATTGGTTAAGTTTATGTTCCAAATAATAAAATATCAGAGCTGGATGACAAAAGCTTCAAGTATGTCCTACTAGGGATCATTAAGGAGTCTAAAGCATATAGACTTTATGATTTGGTAGCCAACAAAGTGGTGATAAGTAGAGATGTGATCTCTGAAGAAAATGAGTGTTGGAATTAGGGGAGCAGCAACGAAGAAATAAATCTCGATATGCTTGAGTGTGAAGAAAACAACTCTAATGACAATGAAGATGTTGAAGGGGAACGATAAGAGGAGGATTAAGACGGTGAAGATTCAATTAAATATTCAAGCGACTCTTTAAGCAACTCTTCCAATGAAAATTCTTCCCAAACACCACTATAAGAAGAGAGAAACAGAAGAAAACCTTTTTGGATGAAAATATTTGTAATTGGAGAGAGCTTGTCAGAAGAAGAAGCTAAACATAATATGGTTTTGTTTGCATCAAATTCAAACCCAACTACTTTTGAACAGGCTGCCAAAAGTCTCAAATGAATAGCTTCAATGGATTTGGAGATAGAAGTAATAGAACTTAATAACACATGGGAGCTAAATGAGAATAGTGAAGTTGATAACTACAAGGCTCGACTGGTGTGAAAATGATATGTTGTGATTGCAATGAGGTGTTTGCACCTGTGACTCGATGGGATACATTTTAGATTGTGATTGCAATAGCATCTCAAAATGGCTAGAGTATATATCAACTTAATGTCAAGAGTGCTTTCTTACATGAAGAATTGAGTGAAGCTGTATTTGTTGAGCAACCGCAAGGATACAAGAGGAAAGGTGAAGAGCATAAAGTATACAAATTGAAGAAGGCGTTGTATGGACACAAACAAGCCCCTCGTGCATGGTACAATCGCATCGAAGCTTATTTTACCAAGGAAGGCTTTGAAAAGAGTAGCTGTGAACATACTTTGTTTGCCAAGAGAAGAGAAGGTAAAATTTTGATTATCAGTCTATTAGTTGATGATCTGATTTTTACTGGTAATGAGGAAAACAAGCTTATTAACTTTAAAAGTTCCATGAAACTTGAATTTTATATGACTGGCCTAAGAAGAATGAAGTATTTTCTTGGTGTGGAGGTTTTACAAAATTATGAAGGTATTTATATCTATGAGAGAAAATATGCAAGAAAAGTTATGGAAAAAATCAATATGGAGAAAAGTAAGTGTGAAGAATCCTATTGTTCCTGGTATGTAATTGATGAAAGATGAGGGTGGCACTGAGGTAGATGCTACTATGTACAAGCAATTGGTAGAGAGTCTAATGTATATGACAGTAACAAGGCCTGATATGATTTATGTTGTATGTCTTCTTAGTAGATTTATGTCAAATCCAACTGAGTTGCATTTACAAGCTGCAAAGAGGGTTCTAAGGTACTTGAAACGTAATGTGGATTTGAGAGTATCTTATCAGAGAAAAATTAAAGAACTTGAGGCGTATACCGACAGCGATTATGCAGGTGATGTAGATGAAAGAAAAAGAACCTCTGGTTATGTGTTTTTACTCAATAAAGGAGCAGTGTCATGGTCTTCCAAAAAGCAATCTGTGGTCACTTTGTCCACCACTAAAGCAGAATTTGTGGCAGCAACCTCATATGCATGTCAACGGGTTTGGATGAAAAGAGTGATGGAAAAACTTGGTCACTCACAAAGGCACAAGATTATTGTTTTTTGTGACAATAGTTCCACTATCAAGATTTCTACAGATCCAATTCTACATGGGCGCAGCAAGCACATTGATGTCAGATTTCATTTCTTACGTAACATAACCAAAGAAGGAATAGTGGAATTGAAGTATTGTGATACACAAGAACAAATTATTGATATCATGACAAAACCACTCAAACTATGTGTTTCTAAAGTTGCACAAACTTCTTGGTGTGTGTGGTACAGGTAAACTGGATGTTACTGCAATCAGTTTAGGGGAGGATTTGTTGGATTTTTATGATCTTATTGTTAATAAGTCCCTAATTTTTGCGATATGCAACCAGTAAAATTTTGTAAAATTACTTGGCATGTTTTTATGATAGCGAAAACATTAAGACTTATTTTTCTCTTTTTTGTTATTGTAAAGCTAAAGGCCCATTTGTTGTCAATGAGAGGTGGAACTCACTTATTTTGAGCGTAAACTTATTATGCCTAGAATTTAACAGTTTGATGGACTTCAATTACAATTTATTTAATTTTAAATGCTTGAGTTCAAATATACAAATAATAATAATAATGAAGTGTCACTCCAATTAACAATGTATTACTCAAAATTCGATCAGAACTAGTATGTCGAATTTGGAGTGTCAGGTGTCAAGCCCAATAGACAACAAAACCCAGTGTCCGAAAGACTGTCAAAGTCCGAGAAACTCTAAAATAATCTAGAACATCTTTCGAAAAGCCAATCATGTTGCTTATTCTCTTGCTAAATAGGCTTCACAAACTCGTATTGTTCATTCCCTTGCTCGATGAGCTTCATCGTGAACCAATCCTCTTTATTTCATTTTTTGATGTATCAAAATGTATCGCTAACGATGTAATTTTCGATGCCATCGGTATTTAATATTGTGTAAGCATTTCTTTCGCACAAAAAAAAAAAATCTGAAGTTGACATCAATCATATTCTCTCATCTTATAAATTTTACCTGCTATTGAAGTATTTCAATCGGTCTAAACTAGGATTATAGGGTTTTAAGTTAAATTTTAAGATTTCTGACTACTATATGCATTCTATAAAAACTTGTACCTAAAATTAACTTTAGATGCCTAAAGAATTTTCCGTTAAAAATTAACGCCAAGTATTAAAGTATAACGTTTAAATTTTTAAATACTATTTTTAAATTTTTATGATTTCTGACCACTAAACTACTATATTTTTAAATACGATTTTTAAATTTTTATAAACCTGACACATATCACTTAATGGTTGGATCAAAATATTAAAAGTTCATACACCTAAAAGGATAACGTTAAAGTATAACTTTAAAAATGCTAGATACTTACTTTTAACAAAAAATTCTTTAACACTTAAAGATAACTTTAAGTATAGTTTGGACACTTATTTCTATATTAAGTTTCTATAAAATATCACGTAGCTCTGAACTAAAAATATAACGCCGGTGAAACTGATCTTACTTAAAACCCTTGGACTATGATTTTCAATCTTTATTTTCCCAGTGGCATGTCTTCAAACCTAGCACAATCATATAGTATCATATCTGCAACCAAAGATGAATGTACGGTTCACTAGTAAGGAGCACACTGAAATCAGATTGAGGAATTGTTCTTATCTGAAGAACTCACAAGATTAATCAGCCAATGTTTGAGCAATTCTTGAATGAACAACTAAAATTTCTGTTTCGGGAGACCGGAAAAATAAGATAAAACATCTTAAAGACTTCTTAACCTCAAAAGCTCTAGCACTGCATACACAATCTTCAGTTGGACTACACAGGCAGGATCCTTAACTAAGCCAGCACAATGAAGATGGATGCCATGCACAGCTTCACAAATTCGGCATGCTAGGGACAAGTTCTGCTGCTTTCGGTGTTTCTAACCGGGTTAAAATAAGGATGAGCCTGTGCATGACAATAAATCATCTAATAAGGAAACTCCTTGGCGAGATTATGGACACGCTAAAAGATAACGTTATTGCTAGGTGCCTACAGATGCACTGCACATATATTATCTAAAAGTTGGGTCCAGTAAATACAGAGGTGTTCTTCAATAGGTTCATTAAGATCAGGAGTAGTGTACCATTGCTTCTTTTGCAGTTGGCCTTTCTTGATGATCATATCGAAGCAACTTATCAAGGAAGTCAATGGCCTTACAAGAAAAACAAGTGCAAGTTAAAGATGGAAAACAGTATAGAGAACAATCTGAATATATAAGAACTTGCTAGATATACTACCTCAGGTAACGCCAGATGTTGATTCTCAGCATTGATGAACTTTGTCCAAGGTTTTCGACTGTGCCTGCATCAAGAAAAGATTAATTCTCAAATGGAAATAAAAGCACTTATGCATCATCAATTTGACTAAAAGATCATATGCCAACCTCCCAACAAGGGCTGCGAGGTGTGGATCCAATTCTATGCGGCACTTATTCAGATAAGCATTTAATTCATCTGTCCCGAGAACCTGAGCAGGAAATGAAAACGCTTGAGAACAATAGGGATCAGTTTTATTCCTAAACTAAAAGAAAAGACTCTCGCCCAAGACCTCAGCAATGCATTGTTGAAGAATGACATTTCTCAAGAAACAGCACCAATAATGGATAGGAAATGAATATCCGAACAAACCTCCACAAGATAAGGATGTATATGGTTATGCTTGTGCATTGTTACTTAAAAACCCCACAAATTCACATACCTTAGCTATCTTGACCAGTTGATCATAATTATCATGCCCATAGAAGAATGGCTCCTTCCGGAATATCTGCATAGCACAACCTTAAAAAATAAGCATCTCAAGAGAGAGGCATCAAAAACCTTGGTGATATATCAAATTATGATCCTCCACAGTTTTCTGCTACCCATGGATATATATATATATATATATATATATATATATATATATATATATATATATATGCAAGCAGATCAAGATACACTCATCTATGGAGATATTCTACCCCATTAAAATGCAGGACGGTAACATATTAAAGGGTCCTAGGAGAAATAGATTCCATTTGCCAGATTGCCAAAAACCATATATTGAGGATAGCTTTTCAGCTGTGAAATCATGATAATCAGGCTTTCCAGAACATATGTCCAGGTCTACTTGCATAAAGCCACACAGTGATAAATATATAAATTATTTTGATATAACAATGATTTAACAAGGATCAATTTTATAAAAATATTGTAAACTTGTACTCGATTTAAAAATTTGTCTAAAGACTTAAATTATTTTTCAAGAAACTAAATGTCAAAAGTATGTTTTAAATGTTTTGGGACATTTAGACAACTAAAATACTCTCAAAAAGAAAAAAACAGCTCAATTTTTTTTAAATTGGAGCAAAATTTTAAAACCAGATCTAAGAGTTTCGAAACTCCTTAGACAAAACCTTTATAAAGGTTTTAAAACTCCTATAAAAGTTACAAAACCGTCATCAAAGGTTTCAAGACCCTTATAAAAAGTTTTGAAACCTTTAAGCTGAAACGGTTGAATTTTTTATACCTGCCTAAAAGTTCGAAACCTCTTCGAAGGTTTCGAAGCCCACTGTGCAAGTGAACATTAAATGTGTGAATTAATGCCTCCCAACGACTCCAAACTCCCTCCAACAACCTCAAACGGCTAGAAAACCTTGACAACATATAACAGGGGTCTTGCAACAGTTAAACGACAAGAAAGCCATTCCAAACTTATTTCTTTCTTTCACATTGAACATTAACTTATTTTTCATTGTAATTTTTATTCTAATGATCTTGGGTGAGGGTAATCTTACATTGTGCAAACAGTGAGGGTTTAGTCTTTAGTTTGCTCATTTATATTTTCTCTTTTGAGAAAGTGTGTATTCTTAAGATTTTGAACTATAAAGTGATTTGTAAGGTTACACATTGTCCTCAAAGGTTGATCAAACTTGAGAAAATACTTAATGTGAATAGTTATGGTAATGGATATAGATTTTATTGACGAAGTTGAACCACTCGCTCTAAATCATTTATGTCAATTTTTCTTTATTCTTAGTAAAAGATCCCACCATTTTTTTTTTGTCAATTCAACCCATTCTTGGCCACATTCTTGATCGATTGACTCAACACACTAGTACATGAGGAGAATTTGATATACAAAGAACCTAGGTAACAATTATGAAAGCCTACCTCAAAAGAAGTGATCTAAGCCTGAAAAGGTAAAATAATCTAAAGGTAGCACTCACCATTCCAGCAAACATACAACCAAGGCTCCACAAGTCCAAAGAGTAATCATAGTCTTGCAAATCGACAAGAAGCTCGGGACCTTTAAAATACCTGCAAACCAGGAATGAAGTACAAAGGAAAGAAAAATAACATATCAATTAATGGAAGGTAATTTTTTAATACCAAGAAAGCTTGACACTGAAAACACACAAGCTGATAGATTTACTAAAAATGGTAACAAGAATTATGACATCGGTTAAAATGATTGTCTTTTAATAACACTCTCAAACTAACATATGGCCACAATTGAAAATAAGTCATAAGTGACATAACATACAAAGCAGCCTTAGCTCCTATGAAGAATTGTATAACAACTCTCTACTCCCAAGGTTTTCCAAACTTTTGTCCTTTATTTATTCCAATCTTATTTCATTTTTAAAATACGGTGTTACATGATATTTACCCCTCAAATGAACTGAGGAATGCATGTCTTGGAGATTGCCTCTAGCTCCATGCCACTGGTATTCAACTCTAATATTTAAAGTATATGCTACTACAACAGCACTGAGCTTCACCTGTTTCTCTTATTTTTGACACGAACCATATGTAATGTGACCTCAGGTTTCATGGTTGTGTTCAACAAATTTGAACACCGTGAATTGACAAATGAAAAAGCATTTCCTCAAAAAAGTTAACCAATTTTTTTTTTGATAGGAATATCAGGCCTCATTAAAAAACCCTTCTTGATTAATGGAGCTTGATAGTAAGCTCCTTAATCAGCGGAAGGAGGAAAAGAGTGCCTTAAAAATTTTATTACTCAAGCGAAATTACATAAGATTTAACAGTAACTCCATTCTGTATTACAGAAAAACTTAACAACTCTACTAACAACCAAAACCCTAAAACTCAAACAAGAAAAACCATTGAAATAGCCTAACAATCAACCAATCCCCATCTTTGCTAAACTATCTGCCTCCCCATTACACGCCCTTGGAATCAACCGAACTGAGTGCACCCTTTCCGAGATGAGTGATGAAATCTCTTTAACTAATGGCAATATAAAAACAGGGGCCAATGCCGGGGACTGAATCCATTCCACAGCCGACTTACAGTCAGTCTCCACAATCAACCTTCCAACAGGAACCCAACAAGAAGACAGAGATTTCAATGCCTCTCTTTATAGCCTTCAACTCAACAACCGGCGGGGGACCTTGACCTACATTTTCTGAAAAAGTCAAAAGAGTGTTGCTATTCCAGTCTCTTAAAATACCTCCAATACCTCCATCCGTGCCATCGAGTCTAACAGCTCCATCAACATTCATCTTCAAAAATCAACAGTCTCCAATACCATCTGCAAGAGATGGATCACCAATCAGCACATCCTCCTGAATGGGAAACTTAGGGTACTTGGCTAGAAACCATTTAGATAACCTGAATCTAATAATAAAAAACAGAGACATCCTGTCAAGGGGAGAACCTTCGAACACCATTGCATTCCTAGTTTTCCAAATCGACCAAAATACTACTCCCTGAATAAATTTCCAAATCAACGAATTCCCCCTCAGCTCACCCCAGGAACTAAGCAAAGAATGTGGGTCCTTTGGAAGTACTAAGGCTAGATCCCAAAAGCTTGCTATTTTATTCCATAAATCCCAAACTACATAACACGAGATAAATAAATGTTGCACTGATTCCACGTGTTTCTTACAAAAAGGACAAAAAATTTCATCCCCTAGTTGCATTCCTCTGTTCACCAACTCTTCTCTCACTGCCACTTTCTGATGAGCTAGCTGCACACGAAAGCTTCAACACGAGGAGGAGATAATCCCAACCACACCCCTTTTAACCACAAATCAGTACCCCCAGACACCTTCCCTAGTGCATTTCTGCAGGATTTTACTGAAAACAATCCATCCCCACTTGCAGACCAAGAAAGAAAATCTTCTACTGAATCTGCCAGTTTAAAATCCTTCAGTTTCGTCATCAATTCCAGCCACTGATCCAATTCCCAGTCACACAAATTCCTTCCGGTTTCGATGTTCCACACCCAACCGTTCGAATCGAAGCTACCAAACTCAGCAACCTTACCCCTTTGTTTGTAGAAAGCACATACATTCTAGGAAATAGATTTTTTAAAGGGAACTCGTCAACCCATGTATCTATCCAAAAAGAAATAGACTTTCCATTTCCCACTTTCAACTTTGAATATGATCTGATACATTCACCCTCCGAGTCATTCTTCAAGAAATTGTTAGCAATACCCCTCAAAATCCAAGAAGATTTGGGAGAAAAAACCTTCCTAATAGACATGGTATTACAACTAACCTTGTGCTTGCTCCGTAATACACTTTTCCACAAAGTATTCTTTTCATTGGCGAACTTCCACACCCATTTACCCAAAAGGGCCCGATTAGAAAGATTCAAATCAAGAACACCAAGACCACCAGAATTCAGAGGCTTGCAAACTGATTTCCAATTCACCCAGTGTATCCTCCTCTTGTCCTCATTACCCCCCATAGAAATCTGGCCATTAATGAGTTGAGGTTCTTACTAATTTTGCAAGGCATTCTAAAAAGAGATAAGAAAAATATTGGTAAGGATGTTAGCACCGACTTCAATAAAACTGTCCTGTCAGCCATTGAGACAAGAAGCTTTCCACTCGACAAGTTTGGAGCTAAAATTCTTAAAGACTGGATCCCATAGGGCTTCTGACTTTTTCTTAGCACCGAGAGGAAGTCCCAAGTAATTTGTTGGAAAGGAACCAATCGAACAGCCCACTGCTATTGCCCAATCTGTTAAGACTTCCTCTTCCACGTTAATACCAAACAACTTGCTCTTAGCTAAATTTAGATGCAACCCTGCCATAATTCTAAAAATCCTCAACACTCTCTTGACATTTTTAATCTGGGATAGAGATGCTTGACAAAAAATGATCAAGTCATCGACAAATTGGAGATATGACAACCGAACAGAGTTTTCGGATTTCCCTATAACGAAACCTTGGAAAAGACCCCTGTCTACTGCTTTAGTTAACATCAAGTGAAGCAGCTCACCTACAATGTTAAACAGAAGCGGAGACAAACTGCACCCTTGCCCAAGTCCTTTGGCCACAGGAAACTTTTCCGAGGGAGACCCATTTACAAGAACCGAGATTGAAGCTGTTGATAAACACTGAGATATCCACGACAACCATCTCTTACCAAAACCCATCTCTGACATTGCTCTCATTAAAATTGGCCATTCAACAGAATCATAAGCTCTACGAAAATCTACTTTGAAAACAACCCCTTGTAGCCCTTGTTTTCTCCAGTAATCAATCCTTTCATTTGCGATAAAAGCACAATCCAACAACTGTCTCCCCGGTATAAAAGCAAACTGGAAGTGACTGATTATATCACCAACACAACAACTCAGTCTCCTCGATAAAACTTTAGAGAGTATCTTATATAAACTGCCTACAAGGCTAATTGGTCTAAAATCCTCTACACTGTCCGGATTTAGCTTCTTCGGAATGAGTGTGATAAAAGCATGATTTACACCATGCTCCCATTTCCTTCCAAAATAGAAATCTTCAAAAAATTTCAACACATGCTCCTTTAAACTTGGCTAGCATTTTTTAAAGAAGCCCATGGTGAAACCGTCTGGTCCTGGAGCTTTAGAGTTGTCTGATGATGCTATAGCCTGCCAAATTTCCTGTTCTAAGAAGTGCTCTTCAAGCTTGTTAGACTGTTCCCCTGACAACTTAGCAAATTCCAGAAGTAATTCCTCCACTTCCATTGTTGAATTGGAGTTGTAGGCTGCCTTAAAAAATTCCGAAATATGTAACTTTAACTGTTTAGGATCTGAAACCACATTCCCATTTATCTTCAAGCTTAAAATTTCATTTCTTTTGCTTATGTTCAGCGCGGACAGATGAAAAAACCTTGTGTTTCTATCCCCATCTTTAATCCATCTAGTCCTTGACTTCTGAAACCAAATGCTTTCTTCAATCTTATATAGCCTCCATAGATTAGTTCTGAATTGCAACATCTGATCCCACTCCTGCTTCGAAAGAATTCCATCTTGAGCTTTAAAGTCCAGTTCATTAATTTTCCTTTCTAAATCAGAAATAGACTCAGAAATCCCAAAAATTTACTGCTTGACCAATTTCTGATTGATTTTTTTGTTCCTTGTAAAATGCTGAAAATTCCCCTTCTATTATTTCTCCCCCTCATATCAACCATGGAAGATTTAACCAAGTCCTCAAATCCTTCCTCCTGTAATAAATAATTAAAAAACCTGAATGGTTTAGGACCCCAATTAACAGCTTTATCCTCTAATGAAACTGGATTATGATCAGATAAGGATCTCGGCAAAAGTCTTTGCACTACATTCGGAAAACAGGTCAGAAAACTCCCAGAGATTAAGAACATGTCGAGTCTTTCCCAAGTAGAATCTTCTCTATTATTACACCAAGTATACCTTCCTCCCACCATAGGTAGATCAATTAAATTTGATTCTTGTAAGAAATTTCTAAATATATCAATAGAATGCCAGTTTTGAGACTTTCCCAACTTCTCAGCCGGATCGAGATACACATTAAAGTCCCCCCCAATACACACTGACACATTTTGAGCAGAAACAAACTCCAGCAATTCCCTGAAAAAATCTTCCCTTTCAGCTTCAATGGATGGACCATAAACATTGATAATCACACACTCTTCACTTGAATTCCTGAACTTGCCAAAAACTGCTATGAATCTGCCATTTAAGTGGCTGTTGGAGACTTCAAAATCATTGCCATTCCACATAATCATTAATCCACCTGCAGATCCCACTGCTGGAGCAACAATTCCTCCTTTAAGAAATCTCCCCCCTATCCTTCTCCTAAGAGCCAAAGAACAACTTTCTATTTTTGTTTCTTGAATGAGAAGAAAGCTCGGCTTATTCTTCTTTACCAAATTAGCTACAGCTCTTGATTTTTTCTTTTTTCCCAAACCCCTTACATTCCATGAAATTATTTTGACATTTATCATAACGAGAAATTTAACACCAAAGCCTTAAAGCTAGTCAACAAAAGAAATCTAATCCCCTGATTTCCCCCGTTTCCTACTTTCTGCCAATCCTTCCTCAAAATTTATAATTCTATCCAGAAAAGCCTTCTTCCCCTCTTTAAAAGATATCCCCAGTATTTTTGCTGACTTCCCATGTGGCTAATGCCTCCTCCAAGAACAGCGAGAATGTTGAAGAATGAACAGTAGGGTAGCTAACCACATCCAAAGCATCTTTAATCAAAAGCCTTCTCTTTCTTTTACTCACTCTCCCTGCCATAGAAACAGGTTTAGATCCAATAAAGAACTCTTCTACTTTCCCTGAATGCTGAGAAATATCCACTGTTGAAATCTGATGAACACCAATTTCCTCATCAATGGAATTGGATCCTACCACCAAGGAATTTAGATATGATTGACAGCTCAAAAGAGGGTTTAGAACTTTCCTGTTTTGAGCAACCAACTCCCTTGTTTGAATTCCCCCATCCTCTTTGCCTAGATTAAACCAAACCTTTCTTACCCTAGATCTTCTATATACTCTAGAAACATTTCCTCTATTCCTCCTTCCTACTGGGACGTTCCTAGTGCACAGACTTCTTGACAATTGATCCAAAGGACTCCAACTCCTTAAACCATTTGAGAAAGACTCCTGATTGGCTCCCAACACCTGAATTCCAACCTTTTGTACTGGTACGACTTCCCATTCCACCTTTGTTTCCTCCATACTTGTTTCTTCTTTGCCCAATATAACTTCTTCCTCTAACCCTTCATAATTAATATTTTTAGAAAACCCTCTACATTGAGACTGAACTCTGACATTTGATTCTCCAGCACTCCTTTTTAAATTGGAGTCAAGCCTAGCAGGAACCAAATTCTGCGAGTTTGATTTCTCCAAATCTGTCTGCTGTAGATCACCTAGCATGTCCACCCGAGAATCTTTTTGTTTACCATAGCCCAATTTTATTAAGTTAACAGCTGGCCCAGCTGGAGAAAATCTCATATTATTTGAGGTGAGCTCACTAAAGTCATCTGACTGGCCTTTTTCACTACCATAACAGAAATTATTCCTCAACCCGAGGCCCAGATATTCCCCTTTTAAATTCAAATTTTCTTCTGGTATTTCTGACACCCTTTCTCCACTAGGTTGACCTTCTTCTACCTGCCACAATAAATGCTGACTCTTACAGCCGCCAGCCACAGCAGTACATTCATCCCCTTCCAACCACGTGTCGACTCTACCTCTAGTATCCTCAGCTAATATGTCGAGCCTACCAACCCGTCCTGAGCACCGATCATCTCCCTCCTCTGATGCTACAACTTCCCTGTACACTCCACCATCGTCCACCACTGAATTCACTATTGAGAAACCATTCTGTTTCATATAAACCGAGCCCCGATTGATTTTAACCAAATAAGATCTCCCATACGCTCCAATTGTGACTGTTTCTGGAATATGATAAGGACTAGCCACCCTCAACAATGCCCTTGCAACCTCCATATCCTCTATTCTAACTTTCGAATCTTGAATGCAAATCAACTTCCCCTACCTTGAAACAAATTTTTCCAGGAACAGGACACTCCAACATAATAAGGGGATTCCAACTAGTTCGACCGAGCAAAAAGGCATCGGTAAGCCTTCCTCATTCAGAAGCATATCAAGCCGTTCAAACCAAAATGACAATATCTCCAATCTACTCGACCACGCCTCCTTTAATTCTTCCATTGAAGCAAAGGTTAAAATGCAATAATTCCTTGCATAATCCCATTTAGCTAACTTGACTTTGATCCCATCACTAGCCAGACCCTTCATCACTAGATCCAAATCGAAATGTGTTTTAATGATCCCTGTCAATGATCTTTTCACCCTCTTCGATTCATCCGAGGGAATGTGCATCTCCCACAATTCCTCAGCCCCGATTTCTTTCTAGGAATCCCCTCCCTATTTTCTTTGCTCACCGGAACTTCCCTCCTCCCAACATTGGAGGCTAACGCATCCTTATATGATCTTTCATCTCTCAATCGATAAAAGGACTCATTATCGACTTTTCTTCTCCAATTTCCTTCCTTATACGACGTATCTTCTTCCCTTATGGAATTTCTACTGGCAACTTGCCTAGGCCTCTGCTTCTAACACTTAGCTACCCCGACAGATATTTTCTTTCCATCAATCCAAATACCATTTACATTGTCCACCGCCTTCTTCAATCCTTCCTCCTTTGCAAACTGAACGAAAGCAAACGTATGGTTTCTATAGTTCGATTACTAGAACTACTCGGAATGAAAACTCGCAATACACGACCCTGTTGTTGAAAAATTTCCTTAACTGTTCTCCAAGATACTCTCTTGCTCAGATTGTCCACAAACACCGTCCAATCTCACCGAAGGACTGAGAACCTAAGATACTCTCTCTCTCTCCAGCTTTCTCTCTGACACTCTCTCTCATCGTGACTTTTTGATACAGTTATACAACTCAATGTAAGAAGCAAAATTTTCGATGTATAATTTATGGTAACACTACCATAATTTATGTAAATCAACTTCAATTTCCATCTTTAGAGTCAGCTATCCAATTGAAAAAATAAGGCACTTTTGGTAATTCTATATTTAAGACAGATAAGTAGTTTTAATCAAAAGGTTGTGGGAAGCAGACTGTTAGAATGTATATATATAAGCCATTTGAACAACTGAGAACTTTAAATGCCAATAAATAAACATACCTCGAAGCGACACGAACATTATATTCTGTCCCTGGATGATAGAACTCTGCAAGTCCCCAATCAATAAGACGAAGTTTTCGTTGTTCATGATCAATCATCACGTTATGGGGCTTCACATCTCGATGCATAATGCCTTGTGAGTGGCAATAATCCAATGCCTAAAATAAAGACCAACAATGCTTAAAAATTGAATTGTCTTTACTAAGAACATAGGAAAATGTCAAAATTAACATTTTCTTACAAAGATATCTAGATCTGCTAAAATATTTTGAATCCGAGGCAAATAATCATGTACAAATATAAACTAAAATACAAAAAACTGCGATTAAATTACAAAAGGTTCTGCAGACAACAGATTCATATCATAAAATAGCAATTGTCACAATTGACTATGACAATTAACTTTTGCAATCTTTCAATCATGACAGGCAGAAAAGCAACCAGCAAAGAAATTTAATAATGTTAGACATCAATCGCAATAGGAAAGAGTCTAGGCGTTAAAACAGGAAATATGGTAGCATCCACGAGATTGCATATGTATACTCATATAAGATCCTTCAGATCTATGGTATCTGTTCTCATATAAGATCAATTCAAATAAAGAGTAATAATTCAAAACATGAGGGTATAATCTCGGACACTAAGTGTACTCAACCATAGATCCATCATTCAGACATACTATTTTTTTTTGTCACAAACACCAACAATAATCTCTTGTCAAAATGGTATTATCAAATTGCAAAGATGACAATTTCTATGTATTTCTTAAAATTAGAGCCAATATGGTGGTTCACAAAGCTAATAATCAAACTGCCCGAGCATGTATTGTAGAAGGTATGCTAAAGAGACTCTTAATTTTCCCTGAAGTACTTGTATCAGACAAATATTTGCACATGGTGTATGGGATATGATCGGTCAAATAGATTGCAAGAGAGAGAAGATTGAGTATAACCATGACGGATATACAAACTCAAGTTTATTTAAGAAAAACATTTCACGACATGGAAAATGGCTACATTTAGATCTAGTTTGAAGTTTAAACAAATGAAATATACTTCTATTTCTTTAACCAAGAAGCAAGGTACCATAAAGAAAGGAAATCATCTCCCATCCCCCACCATGCCCTCTGACCTATTACCTAGGTTGAACTTAAAAGTTTTACTGCAACAGGAGCTCCAAGACAAATGAAACATACCTTGAGAATATGAATATGCACGTCATTTCAACTTCATTTTCAATGTTAATGGCATTCCAGAATAAACAAAGGAACAAGAAAAATCATGTATTTACCTTCAGAAGTTCATAGATATAATATCGAATATCATAGTCAGAAAGCGTCGGATAAAGCACTTTAAAATCCGTATTATTTACATATTCAAATATGAGACTTGGAGTCTTAGATTGTTGATCCCTAACTATATCCAGCAACTTCACAATATTGGGTCCTCCACAGAGATTCTGCAGTATTTTAATCTCCCTCTTAATCTGCATTCCAAACAGTTATATTTAATCAAACCAATTTACATAAAAACTAAAATCAATTTTAAGTAATATAAACCTTCTTCTTCTTGACCGGTTTGAGAATCTTGATAACACATTTCTGGTTGTCTGTAATATGAACCCCTTCAAAAACCTCACTGTATTTCCCTCTCCCGACTTTCCTCACCACCTCGTAATCATCCTGTTCGCTGCAAAATAATAATAATAATAATAATAATAATAATAATAATAATAATAATAAAATTGTACTCAAATCAATCAATTAACCAATTTTTTAATACCTAGCCGATATAGAACAAAAAAACTAAGATTCAAATTCACAAAAACGAAGCACCATTATAGAACAAAATTTGAACTATTAAAATAAAATGAAATAAAAATACAGGTACTATACTTATAAAAAACAAAGAAAACTTCGTAGATACAGAGCAGAGCAGGAAAACAAAAATACCCCCATTGAACAGTGAGGAGCTCGTAGTCCCAATATTCTCTAGGACGAATAACGTTGACATCGGCGTAAATCCTAGATTTAGAAGGAGCGCCAGGGCGCCTATTGGATTTTCCGATCTTTTGAGCCAGGGTTTCGGTTTCTTTCAGCTCCGTTAACCAAAGGCTTTTTTATGGTGGTGGTGGTGGTGGTGGTGTGGGAAGAGAAAGTAAGAGGCTTAGGAGACGATTCGACGGAGTAGATAGAAAGAGGGAAGAGAGGGGAAGATGCGGAGAAGAGAGAGAGGTGAAGACGGTGATGGCGATGGTGGTGGTGGTGGTGGTGGCGGCGGCGGTGGAGAGAGATTATGAATTCAAGGACCTTATGGGCCGGTTACAGCTTGGATTCTCACGTACAAGGAGGGCAGGTTTTTCTCTTATTAAACGACAACGTATTGAAGGGATATGTGAAAATTATATGAACTTTTACTAAATATATAGGGTGATATATGAATTTTTATTTTGTGTAATTTTATATAAGAGTGCTTAAATCATTCTATTCGAAATACTTAGATTCATTGATTCTTCTAAAAATTATTTGATATTTTGTTTTTGAAATACCTGAACTTCGACGACTTATGGAGAAATATAGGGAAAAAATAGAGATCTTCACATGGCATTCATTGACATTGAGAAAGCATATGATAGCGTACCCTGCGATACGATCTAGAAGACCTTGGAATTGAGACGGATCCAAACTGCTTATATCCGGGCGATTCGTGATATGTACTGTAGATCTACTACATACGTCAGGACTACAGTTGGCAACACCGAGGCATTTCCGGTGGAAATCGGACTCCACCAGGGGTCGGCTCTTAGCCCTTACATCTTCGCCTTGATTATGGACGACATCTATTGTACGACACCAGACAGTGTGCCATGGTGTATGCTTTTCGCTGACGACATTGTCCTAGTTGCTGAAACAAAAAATGAGCTGAATAGTAGACTGGCTACCTCGAAGACTGCTTTGGAAGAAAAAAGTCTAAGGATCAATATTGAAAAGACAGAGTATTTATGTTCAAACTTCAATGGGAACCAAAACGATGAAGATGTAGAAGTTTGCATCGAAGGACACGTGTTCCCCTCAAAGGATTGTTTCAAGTATCTAGGGTCTATAATGCATAAAGATGGGGGTGTAGATGATGACGTTACACACCGTATAAAGGCGAGATGGCTAAAGTGGAGGGCTGCTACTGGAGTTTTGTGTGACAAGAAGGTGCCTCTAAAACTTAAGGGAAAATTTTATAGAATGGTAATAAGACCAACACTGGTGTATGGATCAGAATGTTGGGCTATCAAGAAGGATCACGTAAGGAGGATGGAGGCTGCAGAAATGAGAATGCTTCGATGGGTATGTGGTAGGACTCTGTGGGGCATGACACCAAACTCTGCAATTAGGATGTCCTTGGGGGTGGTGCTGTATCCGAAAAATTGAGGGAGGGAAGACTACGGTGGTTTGGGCATGTTTTTAGGCGACAATCGTCGGATGCGGTCAGGAGGGTAGAGTCGATTACAGTCGACGGTGCCAGAAGGAGAGGACGACCAAGGAGGAAGTGGATAGACTGTTTGAGATCTGATTTGAAGGATTTAGCCCTTACCGAGGACATGACCTCTGACAGAAAGTATGGAGACTTAAGACCATGGTAGTCGAGTAGTGCGGACCACAACCATAAGGTGTAGCATCTATGTCTTCTTTTTTAATGCCTTTTGTAGTAATTTCCATGACTTCTACTTTTTTCACGGTTCTGTTATTGGAATTTATGAAGGCTTAGAACTAGGGTAGCGGAGTAGTGTTACCTTAGTTTAGGTTTTAACCCATTTGACTTTTTACCTTCTCGTAGCTTGGTATCACTGACTACTGTGTATCCTTCTCTTCATGTTTCCACTTTTTAAATTTAGTCGGGACCTACGTTTACTGTCTATATGCAGATATTTTTTCGCAGGGATTTATTTGCAGGGATTACTTCCCATTACAGATGCACATTTGAAGACTGCATATGAAGTCTGTTCAACTATGTACTTATTTATTTATTTATACATGCATTGTATTTTATCTTTATTTTTAATTTTTTGATTGTCGGAGGTCTTCCACGGAAGCTGCTCTCTACTTGGCATCGGGGGCAGCCTACTACCTTATCTCCCCCTTACTCCATTGTATATGGAAATAGGGTTTTGTTGTTGTTGTTGTTGTCGTTGTCGAATAATTAGTTAAAAATTTTAGGTCATCGAGTCATTGGGTATCAGGTTTTCTATTTTTTTATTTTAAAATTATTTTTTTTCATTTTCATTTCCTAAATTATATCATCCTATCATTCTAAATTATTTTTTAACCTTCAAATATTCAAAATTTAATTGTATTTATTTAAATTTATTTAATTTTTTTTTAAGTTTTATCTTTGATTATGTAATTTGGATTCCAAAATTTTATGTTTAATTATATATTATAAACTTTTAAGTCAAAATTTTTATGTTTTTTCATGTAATTTTAAAAAATAAATAAGAAATAGTATTCGTGGCCCAAAAATATTTGTGGAACCCGAAAAATTAGGTATCTAGTGCGAGTACTTAGTAATGAACATCTTATATATAAGATTTTAATTTAATTGAATTTTTATAAATTATTAAAGTTGATATCAATATAGTATAATTTTATGTTTTGTTGGCAGTTCATTTCTGGTTTGAGCGAAAATCCGCAACCGATGATCAGACGGTGGTTGATTAGTAACATCTGTGATACATGATGTATATGTCATTAACTCCAAAAACATGCACATATCATATTAAGCTCTAATGGATCACTTATATATAAAAGGGACTCTACTCTTAAGCCTGTGTATATGTCATTTCTTGAAATAGGTTAAACAAAACATGATGTACTTTCAGAGAGCTACATTGTAACTCGTCGTTTAACGTAACTTGAGTCTTCATAATCCTTATCTACATATGAAACCTACATGTAATAAACAAAAATACAGTAAGATTCAAGCTCAGTGATACATAATAATAAATATCCATAAAAAAAATAATTACAATCAGTTCAAAGTATTCATCATGCATAAAATAAAGTGGTTTACATTTGATTTATATAAGGTTAGTTAGAGTACTAACCATATCATTACAACCAGATTTTGGTATGGCATTTACCACTTTATTCATACATATAGGAATATTAATCATGCTTCTCATCATATTCTAATATATACATTGACATATCATGGAATCATTAGATTATCACAAAGAAGTCGATTTGGCTTACAACACATATCCAACATCTGAATTGCAAGCAACTTTTATCCTAGGTGATCGACATGGCATGTGTATCGTATTAATTCCTTTCACTACATATATTCAACTCTGCATTTGTAAGGTACTTACAAGATAAGTCGACTTCATAAATGCAAGCCTGATCATAGCATAATAACATCGTAATAACTCAAGTTAACCAATATATATTAGATAATGTTTCCGGACAATTTGAAGGGCTATTCACAAACCTAAATATTACAACTAACAAAATTTAACTATACGGTGCACTCACCTCGTTTTCAAGTCACCAAATTTCAAAATGAAACCTATCAATGCTTTATTGTTTTCCTTTGGAATAGTATCTCTTCAGTCCCTCCTTATAAGCTTCAAAATGCCATAAACATAAATAAGGAACATTGGGTTGCTAAAATTTCATGCATAAATTCTCATATAATTCATTTGTCAAATAGAACCCTAAATTAAAATTTCTTAGAGGAGAGTAGTTTTTGCTTCTTCTTTTTTTAATTTATTGAAAACACACACACCTTACTGATGCAGCTGCTCGAACTTAGTACCTCTAGAGAGAACAATATTACCACCGAGGCCACTTAATAAATTTCTCATTTATTCAATTTAAAAACAAACTCACTTCTAAATATTAATTCTTCCTATTGACCCTTTTGACCGAACCGATTCTTTGAGGTTGATATGATATTATAAAATAAAAAGTATGGAACAGATATATTATCGTCAATTGAATTCTGACATATAATGTTAAGGTTTATACTAACAAACAAGCTTGAGAACAATGATAATGGCAGTAGAAGAAACATAGAAAGGTTGAAGAGGAAATAGGAGAAGAATAAGCTATTAACGTAGCAAAAAGAGAGAGAAACAGAATCTTTGTGTAAAGTATTTTATTAAACATTGCATAATAAACTACAACCAAGCCTGCAACATATATAGACCCAGAAGTAAGATAGCTAACCCAGACGGTTACAACAACTTTACAGTTTCAACTCCTTATATTCTAACATAGAAAAATTTAAGATATATATTACTAATATTAATGATCATTTTTTAAATAGAATGTTAATGATCATTTTTTTAAATAAAATTTTCACTTACATGTTATTAAGAATTTTTTTAAATATTCTATTTGTTAATCAATTGGCCTCCGTAGTCTTCTATTAAAAAAATTCTTAGTCTGCATATCTTAAATTAATCGATTTTACATAAAATGATTTCTAAATTTAATATACAAATCTCTAGTTCTTTTTTAAAAAAATTCTAAATTAGATTAATAAATTTCATTATGAGTGAATTTCTGTTAGTATGAATTTTTACGTAAATAATAATAATGATGATGATAAAATAGGTGAAGAATTGTTTATAAAAAATATTTTCGATGGTACTTCTATATAAATTATTGATTTATCAATATCAATATTAATTTTTTTTTGTTTGTTTTGATGCGATGATCTACACAATTTTTTACTTAACATTTTTTAAAGATTTCATTTTAACAAATAAAATATATGAACATATTTAAATCTTTTATTATTTTTAATAAAAAAAGTTTCCACCAATTGAAGTTATGATAAGTGCCTTTCGAAATGTATTTTTCAAAATTTCAAAAATAATTCATATTTATAAATATTTTAAGTTTATTTGTAAAACTTTATGATAATTATATTTTTAATCACCAATATTGCTTGTTTTTCGTACTTTAATATTTTATTTCTAGTTTTTTTTACCTAAAGTACATATCACAATTTTTTATGTTTTATCATCCCTGTAGCATAGTGTTTTAAGCAAACTACAAATTTCGTACAGTTAGCTTTATCAATCAACCAAAAAATGTCAAAGGGAGTGAATTGGCCTTACTACACAAAAATAGATTTTTAGCGGCCTTTTTTTAGTCCTATAGCGACGTTTTTAAGCGCCGCTAAAAATACTTCCGGCGCTAGTAAAAATATAGTAAGAAGCGCCGGTCATACCAGAGTCGCTAAAATTAGCAGCGTTTGAGAACAAAAAACACTGCAATAGATTAAGATCTATCGCTGCGTTTTTGGAACAAACGCCGCAAAAGGTCAAGAAACGCCGCAAAAGGTCAATTTATAGCGGTGTTTTTGAACAAACGCGCAAAATGTTATATCTATAGCGGCATTTTTTTAAACAAACGCCGCAAAATGTCATATCTATAGCGGCGTTTTTGGATACAAACGCCGCAAAAGGGCTCATGATAGGAAAAAAATGAACCATTAATATAGAAGACTAGATGACAAAACATTTTTGATTCTAGCACTACATTCAAAATAAGTGTTCAAATCAGAAAATCAAAAAATGATAAGTAATTCATGTCAAGCTTTTATAAGCTTCAATAATAATTATAAGGAAAATTAGGAAATATTTACAATGGAGTATTCCATGAAAAATATTATATTATCAATACAATAAGAATAAAAGAGAAAACCATAAACTATTCACCAATTTCCGCACTTCTGCTGCAGGGTCATTAGCAAGGGCTCACAAACCATGAAGGTATTTATCCATGGATGTATACAAGGCCTGAAAGAAAAAACAATAATGACCTTAAAATAAATGAAAATATCTTCTCGGAAGAAAGTTGTTACAAACAATATAGACCTAGCCAAAAACAAGAGGCAATAGCTCTTATCAACAAAGAAAAAGGTGAGGAGGAAATTAGCTAGATGCTAATCACCAAAGATGTTCTCACTTGGTGAAGATTAAAAACAAAGTGCAAACAAGAAAGTTGCAGCCATGAGGTATCAAACAACCAGCGCTTCAACTAGAAAAGTAAAAAGTTAATCTTCAACGAAAATTTCTACTGTAATTCCTATTTATACTGATATTATAAACATGGAACAAAACAGAAACAAGAAGACAGTAATAGAACACATGTTGATTATTGCTGCGATCGATCAATTTCAGATGCAAATTAAACAAATTTCAAGATCCAACAAGTTTCAGTCTGTTCCAATATCTTATAGGTAATCTAAAAAGTATAAAAACCAATGAATTGATAAGAGATTGCAACAAAGGGCATTTAAATAAATTGATAAACAATAAATCAGTTGCATCAAATTAGTAGACAGAAATATAGACAAATATTTAAAAACGATTAAAGAGTCGATGTCAGATATCAATTTAGATTCCAGATGGGCTGACAAATATGTTTCGACAACGAATAAAATAAAGTGTATCGAAAGCAGAAAATAATTTATCAAATTCTGAATGAATATCTATATTTAACATGTTCCAGTCTGTCCCAATAACCTTATAACCATTATAGGTAATCCGAAATTCATAAAAAACAATTGATTGATAAACAACAAACCAGTTGCATCAATTTAGTAGCCAAAAGATTAAAGAGTCAACGTCGGACATCAACTTAGATTCTAGATGAGCTGCTAACTATGTTTTGACAACAAATAAAATAAAGGCTATTGTAAGTAGAAAAAGATTTATCAAATCTTGAATGGATATCTATATTTACATAAAAGATCATACTGAAAACTAAGATTTATCCCTTAAAAATCTCACATGGACATCACAAATTGAAAACTAACGGAACTAGACAACTTAGTTCTTCTACTTATACAGCGGATTAATATGATTAATAAATTTATGGATTTTAATTTTCTATTATACTAATCTTTTGTGCAAAAGACTTGAAAATGGTATTATCCAAATGAAAACTACCATCACAAAAGATTAAAGCATCACAGAAAATGCTAGAACAGACTACAATTATGGATGTTACTCTCAATCAACAATAAATAGGAACTTACTAATTTCAATGTAAAATGGATGTTACTCTGACATAGAAAACTCTTACATCGAACCATCGTAACAATCCCTTAGAGAATGACTTGTAAGGAGAGTGCCTTGTAACCATGTGGTCATTACTAGTCGGTCCATTTTTGTTTGAGGATTCATAAACCCTCTCCATAAGTATAGAGAAATTAGTAATCCTTAGTGAAACCCTCCCACCTTGACTGAGTAGATTACTTGCTAAAGTCCATACAAAAAATCATTCCGGCATTACAAAAAAAACCTGCAGGAATGAGGACGATGTGAAACCAAAGTAATTTAATGCAATTGACAATGACAAACCCAGAAACAACATAAAGCCATAAAAGAGAGGGGTGTCGGTTGAATTTTCCATTGAAAACTTCTTAACTCAAAGCCATAAAATAAAAATTTGAATGTAAAAAACAGACATGAAACCTCTCAAGAAAGAAATAGAGCAGAAAAAGCTGAAACCTTGAAGTTACAAAGAACCAACATATGAATTTCTGTATATTTTTTTTGCACCAATTGAACTGAGAAACAAACAGCAATTCAAGCAGTGACAGAGGCAATATAAGGGTAACTCTCACCAAACTAAAGAGGAAGTAAGAAGAGATAAGAAGATGGGTAAATAAGGAGAAAAATCCAAAAGTTCCAGTGTTTAAAGCCTAAAAAAATACTGACATAAACATCAAACTGAAAAGACAACCTTAAATTCTAATCCCAAAATTAAACAAAATCCAGAAACCAAATCAGTGTGGCACCAGAGGAATCAACTAAGCAATACAAAAAGGGAATCATCTTTTGGCCCTTTGTTTATCAGTGTGGATTAGAGTTCAATGAAGATTAATTAAAGGGTAAACGAAATTTATCTTCCCAAACTCTTAAAAAAAGGAATTGATTACAGCAGAGAAAATAACAAAAGCAAGAATACCAATTCCCCACAGATTCAAACAAAATTATGAATAAATATTGTTGTATTCATTGACTCCACATTACGAGTAAACTATTTTTCTTCGCCTGATTTTTTGCTTTTTAGAAGAAAAAGAATATTCTTTCTCCGATAGTTATTTATAAGAGTGATAATTTAACTTGAAATTGATAGATTTTGTTTTGATTCAATTTGATAGGGTTGAATTTTAAAAAAAATTATTTATATTTAGATCGGCTCAGGTAGAATTTTATAAAAGAGTGAGGTCAGATCAGATCGGATTAAGGAGAGGGTGAAAAAACTCTAGCCAATTCAATACGAGGGTAATAGTGTAATTCTTCAAATAAATTTATGAATAAATATTGTTGTATTTATTAACTCCACATTACGAGTAAACTATTCTTCTTCGCCTGATTTTTTACTTTTTAGAAGAAAATGAATATTCTTTCTCCGATAGTTATTTATAAGAGTGATAATTTAACTTGAAATTGATAGATTTTGATTTGATTCAATTAGATAGGGTTGATTATATATATATATATATATATATATATATAATTAGATTTAGACCGGTTCAGGTAGAATTTTATAAAAGAGTGAGGTCGGATGGGATTCGGGAGAGGGTGAAAAAACTCTAACTGATTCGATACGAGGGTAATAGTGTAATTTCTTCAAACAAATTTATGAATAAGTATTGTTGTATTTATTGACTCCACATTACGAGTAAACTATTCTTCTTCGCCTGATTTTTTGCTTTTTAAAAGAAAAGGAATATTCTTTCTCCGGTAGTTATTTATAAGAGTGATAATTTAACTTGAAATTGATAGATTTTGATTTGATTCAATTTGTTAGGATTGAATTTTAAAAAATATATATTTAGATTTAGATCGGTTCAGGTCGAATTTTATAAAGGAGTGAGTTCGGATCGAGTCGGATTCGGGAGAGGGTGAAAAAACTCTAGCCGATTCGACACGAGGGTTATAGTGTAATTTCTTCAAACAAATTTATGAATAATTGCTATAATATCCCGTTTATCTATCATTTTCTAATTAAGTCCTTATTTTATGTCCAGTTGAGTAGGGTAGAGTCGGAGTTATACTCTACAAGTTCAAATCACGTAGGGTATATATATTTTTTGGCTGGGTCGGATGAAGGGTGAATATTTTTCGGGTGGATTTGGAATTAAGTAGAATGTATATATTTTCAGGTCGAATTGAGTTGACCAAAAGTCTAACCCAACCTGACATGTTGCTATCCCTGGCTATTTATATGGAGTATTTATATCTGAAAGCTTTTTACTCCATCCTATCTAAGGATGAGCATAGGTCAGGGTCAAGTTGGTTTTCAGTTAATCAAATCGAATTTGTAAAAAAAAAATCTTTTACATGAAATCTCATCTAATCAAAATTAAGATTACTTCATCTGACTCGAAATTTAACTCATCTTTTGGGATAAAATTCATATGTAACCCGCCTTGACCCAATATATTTATACATGAAAATAATTTTAATTTGATAAAATGAGGATCTAATTGAAAATAATAATATAGAGAGGAGTATTATTATAATTATCTCTAAATATATAAGATATAATTATATTATTTTTGGACCAAGTCAGGTCTAATATTTTCAACTTAAACTCAAATTCGACCCGACCCAACCCGATTCAAACTCAAAATATTTTAAGAAAAAAAATCTGACTCAATAGAGTCAAATCGAGTCAAAATCATCATGTTCGAGTCTCATAACCATCCCTAATCATATCAGTATATTACTGAATTATGATTTTTATTCATTTATCATTTTTTTTGTTTTAATTTTACTCGTAAATCTTTTATTGCAATTTAATTAAGTACATTTTTTTCTAGAAACAAAAAAATGGAGTCATTTTCTAATTAGGTCCATACTCCATTTGTTTCTTACCAAGAATAAAAGTAAAAATAAATCTTTTATTGAAATTTAATTAAGAGAAAATAACTTCAGTGACCAAAAATGCCTTATAATATACGATTTTAACCAACTTTTTTTGGATTTGCCAAAATGACCAACTAAATCGCAATGCGATTGATAATTCGCAACGCGATCTCCGGTATCGCAAATCAGTTTCCAGATTCGCAACACGAACTTCGACTATCACATTGCGATTTACATATTCGCATTGCGATAGTCCAAGTTCGCGTTGCGATTTATTCCAAGTTCGTTGCGATATTCGAAGTTCGCGTTGCGATTTATTCCAAATTTGTTGCGATAGTCCAAGTTCGCGTTGCGATTTATTCCAAGTTCGTTGTGATAGTCGAAGTTCGGGTTTTGCGATTTATTCCAAATTCGTTGCGATAGTCGACTATCGCATTGCAATTTATTCCAAATTCGTTGCGATAGTCCAAAATCGCAACGACGGGTGGTATTGCATTTGTTTCTTAAGAATTTTCTCTAAAAAGATAGTATTCGCGCGGACGTGTCGAAGACACGTATTACCACGACCACGACCACGACCACGAGACGAGACAGACAGCGGCGGCGGCGGCGCGCGAGAGTCCCCCTTGTTCTATATCACTCAACAAGGAAGTGGGAAAGCCAAGCCTTAAATACCAATCCCAATAGTGTTTCCAATACTATGTGAGATTGAGCATTACCAACACTTGTTCCCAATACTATGTGGGATTGAGCCTTAAATAGTGATATTATTTTTGAATGTTTTGCTTAAAATTGTAATAATCGCGATTGATTATAGATTGACTTTTAATTATGACATATTTAATCGTATAATACTAATGCAATTGGTTGCTGATTCAGTTGTTTTAAGGTGCATGATTGTTAATTGTTTCCTGAATAATCACATTGTATTGGAAACAAGTGTTGGTAATGCTCAATCCCACATAGTATTGGAAACACTATTGAGAATGGTATTTAAGGCTTGGCTTTCCCACTTCCTTGTTGAGTGATAGAGAACAAGGGGGACTCTCGCGCCGCCGTCGCCGTCTCGTCTAGTCTCGGGTCGGGTCGTGGTCGTGGTTGTGGTCGTGGTAATACGTGTCTTCGACACGTCCGCGCAAATACTATCTTTTTAAAGAAAATTCTTAAGAAACAAATGCAATACCACCAGTCGTTGCGATTTTGGACTATCGCAACGAATTTGGAATAAATCGCAATACGAACTTGTACTATCGCAACGAATTTGGAATAAATCGCAATGCGAACTTGGACTATCGCAATGCGAACTTCAACTATCGCATTGCGATTTACATATTCGCATTGCGATAGTCCAAGTTCGCGTTGCGATAGTCCAAGTTCGCATTGCGATTCCGGAGATCGCGTTGCGAATTATCGATCGCATTGCGATTTAGTTGGTCATTTTGGTAAATCCAAAAAAAGTTGGTTAAAATCGTATATTATAAGGCATTTTTGGTCAATGAGGTTATTTTCTCTTTAATTAAATATATTTGATTGTAAAATTAGAAAATGATTTCTAGAAAATAAAAAATATTTTCTAACTTTACAATCAAACATATATATTTTTTAATATTTTTAGGGTAAATTACACCATTCATCATTAACTATACTCTCTCTCCTATTTTACTCATTGTGCTTTCAATTTTTTTAATTTACTCATTGAACTTTCGAATTACTCATGTTTTGATCAATCTAAATTATTTTATTATTATTTATGAATGATGTGGCATTTTTATCATTATTTAATATAAAATAATTAAAAATATAAAATAAAAATAAAAAGTGGTCGGATGCTACCACTGACCATCGTCGACCGCTGTTGATGGTGGTCTTTCGGTCCCAAATTTCATGGGTCGCTTCGTCTCGACACCCCGAGTCCGAATCTGCCCTCCATTTTGCCAGAACTACCTCTGAAGTCTACAAATTAGATATCGAAGTGAGGAAGCTGAAACGTTTCAGTTGAGATTCATGGGTTTTGTGACATTTTCTTGTGAAACAACCACCATATTTGAACTTAGGGGTTGAAACGAACCGAACTGTGAAAGGACTGAACAACCACCATCTACGGTGAGTAAATTAGAAAAATTGAAAAGTACGGTGAATAAAATAGGAGAGTGTGTATAGTTCAATGAGAAATTGTATGAATAAAATATCTCATATTTTTTAAATCAAACGGACCTAATTTTTCTCTAATTTGTCGCAAGAAAATAACTAAAGGGTTGTTTGTTTACTTCAGAATGATTAAATGCTGAATGATTCAGAGGTTCTGTATGAATTAGCTCTGAATGTGACATGATGTTTGATAATGGCTCTGAATCATTCAGAATGTACTTTGTGCTGAATCATTCAGTACTATTTTACCGAATCAGTTAGCACTGAATCATTCAGAGGTACGAAACAAACACGTTCAATGTGAACGGTTTAACATCAGCGCTGAATTGTTCCATTAAGAGGCAAAAAAACATCCCCTAAGACTAACAATTTGGACTTTCATTTTTCTAAATAAATTTAATTATTTCGAGTAACCATAATATTAATAGTAAGAATGAAAATTATAATTTAATCTATTTGTGAATACTTATTAATTTAATATCAACATGTGTTGTTTTCTTGAGCTCCAAGACAAGGAAACTTTTATCCTATAAACTAAACTACGTGGAAGAAAGCAATTGAAGAAGGCATTATTTTATAATTTAAATTTGATTGGAAATATTTTTGAATCGATTTAAGTTTATAGAATTTAAGTCAAATCAAATTAAGTCGTTCGAGTTTTTATTTAAATTTAATTATAAATATTTATAATATTATGGTACTATTTTATTTCAATTAAACAATTTTCTATAACCATATTTTTCATTTGTAATATACATATATAGGGATTGACATGGGTTGGGTCGGATTTTTGATCAACCCGACCCGACCCGAAAATATATACCCTCTAACCGACTCGAACTCGACCAGACTTTTTGAGTTAAAATTCGAACCCGACCCGAAATAATATATTTATAAAAAATATTTTTTTTATTTAATAAAAATAAGAATTTAATTAAAAAATAATATATTGAGAGTGTAACACCTCCGACCTGTACCCGACCCGGAAACGACTCTGAGGTGTCACATTGACTTTTCAACTCTTTGACTCTTTGAAAATTTGACTAAAATTTGACTTTTAGTGAAAAATGAAAACACATTTACAAAACATATCAGAGCATCTACAATTTAAACATTTATAGTTCATGGCAACCAAATTTACCATAACAAAAACACATAAAATTCAAATCTCTTTGATCTAATAATCTTCACCAGTTTGCTGCCCTTTTCTTCCTTACTCGACTTACACCTCGAATCTCTTTGGACTTCAATCACACACTATGTCTATGACTTAGTGAGGGATTATGAGTAAAAAAACCCATAAAACATTTATTTAGACATTACAGAGAAAAATACTTACTATGAAAATCAATTTATGTTTCATAATAATAAATTAGACTTTTATTCACTGTTCAACTTATAATCAATTTACATTTCATATAACTACATATATTCTTATACATTTTTCACTTCATATCAAGTTGTTTAATTTATATCCATTTATTTAATTAGCCCAAAGTATATCGCTGAGAACTCATGGTATGCGAGTACATTGAGGTTGTGCACTAATGCAGTCACCACTGCTCATATAATTTGCACTGAAGTGCCACGTAGAATTTGTCTCGAAGTACCGCGTAGAATTTGTCCCGAAGGACCGCGTAGAACCCTCGACTCTTGGCATGCCAACTATACCCCTAATTCTCATAAAATATACTTTGGGCTTATTCCATATCATTATTCAAAATATATTTTATTTACACATACCACATTCGCGTAGAATAATTCCACATAAGCTAAGGTCTCTTATCACATATTCATATAGAGCTCATTCTCATAGTATTTCATTTCACATAACATTTATTCACATAGAACATATTTGCATAGAACATGTTCATATAATTTATATATTTATAGTATTTCCCATATCATTATTTCAAACATTTATTTATTCATATAAACCATATACTCATATAATGGCGTAATTCAAAATCATATAAAATAGTTGGGTAATTCATACCCAAAATCATTCAAAGAAATCATTTAGCAAAACAGTGTAAAATATATATAATATAAAACAATTTGAAAACAGTTTCTTTCCAAATCATCCGAGGTTGACTCTTCGCAAGTCTTCCTCATTCCATACTTTAAAAGCATAAATAAAATGCACTCACATTTCCCTCTCTTAAGCCCTAAGCAACTCCTTTTCACTTTCACCTTATCCTTATACATCAATTCGTTTGACACTTACTTTCAATCGAATCTACACAATAACATGATCAATATGAATATTGGAGCTCAATTGAATCTAACCAATTAACCTTTACTTAAGCAAAATGAAACACCAAATTTAACATTTCAGACTGAATAATATCGGTACTCTTCCTGTAGTACCGATATTTCTCTTCTAGTACCGATACCTACTTCAGTATCAATACCATTTCGACATTATGGAAATCTATCTTTAGTTATAGTATCGATACCTTATCCTTGGTATCGATACCTTCACATCATTATCGATACTTCTTCAACCAATATCGATATTGTTCATCCAGTTCATACAATTTCCTTCAGTTTAACCTTATAGTATCGATACAGTTATTCCAGTACCGATACCTATACCCAAAAATCACTTATTTCATTTTTAAATTTACCCAAAACCCATTTAAATCTCCTACCATTAACTCTATGTATGATTTTAAACTCCTTATCACTTACCCCAACTAACTTATATCCAATAATCTCCTTTTAACATCCAAATTTATCCATATAACTCTTGAGATTAAAAATTATATCAAATTTTCAAACATTTTTCTCAATCAATTCTATGACTTCAATTACTTTAATTAGGCCTTTGACAAGTCAAATATGCCTTTAGAATCAAGTTACTAACCAAATTTCATCATTTCACTTAAAAACCCACTTTACTAATTCACCAATAATTCCTCAATCCTTTAGCTTCAAATTATCTTTAAGCTTCCTTAAGTTTCTATACCACGCAAGGATTAAAAACCAACTCATAAACGAAAGAAAACACAACTTGAAAATTAACTCACCTTAGCAATGGAGCTTCACGTGAAGAAAAAGAAGAGAAGAAAAAAAGAATAGTATCCAAAAATTTCCTTTTCCCATATGCTAGATATCTTTAGAAAATGAATTTTAAATCCCTTTCCTGCTAAAAGACCATAATGCCCCTCCATTCTTCACTTTTTGATAATAAGTCCTAAACAAAAATTCCCAAATTAATCCTTGAACTCTTTTATTTATCAAAATTAAACCATTTACTTTGAAATCCTTACACTTTAGTTATTGACCCAAGGTTTGGGGTATTACAATTCTCCCTCTTAAGAAATTTCGTCCTGGAATTTTCACTATACAAAGAGATAAGGACTGGTCTCTTTATGTCCTCTTTATGCTTCTATGACCCTTCTTTCTTTATATGATTTCTTTAAGAACTTTAACTAACTGAATCTTCTATTTCCTTAATTGTTTGATTTCAAGTGCTAAATTTTTTACTTGTTCTTTCTCCTAGATCAAGACAGATTGAACTTCTATCTCTTCAAGTGCTATGAGGTAAAAATGATCTAATCAATATCTCCTGAGCCTCGAAACATGAAAGACCTTATGAATCTTTTACATTTCCGGTGGCAATGCTAACTGATAGGCTATTGGTCCAATTCTTTTTAAGATCTCATAAGGTTTAATGAATTTAGGACTGAACTTTTCTTTGCGTCCAGAATGAAGAATCTTCTTCCAATGTGAGACTTTGAGAAACATTTTATCACCTACTTGAAATTCAATTCATTTTCTATTCAAATTCGCTTAGGAATTTTGTCGATTAACTGCTATCTTAAGATTATCTTGAATAATCTTAACTTTATCTTCGACTTCTTGGATCAGATTTATCCCTATTAAATCTCGATCTTTCAATTCTAACCATTTTAATGGCATCTAACACTTTCATCCATATAAGTCTTTATATTGAGTGATCTTAATACTTTAACTTGATGACATGACAACCATTCAAAACAAACTCAATGATAACTCTTTACATATTTTATCTTAAAAATCCTTTATTCAATCCAGTAACAAAGGCTTTAATAAAATCAAAACAATATCTTACTTTAAAGAAAATCACTTATTGAAAACTCAAATAGTAAAAATGTTTTTGGGTTTTGTCTTATCAGTCACTACCTTAACCTTTCATGGTTACAGTTGATAAACATGTCCTCATTTTTCAAGAAATTAATCCATTTCCTGTCTTTTCGCTCTTTCGATTCAACACAAACTTTTGACTTTTGAGATTCTTATGGATATCACATCATTCACCAAATAATTAATGGTGTTCTATTAACAAAGTATCTTCAATCATCGCTAACTTGAGATTGTGAATCAAATGATTTCTTTCATACTTCTCTAATTGTGTAACAGCGTAACTATAACTTTTCTTCTTGTTAAACACACATACATCCTATAATTATGATAATCATTTTACACAATTTTCTTGGCACTCAATAGTTTCAATAAGTTACATGCCTATCCTCAACAACTTGGTCAGAGGGAATATAATTGTCTATTATATCTTTTTCTTCTTAACTGAGTCTACATGGCTAAGGAATACAACCTTAAAAAAATCCACATTTACTATTAGTCAACTTAGCATATCATGCCCTCTATATCCTTTAAACTCGATCACCCACTCCTTAACATAGCTTCTAAAATCTAAATAATTTGATCAGACTAACCATCAATCTGCGGATGGAAAGTATTGCAAAATTAAATCGAGTTCCAAAGGCCTTGTTCAAAGAATTTCAAAATCTTGAAGTAAACCTTAGATCCTATAAGATACAATTAAAGCTGGCACTCCATGTAGTCTAACTATCTCCTTGATGTATAATTATGTATACTTATCCTTTGAAAAATAAGTTTGAAAGGAATGAAATGTGCTGTCTTTGTTAACTGCTCCACAATTACCCAAATTGAGTCATTTTTGTTCGGTGTCAAAGGTAACCCCATTACGAGATCTATTGAATCTCTTTCTCATTTCTACTGAGAACTGAAAATTGTTTACCTTATTCCAAATTTATTTAATATCTTAATTTCAACATATCAAGCTTAGAAGATACACCTCTTTAAAATCCTTGTCATACTTAGTTCACTAAACCATTCACTTTAATTTCTTATGTCTTTAATTACCTTAACATATCCTATACTCCTCCATTTTCTTGATTTATTGTTCTATCCTTAACATGTACATATATATATATTCATCATTTATTCTAATAAACTTGAACTTTACCTTTGCATTCCTGGTGCTATATTATTCTTCCAACAACCAAATGGACATAACATATTAATTTCCATAACTTTCTTATAATTCGTAGAAATTCATATTTTTTTCTTTGTTTTACTTTTACTAATAACTCGAAAAATTTTCCCTTTTTAATTAAAAACTTCCTTGTATCATATATCATCTTTTTTCTTCATACTCCAATATCCTTCTCAAATGGTATGAAAAACATCATCATACTACTTGAAATCCTTACTGATTGCCAAATTATTGCACCTTTCTAACTTTGGTAATCTACACTCCTTTATAAAGAATCTTATTCTTTATTATTCCTTATATTAAGAATTTCACCACTTGATCCATTAAAACTAAATTCAATTATTTATCTAACCATTTAAAATACTTCTTCCACTTCAACTTGTACAATTTCTGACGATTTTTCTAATTCATTTTACATAGTTTACATTTAAACCTAACTTCTTATTAACTAACAATTTCTAATTCCTTATTCATTTTTTGAAATAAATTTCTCTTACTTCAAACAAAACTTACTTACTTTATTTGTATTCCTCGCCACATTAGAATCAATTTCAAATATCTTATGTGACATTGCAATTACTTATCCAACTTATCTTTCCTAACTATCCATTTCCAACTTACACTCAATCATAACTCATACATATATTATACTTTCTACCATTCCACCTTTAACTTCTTTTCAAAAGTTAAAACCAATAATTTGTATTCTACTTCATATCTTTCATTTATCTTTACTCCTTTTTTTAATCATCAAAATCTTGAAATTTTTTCGAGCCTCTCTAAATCATTACTTCGAACAATATTCTATTAGAGATTAACAACAAAATATTTAATCTGCAACCAAAATTATTATACATCCTTGATAGAGACTTATATGATATTTATCCTTGCCTTTGTGGCCTGAAAACATTTAACTATCACTCTATATTGGTATCCTTGTTTTTCCAATTGAGTAACTTGTAGTCTCGTTTCAATTTACTCTTTTACCCAATGGAAAAACATTCTTTACCAACTTAAAGAAAATTTCATACAACAATAATCCCTATTAACTGATCAAAAGATTATAAATCCCTGGAAGAGGATACTTGTTATTATTTACTACTTTACTTAATGGACGATAATATGTCCATAATTTCATAAATTATTTTTCTCCCTACATCTCTTTTTAGAGGTGATTCAGCTAACCCTTACAGATACACAATTGAATACTCTAAAACAGTGAAAATATGCTTTAACTTAACTAAGAAAATTTGAGTATCCACTTCATCCACTAAGAAGGCTTAACAATCTTATAATAATAACTGAATAATAACTACTTCAAAAATCCCATTAGGAAACATGTTTACTCTCTTTATCACTTTAGTCCACCATACACTTGTTTAATCTCTTAGCAGTGATACTACTACATCCAACTTCTCAATTTCAAAACAATGGAAACCATCCAACAAAATTTTCTCATCACTTTGCCAAAGATCCGCAGAAACAAGATCTTCCCCAACTCCTTCTTTAAACTCAGGTGCTACCAAACTTTTTATCTCATTTAACAATATTTATCCTAGGAATCAGAGAAGTAGATGGTTGAAAAAGCTTTAAAATCGCGTCCAAAGTCAGAAAGTACTCCCTGAGGCACATGTTATTCACTTTGGTGAATACAACTTTTCTTATTAACTATGTTTCCCTTTTCACTTCGGAAAATCTCTTAGTCTTACATCTATTAATATATAATCACTTAACTATACTAGGAAGGATAACATACTCATTACACTATCAGATTAGAGATACTTATTATTTCGTTGGCATGTACAAACCAAACATTTTTGTACAGTCGACTGGACGGTCAATTTTGAAAACTTGACTCAACCTAAGCTCTGATACCAATAAATGTAACACCCCTAACTCGTACCCAACCCGGATACGACTCTTAGGTGTCACATTGACTTTTCAACTCTTTGACTCTTTAAAAATTTAACTAAAATTTAACTTTTATTGGAAAAATGAAAACACATTTACAAAGCATATCAGAACATCTACAATTTAAACATTTATAGTACATGCCAACCAAATTTACCATAACAAAAACACATACAATTCAAATCTCTCTAATATAATAATCTTTACCAGTATCTGCTCTTTCCTTGCTTACTCGGCTTACAACTTGAATATCTTTGGACCTTTAGTCTTTTACCCAAAGGACCGCGTAGAACTTTTCCCGAAGGACCACATAAATTTGTCCCGAAGAACCGCGTAAAACCCTCGACTCTTGGCATGCTAACTATACCCTAATTCTCATAAAATATACTTTGGGCTTATTCCATATCATTATTCAAAATGTATTTTGTTTACACATATCACATTCACGTAGAATAATTCCACATAAGCTGAGGTCTCTTATCACATATTCATATAGAGCTTATTCTCATAGTATTTCATTTCACGTAACATTTATTCACATATAACATATTTGCATAGAACATGTTCATATAATTTATATATTTATAGTATTTCCCATATCATTATTTCAAACATTTATTTATTCATATAAAAAATATACTCATATAATGGCGTAATTCAAAATCATATAAAATAATTGGGTAATTCATACCCAAAATCATTCAAAGAAATCATTTAGCCAAACAGTGTAAAATATATATAATATAAAACAATTTGAAAACAGTTTCTTTCCAAATCATCTGAGGTTGACTCTTCGCAAGTCTTCCTCATTCCATACTTTAAAAGCATAAATAAAATGAACTCACCTTTGCCTCACTTAAGCCCAAAGCAACTCCTTTTCATTTTCACCTTATCCTTATACGTCAATTCGTTCAGCACTTGCTTTCAATCGAATCTACACATTAACATAATCAATTTGAATATCAGAGCTCAATTAACATCTAACCAATTAACCTTTACTTAAGTGAAATAAAACACCAAATTTAACATTTCAGACTGAATAGTATCGGTACTCTTCCTGTAGTACTGATACTTCTCTTCTATGGTACCGATACCTACTTCAGTATCGGTACCATTTCGACATTCTGGAAATTCATCTTTACTTACAGTATCGATACCTTATCCTTGGTATCGATACCTTCACATTAATATCGATATTTCTTCAACCATTATCAATATTGTTCATCCAATTCATATTATTTCCTTCAATTTAACCTTATAGTATCGATATTGTTCTTCTAGTACCAATACCTTTACCCAAAAATCACTTATTTCATTTTGAAATTTACCCAAAACTCACTTAAATCTCCTACCATTAACTCTATGTATATTTTAAACTCCTTATCACTTACCCCAACTAACTTATATCCAATAATCTCCTTTTAACATCCAAATTTATCCATATAACTCTTGAGATTAAAAATCATATCAATTTTTCAAACTTTTTTCTCAATCAATTCTAAGACTTCAATTACCTTAATTAGGCCTTTGAAAAGTCAAATATGCCTTTAGAATCATGTTACTAACCAAATTTCATCCTTTCACTTAGAAACCCACTTTACTAATTCACCAATAATTCCTCAATCCTTTAGATTCTAATCATGTTTAAGCTTCCTTAAGTTTCTATACCACCAAAGGATTAAAAACTAACTCAAAAACAAAAGAAAACCCAACTTGAAAATTAACTCACCTTAACAATGGAGCTTCACGTGAAGAGAAAGAATAGAAGAAATGAAGAAGAGTATCCAGAAATTTCCTTTTCCCACATGCTAGATATCTTAACGAAATAAATTTTAAATCCCTTTCTTACTAAAAGACCATAATTCCCCTCCATTCTTCACACTTTGATAATAAGTCCTAAACAAAAATTCCCAAATTAATCGTTGAACTTTTTAATTTATCAAAAATTAAACCATTAACTTTTAAATCCTTACACTTTAGCTACTGACCTGAGGTTTGGGGTATTACATAAAGGGGTATTATTACAATTATCCCTAAATATATAAGGTAAAATTATATTTTTCGGGTCGGGTCGTGTATTTTTCACCCTAAACTTGAACCGGACTTGAACATAACCTCTAAAAAACCTGACCTGATTTAAAAAAATTGACCCGATCGGGTCGGGTCGAAACCCATTAGGTTCGGTCCCATGCCTATCCCTATTCATATATAATAGAGAGTCAAGAGGCTCAACTTAAACTTGAAATTTATTTCACTAATTACTAAAAATATTAAGTTATTCAAGTTCTATCTTATAACTCGACTCGAATTTAAATTTTTTAGTCAAATTAAGTTTATATAACTATAAATTGAAGTCAAATCGATTCGATTTATCAAAAAAAATTCTAGGCTCAATACTTGAATGTTGACTGAAAAAAATCGATTACACATAATGTCATTTTCACCCAGGTTATACATGCATGAAAAAATACCATATCATGACACTACATACCAAAGATAGTATAATAACAACTTATACAAACCATATTTGTAATACCCCAAATATCAGGTCATGAACTATATTGAAAAGATTTGAAATTTGAAGATTTATTTGAATAAATGGTAAAAGATGAGGAAATGATTTGGAATAGTATTTTGAACTAAATTGTATCAATAGATGAGTTAAGAGGGCAATTGGTCTTTTAAGAGGGAAAATGAATTTTAATATATTAGGGATTGTAAATAGGAGGAAAAAGGAAAGTAAAGTATTTCCTACTCTTCTTCTTCTTCACATTGGCATTGCTCTCCTCTCTAGCATAAGGTAAAATTCCCTTAGCTAGTTATTTCTTTAAATTATGGGTTGCTTTGGTAACATTAGTTGTTACGTGAGCTTAAGGAAGGATTAAAGAAGATTAAAATTAAGTGGTGGATGTTTTATAAGAGATTTAAAGAAATGGGTTTTGAAATGATATGTTATGATAGGAGTCTTTATGGATGTTTTCTAGTATATTTGACTTGTCAATGAAGTAAATAAGAGATTAGAAGCATTGGATGAGTTTAAAAATATATTAGAAAAAGTGGTGTGATTCTTAGAATTGAATGTTCTTGGAAGATTTTAGATGTTTTAAGAAACTAAATGAAGTAAAGTTAGTATGAATAGGTAAAGAAGAGTTTAATAGTATTGTATGGTGTAATCATAACGAAAATTGACCCCATTTGGGTGATAGTCGGGTTAAAAACTAGAAATTTTGGGCACGTGTATCGGTACTGATAGAACATTACCAATACTATAGGCTTAAAATCAGTAGAATCTGTTGAGTAGTATCGATATCGATTCTAGTGGTATCGATACCAAGAGGGAAGTATCGATACCATGAGAATGGTATCGATACCATTGATCACAGAATGCAAAAATGTTATCGGTACCGTAATAGAGTATCGATACCATAGTATAGTAGTATCGATACCATGGTGGGGGTATCGATACTATTAAGCCAGAAATGTTAAAAATAGGCTAATATTATTATAGAAAGTTAATAATATATACTCTTGAGTAACGTTTGAGTATAATTGTTAGGAAATATACTAACAAATGATATTGTACGTGTCTTTATTGGATACTTAAGCAGATCCAAATCAAGCTCCCGAGTCAAGTAAAACTAAAGACAAAGGCAAAGTACCGGAGTGATCAACTTTGCATTTTGGATATAATAGCGAGACAATCCAGGTGAGTGCATTTATAATGTATGTATATGTTATGGTAGTCATAGGTATATTATTGATTGATATATGTATGGTGATTACCAAATGGCACTATGTGTGCAAAACTAAGGAATTCATACTAATTGTATGAATTTTCGTATGGGCATTATGTGTGCAAAACTAATAAATTCATACTAACTGTATGAATTTATGTAAGGGAACTCGGTGTACGAACTAAGAAATTCATACTAAGTGTATGAATTTCCATATGGGAGATATATGTACAAATATAAGAAGTTCATAATAAGTAGGTGAATTTCTGTATTGGTATGCAACTCACGTAAATTATAGTAAGAGTTAAGAAATGACGGTATTAGCACTACCAATGTAAACTATAGAGTTTATAATGAGTTGAGAGAGTTCATTGATATTATAAATAATTATTAAAGTAGAAACTATTTTAATAGTAAAAGATAAATGGCATAGCTGTGCATTTGGCGGAAATATGTCAATTATGGCAGTTAGATGAATGGTTAAATACCATTGAGTAAAAGATAAATGGCCTAGCTGTGTATTTGGCAGCAAAGTGTCAATTATGCAAGTTAGATGAACGGTTAAATACTATTGAGTAAAAGACAAATGGCCTAGCTGTGCATTTGACAGAAAAATGCCAACTATGCCAGTTAGATGAAAGGTTAAATACCTTTGAGTAAAAGATAAATGGCCTAGCTGTGCATTTGGTAGAAATGTGTCAATTATGCCAATTAGATGAACGATTTAATACCGTTGAGTAAAAGATTAAAGGCCTAGTTGTGCATTTGACAGAAAGGTGTCAACTATGTCAGTTAGATGAAAGGTTAAATATCTTTGAGTAAAAGATAAATGACCTAGCTGTGCATTTGGCAGAAATGTGTCAATTTTGCCAGTTAGATGAATGGTTAAATATCGTCGAGTAAAAGATAAATGGCCTAGCTGTGCATTAGGCAGAAAAGTGTCAATCATGCAAGTTAGATGAAAGGTTAAATGCCTTTGGGTAAAAGACTAAAGGAATTATAATGCATTTTGATATAAACGATGAATAAGTGGTATAAAAGGATGCAATATAGATATAAAATGTACACCAATGCATAATTGGTATGAATGGATGTCATAAAGGAAAACGTAAACATTACATAATGGGTATGAAAGGATGCCCAAATGAAAATACAAAAGGGTGTGTTAACAGTATTTAAGGTGCCGCCCATAATGATTATAAAAGATACATGATCAATTGGCACTTTGGTGCAATACATGTATAGTACATTCTAATTTAACGTACACCGTGTAAATAAAGAATAATTGGGGAAAATATATAGAAGGATAGTTAGGCTGGGCCTACTAAGAATAATTTAGATGGCTTATTGAAAGAATTATGGTGTAATTGAGAAGGGCTTATCTGGTCCTTATGGATTATACAATTTAAATCTTCGTTCAGTATTCATAAGATATTTATGTATAAAGTTTGATATCTTTGCAGTATTATGTCTCACAAAGTAAATACTTATCGTGTGTTGATTTCACGCGTAGGTAAAGAAAAAGATTAGTTGCTAAGGAGTGCAGCAGTAGCAACAACGATCATCAATTAAGGTTGACCCATCAGTAACGTTAGGACAATCTTATTCTTTTTGAAAACTTAGTTGGCATGTAATGGAACTAAATTAAATATTTTGTAATGTATTTAAATTTATAGTTTTAGTATTTTGCTTCTATAAATATCATACTTTGAGATTGTTAAAAATTGAAACAAAATTCTACGGTTTTTTAAATGACAAAATATTTTAAAAGTGACGTGGCATCTGTATCTCGTGTACGAAAAGGTATACGGGAGATGGGTGATACAATATCAATCATAGTTATATCAAATACTCAAAATACTATAATCTTACATATCATCATCTTATGAGTTTGAAATTAAGGAAATTTACACCGAAAGAGTCAGAAAGTGGCTTGTAAAATAATTAAACAGATTGTGCTTGAAAAGGCTCAGTAAAATAATCGAGACAAAAAGAAAATAATTCACATCAACTTAGCAATTTGTAGAATCAAAGTATTATATAAACAAATGATGCATTATCTTGGCAATGTATATCATGTCATTACTAGAATACAAAATTCATAACATTGTCAAGGTATTTAGAGTTATTTAACTAATTTTATCCTGAATATTTATCAGTAACCCTACAAATATTTTAATCTCACATCATCGTCAAGTATGTATCGATATGATACACAGTCATTAGATATTCGTCAACTTGTCAGGACATGTAACCCAAATACACACCCATCCATCTTGTCAAGTAGGGGTGTTCAAACGATTAGTTCGATCACCGACCGAACCAAATTAACAAAACCTTTTTTTCTTTAATTGTAACATCCTCAATACCGGGTTAGTACAAAAGTGTGAAATTTTAAAAAATAATTAGTGACCAGATTGGATAAATTGAAAAGATGAAGGAATTAATTGAAATATTTTATATAGGATAGTTTAGTAAATGAAGAAAAAGTCAAAGGGCAAATGGGTTATTGAACAAGAAAAATAATTAAATAATAATTAGTGGGTATTTAATACCCATGTGGAGCATGTTTAGGGAAACAATGTTTCCAGATATTTCTTCTTCATCTTCTTCTTCTCCAACGTAAAGCACTCAAGCCAAGGTAAGTTGGATTTCTTTTGGTTAATCCTTAAGATTAAAGTATAGTTTTGATTAAGGAAGATTTAGGAAACATGATGGAGATGAAAAAGGTCATAAAAACTCAAAGATTTGTAAGTTATGAAGGATTAAAACTAAGAAGTGGATAAGTGATATTTTGAATAAGGATGTATAAATGAATTTAGAAGTTGAATTTGACTTGTCATAAGTGTGAATAAGAAGTTATAAGCGTTAGAAATAAATTTGGATTACATGGAAAATTTAGTAAGATTCTTAGTTTTAAGAATCTGAATGATATATGGGAGATAATAAAGTGTTGGAATGATAAAAGTTAGTTAAAATGGTTGTAGTTGAGTTTAGTGGTATGAAGGAGTTTTATATGAGGAAATTTAGTGAAGAGTTGATGAATTTTCGGGTAAAAAAGTCTGGGCAGGGTGCATCGGTACACTATGAATGGGTACCGATGCACTAGGACCAATTTTGAAGGTGCATCGATACATTAAGGGGTGTATCGATGCATGTGAATTTCGAACCTTATTTATGTACCGATACACCCATAGTGCATCGGTACACTCCTAAAGGAAATTATGAATTTGGCTTATTAAATTAATTTAAGTTAATAGCATCGAAGTATAAGGTTAGGCTTCTGATAATCATCTTGAAAATTATATTTATGTAGATACAGAAGCTAAACGAGTTCCAGAACAAACGACAAGAAAGATTGATCGAGGAAAAGGCAAAGAGATATATGTGAGTGCATATGCATAGCATTGATATAGTAGTATATTCAGTTCTAGACTTGTGAAAAGTCTATATTTAATATCTTGATATATGATTACATTACATCTTATGATACATGACATGAATTCATAATATATGCATTATGTGACAATGTTCTAAGTGAATATGTTCGAAAAGTTATACGAGTCATGTGATAAAGGTAAGAATTTACATGTATACGAGATATAAACTATGTGAATGGTGAAAACCCATGTTATGTAGATGAGAACTATAGGTATAGTTGGCATGCCAAGAGTAGAGGGTCTATGCGGTCCTTCGAGATAATTCTACGTGGTCATTCGGGACATATATGTATTGTTTGGAACATGTATGAGGTCTTTTGAGACACCTACTTGATCTTTGGTATATGTATATGATTCTTAAGGAATTTCTATGTGGTCCTTATGGACAATTTTATATGGCACTACGGTGCAATTCTACGCGGCACTTCGGTGCAATTCTACGTGACACTTCGGTGCAATTTATATGAGCTGTGGTGACAGCATAGTGCACAACCTCACAGTACTCACATACCTCAGGTTCTCAGTATGGTATCATGGGCTAGTGAACTTATTGATAAGAATTCATGATGGTTAATTTGATGAGATTATTGGTAAGATACATTGTTATGCAGCTTACATGGATTGCATATATGATTTTATTACACTTTATCTTATTATAACATCATTATTATATTTCATTGTTATTATGTCTCACTAAGTCAATGACTTAGCGTGTGACTGTTTCACACGTAGGATCAGAGAAGATAGACAAGCAAGGTTAGACAGCTGGGACAACATTACTTCTACAGCTACCAGATCAGAAGAAACTTAAATAGTATGTATTATTATGTGATAAATAGATTGGGATGTAAACAAAGTCGTTAAATTAAGTATACATGCTCTGATTGAGTTTGGTAATATTTTAAACGTATTTATGTAAATGGTAACTTTATAGTGATGAAAGCTTAAATTTTTATGAGTTTTATATAAGTTGAGCTGAAGTTACTATAGTAGTGCATCGGTACACTGTAGCATTGCATCAATACACAATTTATATTCGATGTTTTTGTGCATCAGTACACTGTAGCAATGCATCGATACATTGTAGAACTGTTCATGGCACTGTTCATTACTGTTTACGGTACTATTTGCATAGTATCGATATTATTTATACTGTATAGTACTATTCAAATATTTTTACCTTAAATTTGTTATAATGAAAGAAATTCAATAGTATATTATTTTATTTTCTTAATATAAGTCCAAATATTTTATTATTTTGTAAGAATATTGTTTTAAAAAGTTAATGTGACATCTCAGACTTGTATCTGAGTCGGTTATGGGTTGGGGTGTTATATTTAATGGTATCAGAGCTACGGTTTAATCTATTCTCGGCATAAAATGTATTCTAGATTGTCTTATAATGTATACATGCCAACAAAATAGTGAAAACTTCTGATATGATAGAATAGTAAGTATATTGTGTTTCCAATAGAATTATATGGTTGTGTCTTAATAGATGTTCGGACATGATAGTTCTTGAAGTGAAGCGAGATATGATCGACCCACTGAGAGTAGTAATTCACCTATCCTGGCCAGGCAAGGTGAAGAACAAACACCTTCTGGAGTGCCTGTAGTTGATCAAGATGTGTTCTTTAGAACGTTAGAAGCGGTATTGACACGTTTCCAACCTCCTGTTCCATCAACTCCCAGAGTAAATATAGTAAAGGAGTTGAGAGGATTATGAGCTCCCAAATTTAAGGGAGAAAATGTAGTCAAGGAGTTGAGAGTATTAGAAACTCATGAATTTAAGGGAAAAGCCGAAGAAGGTCCGATTGCAGTGGATCTTTGGCTAAATGATTTGAAAATCATGTTAGATGATCTCCACTGCTCTAAAGTGGAGAAGCTAGATGGAGTTGTGCCTTTAATTAGAGGACAAACTAGAATATGGTGGACGAATGTCACCATGAGGATGTCAAGTGATCAAGTAACTTGGTCTCTGTTCTTGGAAAAGTTTAAGCACAAATACATTGGAGATTAATTCATCAGGCAAATGAAGTAGAATTTTATGAATTTGAAGTAGATGAATCGCTCCGTATATGATTATGAATGTGAGTTTAATAAACTGAGTCGATTTGCAGCTGAGCTTGTTACTACAGAGAAAGACATTTGTGAATGGTTTGTAAAGGCCTTGTGCCCTAGATTAAAAGAGATGCTGATAGTATTGAACTTGTCCTCATTTCATGAGGTGATTAATCGTGCTAAAGCTCTTGAGAGAGCTCAGAATGAGAGATTTGGGGACTCAAGAGTTTAGACATCTAAGAGGACATGTGCTTCTTCAAGCACATCACCACCAAAAAGGGGAAGAGATTTGAGATTCCAACCTCAAGCTAGATTTGAATCTGTTGTATCTTCTACTAGAGGAGCAAGTGAGATGAGATCTCGACAAACGCAATCAATGGGATCTGGTACTGGGAGATCCGATCAAGGTCAAGCAAGACAATGTCAACATTGTGCAAAAAATCATTTTGGAATATGTCGAATGGCTTCTGGAGTTTGTTTTCGATGCAAAGAGCTCATACATTTCATTCAGGATTTCCCATTAATGCTTGGTGAGCCTGCACCATCTGAAATAAATGTTTCTACCTCACAACAAGGACGAGGAAGAGATAGAGGGAGAAATCAATCTGAATCCTCTGCACAACCTGAAATTCGCTCTACTGCACGTTATACAATTTAAAGACAAGTGAAGATCGTGATGATCTCGATGTTATAACAGGTACTTTCTAGTTGTTTGATAAGTTGGTATTGGTATTAATTGATACGGGTTCCAATTATTCTTATATTAACAGTAAATTAGTAAAATAATTGAGAATACCATTAGAAGCTACGAGTAATAAGGTGATAGTAACTAACCCCTTTAGGGCATAGTGCTCAGGTAAATAAAGTCTGTAAGGGATGTCCCATAAGGATTTAAGGAATTGAAATTCCTGTTAATTTGATGGAACTACCTTTTGATGACTTCGAAGTGATTCTGGGAATGGATTGGTTGTTTCATTATTATAGGAATATTGATTATAGATTGAAAAAGATAACCCTGAAAAGTCCAGAAGGGATAGAAATAAATGTGATTAGTGAAAGGTTTAATCCTTTAGCAAATGTAATATCATCGATATCCGTAAAGAAGTTGATACTACAAGGATGTCAGGGTTTTCTTGCAAATATAGTATATACAAGAGTTAAAGAGAAAGGGTTAGATGAGATTCCGATAGTAAGAGAATTTCCTGATGTTTTCCCTGGCCAGGATTACCTCCAGATAGAGAGGTAGAATTTCAAATTGAAGTAATACCGGGAACAACTCCTATTGTAATGGCGCCTTATCGTATGGCTCTGAAAGAATTACAGGAATTGAAGAAGCAATTGCAAGAGTTTCTAGAGAAGTGATTTATTCAACCAAGTGTGTCACCTTGGGGAGTTCCAGTGTTATTTATTAAGAAGAATGATGGTTCAATGTGTCTCTGCATTGACTATCGGTAACTCAATAAGGTGACAATCAAGAACAAGTATCCTCTTCCCCGAATTGATGACTTGTTCATCAGTTAAAAAGAGCTTTGGTATTTTCAAAGATTGATTTACGCTATGTTTATCATCAATTGAAGATTCTGGAGAAAGATATTCCAAAGATGGCATTTAGAACGAGGTGTGGTCACTATGAGTTCATTGTAATGCCATTTGGAGTAACAAATGCACCTGCTGCTTTCATGGACCTCATGAATAGGATATTTCAACCCTATTTTGACTAGTTTGTAGTTGTCTTTATTGATGACATATTAGTTTATTCGAAATCCAATGAAGAGCATAGCGCACATCTGAGGCCCGTCTTACAAATTCTAAGAGATAAAAAGTTGTATGCCAAATTGTCTAAATGTGAGTTTTGGTTAAATGAAGTAATTTTTCTAGGTCACGTTATCTCTGCGGATGGGATTCGGGTGGACCCTCACAAGATAAAGGCTATAATAGACTGGGAAGTTCCAAAGAATGTGTCTGAAGTTCAGAGTTTTCTTGGACTTGCTGGTTATTATCGAAGATTCGTTAAGAATTTTTCTATGTTAGTATTGCCTTTAACAAAGCTGATGAGAAAGAACATACCATTTGTCTGGACTTCGGAGTGCCAAGAAAGTTTTGAAACGTTAAAGAGAATTTTGACAGAAGCTCATGTATTGGTTCAACCTGAATCAGGCAAAAATATCATGGTATACAGTGACGCGTCCCATAATGGATTGGGATGTGTATTAATGCAAGAAGGGAAATTGGAAGCGTATGCATCAAGATAGTTGAAACCACATGAAAAGAATTATCCAACTCATGACTTGGAAATGGCTGTTGTAGTGTTCGCTCTCAAGATTTGGCATCACTAGAACATTGTTACTTGCATACAAATCATAAGAGCTTGAAGTATTTGATGACTAAAAAAGAACTTAATTTGAGGCAAAGGATATGGGTTGAGTTCTTAAAAGATTATGATGTCATAATTGACTATCATCCCGAAAAGGCTAACGTGGTAGTAAATGCTTTGAGCAGGAAAATGTTTGCAGCGTTATGAGCTATGGACGCAAAATTATCTTTAACTGGAGACGGTGGTCTATGTGCATAACTAAAACTTAAACCAGCATGGTTGGATCGAATTGGAGAATTACAAAGTAAAGATGAAATGTGTTTGAAAAGAATAGAGAAAGTAAAGAATAAAGAGATTAAGGATTTTGAGGTTAAGTCGGATGGGAATTTGTATTATAAAGAAAGAATTATGATACCAGACGATGAGAAATTGAAGAAAGATCTATTGACAGAGGCTCATTGTAGTCCGTTGACGATGTATCCGGGTGGAACCAAGATGTACATGGATTTAAAGGATCGGTATTGGTGGTCAAGAATGAAATAAAGTATCACCGAATTTGTGTCTAAGTGTTTGATATGTCAACAAGTTAAGGCTGAGCATCAAGTTCCGTCATGATTATTGCAACCACTTTATATTCCACAATGGAAGTGGGAAAATGTGATGATGGATTTTGTTTTGGGGTTACCCTTGACTCCGAACAAAAGAGATTCAATTTGGGTAATTGTCGATCGATTGACTAAGTCAGTGTATTTTCTCCTGGTTAGAACAGATTTCTCTATGGAAAAGTACGCAGAGATGTACATTAGAGAGATTATTAGATTACACGGAGTGCCTGTTTCTATAGTTTCTGATCGAGACCCTCGATTTACTTGGAGATTCTGGAAATCCCTACATAGAGCGTTGGGAACTCGCCTAAACTTTAGTACGGCCTTTCATCCTCAGACTGATGGGCAATCGGAGAGGACTATTCAAATCTTGGAAGATATGTTGAGAGCATGTGTAATAGAGTTCAAAGGTCATGGGAGAAATATTTATCACTGACAGAGTTCGCTTATAACAATAGTTACCAGTCCAGTATTAATATAGAACCCTATGAGGCTTTATATGGAAGAATATATCGTACGCCATTAAATTGGTATGAACTCAAAGACAGAAGTGTTCTTGGTCCGGATTTGATTCAAGATGTGGAACAAAAAGTTTGAGAAATTTGGAATAATCTCAAAGTGGTATTTGATCGGTAAAAGTCATATTCTGACCTTAAAAGAAAAGAAATTGAATTTGAAGTTGGAGATAAAGTTTTCCTTAAAGTATCTCCTTGGAAGAAAGTATTACAGTTTGGTCAGAAAGGAAAGTTGAGTCCTAGGTTCATTGGGCCAAATGAGGTTGTTAAACGGATAGGACCAGAAGCATATCAGTTATCTTTGCCACCAGAAATAGAGAAAATTCATAATGTCTTCCATGTGTCCATGTTACGAAAATATAGATCCGATCCCTCCCACATCATTGCACCAGAGCAAGTAGATGGCTTATGACGTCAAAAGCTGAGGAATAAGACTATTCCATTGGTTAAAGTATTGTGGAGAAATCACAAGATAGAAGAAGCAATGTAGGAGCGTGAAGAGGATATGCGGCATCAGTACTCCCATTTGTTCGTGCAATGAAATTCGAAGATGAATTTTCTTAAGGTGGAGATTTTTAACATCCTCAATACCAGGTTAGTGACCAAAGTGTGAAATTTTAAAAAACATTTAGTGACCAGATTGTATAAATTATAAAGATGAAGGAATTAATTGAAATATTTTATATAGGATAGTTAAGTAAATGAAGAAAGAGTCAAAGGGAAAATAAGTTATTGAACAAGAAAAATAATAAATAATAATTAGTGGGTATTTTAATACCCATATGGAGCATGTTTAGGGAAACAATGTTTCCAGATATTTCTTCTTCATCTTCTTCTTCTCCAACGTGAAGCACCCAAGCCAAGGTAAGTTGGATTTGTTTTGGTTAATCCTTAAGATTAAAGTATGGTTTTGATTAAGGAAGATTTAGGAAACATGATGGAGATGAAAAAGGTCATAGAAATTCAAAGATTTGTAAGTTATGAAGGATTAAAGCTAAGAAGTGGATAAGTGATATTTTGAATAAGGATGTATAAATGAATTTAGAAGTTGAATTTGACTTGTCATAAGTGTGAATAAGAATTTATAAGCGTTAGAAATAAATTTGGATTACATGGAAAATTTAGTAAGATTCTTAGTTTTAAGAATCTGATTGATATATGGGAGATAATAAAGTGTTGGAATGATAAAAGTTAGTTAAAATGGTTGTAGTTGAGTTTAGTGGTATGAAATGAGTTTTATATGAGGAAATTTAGTGAAGAGTTGATGAATTTTTGGGTGAAAAAGTCTGGGCAGGGTGCATCGGTACACTATGAATGGGTACCGATGTACTAGGACCAATTTTGAAGGTATTATTCATACAGTATAGTACTATTCATATCGTGTAGTACTATGAATCGGTACACTATGAATTTTAGGGAGATACTATTTGCACAATATTGATATTATTCATACCGTATAATACTATTCATAAAAATATTTTTACCTAAAATTTGTTATAATGAAACATATTTCAATAGTATATTATTGTATTTTCTTAATATAAGTCCAAATGTTTTATTATTTTGTAAGAATATTGTTTTAAAAAGTTAATGTGACATCTCAGACTCGTATCCGGGTCGGGTACGAGTTGGGGGTGTTACATTAACCGTTCGAACCGAAATTTATTTCAAAATTAGTAACAGAATCGAACAAATTTTGGTTAATTCGGTCAATTTCCGAATTAACCAAAAAATTTTAAAATTTTCTAATTTATATAACAATTGAATATTTTTTAATTCAAAAAAATATTTACAATTAGTTTAAATAATATATAATTAGAAAATAAAAAATTTAAAATTTGATTCAAACATTATATTAAAATAAGATAATTGTATCTATCAATTTAGTTAAAAAAAACCCAACTAATATGAAATTCTACAAAATAAATGGAGCATAGTGCATGAAGATTGTGCTAAAGTGTTAAACTGTTGACTGCCGCTGTCATACCAACTAAGATGTTCTCTATCAAGTTTCAACCATTCACATCTTAAGAGAACATATTACATGCACAACATAAAATAAAGAGATGCAAAATTCAGTTCAAACCAACAAAAACAATAAAAACAATCAAATGTATAAATATCAAATATATCTATTAAGTATCAACCAATGCTAAAATTATAAGTGCTAATTCAATATTATGTAATACAATCTTATTCATATCCGAATGTACTAAACATCAAAAGAGTTGTGCTACCAACTCACATATTAAAAAATATTGTCTACTCTATTCAAATAATACATAAAAGGCAATAAATGAAATGATATTATTCCAACTAATGAAATTAAAAGGAATGTAAGGGAAGAAATTACCTAAAAAACACAATATAACAATATTTAAAATACTCCATTTGCCCTAATTGAATCCTCCCCAAAAGTTTCAATTGCATTATCTCTACAAGAAAAATATATTATTTTAAAAGCTATAAATACAACAGAGAAAATCATATATATAAACTAAAACTATAAATACAACAGAAAAAAAATCATATATATAAACTAAAAAGTACATTGCAATTTACAAGTATCTATTAAGAAAAAATTGAATACCACTCACAGTGCAGAAGCTTATGAGCTCATGAATTGAGGGTAGGTTGTAATGCATTCCAAGATAAATCTAAAAGTTCAAATGATTAAATCAATTAATGGTGTGTCAATTCTCCTCAAAATAAATTCACTTATTAAATTAAAATTAATAAATAAAGAATCAACATATCGTTATCAATCTTGTCAAGCTCTTGAATTTGTTCTTGACTCTTCTTGATCTCATATTCGGTTAATGAATTTTTAATATAATCTTGAGTACACACAAGAGCTTGCACCATTTTAGGAGTTAAAGAACTCCTAAATTGATCAAGCACACGTCCACCAGTACTAAATGTAGACTGAAACGACGGTAGAAAGTGGTATAACTAATACATCTTTGGCCATTTGACAGAACTAGAAATCTATGGCTATTGACTTTCCACCATGACAAGATATCAAATTCATCATCATAATTCTCAAAAGCCTCCCCTAGATATTTATCTAATACATATGTTTGATCATCACCACTAGTTTCAATTACACGCCTTTTATACAAATCTTTCATGCTTCTTTCACTTTTTGTTGTGGTTAACTTAAAGAAATCCTCACATTTAATTGACTGACATCACTAGAGTCTCAAGGCTTATACTCATCATACAATTCGTTCGAAATCTCTTTCAGCTTTTGCAACTTCAAAACTTTTTTCTGAATCATACATCTCACTAAGTGCAAATTCAAGATAACTTAATTTTTGCCTAGGATCTAAAACACAACCAACAAAAACAAGTATATTTATATTCTCAATATCACCCCAATATTTTTCATATTTATCTTTCATCCTCATGGCCATAACACTAAATTCAACATCAACATTTAATTGAGCATCCCTTAAAAGTATACTAATTTCAGTAAGTTCATCAAAAAAATTGATAGATGTCCATATGAAGTGCCTGAAACTCGCAAAGTGACTTCATAAAAATTTTCCAAGAAATCCCTCAAGTTTCTAACACTATTCCAATCATTTATAGTAGGCCAACCCTCTCCTAACTCAAGTTCAGCCCTAAAATTTGTTCTTGCTCCTCAAATCTCTCAAAAGCTCTCTCAATTTTTTTTCCATCTAGTACAAACATCAAGACACAACATTTTTTTGCTCTCAATTTTTTCAATCTCAACACACTCTATGAACTTTTTTAATCTAGCTGAAAATTGTTTCATATATTTCACAGCCCCCTAACACATGCAACAGATTTGTTCATTTCCTTTAAACATTCAACAACAATCAAATTCAAAATATGTGCAATACGTCTTATATGAAGATATTTACCATTTGTAATGAAACCCCCTTGAGGATTAAATATCTTTCTTAAATAAGCAATAACAACATCATTCGAAGTTGCATTGTCAACGGTGACAATAAACAACTTATCAACCCCCCAATCTAATAAGCATTTCTCAATCATCATCCCAATTGCATCTCCCTTATGACTAGAAATTGAATAAAACTTATGATTTTCTTATTCAATTTCCAATCGTTATCAATAAAGTGTACAGTGAGACACATAAAATTAACTCTTTGTATAGAGGTCCATGTATCTGATAGGGAAGCAGTGGTAGATTGATGAACGTTGCTCTTGTTGAAGAATCAAACCTAGAAAAGCTCTAGACTCGATGAAGAACAATAAGGAATGAATGAGGAAGGTGGCGGCAATAGCTAGGGTTCTTTAGGGTTTCTTTTAGTGCTGGAAACAAGAAAAGAAACAAGATTAAAATAAGATAAACAAAAGATAAAGGAATTAAAAAATAGAGAAAATAACCAAGAAATCAAAGATCTCCCTTATGAAAGTGAACGGTAAAGATGATTGATGGCGTGGATGGATGTGGAAAATCGATGGATAATGTCCTATCGAGCCCTCCTAGTCGCAATGAAAAGGCAAACACGATAATACGGCTCTAACCAACCCTCCTAGTCGTGATGAAAAGGCAAATTGGAGTGTGAAGATTAATCTCCCTCACAAGAACTTGAAAGAACTCTAGGAGAAGAAGCTTCGAAGGCACAAGGAAATCAACACTTGCAAAAACAAACTCTCGTTGTATTATTGATCCAAGAAATCTGATTTAAAATGTTGAATGAAGCCTCCTTTATATAGGGGCTGAATTCTAAAGGTCCTAAATAACTAAAGAATAAAATATTAATAAACTAAACATGTTTTAACTCTAATTCCTAATAAAATAATAATAACTAAAAATATTGTTTTAACCCAACCTTAATTCCTAATAAAATAATAAATCTGATCCTAAAAGATAATTAATCATCCTATATTAAATTATATTACAAATAATCAATATAAATATTGAAAATTCGTAATATTTACAAAATAACGTATTAATCCCGTATAGGATTTCCTGCATGCACCGTCTTCAGTAAAATGACTATATCTTGAGTTCCCGATATCGGATTGATGCGATTCAAGAACCGTTGGAAAGATAAGAGACAGACGGTTGTATCTCAAGATACATGTCGACCGGATAACAACTGGATCCCCTTCAAAAAGTTGTTTCAAATCTGCTGCTATTAGACCCTTCCGGATGAATGCTTGAACTGCGATTTGAAGCTTGTCTTTAAGAAGTTTGGTCTGGCCTCGTGTGATAGGGCCAAGTGGTATAGTAAATTCATCATCCTTAGCTTTAGGGCATGTGGTGCATGTATCATCTCCCCCTTCCTTAAAAGTATTCATCCTCGAATCTGAAATATCAAAAGGAGATAAGTCAGAAACATTAAAGGATGCACTCACGTTATACTCACCAGGAAGATCAATGCGGTAGGCGTTGTCATTGATTCGTTCAAGAACTTGGAATGGGCCATCGCCTCGTGGGTCTAGCTTGGATTTCCTTTGTGTCGGGAACCTTTCTTTTCTCATGTGAACCCATACCCAATCTCCTGGTTCAAAGGTGACATGTCGTCGGCCCTTGTTAACTCGGTTTGCGATTGCCTCGTAGGTTTTCTCCATCTTGAGTTTGGCTTTGGCGTGAATGTCTTTGACAAGGGCAGCCTTCTTTTCACCATCTAAACTGGCAACCTGATCTAAAGGTAAGGGAATAAGATCCAAAGTAGTTAGTGGGTTAAAACCATAAACTATTTCGAATGGAGAATAACCTGTTGTGGAGTGAATGGATCGATTATAAGCAAACTCAACAAGAGGTAAACATTCTTCCCAATTACGGGTATTCTTACCTACCACAGTTCTTAGCAAAGATCCTAGAATCTGATTTATTACTTCGGTTTGTCCATCGGTTTGAGGATGACAAGAAGTGGAATAGAGAAGTTTTGTGCCAATCTTACCCCATAATACCTTCCAAAAGTGGCTTATGAACTTAGTGTCATGATCGGACATAATGGTGCGAGGAATGCCATGAAGGCGGACTATTTCTCGAAAGAATAAATTAGCAATATGTGTGGCATCGTCCGTTTTATGGCAAGGAATGAACTATGCCATCTTTGAGAATCTGTCCACAACCACAAAAATACTATCTCGTCCTTTCTTAGTGCGGGGTAAGCCAAGTATAAAATCCATCGATAAATCGATCCAAGGAGAAGAAGAAATTGGTAAAGGCGTATACAAACCATTAGGATTTACCTTTGACTTTGCTTGTTTGCACGTGATGCATGATGCACAAATCTTTTCCACTGTTTTACGCATGTGCGGCCAAAAGAAGTGTTCCATGACCATATCAAGTGTTTTTGAATACCGAAGTATCCCATAAGTCCTCCGACATGTGACTCGTGAACCAAGAACTCTCGCAAAGAGCCTTGTGGTATACACAACCTGTTCATGCGAAAAAGAAAGCCATCTACAAGATAAAACTTGTTAAAAGCACCTTTTACACATTGTTTATAAATCTCAGAAAAATCTGGATCGTTAGGATAAAGTTCTTTGATATGTGCAAAACCCAGAACAGTAGCATGCATTCGAGTGATAAGTGTGTATCGTCAGGATAATGCATCATCTATGATGTTATCTTTCCCTTGTTTGTATTTGATGATGTAAGGAAAAGATTCAATGAACTCAACCCATCGAGCATGTCGTTTGTTTAACATACCTTGTCCATTTAACCATTTGAGTGATTCATGGTCCGTGTGAATGAAAAACTCTTTAGGGAGAAGATAGTGTTGCCACACTTCGAGTGCTCGACGAGTGCAAGAAGTTCCTTGTCGTAGGTAGAGTAGTTCAATTGTGCACCTTTTAACTTTTCACTAAAGTAAGCGATAGGTTGTCTTTCTTGCATGAGGACGGCACTAATGCCTATGCCTGAATCATCACATTCTAGCTCAAAGGTGTTAGAAAAATTAGGAAGACGAAGAATAGGGGCAGAACATAACTTATCTTTAAGAAGTTCAAAAGCTTTTTGTTATAGTGGTCCCCATTTGAATTCAACTGACTTTTTGATGATCTCGGTTAATGGTGCAGCAATAGTTGAGAAATCTTTGACAAAGCGACGGTAGAAACTTGTCAAACCATGAAAAGATCTTACCTCGGTGATGAAAGTAGGCGTGGGCCATTCTTGAATTGCCTTGACCTTCTCTTTATCTACATGAATACCCTGTACACTAACTATAAAGCCTAAAAACATAAGCTTATCACTACAAAACACACACTTATCCATGTTTGCATATAAATGTTATCATCGAAGAACTTCGAGAACCATTCGAGATGCTTGGAGCGTTTGTGATCCATTAATCTTATGAATCAAAAGAAGATGAGTATATAAGAATGTCATCAAAGTAAACGACAACAAATTTACCTATAAACTCCTTAAGAATGTGATTCATTAATCTTATGAAGGTGCTTGGAGCGTTTGTGAGTCCAAAGGGCATAACAAGCCATTCATACAAGCCAAACTTTGTCTTGAATGATGTTTTCCATTCGTCACCTTCTTTCATTCGAATTTGATGGTAACCACTCTTCAAGTCAATTTTGGTGAAGATACTTGCACTATGTAGTTCATCCAACATATCATCTAGGCATGGAATAGGATGCCTATACTTGATTGTTATCCGATTGATAGGTCGACAATCTACACACATTCGGAATGTGCCATCTTTCTTTGGAACTAGAATGACGGGAACTGCACAAGGACAAAGACTCTCACGGATGTGTCCTTTTTGTAATAATGAATCTATTTGTCATTCTAATTCCTTCGTTTCCTCAGGATTGCATCGGTAAGCGGGGCGGTTTGGTATGGTTGATCCAGGGATGAAGTCGATTTGATGTTCGATTCCTCTTGTAGGTGGTAAACCATCTGGTGGGTTGCTTAAGACATCTTGAAACTCCTGTAATAGAGAAGAAAACACACTAGGCAAATCTGTGATTTTAGTGATAGTTGATAAAATGGAGTCCTTGAAACGGACTAGAATGCACGGCCTATTTTGAAAAAGGGTATCTCTCATGTCTTTTGCACTCGCATAAATGTTTTGAGACACTTTTATTTTCACATTGAGGTTCACTCACCACCCGTGGGTCATTTGTTTGGCTTTTATCGGTTGTGACCTCTTTTGTCTTTTGTTTCAAATTCCCTGTTTCCTTGAGAATTTGTTGTTGATCTATGAGAATCTCTTTTAGGGGTAGGGGTTAAGTCGGAACGGTTTACCTTTTATTGGAATTGTGTAAATGTTATTTCGACCATAATATGTGACGTCGTTGTCGTATTGCGAAGGTCGTCCTAAGAGAATGTGGGATGCTTGCATCGGAATTACATCACACCATGCGTCGTCACAATACTTTCCCATCTTGATATTAACGAGGCATTGTTTAACCACCTTCATTTCGGCACTCTCATTAAGCCATTGTAAGCAATAAGGTTTCGAATGTCGTTGGCAAGGAAGTTTTAGTGATTCAACAACGTTGGAGCTAATGACGTTGACACAACTACCATTATCAATGATGATGGAGAATGGTTGTTCCTTGATTAGGCAGCGTGTGTGGAAGATGTTGGAACATTGTATGTCAGACTCGTCGAATGCTTGGATGTTCAATGTATGACGGATCACCAAGATTGTGCCATTTACTCATCGCTTCCATAGTCATCACTGTCTTCTTTGGCTTCGGCATGTGCTGGAATGTCGGCGATGTCGTCATCGGAGTCAGAATTGTAAGATACATCACCTAGTATGGTTAAGGTCCTCGTGTTTGGACAATTGCGGCTGATATGGCCTCTTCCTAAGCATTTAAAACACTTGATGTCTCTTGCTCGGGTGTCGTCTTTAGGGACTGGAAGTGTCTCATTCTTCGCTGGTCGTTGTTTTTCTTTGTCGAGTTTGTCATCTCTCGACTTTTTTTGAGAAGATGGAGTAGAAGATGAGGAAGGATTTGAAGGATTACCTTAGTAAGAGAATGAAGTACCTTGGTAATGTTCTCTGAATCGGAATCTCCTTTGTATTTGTGCTTCGATTGTCATTGCTTTCTTTAGTGTATCTTCGAGGTTTTCGTACCCATGGAGATCAAGAAGATCAGTGATATTTGAGTTTAAGCCAACGACGAATCTTGACATGGTGTCCTCTTCTTCTTCAGTTATGTTAGCCCTATTGAGTAAGGACTGCATCTCCTTGTAGTAATCTTCAACTGAACTTCTACCTTGTTGAAGTCGGTGTAGTCGTTGTTTAACTTCTCGTGTATAATGTGTCGGCAGGAATCGGTTCCTCATGGCATGTTTGAATTCGGTCCAAGACGTGATTGGTTGAATTTGGTAGTTGTCGATCTTTTTCCTTATTTGCATCCACCAAGTGTGAGCATATCCTTCAAATTCCAAGGTGATGAGGGGAACTTGTTCAGCTTGGGGGCAGTCATGGTATGCGAACAAGAGATCAACTTTTCCTTCCCAATCGATGTACTTGTCTAGGTCGTAGTCTCCTTTAAAAGACGGGATCGTGAACTTTGGTTTTGCAAAGAGTTCGGGTGTTTGAAAACGTGGTTGTGCTCGCCTGGGGGCCAAAAGTTCAGCATTGTTTGGCCTTGGATTCTGGTTTGGTTGATCCAGTCGTAGTTCTTGCCGTTCTCTCAAGGCATTGTTAAGTTGATCAAATTGAGTTGTGAGTCGTTCAAGTGCGGCTAAGATAGCCGTAAGTGTCTCATTGTTATTGTCGCCCATCCTGCAATTATAACACTCAAAAGAAGATTTTAAAGTAGAATAAAAATAAAATAAATTCAACAAAGCATGAAACCTCACAAGTCACTCCAAGAAAGTAACACAACGAGAGGCAAGTAAGCCGATCTTGTACTCTTTAAAACTCACTTTACCAAGTAGTCTTTCACAGTTCGTATCGGAGTTTGATTACTAGCAAAGGCGATAAGAAAAACCTAAAAGCTCTAAGAGGCCAAACAAAGGTTAGACTCCAAGAGAACGAGAATGCAAAGAAGGAAGAAGTATGCAAACTCTTTAGTCCTACTAACACAAAGAAGATAATGTGTTAGATAATGCAAAAGAACAATAACAAGGAAAAACAAAAGAACCTAAAGCACTAAGAGTCAAAGAAAAAGGGACCAAACCAGAAAACCTAGAAAACGCTGGATCAACTTGAGCAACGTTTTTGAGGAGGTTACCGGTGTCCAAAAATTCTGAAAAATTTCTTGAATCTCTTTCGATGCGTCAAGAAACCACCTGTAAAATTTCAGAACCAAATACCTTCAATAGTATCCAGTAGACTCTGTTGAACGGTGAGTCCTCAAACAATGTGTTTTTCTTGATCACTTTTTTTGAAGTTGTTCTTGATCTCTAAAAATTCTGATATTTTGTGTGAATGATCTCCAATATATGAAGTTTCAATCTGGAAATTTTCACCACAAAATTCTTCTTGTATAATTTTCAAGAAATTCGACAATATTCTAGACCGAATCTGCTGATAAAACTTGAATGATGTATTTGAAGGCTCTAATGAACTCTGATTGAAGTGAATTTTGGACTGGAAATTAAAATTAAGATGTATATGATATCTGCAGAAAATCATCCCTAAATACCTTCATTTGCAATTGTTTTTAAAATTTTGGCTTTTTTGGCTTTTTTTTGTTTTTTTTTTTGCCTTTTTTTTGCCTTTTTTTGAAAAAAAATAGCAAACTAACAAGAATGATTTGAATCTAAATTAAAATTAAATAAAAAGAACCTGAAACGATGAATCTTCTCTGAACTAGCTCCGTTGGGGTACCTTGACGGTTTTTTGTGCAAGAACAAGCAAAATTGCTTGCTTCTTTCCAAGAATCGACCCAAATCTGATACCAATTGATAGGGAAGCGGTGGCGGATTGATTAACGTTGCTCTTATTGAAGAATCAAATCTAGAAAAGCTCTAGACTCGATGAAGAACAATAAGGAATGAATGAGGAAGGTGGCGGCAATAGCTAGGGTTCTTTAGGGTTTCTTTTAGTGCTGGAAACAAGAAAAGAAACAAGATTAAAATAAGATAAACAAAAGATAAAGGAATTAAAAAATAGAGAAAATAACCAAGAAATCAAAGATCTCCCTTATGAAAGTGAACGGTAAAGATGATTGATGGCGTGGATGGATGTGGAAAATCGATGGATAATGTCCTATCGAGCCCTCCTAGTCGCAATGAAAAGGCAAACACGATAATACAGCTTTAACCAACCCTCCTAGTCGCGATGAAAAGGCAAATTGGAGTGTGAAGATTAATCTCCCTCACAAGAACTTGAAAGAACTCCAGGAGAAGAAGCTTCGAAGGCACAAGGCAATCAGCACTTGCAAAAACAAACTCTCGTTGTATTATTGATCCAAGAAATCTGATTTACAAAGTTGAATGAAGCCTCCTTTATATAGGGGTTGAATTCTAAAGGTCCTAAATAACTAAAGAATAAAATATTAATAAACTAAACATGTTTTAACTCTAATTCCTAATAAAATAATAATAACTAAAAATATTGTTTTAACCCAACCTTAATTCCTAATAAAATAATAAATCTGATCCTAAAAGATAATTAATCATCCTATATTAAATTATATTAAAAAATAATCAATATAAATATTGAAAATTCGTAATATTTACAAAATAACGTATTAATCCCGTATAGGATTTCCTGCATGCACCGTCTTCAGTAAAATGATCATATCTTGAGTTCCCGATATCGGATTGATACGATTAAAGAACCGTTGGAAAGATAAGAGACAGATGGTTGTATCTCCAGAAGACATGTCGACCGGATAACAACTGGATCCCCTTCAAAAAGTTGTTGTAAATCTGCTGCTATTAGACCCTTCCGGATGAATGCTTGAACTGCGATTTGAAGCTTGTCTTTAAGAAGTTTGGTTCGGCCTCGTGTGATAGGGCCAAGTGGTATAGTAAATTCATCATCCTTAGCTTTAGGGCATGTGGTGCATGTATCAGTATCATTAGTTAAACAAACTCTAGAACATGAACTTCTTAAATATTGTTTCAGCTTACTCCTTTCATCCAAGTACAACTGATAAATATCTCTAGTTATAGTCAATTTTGAAGAAATACGAAACTTGGGGCATGCTACAAACATAAATTTTCTAAATCCTTCACTCTCAACAAACTTGAAAGGCAATTCATCAATCACAATCATTTGGGCTAAAACTTTTCTAGTTGTTTCTTGATCAAATTTTCAAGTTTCCTTGATTAGTGTCACTGTTGTTAGGATTTTTCTTCATTGTTTCAAGTGATATATCAATGACCCAGTTCTATTTTTTCTCATCACAAAAAAATTCTTTATCACAATGATTGCATCTACCCTTACTTTCACCCTCACTATTAACAAACTTAGTAAAATGAGACCATACTTCTGACCTTAAAAGAATAGCTTTTCGTTTACTTGTACTCCCTCTTGTGTAGTTAATTTGACTTGAAGCTTCAGTCGTTGAATTTCTAGAATTTGATAAAAGGGGTAAAACACCACCCTCAACAGATGTTGCCATATTGGACATCTATAGCAAAATAAATTGATAAAAATTAATATTAAACCTAAATGTAATAAATTATTCAAATTATGTATGATGGCAAGATTAGACTTGAAATTACATTGCATTATGTTAAACCTTTTCTTCGTTTCAATCCAAACCATTAAACAAATTACATTAACATCCATTTTAAGAACGCAAAGATTAAACATCTTTATCACTCTGTCCTCCCTCACTGAGCATCAAAACCACATTGGCAACACGTATGACAATGTCCTAGACAACATCAAATTCTTCAGTGGACATAAAAAAATCTATTAAGATCATATATACAACAACTCTGTACATATATCCTAGCTAAGAAAGTAGAAGCAACATCACTTGCATTTTAGAAGCATTTTATCTAATAACTTGAATGATATACAAGACAAAGATCTATAAAGCATGGGGGATGGACATAAACATCATGACTACTGATCTAAGTGAAATCAAATTCTAGCTCAAATCCATTTCATAAAAAAAGCTAGACCAAGGTGACATCAATAACTCAAAAATTATTCCACACTAATTCTAATAAATGTAAAATTTGTCAGTGATTAACAAACAAGAAGAATGAAGCACCAGTATAACATTCATGAATTTGAAACTCTAACCAATTCTAAATCAATTTATTATGACTATACCACCTAAACCACTACAAAAAGAATAAACTTCAATATGAAATTATATTCTCTTTCTGAAAGATATTATGGAAAAAGCTTAATGTCAAAAGCATAGGCAGATGATGCAACAATAAATCTTAAGTGCATTAAACTAAGCAGAAATAGGAAACTATAAAGAATATTATAGCTCAAAATGATCATAGAATACCATCAATTTTATACAATAACTTTAAAATATAAATGATCCATGCAGAACAACAAAATAAAGAGAAAGAAGAGCACTCGGGAGAATAGAAACATTAATTCACATTTGAAAATAGGTACTGGCGATTCGAGAAATAACCCAAATTCAGTGAAAATAATTCAAAACAAAAAGAACACCAAATTTTTAAATTTTAATCCAAACTAGCTCATCTATGTATCAAATTTGGAAAATTCTCCCCTTCAAAGAAAATCAAATGAGCTAGATAATAAAAAAGATCCTTATGTATAACCCTTACGAATAATAGAACCACAAAATAGAGAAATATTTTAGTGTTTAGCAACCATATTATTTACAAAAATATAAAAAAAAACTCTAACCTTTGCAAAATCAATGAAGAACCGAAGAAGTTAACTGCTACAAGCTTTGAAAAAACTTGTCATCCAAGGTCGACTTGTTAATCGACAGAAAGCACTTCACAGGTGATAGATAAAGATGGGTAAAAAGTGAAAACGACGAGAGATTGAGAGGTTACAGAGGTAGAGTAGTAGAGAAAGTGTATTTTCCTAAAAGGTTTAGGTTTAGATTCAGCCGTGAGCATTTAATTTTGAGATTTTTTAATTAATTAATATTGACTTAGGTTTAAAAGTTATTGGATCTTAAATTATTAATTGAGTTTTAAATGGTTTGGGATGAGCCTATATGTTATATATAATATATTTAATATTTAAAATTTAATTTCGGTTTATTTTATTAACCGTTTTTTGACTGAACTAATTCAGTGCCTGACCGAATTAACCGAACTAATTTGGTTCGGTCGGTTAATGCGGTTAAAACCAAAAAATGAACACCCCTATTGCCAAGATCAAAGTTTTTTTTGAAAGGGGCATTTTGTATGTTATTAATACGACGAAACATATAAAATAACGACAGAGATCAGGGTCTCGTTAAAAAACCTTGCTAGACCTAGTTGGAGGAAAAAGAGTTCCCAGATCAGTGCCAAACAGAACATATAATATCGAGCAACACCAAAGTGATGCAATGCACTTCATATCTTAACACAAAACGAACAGGAATGAAACTTAACCAGACCATAAAACTCCACTGCAGGAACTAACAAGGAAGCCTGCACTAATCAGTATGCTTGGACACAACCCATCAACAGCTCAGCGAGGCCATCAACCCATCAAAAGATACAGTCCTCTAAACTACGAAATGCTTCCCTCGTAAGTCTATCTAGTAAGTGATAGACTGAGACGGAGTTAAAAAATTTATTTTGGGGTGTCAAAATTAGAAATTGTATAAAAAAAATTTTAAGTGGATGAAAATGAATAATGGGTGTCAATTTCTGTTTAAAGTTACCCATTTTTTAAAAAAAAAACAGTTTTATTTTATTTTTATATTAAATTTATTAAAAAATTCAAAAAAAAATTGGGGTGCCATTTGACACCCCTTGTAATACACTGGCTCCGCCAGTGGTGATAGATACTAGAAAAGTAAAACAACCCCCCAAGGAGCCTCCCAAACAGCACAAAATTTGTAATACAATAACGGCAGCAAAGACCAAACAAAGACTTGAAAATAAAATCCACCGCCAATCGGATTCCACCTCTCGCATCGTCTTCCTATCTCAATAACAACCTGCCAAACACAGAATCTATCCAATATCTCGAAGGCTACCATAAAACCGAACAAAAATATGTTGAGCCTTTCAACTCCGATAATACCAAGATGCTGCTTAGACGAATACACCGATACATCTCAGGAAAATCGAAACCAGACAAACTAGAGACTACCTTAGAGACACCACATAAAAAAGAAAGTCGCCCGAACTCCAAAAACTAATAACCATCTAACCTTGCGTACTCCAGAATAACTTCTAGCTCACTCCCTTCAATTCGACAACCAAGATTCTTACCAAAATCCCATGCTTTCTCAGCTTCCTTAAGGATTAATTTTTTCGGTTGATGATATCCAAATCATACACAAAAGCATTAACCATTTCGCTAGATTCAACTCGAAACTTTGTTTCTTCACTGTTTTATCTCTTCTTTTTCTTCCGATTGCCGAACAAGACTTATTTTGACTTTCCACCATTGATTTAAATTTCTTCTTCGAAACTACTTTAGAACTAATCCTTCTAATCGAGGTTGAAACATTAGGATTAGACTCAATCTCCAAATGCCTCAAACCCATATTACTAACATTCTCAAAGGCTTGCCTACAACCCAGATTTGATAAGACCTCATCTACTCGATCAACTGATGACCCAACCAATTCAAATTGATTAATTACCTCAACCGCAGCTTCCTTGGATAATAACCCCAACACTGGAAATTCCCCACGTGAAGAACCATCCACTGCGCCCTCCCTCAAAAAATTGCATGGAAAATCATCTACACGGTGGGCCCCACTTTCATTAGCATTTAAACCTCCACAAAAAGCTTCATCATTGCCGACCACTTGCAATAAAGTGCTGCTGATTTCTCCATGCAGATTACTATGATTATCGCTCAGAATTTCTATCTCGCACATCTCAGGCACGCAACCAGAATTTGGGTCGACCATCTCAGATTCCCTTTCATCTACCTCAGCCATGGAGGCACCAGGAACCTCAGCCACAATACGACGATTCAACTCCATCAATGAAGGACCTGCTTCAACGCTGTAATTAGCTTCAATAGCCGAAGACACTTTGGCCAATGCTACATTGGCAACCGGTGAAGAAGAAGACTCTAATCCCTTCATCGATGGTGGATCTTCCCAAATAGGAACTGGAGAAAAGCAAGGTTCGAATTCAGAAATACAAACTAAAAAGGCCCATTCTCCTACTTTAAGCTCGAAACTCTCTGCCACTCGGGATTTGCAGTTCGTAACGATTTGAAATAATGTCCTGTCAAAAGAACCGAGATTTACAATCCTTTCCTCGACAGCAATGAGCTCACCTAATTTCTTGGCAATGCTTTGAAAGGTCGAATGGTTCCACGCAAACGGTGGAAGACCTTTATATGAGAGCCATGCACGTCGGCTATTGCATTGCAAATTTTGAGACCAAACTTCGACCTTATCAAAACAAATTTCCAACACATGCATCTGATCTTTTTAGAACCCTATCCCTGCTCTCTTCATCTTAAAAAATAATGACTTCTAACCCACTAAGTCTCATAATAGTCGGACCAAAAATCCCTTCATTGTGCATCCAAGTTGCCAAATCGTTTTTCTTAATGATTTTTCTGCACCAACCCACAAGGCTGTCTTTGAGAACCAGGAGTTTTTCTTCATCAATAGAACCTTCAATGAGATTCACTAAATGAAGGTCAATTTCACTCCTTCTCTTTACCTCCGAAAGCTGAGGATCAATTAGTTTCTTTCTCCAAAATGCATCTCGAGGATGAAATCTTGCTAAGAAAACCCGGACTTTGTGACCTTGAGTAGAAGAGCCATCAATACAGTCAACAGCTGTTCCCGCTTCATCCATACTAGTAAAACGAACAAATCCAAATCTGGTACCTCTCTTGCTTCTCTTTTTGGGAATGAAAGAATCAACAACCTCGCCGTATTTGTCAAAAATAAGCTAAAGTTCCTTAAAATGAAGGGATTCTGGAAGATTGAAGACAATCTTTGTGATACATTCTGCCTTGAAAATCTTCTCTCCTGATTTGCCATAACCTTTAAAAAATTCACGTCGTTTTTTTAATTATATTTATTCAATGATTTAGGTATTACTCAATTAATTAATCTTAGTTAAAAATTTAAAAAATATTTTCTAGTTATATTAAATTAGTGATACTAATCTCAAATGTTCTTATAAAATTTAGTTTTAAATAAATTTGAAATAGTGTGATCTGACTTATACTTAAATTAGTAATATGATAATTAATAAATTGATTAATTTTTATTATAAATTAAAGTTATCGTATCCTAGTATGCATTAACTTAATTTTTTTGATATTATATTTAGTAATATGATTTAGATATTTGACAAACGTCATTTTACTGGCAAATAATAATCCTTAATCTCAAATAAAAGAAATAAAATGATAGTACATAGAAGAAGAGTCGATCCACATAGACTTTGAAGCTGATAATATTGAAGGCTTTTGAGTCTAGTCTAGGCGAAATTAATAGTAAAAATGGGGGGATTTGTTTGAAAGATTGTAAAGTAAATAAAAGATTTAATCTAAGAAAATTAAAGAAAGTAAATTGAGATGAAAATTCAAATATGGTAAAAATAGTCTTAGGTTTCTCTTTGCCTCAATTCCAATTGATCATTGAATTAGATTTTACTTCGGATTAATATCAGTTACAGTCTACAGGGCTCAACCCCTGTAATTTTCTCTCTCTCTAGTAAACCGACAATCCAAATTCAATCTTTATTTGGACTAACTATGACTATCGTCGTCAGTGCCAACTCTGTTTTAAGATTTGAAAAAACGTGACTCGGACTATGTTATCTAAATGAGAATCGAGTTTGGTCTCAATTTCCCTTAACAGACCACCTCTAAGTGTGTTCCAAGAAAATCAAACTTGCTACTAGCCGATTCTTCCTCCCAACTTTAAACCGAAATGATAATCAAGCCAACGAGCTCTTTTTGAAATGAAAGTGTTTTGCTTTTTAAAGGAAATGTTGATTGTCAATCATGGTTTACAGAAAATTGAGAATATAACCCGAAGGTATTAAGTTCTTTTCAATTCTCACGATCGAAATTGAGTCATCGCTTCAATCTTTGACTTATTGGAAAGTTAGTTAAGTATGATAGCATTTTTAAAAAGTAAAATAGAAAAACTTTAAAAGTAAAATTGTCGAAACGATTTATTTTCAAAAGGCGAAAAAATGTGAGATTTTGAAAACCACATTAATTCTTAATTGTCTCTTTTAATTTAAAAACAAATGCGATTTAAAAGACCTCTCGTTTCGAAAAATTTTGAATTTCCTTTACTATCAAAAAATACGGTTCGAAGAGTCGCCACCAATATTTGATTAGGGTGTGATTGGGCACCCAAAAATAATTTGTCATTTTAAATAAAAATTAATTTTAATTAAAACAACAAATTGAGGTCTGCGTTACCAAAATCCGAGTTCGGGAGTCGGTTATGTGGGGAAGGATTAGCACCCCCACAACGCCCTAAAACGGTACCTAGTCGATTAATTAACGTCTTTGCAATGAACTTTACAAATTCGAACTTAATTTGGTTTCAGATCCCATAAAACAAAGATGTAAATTTTAAAAAAACATTCAAAAGCACTCAAATAAATTAAAATAATAATAATTACCAAGTCGTTTTAGAAAGATAAAGAATGTTTGATTATTTACAAATATCGAGACCAGATCTTAAAGCTATAACAACCTTTTCTCGATAAATTTAAATAAACGAACATTTCCTTTTCTCTCGTTCCCAAATTTTAGGTGACGAATCAATTTTTTTGGTTTCACTTTCGGGATACACTTTTATTTTAAAATCATTAAAAGTGGACCTCAAATCAGTTATGACTGCCCACTTAAAACAATTTTAAGTTAAAAGTGTATTACCCTTAATCCAATTATGTATTTATAAGTCGATTTATGCACATGAGGGCATAATACAATAATTAATTAAATAATGCCACACATTTGAATAAACATCTAAGTCTAAAACAATACATACATACACACGCACCTATTTATATATATTAATAAGTAATACACAAATGTGACTTAAATGCAAAAGATAAAAACATAACATACTAAACTAAATAAAAAAAAATTAGCTACACATATTAAAATAATGACCTAATCATATTAAACAAAATTTTAATATCTAAAATACAAACGAAATAATAATTGAAATGGACATATAAATAGTACACATAATAAACAATGAAACCAAAATAAAACAAATATACAGAACTAAAAAGAAACATGCAAAAATACAAAGGTCAAATGTCTAAAACTGCAAAAATTAAATACAATAACAATTGGATCATAATTAAATGCGGGTAAAATAAAAAGACAAAATTATAAACATGCAAACATTAATTCATGGACCAAGTTAAAACGTGCATAAAATGTGAAAGTAAAATTAAAAAATTCAGGAAATATAAACTAAGGGCTAGAGTGCACTAAATCTAAAACGGGCATGACTCCCTAAGCAATAAACCCAATTGCCTAAAAATGAATTAACCTGGGCCTTGATTACATACTGCCGTTTTGCTCATCTCTCATAAAGCCTCACTTAAGATTCAATTTTGCCCTAAAAATATGAGAAATATCATTTGGCTAAAACCAAAACCTCAGCGCCACTTAATCTCTCTCCTAAGCCTCCCTCTTCTTATTCTGTTCGAGAGCTTCAAAGCTCTCAAGTCTCGTAAAACACCATTATCCGATGGTCATTTCCAAAACAAAGCACCACCACCGATTCAACGATAAATCGTCTCTCTCATACGCTCGAAAATAGAAGGGAAAAGAGAGACCTCTCCCCAAACAACCCCAACGCTCGCTCAACCATCGAATCCCGGTGATAACTTGTTCCCTCAACCGCCGTTCAAACTCCGGGTAAGGCCTTAATTAAAACCCAAGCTCTTCGATTCTCCCTCTAGACCACAAACCCGAGGCTAAAGTTTACTAGATCAACCCCTAAACCGTGAACGACCCTCGACCCCAACATGCACAGCCGAAAGGGCCTCTGATGGACCACTCTACACCTACGAAGGGGCCGATCGCCGGGTAAAACACTAACTCTACTCTTTAACTAATATATTCTTCCAAACATGTAATATTGCTTATTATTTAAAAAAAATAAAAATAGAAATAATAACCTGCTTATGGATTGTGTTTTGCTTCTGTTGTTGGATTGCTCAAAGAAAATGATATATTGCCCTCGTTATACTGCTTCATTCGAATGCTAAATGGGAGAGGAAAATCCCTTTACCCCGTTTTTCCATTTCGTTACAATGAACCCCTCTTTTACAAACTGTTTTCCTTTCAAAGAAAAAATAAACCCCCTCTGTTACCGATATTTAGAAAAGAATGAGGATTTTTTTTTGAATCGTTTCTGGTCCCTTTCTTTCTTTGGTTTTTTTTGCTGATGTCCTCCGTTGCTCTCTCTGTGTAATTTTTTTTATCCTCCCCATCGAACGGTTTCATTCAGTTTCGCTTATGGTTTCCCCCACGTTGTGATGATTTTTTTTCATTTCCTGTTGCAGGTACCTTTGAAAACCGCTTCAACAAGAATGGAACAGCTGGCTTACAGGACTTGAGTTTGCCATTGGTCCGGGTTTGCTCCAAATCGAGTCTCTATTTGGATTGAATCAATGTTGCCTTGTTTGGGCCTGTAAAAAAACATTTTAATTAGTATTTTATTATAGCCCAATCAATATACATATATGCTTAATATTAATTATTTATACTCTATATAGTAATACATATAACATATAAGCATACCATAACAATTTATTTAATTAAACAATATTAATTAATAAAACTAACTAATATAATATAATTACTAAATATAAAAACCCAAATAAAACTCAAATAACACCCCGGACAAATCGAGCATCTACAAAAATAATAAGAAAAGAAAACTTTATAAAATAACAAAGCAAAGAACAAAGGTAATTCATGATATGTTTTCAAGTTTACCTTGAGAAGATATTTATAGCTTTCTAAAACCCTAAAAATGATAAAAGATAAATCTTGGAAAATATTCAAATTAAATCCTAAAAATTAGATATCATTCATAATTCGAATTTTAAAAATGTCGCTGAATCGTTCGTCCTTCTAGAAGCATTGATTGGATCTTCTGTATCTATTGAATGGATGCCATCAGACACATCATGCCTAGAGTCATACCCACTATTCTAGCCTTGACTCCAAAAAAAAAATACAAAACTTCGCCCTTTTAGTGCAATTTTCTGGAATTCGACGTCCTGCGCAAAAAATGAAGTAGAACGCCCAAATTAGTAACATAAACTAATAAACAAGGAATAATTAAAGATAAAATAGTAACTAAATAAATCACCTGTCAAATTCCCCCTCACTTATTCAATGCTTGCCCTCACCTCAACCAATACATCAAAACCACAAGTTGCCAACTTCAATTTTACTTTATTCCTCAAACTTTCAAATGAATTAAGACCATAAAAATTGCTGAAATTAAGATACAATCAAGTAGAGACACAATTAGGAATAATTTTAAGCAAAGCAATATATCCCAATTATTTGCCAACATCAATAAAACAAAACTCAATAACTCACAAAGATTCACTCATTTCCGCTCAATGTGTTTAAGGTAAAAGAAAATCGCTCAAGCAGGAACTAATCAAGATATTACCGTAAGCTTGTATTCAAATCAAGTCTCCACTACTAAAAGTGAACATAATGCAATAATCAAGGGGTCTTTAAAACAATGTGTAATGGAACTTAGGTTAAGATAGGGAAAAGGCCATAATTATGGGTTTAAGTACCAAGACAAGAGATGTACATATAATTCCTAACTTCATGAAATAAATACCACAAGCAAACATATAAACATAAACATCAATCACATTTTTTTGAACCATTTCCTCTTTTTTATTTTTTTCCTTTTGGGTTTTTTTCTTCTGTTGTCTACACTATTCGAACTAGTTTTTTTAAAAAAGAAAAGAAAATACCTGAAAACAATTAAAGATAATACATCAAATCAAGTAACTAATCTTCTTGTCTTGATAAGGGTAGAAAAGAGAGATAAAAATAAAAGACTTGAGTTTAATTATGTGGTGAAAAAAAGAAAAGGATAAAGGCTCAAAATTGGTTCACTAATAGACATGAATGGTAGACTATTTGGGTATAAGAGTGAGTTAATCTTGAGTGCCCCTATCACATTAAAACATTAAGTCCAACATGTAGTCTCGATATACATTTAAATTACAAGTTCTAGAATATTAAAGCTAGTCCGGCACACTCAATCAAACAATGAGCAAAAATGAAAATATATGATCGTAAGACTCAAATCTCACATGAATGGGTAACATATACTGAGTCAAGAATATATCAATCAACAAATGCATGAGATATCAAGTAAATTTTAAAGAAAACCACTAGTTATGTCAAAAACTATCATGCAATCTATGTTAAAAAAAAAGCATGGTTACAATTCACGAGGAAATTAAAGAAACAAAGTAAACTTCAAGATAGGCAACAAGAAATTCCAACATATCAATATCAGAAAACTCAATCTCAACCAATCGAATAAGCAAGATAAAAATTTGATACACAAATTCTATCCCCTCACTTAAACCATATTGTCCTAATATATAAATAAAAACATAAGAGAGGATAAAAACATAAGAGAGGGAACATAAATACTCCCCATTCTAATGACGGATATTCGTAAATTAAATGATGGCGATAAAGACCGTTCGCTAGTTTGAAGAAACTGCGATGGTGCAATGATGATGGGAAACTGAGCAGCTATGAAAGGTTCCAAAGGAAAAAAAGAAAAGAGGGCTTTGGCTGTTAAAAAGAAAAGGCCATGGTTTATGAAATATAAAAGGTGAGAGTTAGACATTTAACATGCACGTGGGGAAAGGTGTTCAAACAAATTGGTTTTTGGCTAAATGAAACTGCGCGTTTCAAAATAAAGGGGTGGGGGTTTGGTTTGCGCACGATGGTTTCTCCTAGGAGCCAAAATTCCAATCTTGTGATTAAATTTCGAACCAACGTCATGGTCGTAACTTCGAGCTCGATCAAATTTTCTTGGGTACCTAAAATTAAAAGAAATAAAATAAATGAACATAAAAATAAAATAAATAAATAAAATTGATAAAAATAGGTTGCCTCCTATTAAAACACTTTGTTTAACGTCATTAGCTCAATGACTTGGTTCAGACTATAAGTTCTAAGAGAAATACTTCCTCCATTTCATACGCTTTTCCTAACTAAGAATTTCCTTATGAGAAATTTTACGATCCTATAATTCTTTTATTTTTTTCTTGTCGATTTTGGCATTCTCATAGGCTTTGCTTCGAATCTTTTTTAGCTTTGAAAGCTTATCCGAAATAATAACTGGTGAAGTTGCATTTTCTCCCAAAAAAACATTCTTTAAGTGTTACAACAACTGCTTCAATTATATTTGAGGATCATGCAAAATAGAATGTAGGATTTTAGATTTTGAGGGAACCAGACGTGAGTTAGAATAAATTGAAAATGGTTTTTCAAACTCCCTAATTTCTTCGTAGAAGTCTTTCAAATCCTTGCATAAATCATTAACAAAGTTAGATTCTATATATTCATCAATGGCATGTTCAATAATATCAATAAAATTAATACTAGCAACATTTTCTAGATGTCGCATTGCTTTGTAGACAATAAACTTAACAACCTCACCGTCAAACTCCATTGTAAGAATTCCACTTATTATGTTGATTTTTGCATGCGCCATACTCAGGAACGGACGACCAAGAAGGATTTATGAAGAAGTATTCGTTTGGTCGTTTTTCATGTCAATGACATAGAAATCCGTCAGAAAAATAAATTTGTTTACCTTTACAAAGACGTTTTCGAGAAGTCCTTCTAAATAAATTACAGATTGGTTAGCCAACTATATTGTCACTCTAGTATCCTTCTATGGCTCAGCAGGAAGTAAGTTGTATACAAAAAGTGGCATTATATTAATAGATGCACTTAAATCACACATTGCAGGTTTATGCCAACCTTACTAATTTTACAAGTTATAGCAAGCATACCTTGGTCCTTCAACTTTGGTGGAAGCCGTCATTGAAAAATGATGGAAACATGTTCTCCAAGATTGACTTTCTTGTTCCTGGTAAATATTTTTTTGTAGAGGTCCTTTAAAAATCTAGCATACCTTGGTACCTTTTGGATTACGTCAAGGAGAGGTATGTTGATTTCTACCTTCTAAAACATTTCTAAAATTTCCTTTTCCTCGGCTTGTTTATCTCTATTTACTAAGCTGGATGGAAAAAGAGGTGGAACAACATAGGGAGATGGCGCGGGATCGAATTGTGATTCATCATTCTTCTTTTTGTGGGATCCCGCGTCAATTCTTTTTTCTTTCTGGGATTCTGCTTCAGCTGCTTTTTCTTCTTTTTGGGATTTCAGTTCTTCTTCCTTCTTTTGGGAATATGTTAATATCCTCCAGGATTGGTTGTACAACAATTGTACCGCTTCAAAGGGTGATGGCGGTTATATTTTCTCTCAGATTTGACTCCATTTAAGAATATAACTTCTATTGTGACTCTAATCTTCCCATAGTTTGAGCTAGTTGGCTCATTTTCTTATCCAGTTCTTGTAGATGGACCATGGTTCAATTTTGAAACTTCTCTTGAGACAAGGCCAATCGCTTGACAAAATACTCTAAAGAGGATTTTGACCATTGAGATGGTAGTAGGGGTCTCGGTTGATAGGTTTGATTTGGCCTCAAGTTTTGTCCGTAGCTCAAGTTTGGATGGTCTCTCTATCTCGTTATAAGTATTAGTGTGTGGGTTGTAGGGCCTCTGGAGAGCACCGGAAAAATTCCCCACAATATTTACTTGTGCTCCAGCTTCTTCTTGTAACATCGGACAACAGTCCGTCGGATGATCTAGCATCGTGCATATTCCGCATACTCTTGTTGCTCCAATTTTTCTTGTGATAAATGAATTAACTACTTCAGTTAACTTATTGATTTTGTTTTCAAGGGAAATAATAGTTATCTCATGAAGTCATCGGCTGAGTTCACTTGAAGAGCCAAACTGTTCAGAGTTGGCAACCATTGTAGAAATTATTTCTCTTGCTGTAGCTGTGGTCTTGTTGACGAGAGCTCCTCCACTAGCAGCATCGATAGTTTTCATTTCCATGGGAAGTAATCCGTCGTAGAAATACTGGAGAAGTTTTTTCTCGGATAATTCGTGTTGTGAACAGCTTGCGCAAAGCTTCTTAAATTGCTCTTAGTAATTGTAAAGCGATTCTCCATCTTATTCCCAAGATGCTTCTTCTTAATTCACTTGCCTTTTCTGTTGGGGAAAACTTGTCAAGAAAAATTCAAGTTAAGTCAGCCCATGTATTGATAGAGTTGAGAGGTAAGCAAAGTAATAACTCTTTATCTAAACCAGAATAGAAAAGGGTAAAACTCATAATTTAATTTGGTCTCCTGATACTTCTTGTGGTTTTATGCTTGAAAAAACTATATATATCTGTGAGATGCTTGTGCGGACTCTCACTGGGAATTCTATGAAAGATAGGAAGAAGATGAATAAGTGATGTTTTAAGTTGAAACAACGTTTTGTCTTGAGTGAAAGTGATGCGAAGAGGTTGTTGCATGGAAGGTGCACGACTAACTGACAAATTATTTGATCACCCATTGGTTCTGGGGTAAAATCGATAATTAATGTAATTTTGATTATTGATTCTTCATTGGTGTTGGAGGTAGATGATGCTTCAGGATTGGTTTCTAGATCTGATTATTCTTGTTGTCGTTTTCTTTTCTCTCGAAACATTTATCCGTGATGCCCCTAGCTCGTGCTTCAATTTACGAGTCAAAATCTAATAGCGCTCCTAGATTCTTCCTCGTCATAAATCAAAAACAAACTTTATTAGTAACTTTTGTCAAAATCCCGACAACGATAACAATTTGACAAGCATCGTTCTACAGTCAAATAATAATCCTTAATATGAAATAAAAGAAATAAAATGATAGTATAGAGAAAAAGGATTGATCCATAAGGACTTTGGAGCTGCTGATATTGAAGGCTTTTGATTCTTGTCTAGGTGAAATTAATAGTAAAAATGGAGGAATTTGTATGAAATATTGTAAAGTAATAAAGGATTTAATTTAAGAAAACTAAAGAAAGTAAATTGAGATGAAAATTCAAATACGATAAAAATAACCTTAGGCTTCGCTTTGCCTTAATTCCAATTGATCATTTAATAAGATTCTTACTTTGGATTAATGTCAGTTACAGTCTACAGGGCCCAACCCCTGTAACTTTTCTCTCTCTCTAGTAAACCAACAATCCAAAAATCAATCTTTGAATTCCAGTCCTTATTGGACTAACTACGACTATCGTCGTTAGTGCCAACTTAGTTTTAAGATTTGGAAAAACCTGACTCGGGCTATGTTGTCTAAATGAGAACCGAGCTCGATCTCAATTTCCCTTAGCGGACCACCGCTAAGTGTGTTACCAGGAAGTCGAACTTGCTACCAGCGGATTCTTCTTCCCAACTTTAAACCGAAACAACAATCAAGCCAATGAGCTCTTTTTGAAATGAAATCGTTTTGATTTTTAAAGGAAAGGCCAATTGTCAATCTTAGTTTACAGAAAATTGAGAATATAACCCAAAGGTATTTGGTGCTTTTCGATTCTCACGATTGGAATTGAGTCATCGCTTCAGCCTTTGGCCTATTGGAAAGTTAGCTAAGTATGATAGAGATCATACTTAGCATTTTTTTTTAAAGTAAAATAGAAAAACTTGAAAGGTAAAATAAGAAAGAAAAGGAAACTTTATAAAATAACAAAGCAAAGAACAAAGGTAATTCGGAATATGTTTTCATGCTTACCCTGAAAGGGTATTTATAGCTTTATTAGAAAATATTCAAATTAGCTCAGTATTTATAGTTTTCCTGAAAGGGTAATTCGGGATATGTTTTCAAGCTTACCCCGAAAGGGTATTTATAGCTTTCTTGGAAAATATTCAATTGAGTCATCGATTCAGCATTTGACCTATTGGGAAATTAGCTAAGTATGATAGAGATTGTTGAAACAATTTTTTCACGAAATTTTAAAAACACCACATTTTTTAATTGTCTCTTTTGATTAGATTTTAATTAAAAATTAAATGTGTTTTTAAAAAGTCTCTCGTTTCGAAAAATTTGAGATTCCTTTTAAAAATAAAAACGTATGGTTCGAGGAGTCGCCACCAATATTTAATTAGGGTGTGATTGGGTACCCAAAAACAATTTGTCATTTTAATAAAAATGATAATTTTAATTAAAACGACGAATTTATAGTCTGCGTTCCAGAAAATTGAGTTCGAGAGTCGGTTGCGCGTGGGAAAGGATTAGCACCCCACATCGCCCTAAATCGGTGCCTAGTCGATTAATTAATTGTCTTTGGAATTAAATTTACAAGTTCGAATTTAATTTTATTTATGATCCCTTAAAAAACTTGAATGTTAGAATGAAAACGAGTAATATTTAATTATTTCCTAGCGAGAAAAATCGACCTCTTACACCTTGAGACAATTGATTCTTACTCCAATCAAAATAAAGAAATATTACAGTTTCATTATAATATTCAAATGCACGAAATTAAAGAAATTAAATTAAGAATTACCAAGCCTTTTAAAAATAAGAAGAATATTCGATTATTTAAAGACGTCGATATGAGATCTTAGATAAGTTCTAACAATCTTTTCTTGAAGAATTTAAATGAACGAATATTTATTATTCTCTCATTCCCAATTTTTAGGTGCGAAATCATTTTTTTTGGGTTTCACTATTGGGATACTCTTTCAAGTTTAAAATCACCGGAAGTGACTTTCTAAAAGTTAAGACAATCACTTCACAACGATTTTAAAATGGAAGAGTATTACCCTTAATTCGAATATTTTATAAGGGTCGAGTTATGCAAATGAAGATAAACCATATTAACTAATTAATTAATCTACACCATTAAAATTAATACAGATGGATTAACGGCACATAAATACTAAAAAGAAATTAATACGTTTGAAAAGAGGCAAACATATATCATGCCTTATAAATTAAATGATAAATATCTCATTTATTAAATTATATATATATATAGGTAGCATGCATTAGTGACCAAATTTCAAAAAATGACCAAATTCGAGGACCTAATCAGTTAATTTAATAGATAAAGGTCATGTAATAAACAAAATCATACATTGTAGGCACCTGGATCATAATAATCCCAAAACATGCATTGGACTAAAATAAAAATAAAACAAACATGATGGTAAATGCGAAAACAACGAGAAATACATACATGATTAAAATGAAAATTTATAAAATTACATTTCCAATATACAAACAACATGAAATAAATAATAACATAACACATGACTAAAATTAAAGGCGAGTAAATAGAGGGGTAAAATTAAAAAAGTTTGACAACTAGGATTTAGGGACTAAAACACAACATTCTAAATAAAAGAGGATTATCACAAGATTAAACCTTAACCCAAAAACATGGGTTCTCATCCCAAAATGACGTCATTTTGGTATACACTCAAACGTTTATTTTCAACCTCTTATTTTGATAACCCTCGCTGCTCTCTCTGCTCTCTTATTCCTCACTCCTCTCAACCCTAATAGAAACCATGGCCACCGTGGCCTCCACCCTCCCTGAGGGCTCCGATGAGGAGGCAAAAGGCTCTAAACCCATCCTACGACGATACCCAGTCAAACCCCACTTGAAAAATCAAACCCGAGACCCTAATATCTCCCAAACTAAACCCTTAAACCCAAATCAACTCGACAGATGCCAAGGACTACAAAAGGCTTACCCTCGATGACTCTTTGGGAACGATGTCGCTGATTTTCCTATTGGAAAGGTAAGGTATTTCTTCTTTTGCTTTGTTTTTTGGCTAGCTAGTTATTTGGTCATAAAAGGTAAATGTACCTTTTTTGGTTTTCTTGCTATATTTCTTTGTTCCTGATAAAAATATGGGTATTTTCTCTATTTTTTTTGTTTTGTTTTGTGCACTATCTGGTTTACCTTCATTCTTTTTTTTTTGCTTTCGTTCCTTTATTTATGTTGATCTAAAATGATGCATTTTCCCTTGTTGTTTTGCTTTCGATTTTGGCATGCACTGCTGGCATCTTTGCATGGCCAAGGGAATCTTCTCTCCCTTCGTCCTGGTTATTTTTGTTTCAGGTACAACCATTTCCGTTGAGCGGGTTTGACAGCTAGCCTGTGGGAAAGATTTGGAGGGGTACGCGTTCATCTTACGTGTGGGATCTGAACGGTCTATATCCTCAGGTGAATCTGGGTCATTGGATCTGGCTTTTCAAGTGACGGTAACTGATATCCTTTAGGGTAAAACCCTAAAGTTCACTGCATCTAGGCCATCGATTCTTTTCAGATCCAATGGTGGATCTCTTGGCGACGATGATGACTAGGGTTTGAGAACCCTAACTATAGTTCACGATCTGGGCCATTAGATTGGCAACAGATCCGACTGCTTAGATCATTTGGCGGCGCTGGATATAATCAATAGAAACCTTAATGGGTTTTGGGGTTTCTCTCAGGTCCTGATATGTTGGCCTTGCTCCAGCTCGGGTTTGACCAATACTTGGATCTCTCAACCAGACTCCATCAATCGGGCTGGCACTGTTAGGTCTGGCTTGTGAGCCTGGTTGGGCCTGGACACATACTGGACCATTAGCCTATTACCTTCAACCTGGAATTTGGACTTGGACCACTTAAATCTTGATTTTGGACCCCAACCTGCAATTTGAACATATAATATAAATAAAATTAAAAATAATAACACTAATAATAATAATAAAACATATAAAACTACTATTATAATATATTTATAAACTTCGAAACAATATACTATATTGTTTTTATAATTTTTAAACTATACTACATATTATGTATATATGTATACTTATATTTTAAAACTATATTAAAAAACTATATTATATATATTTTAAACTATACTATATATATATATTATTTTTCTAAAACCTATATACTATATATATATATTTTTCTAAAAACTATATACTATATATATTTTCCTAAAAACTATATACTATATACTATATACTATATATATATATTTGTTTTTCTAAAAACTATATACTATATATATTTTCCTAAAAACTATATACTATATACTATATATATATATATATATATATATATATATATATATATATATATATATATATATATATATTTGTTTTTCTAAAAACTATATACTATATATATATTATTATATATTTATATTATATTATATATTACTATATATAATTATTATAAAAATAAAGTAAAAATAAAATAATATAACCAAAATAAAACTATAATAAAATAAAGCAAAATCCTCTTATGAAAACACTTGTTTATAGATGCCCCTCTTTGTCCACTATTGTACCAAAGAGTAGGAAAAAGAATAAAGACACAAGTTTTCGTCCAAAGGCGACCAGTCTTTCAATGGGAAGTCCGCTCCATTGCAACTTCAAGGTAGATCAGACTTGATCTGCTCCACTCTTTCGGGTAATCAGATCTCAAATAATTTTGATTCACTTCGCTACTCTTCAGGGAAAATTGAATCTAACATGATTTGCTTCACTGCTCTTTAGAAAGATCAAATCTGAAAGAAAGAGAATATGCTCCTCTACACTTTAGGGGAGATTAGGCTCAAGAAAAACTTTGATCCACTTCTCTGCTCTTCAGAGAAGATTGAATCGAATGTGATTTACTTCACTGCTCTTCAGGAAGATTAAATCTGAAAGAAGAAATATCTGCTCTGCTACTCTTTAGGGAAGGTCAGACTCGAGAATACTTTGATTCACTCCATCACTCTTCAGTGAAGATTGAATTGAATGTGATTTGCTTCACTGCTTTTCAGGAAGATCAAATCTGAAACAAGAAGAATCTGCTCCGTTACTCTTTAGGGGAAGTCAGACTCGAGAAAACTTTGATTCACTCCACTCCTCTTTAGGGAAGATTGAATCGAATGTGATTTGATTCATTGCTCTTCAGGAAGATCAAATCTGAAGGAAGAATAATCTGCTCCGCTACTCTTTAGGGGATGTCAGACTCGAGAAAACTTTGATTCACTCCACTGATCTTCAGGGAAGATTGAATCGAATGTGATTTGCTTCATTCCCCTTCAAGAAGATCAAATTTGAAAGAAGAAGAATCTGCTCCGCTACTCTTTAGGGGATGTCAGACTCGAGAAAACTTTGATTCACTCCACTGCTCTTCAGGGAAGATTAAATCGAATGTGATTTGTTTCGAAGATCGAACCTTCAATCTTCAGCTTTCTTTTGGGAAACCTGTAGATACTTAATTCATCATGCATTTATGATTGTCATGACCCTATTTATGCCTAAAATGTGTGCAATGATGCAATTTTAGTGTATTTTATTTTTCGAAGGGGAATCCTCTTTCGTTGGCCATCTTGTAACTTGGTTTCATCTTGGGCATAGAACACACGACCGATTCACCCCAGCTGATAATCCTGATCCCATATTCTTTGGTTAAATAGGACCTTGATTTCCTTCTTTATTGAAACTCTTCGGTACCCATGACCAACTATTCAATTAGCAATGAATATTTTGGGTCAACCTCTAATGGTTCAGACTTTTTGTACTCCAAGGTTTTAGTTTCCCATAACCATGCAAGCTTACATGTTAAAATCGTTGTTAGCTTTAGAACACCTGCACTTTTCCAAAAAAAAAATTGCACAATAATACACAATGACCTCATGTACTTCAAGTTAATATATGTTTTTAATCTTCAAAGTAAGATGCTTTCAAAAAGGGAATTAACAAGGAAATACCTCTTTTTATTTATATAAATGTAGAGAATTTTTAAGTAACTACATGGCAAACTTTTAACTGGAAAAAGTAAAAGAACAAGGAAGTAAGTGTCCTCAGATATCAATAATATATATGCTTTTGAACTGGCACGCCGCAAAGTGACTCAAGTGTAGCTTCTATTAAAAGGATCTCAAAAGTTTTTACGATGCATAAGGGTGTGAAGCTCATTCTAAACTACCAAATCACCAGATGTTAGATGCTATAAACCAGTATTGAATCTCATATGCATTTAATTTCTCTCCTGGTTGTTTCAATTGAGACTCATTAATCTTTAGTCCCAACCCTGATCACCACCTGACATTATTTCCACCCATATCAGGAGCTCTTTCAATTTCCAAAATCAATTCAAAACCTCCACCATGCACGAATTCTGAATTTAAACAAAGCTCAAGTTTCCCTTTGCGGGTTTTCAACTTGAGACCTCCTTTGGTTTAAGACACCCTTTTTGGATTTTCATCTTCAACCCCCTTTATTTATTTTTCTTTTTCTTATTTTTCTTTTTTCCTCTCTTTTTTCATTCTTTTTCATTTTTCTTCTTCAGGCAAAATATCTTTTAACAACGTCGAAATTCACTGGGTAGGGTAATTCTGACCTGTCCATCTCAGTGAGAACCAGAGCTCCTCCAGAGATTGCTTTCTTTACAAAATAAGGTCTTTCCCAATTTGACATCCATTTTCCTTGGAAATGTTTTTGAATAGGTAGGACCTTTTAAGCACTAGATCCCTTTGTGAAACTCTTAAAGGAGAACTTTTTTATCGTATACTCATATCATACGCTTCTGGTATATATGACCATGACAAATAGCTTTCAATCTCTTTTCTTCAATCAAGTTCAATTGGTCATATTTGGCTTGTATCCATTATTTCTTATCTAACTTCACCTCTGACAAAACTCGAAGTGAGGGAATTTATACCTTAATGTGTAAGACAACTTCCATCCCATAGGCTAAAGAAAACAGATTTGCCCCAGTCGATGTCCGCACTGAAGGTCGATAAGAAAACAGAGCGAATGTCAACTTCTCATTCCAATCATTATAAGTCTCGATCATCTTCTCTATAAGTTTCTTAATGTTCTTAATAGCCGCCTCTACTGCCGTATTCATCTTTGGGCGATAAATGGTGGAATTATGATGTTTTATTTTGAACTGCTCACAGACTGAGCTCATCATCTTATTGTTTAAATTCAATGCATTGTTAGAAATATTCCTCTATGGTAAGCCATATCAACAAATGATTTCCTTTTTTAAGAATTTATATATTGTTGACTGAGTGAAATTTGCATAGGAAGCCGCTTCTACCCATTTGGTAAAGTAGTCTATTGCTACCAAAATGAAGCGATGGCCATTTGAAGTCTTGGGAGAAATTTGTCCAATAACATCTATGCCCCACATAGATAATGACCACGGAGCTGCCATCATATGTAACAGATGAGGAGGGGTATGTATCTTGTCTCCATAAATCTGACACTTATGACATTTTCGGGCATAATTGATGTAGTCAATTTCCATAGTTGACTAGTAATACCTAAATCTCATAATTTGTCTAGCCATTGTATGCCCATTGGCATGGGTACCACATACTCCTTCATGCACTTCTTCGAGAATTGTTTTAGCTTCTTTAGTATCCACACACCTTAATAGGACCTGATCCAGGCTTTTCTTGTATAGGATCTCACCATCGAGCACATACCCTGATGTCATTTTTCTAATAGTTCTCTTGTCATTCTCAGTTGCATGTTCGGGATAACTCTGATATCTTATATATTGCAAGATATCATAATATTGAGGTTTCCATCTTTTTCTTCATCAATATTAAAGCAATGGGCTGGATACTCATAAGCCTGCATTTCAATGGGCATTATGTTTGAGGGCTCGTTCACCTTAAATTCTACTGCCAAAGTGGCCAAGGCATCTGCCATTTGATTCTCTTCCATGGTGAGGTAATTGACAGCCACTTCTTCAAATTCTTTGATAAGTTCCATAACCAATTTACGGTATTCTACAAGCTTGGGATCTTTTGTCTCACATTCTCCCCTGGGTTGGTAAATTACTAGAGCTGAATCCCCATATACCTTGAGCATTTTTACCTTATGTTCGACAATAGCTCTAAGACCTAGAACACAAGCCTCATACTCAACCATATTATTCGTACAATTAAAATTGAGATGACAGGTGAAAGGATAATGCTCTCAATTTGGTGAGACCAAGATTGCCCCAAGGCATTTGAAGCAACATCAAAGTTCAGCTTCCAATATTTATTAGTGGATGTAATTGCTTCTTCCACTGAAATAGCCATTAAATTTTTATCTGGGAAATCAAAGCTCAATGACTCATATTGTTCAGAAGCCCTACTTGCAATGAATTCCGCTATGGCACTCCCTTTAACTGCTTTCTGGCTCACATACTGGATATCAAATTCTGACAACAGGATTTGCCAACGAGCTAATCTTCTAGATAATGCATGTACACCCATTAGATACTTCAAATGATCAAGCTTGGATATAAGCCAAGTGGTGTGATATAGCATATACTGCCTAAGCCTTCTGGTAGCCCATACTAAAGCACAACACAACTTTTCAATTGATGAGTATTTGGCCTCATATTCAGTGAATTTCTTACTGAGATAATAAATAACTCTCTCTTTCTTCTTAGTTTGGTCATGTTGTCCCAGTACACACCCCCATTGAACTTTCACAAATTGAAAAAAATAAAGAATTAAGGGTTTGCTTGAGATGAATGGCACTAAGATTGGGGTATTTGAAAAATATTGCTTAACTGCTTCGAAAGCTTCTTGGCAATCATCATTCCATTCACCTGAGTTATTCTTGCGAAGGAGGTAAAATATGAGATCACGTTTTTCACTCAACTGCTAGATAAATCGAGCTATATAATTTAATCTCCCCAATAATCCTCGAACCTCTTTTTGTGTTCGTGGGGGTGGTAAATCTTGAATGACTTTGACTGTATCTGGATCTTTTTCAATTTCTTTTTTGCTTACTACAAATCCCAAGAGCTTCCTAGATGTCACCCCGAAAGTACACTTATTTGGGTTAAGTTTCAACTGGCATTTTCTTAGCCTTTGTAATAGCTTTCTTAAATTCTCAATGTGCTCTTTCTCTGTCTTGGCTTTGAAAATCATATCATCAACATAAACTTTTATTTATTTAAGCATCATGTCATGAAACAACGTTACCATGGTCCTTTAATATGTTTCCCCTACATTCTGCAATCCAAACAGTATTACTTTATAGCAAAACGTTCCCCACATAGTGACAAACATCATTTCTTACATATCATCTTGTTGCATTTTAATTTGATTATAGCTAGAGAAACCATCCATGAATGAGAATAAAGAATTTCCAGTAGTGTTATCCACCAAGGTATCTATGTGTGGCAAAGGAAAATTATCCTTTGGATTGGCTCTATTGAGGTCTCTGTTGGTACTGGGATAATATTTTCTACCCACTCAGGGTACTTGTCCACTTTAAGAAACCCTTCATCGAATTGTTTCTTCGTTTCTTTTTTAATTTTTAGCAGCATCTCGAGTCTCATTCTTCTTAGCTTTTGTTGCACAGGTTTACATTCGATGAAGGGTTTTTCTTGACTTCCCCTTTACAGATAGGTAGCTCGAAATCAATTTATGGGTCAGTGTCATCAACATTCATGTTATTGATATCTGAGTTTCTGAAAGAAAAACGAACGAGAGAATATATATACATATATACATATAGGAGAATCTTATCCCATATTGAAATAAATAGAAATAATTAATACATACATATAAAAAATAATGGAAAAATGCATGGGAGAATGTTTTTCATTTAGAATTACTAGGAATGCATCTTTCATTGAAAATAAGAAAAACAAATAGCTTAACCCTTTACATAAAATCACCTATTGCCCCAGAGTATAAACAATAGGGAATGTTTTAGTATATTACTCTGTAAAAGACTTGTAAACTACAGGTAATTCCTCTGCAGTCCAATTATTCAACATAAATCCTAGTGGTGCAGGGTAAATGCCCATAGCTTTCCTTTCTTCGGATTCATCATCCATTATAACATTAATGCTCCGGCACAAAAGTACTACATAACGGCAGGAAGGTCATGGGTTCCCAGCTAATGTCTTCGCCAACTAACCTTGCTTTCCTCATTTCCTGAATCTTTCTGATGCTTCTCAGCTTCTCCATTAGAGTTGGATGATATCCCAAACCAAAGTGATCTCTTTTAGCAATGGGGAAAACTGGATTATCAGTTCATACAAGTGACTTTCTAACCCTTTTCCAACTTTTTCTCCTCTTTCAAGGGTCAACTTGAGTTCCATTTTACTGAAATTGACAATATGGGTTTAGGTATCTTTTTACCTTCGGCCACGAATATGGCATTAACAAACTTTAATGACCTGAAAGAATATTCAATAGCTTGCTCGTCCATTTCAATATACAGAGCAGTGGTAGAGACATAAGCGATGATGTCCTCTTCAGCATTAACACATATCAACCTTCTATCGATTACAAATTTTATCTTTTGGTGAAGTGTGGATGGAAATGCGCCTGCCTGGTGAATTCAAGGCCTCCCCAACAAGCAATTATAAGTGGGCATGATATCCATCACTAGGAACCCCACTTCATATGTAGTTGGGCCAATAGTTAAAGGAATGTCGATCTTTCCTAATACCTCTATTTTAGTTCTATCAAAAGCTCAGACAATACTCTGACAGTTTCTCATGAGTGTACTATCAACTGACATCTTTTTCAAAGTCACCAATGGCATTACGTTTAAAGCAAAACCATTAACACTCTAGACATAATATGTTCTTTACACCTAACTGTGATGTGTAGGGCTTTATGAATGCCGATCATCCTAGAGGGGATCTCATCATCGAAAAAAGAAAGAAAGTTGTTAGCCTGTATATTTGCAACTAATATATCCAATTTGTCTATGGTAAACTCCTTCAGCATAAAAGTCTGGTTCAAAACTTTTAGTAGGGTGTTTCGATGTGCCTCGGAGCTCAAAAGAAGTGGCAAGACCGAGATACGGGCGGACAACTTGTGTAGTTACTCAACAATACTGTACTTGTTGTGTTTCAAAAAATTTAAGAATTCCACAGCTTCATTCTCAATTATTGGATCATTGATGACAGACTTATCTTCTCTTATCTGTAACACAACATTCTTTTATTTATCAATAGTAACCTTCTTCTCAGGATCTTTAGGTTGGTTAAGAGAGTAACATATTATGCTTCTAGTGAAATGTCCAACCTCATCTATTTCTTCATTTGCTTTTACCATATCTTCCATCTTGCAGTCATACTTCCACAATACCTATTTATTATATTTATACGGGAACGGGGATGGAGGTGTGATGACCACCTTCAAAGATATTTTCTTTGATATCTGAGTCTTTGGAGTAATGATTAGGGGACAATTAGAGTTATAAACCCCTTTAGAAGAACACTCAGAGGAACAAATTTCCACTTTCTCTTCTTATACAAGTTCTTTGAAAAACTCCATCTCTTTATCATCCATCATCTTTTGTACCAGAGCTCGGAAAGCAGGAATATGTCATTCACAATTATGGTAATGGCATATATCTCTATTGTTAAATTGTTCAGCAGACAAAATGGGCATTAATAGACTGACTTTAATCATTTGACACTACACTTAATACATAGGTGATTCCACCTTGTTAACCTTCGTTATAATTTTATTCATCTTCTTCTCAATGACTGCATTGATCCCTGTTCCAGCATGATTTTGTAGTGGATTTTAGACCACATTTGGTTGTTCGTTGTTACCAAAATTGATGACATTCTTTGTTCTCAGGCTTTGTATGACTTTCTTGAATACAGTGCAATTCCCAATAGAATGTCTGGGAACCCCTGCATGATACTCACATTGAGCACTAGCGTCGCACCACTTAGGGTAGGGAGGTTGCAGAGGTGATACATCGTAAGGTGAAACTACATGTATGTCATACAATATCTGAAACAACTCCTTATAGGTTTAGGAATCAGATCGAATTAAGGCCCCCCTCTTTCTTTCCTTGGGTCCCTTGCCCCTTGTATATTGGTATTTTGTGTTGATGACCCTGTGCGTTGAGGTCAGAACACAATGATTGATACGATCCAAACAAGCTCCAATTTTCTCCATGACTTGAACACACCATGCATATTCTTCAAAGTTGTTTCTAAGGGAGTTCTTCATTACCCTATCTTATACTATATCATTTATACATTATATTCTATCATAAGCATGCATTCACATGTTAGTTATCATACTATTATTTCCATCCTATGCTTATTTGATCATGTTTTTCATATGATTCAAATATATGCTATGATTACATATCATTTCTTAGGATATTATTATTACATGTTTCCATTTATCATTTATGAATACCATGTTATATGATATTCATGCATACAACATATACCATATCTTTATGATTGATACACAATGTTATAAGCATATTAGGATAGTCTTATAATCATATTAAGCATGATTATCATATATACATCAAGTCATCATCATTATAAATCATTTCATTAGTTCATATGCATTCATATTAGCTCTTACGCTTCATGCATTATCTTACACATACTTTGAGATGATATAATTAGCTCATGACCTTCAAACATAGCTCACATCACCATAATCATACATGGCAGCAAGGTATTGAGCTCATAACAGCTCAATACCATGGAATTACCTTGTTTCCTTGCACAGGTAGGTACATTGGAGCATAATGAACGTTGAGGTAGCTTGTGAATGATTTGGACGTCATATGCAGCTCACAAACAGCTTACAAAGTACAAGGCAGCTCATGGAACACTAAGGGAAGCTCGATTCAGCTGGAGGAGCTTAAGGCTAGCTAAACTTAGCTAGTTGGACTATTTAGAGCTGAGTTGCCAAAAGTGGACTAAAGGTAGCTGGAAGTAGCTGGGAGAGTAGCTGAGAAGACCAAAGCTAACTAGCTTGAGTTTATCAAGCTATAACTCACCTAGTTAGCTACCAAGACACTCATCTAGCTTACCTTGAAGCTAGTTCATCTCTAGGCTGCCCAATGGATACCATGTCATCTAGATACACGCTGGAAGCTAATTCACGCCTAGTTGTTACCTATCTTCATTCCATGGACTTCAAGACATCATCCTATGGTTTCAACCTCATCAAAGCATAGCAAGAAGACCCATGTGCATTCATGTAGGCTGCCATGTGCATCATTCAAGCATGTGCACTTCATGTGACATCAAATTGGCGCCAAAACACCAAGTGATGCTTCCTATTCGGCCAAAGACTCTTTCCTCTTCATTTTGGCGCCCAAATAACTTCCAAATGCATTCAAAATATCCTTAGGGCCGAACCAACACATAACCATTCGGCCAAGAGCATGTATTTTCATTAAGTCATGTATTTTCATACAAAAATCATGTCATTTTAGGAAGGCACAAGGGCTGGCCGAACCAACATGTATCTATTCGGCCAAATCCCTTCAAAAACTATAAATAGGCTTTTCTATTTCATTTGTAGTCAGACCTTTTTGTTGAAATTAAAGTGAGATTATTCTCTTCCTTAAGTCCTGGTGACTTTTATCGACTTATCAAGTATATTTTATACTTGTGGCGTCAACCTCTTTCTTTTCACCTTGATACTTCTGGTTCCTAGTTCTTTATAACTAGTGGATCAAAGTACTTCATACCACCTCTTAAAGAAGCAATATAAAGTCTGGGTCTTTGCTCTATATAGCATTGGTTCTTCTTTGAGTCTTCTTTAAGATACTATCCTCACAACCATCCCTTTGTTTCATAAACCATAACCATAGCCATATCAACCATCTTCTGCTTCCATCTCTCAATTAAACAGCCCACCTAATCACCCATACGTTTACCACCCTTAACCATTCTGTTTTGAGCCATTCACTTTGCAGGTTGTTTTGCTTTCTTCCTAGATCCACAATCAAACGAGAAGGTAGAATTACCTTATATCAAGCGGTAATCAAACGAGAAGGAAATCAAAAGTGCAGTGAAGTGCAAAAGTGAAAGAAAGCAAGAAAAAAAAATTCAGTAAAGAAAACAAAAGCACTCAAAATAAGAAATTGAAAGCACTTGAAAAAGAAAAAGAAAGAAAGAAAAGTTAGAAGCACTCATCAACAATTCTCATCACCAAGCCATTCAAGTAAGCCTTTGATTGTGGTGATAGAAGGTTGTGAAGTGACTTGTGTAAGTAACCCTTTTGTTTCTCTTCTTTCTATTTCTAAGCCACCCTTTCATTATATTTTCCTTTCCTTCATACTAACCTTTTTGCAGCCGACGTCAAACAAGTAAAATTTACTTGATATAGTCTTGAGTAAAAGTTTTCTAGAACTTGAGACAAGAGAATCGAGAGGAAAAAGGCTGGAGAGTGTGTGAGATCAGAAGTGGACAACTAAAAGCCATTAAAGTCCTAGAGTGCAAACACGAGCGGATTTAGTGACATTCAAGTTTTCCTTGGAGTGACTCGTGAGGCTTTGTGAGAGTACATTCTGGTAAGGTCCTACACACATTTCATTTTTTTCCTTATTTACTAACATGTCTCTTCCATCCAACATCCTTGTAGTCAAAAGGACTTTGAACATTCGAAGTCAAGAAGATGAACAAAGGGAGAACATCTTCCATACCAAATGTCACGTGGGAGATAAAGTTTGCATGGTGATCATTGATGGAGGGAGTTGTACAAATGTAGCAAGTACTCACATGGTGGAAAAGTTGGGTCTCAAGACTTCCAAGCATCCTCATCCTTACAAACATCAGTGGCTCAATGATGTGGGGGAAGCCAAGGTAACCAAACAAGTTATTGTTCCTTTTTCAATTGGAAGATACAATGATGAAGTCCTTTGTGACGTGGTGCCCATGAGTGCAAGCCACCTTATACTCGGGCGTCCTTGGCAATATGATAAGAAGGCTACCCATGAAGGATTTTCTAACAAGTACTCTTTCCAACATCAAGGAAAAAAAATCATATTTACGCCTATGCTTCCAAATCAAGTCCATGAATGTCAGGTTACCCTCAAATCACGTATAGAGAAATGGGAGAAAGCTAAAGCCATGAAGAAAGTTGAAAGAGAATTTTTGCATGAGAAAATAGTGGAGAGAGTTAAAAATGGACAAAATGAAAGGATTTAATATGAGAGCAAAGAGGAAAAGGAAAATGAGGGTGAAGAACATATTTTATCTAATCCTACTCCTATTCTTTCTTTTGACGTGCAGGACAATCCAATAGACATGTCACTTCAAGTTGAAGATTCAAGAAACATGTCTTTTGAAGAATCAATAGACGTGACTTTTGGTGATGCACAAGACATGTCCTTTGACATTTCAAAGGATGTGCCTCTTGAAATTCAAAAGAATGAGCCAATTGGAATACCAAGAGTTGAGATCATTCAGAATCCAAGAACATTGCACATATTGAAGGGAATTCAACAACCAATGGAGTTTTTCATCATTAAGCAACCAATGCCCATTAAACATCCACCTTGGTTTGCTTTTTCCATTCATATTGTTAATAATGTTTCATTTACTAACTTTGATTTATTTTGCAGCAACTTGTTTCATCCTTATGGTGAAGAAATCATACCAACCCTCAAGGTAATCATTTGGAGAGGCACAATGGTGAAAGGACACGATGATTTAAATCAACCCCAAAAAGTCATTCAAAGAACACTTATCTTCACCAAGCGACGTGATGACTCCAACCAAGAGACAAACCTTTTCACCAACAACCATGGTGAATTAAAAGGAGGAATTGAAGATATAGAGGTCCTTTCCAAGCATTGTGATGATTCAAAGAATAAAGAAAAGGGATCAAATTGGTTCGTGAAGGGCTATGTCTCTCCTGTTCAAAGGACATGTGATGATTCCCAAACATTGTGTCCTCCCATCAAAGGATGTGAAGTTACCAGATTTGAAGCCAAGAGGTTGAACAAATTGTGTGAATCGTCTATTGGAGGAAAACATAAGGATTCAATCCTTCCTACATCAAGAAGGTCTTCAATGATAAACTACTTTGATTTGAGGACAAATCGCCTAAAAGAAGGGGAGGATGATACGAACCAAACAAGCTCTAACTTTCTCCATGACTTGAACACACCATGGATGTTCTTCAAAGTTGTTTCTAAGGGAGTTCTTCATTACCCTATCTTATACTATATCATTTATACATTCTATTCTATCATAAGCATGCATTCACATGTTAGTTATCATACTATTATTTCCATCCTATGCTTATTCGATCATGATTTTCATATGATTCAAATATATGCTATGATTACATATCATTTCTTAGGATATTATTATTACATGTTTCCATTTATCATTTATGAATACCATGTTATATGATATTCATGCATACAACATATACCCTATCTTTATGATTGATACACAATGTTATAAGCATATTAGGATAGTCTTATAATCATATTAAGCATGATTATCATATATACATCAAGGCATCATCATTATAAATCTTTTCATTAGCTCATATGCATTCATTTTAGCTCTTAAGCTTCATGCATTATCTTACACATACTTTGAGATGATATAATTAGCTCATGACCTTCAAACATAGCTCACATCACCATAATCATACATGGCAGCAAGGTATTTTTAACAACCCGAAAATTTCAAAATAATATTTAATTGGGAATTGATGTTTTAATTGTGAAAATTGGTGGATTTTTGGGGACTAAATTGGAAGTTTTTAAAACTTGTAGCTTGTTTTAGAGTTAAAAAAATTCAGGGACCAAGCCCTGAATTTACCCAAAAAAATTAGGTATTTGGTTTATATATATGATATATGCGTACTTCCGACGACGATTCCGACACCGTCCGAATTCCGATCGTCGTTTTGAAAGTACCATCGTGTTCGTTATCGAGTCAGGAACAATCCCCTCAATTTAATTGAAGCGAAACGCTACCAAACGTCGTGAATTTCAAGTCAAAGCATCGACTTTTTTTTAAGCTCAATCGCCTAGAAAATCCTAAATTCATCGCTGATCGTTGCTCCGTTTACGACACCTCCCGCACCATCGTGTTCCTTGTGCCGTTCCGAGTCCGCCGGTGTCATCCTTGATCTCCGTTGACGGCGGCGCGTGGGGAGGTGGATCAGTCAAAGATTCGGCTAAGTCGAAATCGAGCTCTCCGCCGTTCAAAAATTTGAACCGATCTTTGTAAGTATCTCGAAATCGCTCAAAATAATTTTTAGAAATTTTTCTGTGATTTTTAGAGCCCCGGAGGACGTTGCACACGCCACACGCGCAGCCGTAGGCGAGTGAACGCTGGAAATCGGTTTTGACCGGTTTAACCGATTTTGAATCGGTTTTGACCGGTTTGACCGATCACGACCCGTTTACCCGACCCGTTGACCCGACCCGACCCGTTGACCGTTGACCGGTGCTATTCTGGAATTAATTCAGTTTTGGTGCTATTCTGGGAATTAATTCTAAATGGGTGCTATTTTGGTAATATTTTTAAAAAGGGTGCTATTTGTGTAAAATGTTTGACAGTTTGTTGACCTCCTTTGACCAGAACTTTGACCGGCTTTGACCAGCTATTAAACGACCTTTGTTTTCGACCAAGAATACCTATCCTGATAGTTTTCGACGTCCCGAATCTGTTTTTGGGATCCGTTTTGCTAAATTCAAACCCGAAAGTCTCCAAATCGTCAGTCAAATCCGTTGACTTTAATTTTGACCAAGAATTCGAAATTTCGGAAGATCATACTTTATGTTTTTCGACGTCCTGAATTTGATTCCGAAGTATGTTTTGCCAAATTCTGACCCGAAATTCCGAATCGAGCTTGTAAACCCAAAAGGCTAAATATTTTAATATTTTGATTATTTAAATGAGATTTGGTCAATGATTTATTCAATAAAAATATTTTATGAAGGTACTCGTGTTTCACCTGAGCAAGGATCAATTAGGTCCGGTGTTATCCGTTCGTTAGATCAGCCTGAACCGCGTGCTACGAGAATTACCCGTAGGTTTCCGTATATTATTTAAATAATATTTAGATTAGTTATATTAGGATTCCAATATGGATTTTTCTAATCGTAGGATCTAGCGCTGCAGCATAACGTGATCGACAAACCCAATAGTAGGATTCCCTATCCGATTTCTCAGAGTGTGACAGGTGTGTTTCCTGACAGTGTTGTTTTACTATTTTAAAATATTATTTGAATTATTTCAGAATGGTGATTATTCAAAATATTGTTATGACATGATACATGATATCTGATTTCTGAATAATGGTTACCGAAATCTGATTACCGTATTTCTGTATATGATTTTCAAGCATGATCCATTTTCATGTTTTAATGGATTAATCACCATTTTTACTCGAATACATATTTGTTTATTACTGTCATTGGGGGGAAAAAGAATTGTTGGAGGAAGAAAATATTGCATGCTCCTCGGCTTTGTGCCAGGGCCTTACTGGTCGTGACGGGGTGTATGGTTATGGGAACCTACACAATTTGTTCGTGACGGATGATGGTAGTGTTCATATTTAAAAAAAAAACATGTTGCATAAATCGATTTTTATTGATAATATCTTATTAATATGTTTTTGTACGATGTATGCAACACACTGGGCTTTTTAGCTCATTCTGTAAATTTTAACCTTTTTCAGATAACAGCAGACCGTAAGCTAGCAGATTTGGCATCAGGAGAAATCAACTACTTTATTTTGTACGAACATATATTTCTATATGTTTTTCGGTTATGTTTGGTGACATGTATTTTATTATCGTTTTGGACATATCTGTATTATTAATATTATGTTCTATATTATATTTAACGTTCTATAAGTTATATAAAAAAAAACCTCTGAATGGGATATGTGACCACTTAGGTTTGGGTCTAACTCACAGACCGGGTCTAGGGGGTTATATTTGGTGGTATCAGAGCTTTCGGTTTTAAACACTCGGACTGTATATGGGTCCTAAACTTTGAATTTTTAAGAAATAAAAAAAATGTCACCTTATGTTATGATTTAAAGTTTTCTCGAGATCCCTGATGCTAATCTGACATATGTTTCAAATTATTCCTGTAGAGCCTTATAGGTCTAACGATGAATACTACTAGAGGTCGTAGGACAGGACATGGACGTGGTAGAGGGCGACTCACTCGACCTTCTGTTACGATAGACGATCCGATGTCACCACGTGATCCTCCTGTTCCGCAAGTAGATCCGACTCTTTCTCATGATGATCAGTTTACTCCTATGAGAGACCTCCCGTCACTGAAGATGAGGATTCTGAGATGAATGAAGACGCCATTAATAGAGCTATCTTTCGCATGTTTCAGAGAGCTGCTAGAGCCCCTAGTAACATGACTGCAGTGGAGATTTCAAATTCTCTGGTTGCTGCTGGTGTAGTACCATTCGAGGGTATTACTGGTGGACCTCCGACAGACGCTGAGTATTGGCTGGAGGACACAGAGAGGATTATGGATGAGATGGACCTCAGACCTGAGCAAAAGTTAAAGGGGGCCCTAACTATGTTGAAGAAAGAAAGCTTCAGATGGTGGCAATCCATTTCTGGTAGTATTCCGAGGAACCAATTAACATGGGATCTTTTCAAGACGCGCTTCCGAAGTCGCTACATCGGAGAGAGATATCTGCAGGAGCGACGCCAGGAGTTTCAGAATCTGGAGCAGGGTAATATGTCTGTTATGGATTATGAGGTTGAATTCATCCGATTGAGCCGATATGCTCCTGGACTTGTGGACACTGAGATAGATCGATGCTTGAGGTTCGAGAATGGACTCAGGTATGATATCAGGAGTCGAGTCGCTACCCACCGAGAGAGAAATTTTGACGCCCTGGTTGAGATAGCCAAGACTGCTGAGGAAATAGAGCGATTGGGTATAGAGCACAAGAGAGATAGTGATCGAGCCCAGAATCGATTCAGGAGGCCTTCTAGTTCTGTTAATTCTTCTGCACATCCTAGCAAGAGAGGCAGGGGTGATTCTTTTCAGAGAGGCGGTGCAAGTGTCAGACCTGTTGCATCTGGTGCTTCAACAGTTCAGTCTTCTAGACATAGTGGTTCTTTTGGGTCGCAACCCTTTCCAACATGTGATTATTGTGGGAAAAATCACTTTGGAGAATGCAGGAAGAAATTGGGCACTTGTTATAATGTGGGTCTGGTGACCATTATTTGAAGGATTGTCCGGAGATACCTCATTCTGTTCAGACACCAGCTCGTACTCCCGCTAGTTCTCATAGTACAGTTCAGACTCCAGCACGGGGACGTACTCAGGAGAGAGCACCTGGATTATCTAGTAGAGGCCGAGCATCTCAGAGTAGGGGTCCAGTCAGATCTGAGGCTAGACAACCTGCATTGGTTTATACCGCTAGACTTCGACAAGATAGTGATGGGCCTAATGTGACTGCATGTACTATTACTATTCATTCAGTTCCATACTTTGCATTATTTGATAGTGGCTCTACAAATTCCTATGTATCACATTCCGTTTCTGAGGGTCTAAATATTCCCGTTGAGAATATTGAGCATTCAGTGATAGTTCAAAGTCCCTTAGGCAAATCCATCGTGTTGGATCGTATTTTTAGAGAGTGCCCTATAGAGATCAATGGGGAGATTTTTCTGGCTGACCTGATGGAGTTACCCTTTGAAGAGTTCGATTTGATTCTTGGCGTAGATTGGTTGGACAAACATCGAGTAAATATTGATTTTGAGACTAAGAGAGTTGTTCTGAAGACCCCAGATAATCGAAAGATTGTAATGATCGGGAACAACGTGGGTTTCTGACGAATGTTGTGTCTGCCTTGGTAGCGGAGAAGATGATCAGGAAGGGTTCCGAGGCATTTCTTGCTTATATTTTGGACACTAGGAGATCTCAATCCGATATTGAAGGCATCCGAATTGTCAAGGAATTTCCCGATGTTTTTCCCCAGGAGTTGCCTGGATTACCTCCAGATAGAGAAGTCGAGTTTGTGATTGAAGTCTATTCTGGTTCCACCCCGGTTTCAATGGCTCCTTATCATATGGCCCCAAAGGAGCTTAAGGAACTAAAAGTTCAACTTCAGGAGTTGTTGGACAGGGGATTTATTCGACCTAGTGTATCACCGTGGGGAGCTCCAGTTCTCTTTGTCAAGAAGAAAGATGGGACATTGAGACTCTGTATTGATTATAGAAAACTAAACAAGCTCACTGTTAAAAATAAATATCCTCTGCCCAGGATCGATGATCTATTTGACCAATTTCGAGGGGCTTCTATCTTTTCAAAGATAGACTTGAGATCTGGTTATTATCAACTCAAAGTGAAAGATTCAGATATTCCGAAGACTGCTTTCTGTACTCGATATGGGCACTATGAGTTTTTAGTGATGCCATTCGGTTAACTAATGCCCCTGCTGCTTTTATGGATCTGATGCATAGGGTGTTTCGACCTTATTTGGACCAGTTTGTAGTTGTATTCATTGATGATATATTGGTGTATTCTAGAAGTGAAGTAGAACATGAGGAGCATTTAAGGATTGTTCTTCAGACTTTAAGGGAGAATAAGCTATACGCTAAGTTGAGCAAGTGTGAGTTCTGGCTCAGCGAAGTGACTTTTCTTGGATATATCGTCTCTGCTGATGGCATTCAGGTGGATCCAAGCAAAGTGGAGGCTATTCTGAACTGGAAGCAACCCAGAAACGTCTCTGAGATCCGTAGTTTCTTGGGCTTAGCTGGTTACTATCGTCGTTTCGTTGAGGGGTTCTCCCTTATTGCAGCTCCTCTGACGAAACTATTGAGGAAAGATGTTCCATTTGTCTGGTCTGAGGACCAACAAGCTAGCTTTGAGAAATTGAAGACTGTTCTAACTCAAGCCCTAGTGTTGATTCAGCCTGAATCTGGGAAGGATTTTTCTGTCTACAGTGATGCTTCTCATTCTGGATTAGGATGTGTTTTGATGCAAGATAGGAAGGTTGTCGCTTATGCGTCACGTCAGTTAAGGCCGCATGAGCATAACTATCCTACTCACGATCTGAAATTAGCTGCTGTGGTTTTTACTTTAAAGGCCTGGAGACACTACCTCTACGGAGAAAAGTGTTATATCTATACCGATCATAAGAGTCTGAAGTATCTTCTTACTCAGAAAGAATTAAATTTGAGACAGCGTCGCTGGTTGGATCTTTTAAAGGACTATGATTTTGAGATAGAATATCATCCAGGGAAGGCTAATGTAGTGGCCGACGCCTTGAGCCGTAAGGCGATATCAGATCTCAGAGCCTTATTTGCCAACTTGAGCTTATTTGATGATAATAGTTTGTTAGTAGAGTTACAGGTTAAACCTACTCTGACCGAGGAGATTAAGGCTAAACAACTCCTTGATAACCCGTTGCTTCCCATTATTGAACAAGTTAAGCAAGGATCGAGTTCGGAGTATACTGTGGATCAGGATGGTATTTTGTGTTTTCATGGTCGTTACTGCGTTCCTAAAGATGATGAGTTGAAACGGGTTATTCTTCAGGAGGCTCATAGTAGTCCTTATGCTATGCATCCTGGTGGGGACAAAATGTACAATAATCTCAAAGAGCGCTACTTTTAGACTTGTATGAAGAAAAATATTTCAGATTTTGTGGCGAGGTGTTTGACTTGTCAGCAGGTTAAGGCAGAGCACCAACATCCATCTGGATTATTACAGTCAATTAAGATTCCTAAGTGGAAATGGGAGCGTATTACGATGGACTTCGTTACTGGTCTTCCTCTAACTCATTCCAAAAAGGATTCTATCTGGGTGATTGTTGATCGACTCACCAAGTCAGCGCACTTTATCCCTATTCGAGTTAATTATTCTCTGGATAAACTGGCTAAGTTGTACATTTCTAAGATCGTTAGACTTCATGGTGTTCCGTTGTCTATCATATCTGATCGAGATCCGAGATTCACTTCCAGGTTCTGGAAAGCTTTGCATGAGGCTCTGGGTACTCGTTTGAATTTCAGTACAGCTTTTCATCCTCAAACTGATGGACAGTCTGAGCGAGTGATTCAGGTGTTGGAGGATATGTTACGGGGCTGTGTGATTGATTTCCGTGGTAGTTGGGAAGATTTCTTTCCATTAGCTGAGTTTGCTTACAATAATAGTTATCAGGCGAGTATTCGCATGGCACCGTACGAGGCTCTGTATGGACGTAGATGTCGTACTCCTATATGTTGGACAGAGTTACATGATAGAAAAACTTTGGGTCCAGATTTGGTTCGAGAGACTGAAGATACTGTCAGACTGATCCGTGATCGCTTAAGAGAGGCATTTGATAGGCAGAAGTCATACGCAGATAAGCGACGTAAGGATATCGATTTTGAGGTTGAAGATCAGGTTTTTCTCAAGGTATCTCCATGGAAGAAGGTATTGAGATTTGGACGTAAAGGTAAACTGAGTCCGCGATTTATTGGGCCGTATCGTATTCTGAAGAAATTTGGACCTGTTGCTTATCAGCTTGAGTTGCCTTCCCAGCTCAGTCGTATTCATGATGTTTTTCATGTTTCTATGTTGAGGCGATACCGTCCAGATCCAGATCACATCATTCAGGTTGATGAGGTAGAGCTGAGACCTGATTTGTCATATGAGGAGGAGCCTGTTCAGGTTTTAGAGAGGGATGAGCGAGTTCTTCGGAATAGGCGTATTCCAATGGTCAAAGTGTAGTGGAGTAATCGTAGCCCCTCAGAAGCTACTTGGGAGACATTGGAGTCAATGGAGGTTCAATTTCCTCATCTGTTTTCATAAGGTAAATTTCGAGGACGAAATTTCTTGTAGAGGGGGAGAATTGTAACAACCCGAAAATTTCAAAATAATATTTAATTGGGAATTGAGGTTTTAATTGTGAAAATTGGTGGATTTTTGGGGACTAAATTGGAAGTTTTTAAAACTTGTAGCTTATTTTAGAGTTAAAAAAAATTCAGGGACCAAGCCCTGAATTTACCCAAAAAAATTAGGTATTTGGTTTATATATATGATATATGCGTGAATTGGGTTCTGAAAATCAGAACCCAATTCCTCCCAAATTTCCATTTCCTTACCTCAACTTCCGACGACGATTCCGACACCGTCCGAATTCCGATCGTCGTTTTGAAAGTACCATCGTGTTCGTTATCGAGTCAGGAACAATCCCCTCAATTTAATTGAAGCGAAACGCTGCCAAACGTTGTGAATTTCAAGTCAAAGCATCGACGTTTTTTTTAAGCTCAATCGCCTAGAAAATCCTAAATTCATCGCCGATCGTTGCTCCGTTGACGGCGGCACGTGGGGAGGTGGATCAGTCAAAGATTCGGCCAAGTCGAAATCGAGCTCTCCGCTGTCCAAAAATTTGAACCGATCTTTGTACGTATCTCGAAATCGCTCAAAATAATTTTTAGAAATTTTTCCGTGATTTTTAGAGCCCCGGAGGACGTTGCACGCGCCACCGCAGGCGAGTGAACGCTGGAAACCGGTTTTGACCGGTTTTGAACCGGTTTGACCGGTCACGACCCGTTTACCCGTTGACCCGACCCGACCCGTTGACCGTTGACCGGTGCTATTCTGGGAATTAATTCAGTTTTGGTGCTATTATGGGAATTAATTCTAAATGGGTGCTATTTTGGTAATTTTTTAAAAAGGGTGCTATTTGTGTAAAATGTTTGACAATTTGTTGACATCCTCTGACCAGAACTTTGACCAGCTATTAAACGACCTTTGTTTTCGACCAAGAATACCTATCCTGATAGTTTTCGACGTTCCGAATCTGTTTTTGGGGTCCGTTTTGCTAAATTCAAACCCGAAAGTCTCCAAATCGTCAGTCAAATCCGTTGACTTTAATTTTGACCAAGAATTCGAAATTTCGGAAGATCATACTTTATGTTTTTCGACGTCCTGAATTTGATTCCGAAGTCCATTTTGCCAAATTCTGACCCGAAATTCCCGAATCGAGCTTGTAAACCCAAAAGGCTAAATATTTTAATATTTTGATTATTTAAATGAGATTTGGTCAAGGATTTATTTAATAAAAATATTTTATGAAGGTACTCGTGTTTCACCTGAGCAAGGATCAATTAGGTCTGGTGTTATCCGTTCGTTAGATCAGCCTGAACCGCGTACTACGAGAATTACCCGTAGGTTTCCGTATATTATTTAAATAATATTTAGATTATTTATATTAGGATTCCAATATGGATTTTTCTAATTCGTAGGATCTAGCGCTGCAGCAGAACGTGATCGACAAACCCAATAGTAGGATTCCCTATCCGATTTCTCAGAGTGTGACAGGTGTGTTTCCTGACAGTGTTGTTTTACTGTTTTAAAATATTATTTGAATTATTTCAGAATGGTGATTATTCAAAATATTGTTATGACATGATACTTGATATCTGATTTCTGAATAATGGTTACCGACATCTGATTACCGTATTTCTGTATATGATTTTCAAGCATGATCCATTTTCATGTTTTAATGGATTAATCACCATTTTTACTCAATACATATTTGTTTATTACTGTCATTGGGGGGAAAAGAATTGTTGGAGGAAGAAAATATTGCAGGCTCCTCGGCTTTGTGCTCAGGGCCTTACTGGTCGTGACGGGGTGTATGGTTATGGGAACCTACACAATTTGTTCGTGACGGATGAGGGTAGTGTTCATATTTAAAAAAACATGTTGCATAAATTGATTTTTATTGATAATATCTTATTAATATGTTTTTGTACGCTGTATGGAACACACTGGGCTTTTTAGCTTATTCTGTAAATTTTAACCTTTTTCAGATAACATCAGACCGTAAGCTAGCAGATTTGGTATCAGGAGAAATCAACTACTTTATTTTGTACGAACATATATTTCTATATGTTTTTCGGTTATGTTTGGTGACATGTATTTTATTATCGTTTTGGACATATATATTATTAATATTATGTTCTATATTATATTTAACGGTCTATAAGTTATAAAAAAAAACCTCTGAATGGGATATGTGACCACTTAGGTTTGGGTCTAACTCACAGACCGGGTCTAGGGGGTTACATATTTAGCTCGTAACAGCTCAATACCATGGAATTACCTTGTTTCCTTGCACATGTAGGTACATTGGAGCATAATGAACGTTGAGGTAGCTTGGTGAATGATTTAGACGTCATATGCAGCTCACAAATAGCTTACAAAGTACAAGGAAGCTCATGGAACACTAAGGGAAGCTCGATTCAGCTGGAGGAGCTTAAGGCTAGCTAAACTTAGCTAGTTGGACTATTTGGAGCTGAGTTGCCAAAAGTGGACTAAAGGTAGCTGGAAGTAGTTGGGAGAGTAGCTGAGAAGACCAAAGCTAACTAGCTTGAGTTTATCAAGCTATAACTCACCTAGTTAGCTACCAAGACACTCATCTAGCTTACCTTGAAGCTAGTTCATCTCTAGGCTGCCCAATGGATACCATGTCATCTAGATACACGTTGGAAGCTAATTCACGCCTAGTTGTTACCTATCTTCATTCCATGGACTTCAAGACATCATCCTATGGTTGCAACCTCATCAAAGCATAGCAAGAAGACCCATGTGCATTCATGTAGGTTGCCATGTGCATCATTCAAGCATGTGCACTTCATGTGACATCAAATTGGTGCCAAAACACCAAGGGATGCTTCCTATTCGGCCAAAGACTCTTTCCTCTTCATTTTGGCGCCCAAATAACTTCCAAATGCATTCAAAATATCCTTAGGTCCGAACCAACACATAACCATTCAGCCAAGAGCATGTATTTTCATTAATTCATGTATTTTCATACAAAAATCATGTCATTTTAGGAAGGCACAAGGGCTGGCCGAACCAACATGTATCTATTCGGCCAAATCCCTTCAAAAACTATAAATAGGCTTTCTATTTCATTTGTAGTCAGACCTTTTTGTTGAAATTAAAGTGAGATTATTCTCTTCCTTAAGTCCTGGTGACTTTTATCGACTTATCAAGTATATTTTATACTTGTGGCGTCAACCCCTTTCTTTTCACCTTGATACTTCTGGTTCCTAGTTCTTTATAACTAGTGGGTCAAAGTACTTCATACCACCCCTTAAAGAAGCAATATAAAGTCTGGGTCTTTGCTCTATATAGCATTGGTTCTTCTTTGAGTCTTCTTTAAGATACTATCCTCACAACCATCCCTTTGTTTCATAAACCATAACCATAGCCATATCAACCATCTTCCGCTTCCATCTCTCAATTAAACAGCCCACCTAATCACCCATACGTTTACCACCCTTAACCATTCTTTTGAGCCATTCACTTTGTAGGTTATTTTGCTTCCTTCCTAGATCCACAATCAAATGAGAAGGTAGAATTACCTTACATCAGTGATGTTATTAGAGTCATACTGCCTCACATTGTTGATTTCATTTTCTTTTTTCTCATCTGTGGTCTCTTGTTAGAATCCCCTTCATCGAGTCTTCCAATTTCTATTGCCATTTCAATCATTTCCCCAACCATAACCAAATCAACAAAAATTTTAGAAGAATTCCCTATGAGGTGCGTGATAAAAGGAGCCCTCAAAGTATTGATGAAAAACATGTTTGTCTCTTCTTCTTCTAGTGGTGGGTGAACTTGTATGGCCACGTCCCTCTATCTTTAAGCGTATTATCTAAAGCTCTCATTAGATTTCTTTTCCATGCTCTATAACATAATTCTATTGGGCCTTACATCATTCACATGTTTATATTGCTCAAGAAAGGCTTTAGTCAAATCCTTCCATGACCTGATATTAATCCTACTCAGTTGATTATACCATCGGATTGCTGACCCTGTCAAACTTTCCTAGAAGCAGTGTATCAACAACTGGCCATCCCCTATGTGTCCAGTCATCTTCCTACAAAAAACATAATATGAGCAGAAGGAAACCTGATACCATCAAACTTATCAAAGTCAGGAATTTTGAATTTTGGGGGTAACACCAAGTCAGGAACTAAACTCAATTCTTTAGCGTCGAGTCCATACACATTGGTATCTTTTTTCATAGATTTGATTTCCCTTTCTAGTTGTTTCCGCTTCTCTTCCATTTGATTGTTTTGTTTCACCTTAGCTTCTTCATCAAGATCTGGAACCTGGTGATGTTGATGTTCTTCATGATACGAACTAGATCTGAGATATAAGTTCATAGAGACACTGACTGGATTGATGTGCACTCCCAGTATGAATAGGTGTTTCTTGAACAACTGTGGTTGAGCCGGGGTGGACCCAGATGGGTAGAGTGGTCCTTCAGTTACAATTTCAGCACATGGCTCTTTCCATGCACATGATTCCTTCCTTTATGCAGACTAACGAACTTAGAAAACATCTCTTTCCGAGCATTCAACATATATTCTTGCATCTTTCTCATATTTTCTTGTATCTCTAGCTGAGTTCTCTCAGTTTGGGCATCCATGGCTTTCTCCCTGGTGTTATATGGATGCTTGAAAGTTTCCAGTATTCTGTCACACAATCTTGTTGTTAATGTTAATATATTGTTAATGAATATGAAACATATGACTATGAATGAATAAAAATGTGGTGTAGAAATTAAGATGCATTGCAAAAAGTAAAAACGCATATGTAAAATGCAGGGTATTGATCCTGGAATGACTCCTTAGAATAACTTTTTATATTAGAAACGAAATTCAATTACAAGGTTGGAACATATCACAAATAAATCTGCCCTACTTCTCCTAATTGTTGCATATGTGCAAGCAGTTCCATGATCCTCTGGGCTTCTTCAGTCTCGGGCTCCAGTCCTTCACTTACAGTAACAACTTCATGAGACAAGTTGACCAAATATTGAGCTATTCCTTGAGCATTCTCTAGGTAACTAGCGATGAGGTCATCTCTTTGTTTAACTCTCGATTGAGCCTACTCTCAACGATATCGCCACTATATAACCCCCTCGTAAGAAACTATCAGAAGCTCATTTACCCGCCTCTGAAAATCTTGAACCATAGCCTCAAGCTCATTCACTCACTTTTTTATACTTTCAACTTCTCCACGACTCGAGCTACCATCTTAACTTCGGTATCATTGTAATACAGCCTCTAAACTTGAGATCTTCCCTTTCAGCTTCTCATTTTGGGCTTGATTCTCTTGTAATCGTTTCTCTAAAGAACTCTTTTCTTTCGATAGAATCTTAACTTGATGTCTACTTTGCTTGAGATCTTCTTTACTTTCTCTGGATTCTCTCTTTAGGCTTGCCATTTCTTGTCTCCATTTAGCATGTGATTTACTTGAGCTAGAAGCTATCTGAGCTTTCACCATTCGTTGGTAGAATAGTTGAAGATCATCAATGTCCAGTCGAAGTTACTTTTCAACTTTTTCAATTTGATCAGCTCGACCATTTTGAATGTAAATCTCCACCTCTTTTTGATATACTTCATCCTCTAACTTTTACAGGGTTTCTCCCCCATTGCTTTCTTTCCACCTCAAAGTCGCATTTAGCTAGCTCTAGAGGGGATGAAACCACTCTTAGATATTCTTCCATAAGCTAAACATTCTCGGGATTAACTATCGGGATGTTATCATTAACTCGATTATCGTACTCCTGAGATAACTTCAAATAAAAGGTGAAGAGATTTACACGACGAGTCTATTTCCATGTATCAACAACCCCTTTTACTTTACTCTTGTATTGTTCTCCCTTGAATGCAAACTCTTACCCTGAAAAATCCTATATTGCTGAAATGAATTGCCTTGACCCATACTGCCTAGAACTAGCAGAGGTGCATACCCTACAGAATCTTAAATACCTAGAAAAGGAACCCAGTCTTGCTCTCCACATATGTATAATATATCTGAACAGATATTCTACAAAGCTCATCACAATATGTCACCATCCCTGATATCCTTAAAGATAACCATCCATTTCTCTTCAAAAAAAAAAAAAAAAACCCAGGCCATTCTCTGGAAAGGAAATCTTTCAAAGGTGAAAACCCATCTAGAAACACTCGTCCATGCACTCTTTCAACATGTTTGAAGTGACTAAGAATCCATACTAGCAGCAGGGGCGCACATCCTATAAAGTTTCATTCTCCTTCCCGTCTACAAGAATTCAAAGAATGAAATGTCTCGGCTAGAATGGTTGGAACATGATCTAATCTCTCAAACAAGTCAACAACTGATACATCTACATACCCCATCACCTTCAGAAAATAACAAGCCCATAAATCCCTAAAGTAAACAAGTCAAATTTCTTCCTCTTGTTAGGATGACGATCAATTACTTCTTTTAGAGCATTCTAAGTGATACATTTGTTGTCCCCTTTCCTCTTAATGTTTCCAATGAGTCATTCTTCACTCATTCCAGTTATCAAGTGCAATTGCTTCTTTAAAGAATGAGTGTTTGGTGATTTGGTGTATATTATGTCTATTTAGGACATTGGACAACGGATCAAAGCTCGATACTCCTCTATGGTAGGTGTCAGATCCACTCTTCTAAAAGTAAAGAAGCTATAAGCGGGATTCCATAATTGCACAAGGGCTCTAAACAAGTTTCGGTTAATTGGAACGTCCAAGAGATAAGAGATATCACCATATAGCTGATAAAACAATTGCTTATCAACTGTTTCTCATCTTACCCAAATTTCTTTTAAATCGCTTAGATTGTTTTGACGTACATTGATATGGGTGTAACCAACCAAATCTGACACGTATCTTGGCATCGAACTATCTCCATTGGTTAGCTGAGATTGTTCAGGCCATCTCAGTACATTTGTATTGTCTTCAACCTCTTTTTAAAACTTTCGTTCCATATTACTAGCCTTCTATATGGACATCAATCACGAATCAACACCATGAAATGTATAGTGCAATGTAAAAATAAAATAAAGAAAAGACAAAAGAAAATAAGTTAGTAAACATAAAGAAATTAATTAGGGATAATAATTTGTTAATGAATCCTACCCTCACTTGTTGGCTACCCAATCATGCTTTAGCAAATCCTACCCAAACATAATATCTATCCTCAAGCTTTTTTTGGAACATTAAAAACCTAACCTCATGCTATTTAGTTCGCATGCTTATTTGAGAAAAGTAAACATAACCTTATAATTTCTATTTCGCATACATTTATTTAGAAAATAAAATTATACTACAAAAATTAAAAGACTCAAAAGAGTTTTTCCTTGTTTAGTCTCCTCACGGGATTTCTAAAGTTTGGGTTAAAGTCTACCTAGGTTCAGGTTCTAAGTTCAATGTATACTAGGTTCGGCTCTAAAGTAACAGGTTCTCGAATTGTCCTTGCTGGTGCCCCCTTGGGCTGCCAAACCCTCAATCCTGGCCAATCACATGCTTTTGGATCGAGTTCAATTCGAGGAAACACACCTCCTTATGTCCATGCAAAGGTGAATACCATCACGAAGACTATAAGGCGTGAGCTCCAGGAGTGATTCATTATCCTATGCAGACGTGAAAACCACACGATGGAGTAGTTTCTCACTCCTACAATGCCTTAAATCGGTACCTATTCTTTCTAAGGTCAGATCCCTCAATGACTCTTTGGGGACGATATCGCTGATTTTTCTACTGGAAATGTAAGGTATTTTTTTCTTTTGCTTTGTTTTTTTGGCTAGCTGGTGATTTGGTCATAAAAGGTAAATGTACCTTTTTTTTTATTTTCTTGCTATATTTCTCTGTTGCTGATAAAAAAATGGGTTTTTTCTCTCTTTTTTTGTTTTGTACATTCTCTGGTTTGTCTTCCTTGTTTTCTTGCTCTCGTTCATTCTATTTTATGTTGATCCAAAATGATGCCTTTTCTCTTGCTGTTTTGATTTCAGTTTTGGCATGCACTGCTGGCATCTTTGTATGGCCAATGGAATCTTCTCTCCCTTCTTCCTGGTTATTTTTGTTGCATGTACAACCGAGGCTCTTCAGCAGGTCAGACAACTGGCCCGTGGGGAAGATTTGGAGGGGTGCGTGCGCATCTTACGCGTGGGATCTAAACGGTCTACATCCTCAGGTGAATCTGGGTCATTGGATCACTGATCGGATCCAACGGTTGGGCTCTTCAGACGACGGCAGCTGATATCCTAAGGTTCACTGCATCTGGGCCATCGATTCTTTTCAGATCTAATGGTGGATCTCTTGGCGACGACGGCGACTAGGGTTTGAGAACCCTAATTATGGTTCACGATCATTTGGGGTTTCTCTTGGGTCCTGATCTGCTGGGCTTGCTCCAGCTCGGGTTTGACCAATGCTTGGATCTCTCAACCAGACTCCCTCAACCGAGTTGACACTGTTGGGTCAGGCTTGTGAGCCTGGTTGGGCCTGGACACCTACTGGACCATGGGCCTATTAACTTCAGCCTGGAATTTGGACTTGGACCACTTAAATCTTGATTTTGGACCCCAACCTGCAATTTGAACATATAATATAAATAAAATGAAAAATAATAACAATAATAAAAACAATAATAATGATAATGATAAAACGAATAAAACTACTATTATAATATATTTATAAACTTCGAAACAATATACTATATTATTTTTTATATTTTTTAAACTATAATACATATTATATATATACTTTTATTTTAAAACTATATTAAAAAAACTATATTATATATATTTTAAACTACACTATATTTGTATTATTTTTCTAAAAACTATAATCTATATATATTTTTCTAAAAACTATACACTATATATATATATTTCTAAAAACTATACACTATATATATATTTTTCTAAAAACTATATACTATATATATATATTATTATATATTTATATTATACTATATATTACTATATATAATTATTGTAAAAATAAAATAATATAACCAAAATAAAACTATACTAAAATAAAGCAAAATCCTTGGACGAAAACACGTGTCTACAGAGATCGTACTTATCATTTTTTAAAAAGTAAAATAGAAAAACTTGAAAAGTAAAATAAGAAATAAAAGGAAACTTTATAAAATAACAAAGCAATGAACAAAGGTAATTCAAGATTATGTTTTCAAGCTTACCCTAAAAGGGTATTTATAGCTTTATTGGAAAATATTCAAATTAAATCCTAAAAACAAGAGATAATTCTTAATTCGAATTTAAAAATTGTATCTGAATCGTTCGTCCTTCTTGAAGTGTTGAATGGACCTTCTAGAAGTTGGTGACTGGATGCCGCGTCAGACGTATCATGCCTAGAGTTATGCCCACTATTCCAACCTTAACTCCAAAATGAAATTTTTTTTGCAAAACTTCGCTCTTTTAATGCAATTTCTGGAATCCGACGTCCTGCACAGAAAATGAAGTAAAAAGCCCAAATTAGCAACATAAACTAATAAATAAGGAGTAATTAAAGATAAAATAATAACTAAATAAACCATCTATCATTATTAATCAATTAATTAATCTTAATTAAAAAAGTTGTCTAATTATATTAAAATAGTGATGTTAGACAAATTAATTAATTATTTTTTTATAAATTAAAGTAAACTTATCATACTATACGTTAACTTGAACTTTGTGTGTAACTTGAATATTGGCCCATTAATTTGTACTCTTCTTACCATTATAAATTTAACGTATGGACTTGATGTATTCAAATTATTATTATTGCTCGGCAAAAGATTAATTTATTAAGAAAAATAAGGATCCCAGCTCAAAGGTAGGATAAACGACTATAGGCAACAATGGCGATCAAAATCACACCCAAGCTGAGGACGAAACTGAAACTTCAATAAAATAAAAATATGAGCGTACTCCAACCAGAACCACCATCACTAAGAAATTGAGGTTTCCGAGCTTGTTTAAAATACAAGACAAAGGCCATCATCCATAGACCAATAATGATAAATTAAGCCTAGCAATCCTGGACATAAGCACAGATGATGTTAGTAAACACAAGCCTCCCTCCCCCATCCGAAACGATGCAACTGGCAGAAAACATTCCAGAGGCGTCAACCAATTCGACAGCAATCAAGACACTAGTAAGGGTCAAGACCAATAGTTGTAAATCCTGCAAACATTCGTGGGCCATATGTAAGCGCAACATAGCCACCAGTAACTCATGGGACCCCTCAATCCCCCTATGCCGAGAATGTTTGCAGGATTTTACAACTATTGGTCCATGCACATAGCACATAGCCACACAACACAATCACAACAAAAAGATTACATATGGAGGGCCCATGCACATAGCCACCAGAAACCACGCTGCTTCCGATCGAAAACCACAAGCAACTTCACTATAGCAGACAACCACATACCCAATGGAAATTAAATACCAAATGGAACCACCAATCAGCGATACAATTCCTAAAAGACAGCAACTAAAGCCTGCAAACACAGCCAAGAATAAGCGAAACAGTAACTCATGGGACCCCTCGATCCCCTAAGCCGAGAAGACACAACACACCAAGCTCAAAATGAACAGACCCTTATCAATACAATGATTTTCATAAAATAAAATAAAAAAAGCTAAATTACATCCTGGGCACCAAAGAATCTCTCCGAGAATAAGCAACAACCGCCAGATACACACAAGCATCATTCATAGCTCGGACAACCAATGCTTCCAGACAAACCGACATCACTCCCTATCCAAATAACCCAATGCATACAGCAAAGAGAGGGTAAGAAAGCGAGCTGCAAACCACTCTCCAATCTCCAAAACAACGACACAAATCATTACATCAAAGAAAACACACCCAATCAACAGCCAACAGCAAAGCAAAACATCCCAGCAAGAAAACACAACATTCGCACAAAGGAGCAAATAAATCAATGGCACTAAGAAACCATCCCAAAAACTCTTAGTCAAAACACGAACCTTACCAGCCCAATACTCCACCAGATGAAAAACAGGAAAGCCAAGGGTGAAAAATTACCAGTGCAGGAGTTTGGGGATAACCGCAGAAGGGCAGCTCGACAGGTCTGCCATATGGTTGATGAAAAACGGCCATTTGCTTTCCAAAATCCAATCCGAAGCAAAGCCAACACAAAAATCTGATCCCCACTAAAAGCCTTGTTGTTAAAGACCACTGCATTCCTAGACAATCAAAATGACCAAATAAAACCGAAAAATGCAAACCTCCATAGGGGCTTCAATTCTCTGTAAATTAATTGACTACCCCATACAACCAAAAAAGACTTAAAATTTCCAGGCATAACGAGGTTTAAATTACACAAGGAGCACCCCTTTAGCCAAACCTCGCAAATTACCTTACAGTGACAAAACAGATGTGAGGGAGATTCATTATCAAGACGACAAAAGACACTTTGCAGAATCTGCGATCGGGACTCCCCTTTTAGCTAATTCCTCAAAAGTTGGGATTCTATTTTGGACAAGCTTCCATAAAAACGCTTCAACTTTGTGGGGAGCGAGATTTGACCATAAAATTTTCCAAATGGGATCTGAAACAGCTTCGGCAGAGGAAACCAACCAGCAGAAACTTCTGGGAGTAAACAAGCCATCCGGAGAGGCCACCCACCGAACACAATCTGCTGCGGATGCATTTCTTACCGCATTAGAAATTGTACTCATGAATGCGTTCCAAATATGTACTTCCCACTCAAACACCACCCTTCTAACTTCAATATTCCAAGTCCATAAACGGTTAGACCTGGAACCAAAATCGCACACCATTCCTTGCTTCTTAACCGCGACGTTGTAGATCCGAGGAAACGCCTCGCGAAGATAAGGAACAGCATTATCCCAAAAGGCTATATTCTGACCCTCCCCTACCACACATTTAACGTTGGATGAGAATGGATCATCTTCATTAGAAGCCAAATTTACAATATTACGCTACACCCAAGAGGACTTCCTCAGGTGAATTGAACGGGGAAACAACGATTTGGAATCGAAAGTAATATGATAATTAATAAATTGATTAATTTTTATTATGAATTAAAGTTCTCGTGTCCTATTATACATTAACTTAAATGTTTTGATATTATATTTAGTAATACGATTTAGATATTACTCAATTAATTAATCTTAATAAAAAAGTTGTCTAGTTATATTATAATAGTGACGTTAGTCTCGCTTGTTCTTATAAAATTAAGTTTTAGATGTATGTAAAATAGTACGATTTGATTTCTACTTAAGTTAGTAATATGATTATTAACAAATTAATTAATTGTTTTTTTTATAAATTAAAGTTAACGCATACTATACATTAACTTAAACATTTTGGATATTGGCCCATTAATTTGTAATCTTCTTTTTATTATAATTTTTTTATATAGGACAGAAGCATTCTTTTAGCTAGGAACTAGTAAATCTTCTTGCAGTAATGCTATAATTTCCATCGGAGGCCAATAAACTCACTTCGCCAACAGCCGTACCACGACTACCCAATCGCGTTCTCGAAGTTTCGTATAGCAACAACCAAGGCATTGTTCGCTAAGGCATCCGAAGTCTTATTGCAAACCCTTATAGCTTCAAGACAATCCGTCTCCATCTCAACATGACGATATCTTAATCTCCAAGCATGAGATAAGATTTCATGGATAGCCCAAAGTTCCACAACAAGGACCGAACACTTCCCCAAGCTCCGAGTGTCCAAAGATCTAATCGCCTTCAGAATTACGTAGTAACCCACTAGCCGCTGCCATGCTATCAGTCGTTCGCATAGTGTCGTCCGAGTTAGCTTTAATTCACCCAATAGGTGGTCGCACTCGCACCCACACCATGGGATCCACCATCAAAATGCTGGTAGATCTAGCCATCGAAGCTTTAGTTGTCACGATCTCTTCAGCCAAACAACTACACCGTGACACAAAATGCTCTCGTTGCACATATTCAGGATAAAAAAGAAGACAACATCTATGTTTCCAAAGCTGACAACATATCACAGCAAAAACTATTGTCCCAACGCAATTAACATTGGTAAACATACCTGAATTATTAAGTCTAAGGTTCTGCACCAACCACCTCTCAAGCGGTAGTAAAAGGAAAACATCAAACTTGTCAGCTCGGATTATCGATACCAAACTGCAGCAGCCATTCGACATCGACGCAAAACTTGGTCCACGTCATTTGGTTCTCGGCCACAGATTTGGCACTCATCATTGTTCGAAATATGGCCCCTGAATCATTTTACATTAGTAGTAAACGATTATGTCCAACTAACCATAAGAACGTTCTAATTCTTTGAGGGACTTCAATCTTCCAAATCAATTTCCAATTAAAACTTGGTTCCTCCTGCTGCATGAACGAGCTATAAGTTGTTATGGTCTTAAGAGAAATAGAGAATTATCGAGGGAAAATAGAGAAGAGAATAGAAGATTTAGAAAAGAAACGTTCATTCAATTCTTTCATAAAAATCATCTCCTTAGTACATGGTCTTATTTGTTTACAATGTACCCATAGCTAAACCCTACAGCTAGTAGTCCTTGTTGTACTGAGTATAACAACCTGCACAAATAAGCAAGTTGTTTCCTATCCTTAGTGGGCTATAGAACGTGTAGCCCATTCCCAATTCCAAATCCCTAACTCTTTCTCTTATTTCCCCCATTATCTTGATCCGAGTCTTATCTCTTCTCCTCTGTGCATGACAATATCCCCTCCATGGGTATATGCTTGTCTCTAAGGATCAAAACCTGGAAATTGTGCTTTAGGCACCATATAGTTTTTCCTATTGACTTTTTGGTCCTAAGTTTGTCCACTGCACCAATAATTGAGTGATAGCCTGATTGTGCTTCTTCGCCATGCACTTGTCGAGCACCATAGTCAGGTGGACATTCAATTTTCCTTCAAGTCCAAACTCGAAAGAATCTAGTGGGTTAATGTTTTGATCTCCAATTTTTTTCTTCAACAAGCTGATATGATTTACTGGTTGCACCCTTAAGGACTCAAGTAATTTTAATTTATACACCATTGATCCCATACGTTGTATAACTGTGTAGGGACCATAGAACCTTTTTGCAAGCTTTAAACTCTTTCAAAGAGCAAGTAAGGTTTGATGGTACCACTGAAACTTCAGGCAAGCTTCTCCCCCGACCTTTCAATCTCTGTCTGTCATTTTTTTTATCCGCATAAAGCTTCATCCTACCTTGTTCCTTCTGAAGTTGTTGTTTTAGTACCTGATTCATGCTTTCTCCAGTGTCTGGAATTTCCTGTACTGATGCAACAGTAGATTACCCACCCTTTTCTTTACTTATGGTTGCAACTATCAACACCATTAATTTAGGCTCCATGACCCTTATCACGCTATAAGTAACCACTCTTGAACTGTAAACTTCATATGTGCCATTAGTTGAAATCATACCAAACAACTTGATCTCCATATACTCTTTTACTTTTGTTTGATTCTTTCTGCCTCTAATATTTGCTTCCCATTTTAATATGTCATTCCCCTTCCCTTCAATTGATCCTTGTCCCCAAGGATCAAACAATAAAGACAATAATAGAAGTGTCTATAGAGAGTATGCGGTGCTCAGGACCTTGTAAGATGTTTGTTGCCAACATGGCGCAAGTAATATTGTAAAATTACAACTAAACCTTATGTTGGTCATGGCATTCTCCTTCTTATTTGTACCAACAATCATTTTATTGGTGTCTCTTCTTTGAAATGCCACAAAGAGTTCATCAATTGGTAGCTCATTTTTAGTGTATCATGAGTGAGATTGTAACATCCCAAAAACCAAGATAGTGACCAAAATGAAAGTTTTGAAAACTTAGTGTTTAATTTCAAAAATTTGAAAGTTTAAGGACTTAATTGGAATATCTTTGTGTAAGGGCTAAATAGAAAAGTATGGAAGTATAAAGGTCATTATGGTATTTTCATAAGGAATATTTTTATCTTTCCTTTTAGGGTTATATAACACGTGGAATGAGAGGGAAAAAGGAAAAGAAAAGTCTGGAGAGTTGGGTGTTCAACTATCTTCTTATTATCTTCCCGTGTCACCATGAATAAGGTAAGTGGTCTCAAGTTAGTTATTTATTTCATTTTAAAGTTTCTTTTTATTGATAAGAAAGCTTAAGGGAAGCTTTAAGTGGCCTAAAACTCAAAGATGAACAAGTTGTGAGAGATTAAGTAAAAGGAGTTTTTAAGTGAATTTTTGAAAAAAATGAGTAGTAATAAGAAATTCAAAGTGTTATAAGTGAATTTGGAACATGTTGATTTATTGGCTTGATTATTGAAATCAAGTGTGTATATGGATATTGGATATTAGGATGAATTAAAGTGATATAAGTTGATTAGAATAAGTGTAGTTAAGCTTAAAAGGTTAAAAGGAGGTTCTAATAGAAGATTTAAGTAAGTTTGATAAATTTTCGGGTAAGATAATTAAATTATGGGCAAGGGGTATCGGTATTGTTCATTGATAATTGATACTTCAAAGAGAAAATGAGTGATAATTGGGGTATGGGTATCGATACTGATTGAATGAGTATCGATACCATAAGGAAAAAATTTATAAATTGTTCAAAGACTATCGATACCAAATGAGTAGTATCGATACCGGGGTATCGATACCATTAAGCAAGTATCTGTACCATTTTGAAATAAGGATTCCAGAATCGAAAAAGGGTATCGATACCCAGGTTAGGTATCGATACCACAGATAGGGAAATATCGGTACCATATTTTGGTATCGATACTACTCAAAGTGAAATGTAAATTGGACACTTCATTTAGTTTAGATCATTGATGATTGGTTATAAATGATTAGAAGTAAGATATTCATATCGATAATATGTATCTTGTAGATATCGATCGAAGACAAGTCCAAGATGGTTCGAAGTTATAAGAGTGCACAAGAGTTGTACGTATATGAATGGATTAGTGAGGCCATATGAGTGCATACTAGTTGATATATGATGTTTAATAGAAATAAAACTTGCAATAAGTCTATTTCCTATATTATAATGCATGAATTCATTAATGTAGGCATGTGTTTGATATGATTGTTATGTGTGGCTGAGTACTTGAATATGAGTGTATGTGTTATATGTTACTGTATATGTTACATGATCCATGGGAATACATGTTGTCTGATAAACCATGTGAATTGATATAAATAATATATGTGATTACATGAGGAGATAATATAAGCTATGTGATATAAACATAAGGGATTTATGAATATATATGGTCATAAGAGAACAAAGTATATGTTACATGATACAAGTTATGTGATATGTTATCTATATGACAATGAACTATGAGGCTACATGAGAATATGACATAATATATGTGAATATGAGATAAACATAATGTTAATGCTCATGTTATGTGATATGAGAGCTATAGGTATAGTTGGCATGCCAAGAGTCGAGGGTTACACAGGTCCTTCAGGACATATACATAGGTCTTTCGGGACAAATTTCATATGGCACTAAGTGGGAATTATACGAGTTGTGGTGACAGCATATGCGCACAACCTCAATGTACTCACATACCTCAGGTTCTCAGTAATGTACATGGGCAAATAAAGAAATATAAAAACCAATACATCAAATGTGATGTATATGCTTTTGTGATATGAAATGTGTTACAGGAATTAAATGATGATATATGTATATGTATGTATTTTTTATGTGAAAGGGTATATGAGTTTGTATGATATGATAGTATAAAATATGCATGGATTATTAAGAGTTATGAATTACATTATTTGTTTTATATGCCTCACTAAGTCATTGACTTAGCGTGTGAGTGTTTCACACGTAGGTTCCGAGAAGATAAAAAGGAATTGAAGATAGGCAAACCAGGACAGCTTCTCATTCCTAAATATCATATCAGAAAAGACGTGAATCATATGTTTTTTCTTTTATTAAAAGTAGTTGGCATGTAATTAAAGAATTGGATCAAGTGTGCTCTACTAGGTTTTGTAAAACCATATGTGTTATATAATAGAAATTATTCGATTTTATGGAAATATCGAATGAAATTTTTAGTTATTTTGTAAAAGTAAACGCTTTAAAAATCAATGTGACACATCAGATTCGGGTCGTATACGGGTCGAGGTAATGGTATCAGATATAAGGTTTAGTCGATTCTAGGCTTAAATCGAAGTTAAATGAGTTTTAAAATGTGTACATGCCAACACAAAGTGAAAAAAATTCTGATATGATAGTGTAAGGAGTATGTTGTCTTGCTAATAGAATAAGATTAGTATGATATAGTAGAAATCTGATAATGAGAATTGTCAAAGTGAATCGAGAGGTGATAAACCTAATGGTGGTAGCAATTCACTTGCCTTGGCTAGGCAGGATGAAGAGCGGACACCTCAGGAAGTGCCTTATGAGAGCAAATGTTATTTTCAAAAAGTGGAAAATATGTTAGAATAGCGTTAGAGGGTCTCTAATGCTTTGAATCAGAGAAGTTATATGGAGTAGTTTCGTTATTAAATGGATAAGATAGAATATGGTGGAAAATGTCACTATCAGTATCACCTTTTATAAGAGCGTTAAAAGATCAAATGATGTGGTTAGAATTTGTATAAGAGTTCAAGAATAAGTACATCGGTGATAAGTTATAAGACAAATGAAGCCAGAGTTTATGGGTTTGAAACAGGGGAATAATATTGTGTATGAATAAGAGTGTGGGTTTGATAAGTTGAGCAAATTACATTGGGTTGATTTCGACTGAAAATGATGTATTTGATTGGTTTGATTAGGGCTTATGCCCTAGATTGAAAAGTTATTACTGATTAATTGTAATGGTAAGGGTAATAGAGTTGTAAGATTTGAAAAATATATAAGGTTAAGTTAATCAAGTATGATGTGGATATTGAGGTGTGGATTATAAGTTTGATATTGAAGTAGTAAAATTTTAAATTCTTAGTGAAACAAGAAAGAGTCGTTATAAGTTATGTATCATAATTTTATTGTAGATTAATTGGGATTTGTATAAGGAAATGGAGTAAGTTAGCACATTTTATCTTAAAGGGGTGATTATTCTTTGGACGAGTACGTAAGATTATATGAAAAGATTATGTGTATCATAATACAAACAAGGATTAAGGGAATAAGTAAAGGTTTGGTTTATGTTGCAAAGCAATTAGAAAATGATGAAAGAAATCAATTGATTCATGATATTGAGTAGTAAGGATTGGAGTTACTGTCTATATAATGAGTGACATTATATGGATTTATAAAGGTCGAATGTATATGAAGAATTGAGTGAGTTAAAAAGGTAAGTCTACAAGCGGTAAACAGGAAAGATTAAGTAAAGGAAGCAACATAAGAAGATTACAAGATATGTGTAATGAAAATTCGAGGACGAATTTTCTTAAAGGGGGAGATTTGTAACATCCCAAAAACCAGGTTAGTGACCAAAATGAAAGTTTTGAAAACTTAGTGATCAATTTTGAAAATTTTAAAAGTTTAAGGAATTAATTTGAATATCTTTGTGTAAGGGCAGAATAGCAAAGTTTGGAAGTATAAAGGGCATTATGATCTTTTCATAATGTTGTATGGATCAGAATGTTGGGCAACCAAGAAGGATCACGTAAGGAGGATTGAGGCCGCAGAAATGAGAATGCTTCGATGGACATGTGGTAGGACTCTGAGGGATATGACGACAAACTCTGCTATTAGGATGTCCTTGGGGGTGGTGTCTGTTTCCGAAAAATTGAGGGAGGGAAGACTACGGTGGTTTGGGCATGTCCTTAGGCGACTACTGTCGGATGCGGTCAGGAGGGTAGAGTCGATTACAGTCGACGGTGCCAGAAGGAAAGGACGACCAAGGCGAAAGTGGGAAGACTGCTTGAGATCTGATTTGAGGGATTTAGCCCTTACCGAAGACATGACCTCTGATAGGAAAATATGGAGGCTAAAGACTAGGGTAGTCGAGTAGTGTGGGTCACATCTATAGGGTGTATCATCTCTGTCTTCTTTTAATGTCTTTGTAGTATTTTCCATGACTTATACTTTTTATACGTTTCTGTTATTGGTATTTATGAAGGATTAGAACTGGGCTTGCTAACGTTGACTTCTATGTATCATTCTCTTCATGTTTCCTCTTTTAAATTTAGCCGGATCTTATGTTTCTGTCTATATGCAGAGATTCTTTCGCAGGGATTATTATGCAGGGATTAATTCCCGTTACAGACGCACATATGATTTTAATGACTGCATATGAATACTGTTTAGCTATGTATTTATGTATTTATTTATACATGCATTGCATTTTATCTAAATTTTTAATTTTCTGACTGCCGGAGGTCTTCCACGGAAGCTACTCTCAACCTGGCGTTAGGGGTAGCCTACTACCCTACCTCCCCCTTACCCCATACATATGGGAATTGGGTTTTGTTGTTGTTGTTGTTGTTGTTGTTGTATGATCTTTTCATAGGGAATATTTTTATCTTTCCATTTTGGGTTATATAACACATGGAATGAGAGGAAAAAGGAAAAGAAAAGTCTGAAGGGTTGGGTGTTCAACTATCTTCTTCTTCTCTTCCCATTTCACCATGAATAAGGTAAGAGGTCTCAAGTTAGTTATTTCTTTCATTTTAAAGTATCTTTTGATTCTTATAGTGATAAGAAAGCTTAAGGGAAACTTTAAGTGGCCTAAAACTTATAGATGAACAAGTTATGAGATATTAAGTAAAAGGAATTTTTAAGTGAATTTTTGAAAAAGAATGAGTAAATGGATTTTAAAGTTGAATTTGACTTGTCATGAGTTGAAATAAGAAATACAAAGTGTTAGAAATGAATTTGAACATGTTGATTTATTGGCTTGATTATTGAAATCAAGTGTGTATATGGATATTGGATATTATGATGAATTAAAGTGATCTAAGTTGATTAGAATAAGTGTAGTTAAGCTTAAAGAGTTAAAAGGAGGTTCTAGTAGAAGATTTAAGTAAGTTTGGTAAATTTTCGGGTAAGACAAATAAATTCTGGGCAAGGGGTATCGGTACTGTTCATTCAGTACCGATACTTCAAAGAGAAAATGAGTGATAATTGGGATATGGGTATCGATACTGATCGAATGAATATCGATACCATAAGGCAAAAATTTATAAATTCAAAGAGTATCGATACCAAAGGAGTAGTATCGATATTGGGGTATCGATACCATTAAGCAAGTATCAGTACCATTTTGAAATAAGGATTCCAGAATCGAAAAATGGTATCGATACCCAGGTTTGGTATTAAAACCACAACTAGAGAAGTATCAGTACCATACTTTGGTTACCGATACTACTCAAAGTGAAATGTGAATTAGATACTTCATTTAGTTTAGATTATTGATGATTAGTTATAAGTGATTAGAAGTAAGAGATTCATATCGATTATATGTATCTTGTAGATATCGATCGAAGACGAGTCCAAGACGGTTCGAAGTTATAAAAGTGCACAAGAATTGTACGTATATGAATGGATTAGTGAGGCCAGGTGAGTGCATACTAGTTGATATATAATGTTTAATGGAAATAAGACTTGCGATGAGTCTATTTCCTATATTATAATGCATGAATTCATGAATATAGGCATGTGTTTGATATGATAGTTATGTGTAGCTGAGTACATGAATATGAGTGTATGTGTTATATGTTACAGTATATGTTACATGATCCATGGGAATAAACATTGTTTGATAAACCATGTGAATTGATATGAATAATATATGTGATTACATGAGGAGATAATATAATCTATGTGACATAAATATATGGGATTTATGAATATGTGGTCATAAGAAAACAAAGTATATATTATATGATACAAGTTATGTGATATATTATCTATATGACAATGAACTATGAGGCTACATGAGAATGTGACATGATATATGTGAATATGTGATAAACATAATGTTAATGCCCATGTTATGTGATATGAGAGCTAGAGGTATAGTTGGCATGCCAAGAGTCAAGGGTTACATAGGTCTTTCGGGATATATACATAGGTCTTTCAGGACATACATGAGGTCATTCGGGACACATTTCATATGCCACTAAGTACGAATTATACGAGTTGTGGTGACAACATATGTGCACAACCTGAATGTACTCATATACCTCAGGTACTCAGTAATGTACATGGGTAAATAAAAAAAAATATAAAAACCAATACATCATATGTGATGTATATGCTTTTGTGATATGAAATGTGTTACAGGAATTAAATGATGATATATGTATATGTATGTATTTGTTATGTGAAAGGGTATATGAGTTTGTATGATATGATAGTATAAAATATGCATGCATTGTTAAGAGTTATGAATAACATTACATGTTTTATATGCCTCACTAAGTCATTGACTTAGCGTGTGAGTGTTTCACACGTAGGTTCCGAGAAGATGAAAAAGGATTGAAGATAGGCAAGCCATGTCAGCTTCTCCTTCCTAAAGATCAGATCAGAAAAGACGTGAGTCATATGTATTTTTGCTTTATTGAAAGTAGTTGGCATATAATTAAAGATTTGGATCAAGTATGCTTTGATAGATTTCGTAAAACCATATGTGTTATAGAATAGAAATTATTCGATTTTATTAGAAATATCAAATAAAAGTTTTAGTTATTTTGTAAAAGCAAACAATTTAAAAAGTCAATGTGACACATCGGATTCGAATCCGGGTCTTATACGGGTCCGGGTGTAACATTTAATGGTATCGGAGCTAAGGTTTAGCCGATTCTAGGCTTAAACCGAAGTTAAATGAGATTTAAAATGTGTACATGCCAACACAAAGTGAAAAAAATCTTATCTGATAGTGTAAGGAGTATAATATCTTGCTAATACACTAAGATTAGTATATTATAGTAGAAATATGATTATGAGAATTGTCGAAGTGAATCGATAGGCGATAAACATGATGGTGGTAGCAATACACCTGCCCTGGCCAGGCAGGATGAAGAGCAGACCCTTATCATGCTATAAACAACCACTCCTGAATTACAACCTTCATATGTGCCATTAGTTGAAATCATACCAAACAACTTGATCTCTATATATTCTTTTACTTTTGTTCGATTCTTTCTGCATCTAATATTTGCTTTCCATTTTAATATGTCATTCCCCTTCCCTTTAATTGATCTTTGTTCCCAAGGATCAAACAATGAAGAAAATAATAGAAGTGTCTATAAATAGTAGGTGGTGCTCATGACCATGTAAGATGTTCGTTGTCAACATGGCACAAGTAATATTGTAAAATTACAGCTAAACCTTGTGTTGGTCATGGCATTCTCCTTCTTATTTGCACCAACAATCATTTTATTAGTGTCTCTTTCTTGAAATGCCATAAAGAGTTCATCAATTGGTAGCTCATTCTGTAGTGTATTATGAGTGAGATTGTAACATCCCAAAAATCGGGTTAGTGACCAAAATGAAAGTTTTGAAAACTTAATGCTTAATTTCAAAAAATTTGAAAGTTTAAGGACTTAATTGGAATATCTTTGTGTAAGGGTTGAATAGAAAAGTTTGAAAGTATAAAGGGTATTATGGTCTTTTCATAAGGAAGATTTTTATCTTTTCTTTTTCGGTTATATAACACGTGGAATGAGAGGGGAAAAGGAAAAGAAAGGTCTGGAGAGTTGGGTGTTCAGCTATCTTCTTCTTCTTTTTCTTCTCTTCCTGTGTCACCATGAATAAGGTAAGTGGTCTCAAGTTAGTTATTTCTTTCATTTTAAAGTTACTTTTTAGTGATAAGAAAGCTTAAGGGGAGCTTTAAGTGGCCTAAAACTCAAAGATGAACAAGTTGTGAGAGATTATGTAAAAGGTGTTTTTAAGTTCATTTTTGGAAAAAAATGAGTAGATGGATTTTGAAGTTGAATTTGACTTGTCATGAGTTGAAATAAGAAATTCAAAGTGTTATAAGTGAATTTGGAACATGTTGATTTATTGGCTTGATTATTGAAATCAAGTGTGTATATGGATATTGGATATTATGATGAATTAAAGTGATATAAGTTGATTAGAATAAGTGTAGTTAAGCTTAAAAGAAGGTTCTAGTAGAAGATTTAAGTAAGTTTGGTAAATATTCGGGTAAGACAAATAAATAATGGGCAAGGGGTATCGATATTGTTCATTCAGTATCAATACTTCAAAGAGAAAATGAGTAATAATTGGGATATGGGTATCGATACTGATTGAATGAGTATTGATACCATAAGGCAAAAATTTATAAATTGTTCAAAGAGTATCGATACCAAAGGAGTAGTATCGATACTGGGGTATCGATACCATTAAGCAAGTATCGATACCATTTTGAAATAAGGATTCTAGAATCAAAAAAGGGTATCGATACCCAGGTTTGGTATCGATACCACAGCTGGGGAAGTACGATACCATACTTTGGGTACCGATACTACTCAAATTTAAATGTGAATTGGATAATTCATTTAGTTTAGATTACTGATGATTGGTTATAAGTGATTAAAAGTAAAAGACTTATATTGATTATATGTATCTTGTAGATATCGATCGAAGACAAGTCCAAGACGATTCGAAGTTATAAGAGTGCACAAGAGTTGTACGTATATGAATGGATTAGTGAGGCCAGGTGAGTGCATACTAGTTGATATATGATGTTTAAGACTTGCGATGAGTCTATTTCCTATATTATAATGCATGAATTCATTAATGTAGGTATGTGTTTGATATGATTGTTATGTGTGGCTGAGTACTTGAATATGAGTGTATGTGTTATCTGTTACTGTACATGTTACATGATCCATGGGAATACATGTTGTTTAATAAACCATGTGAATTGATATAAATAATATATGTGATTACACGAGGATATAATATAAGCTATGTGATATAAACATAAAGGATTTATGAATATGTGGTCATAAGAGAACAAGTATATGTTACATGATACAAGTTATGTGATATGTTATCTATATGACAATGAACTATGAGGCTACATGAGAATGTGACATGATATATATGAATATGTGATAAACATAATGTTAATGCCCATGTTATGTGATATGAGAGCTATAGGTATAGTTGGCATGCCAAGATTCGAGGGTTATATCGGTCCTTCGAGACATACATGAGGTCCTTCGGGACAAATTTAATATACCACTAAGTGGGAATTATACGAGTTGTGGTGACAACATATGTGCACAACCTCAATGTACTCACATACCTTAGGTTCTCAGTAATGTACTTGGGTAAAAAAAGAAATATAAAAACCAATACATCATATTTGATGTATACACTTTTGTGATATGAAATGTGTTACAGGAATTAAATGATGATATATGTATATGTATGTATTTGTTATGTGAAAGGGTATATGAGTTTGTATGATATGATAGTATAAAATATGCATGCATTGTTAAGAGTTATGAATTACATTATATGTTTTATATGTCACACTAAGTCATTGACTTAGTGTGTGAGTGTTTCACACCTAGGTTCTGAGAAGATGAAAAGGGATTGAAGATAGGCAGGCCATGTCAGCTTCTCCTTCCTAAAGATCAGATCAGAAAAGACGTGAGTCATATGTATTTTTTTTTTATTAAAAGTAGTTGGCATGTAATTAAAGATTTGGATCAAGTATGCTCTGATAGGTTTTGTAAAACCATATGTATTATATAATAAAAAATATTCGATTTTATTGGAAATATCAAATGAAATTTTTAGTTATTTTGTAAAAACAAACGATTTGAAATGTCAATGTTTTACCTCAGTTTCGGATTCAGGTCTTATACGGGTCGGGGGTGTTACAGAGATTAGGTGCTTTTGTGATCTTCAATACTCACTCATTGTCCCCAATATAAATATATCCATATGAATTAATTATCACAATATATTCAACCCAGTAAAAATACAAATAACAAGAAAACCTTTTCTCTTTAATGTTCAGATTACGTTTGGGTCGAATTTAGTTTGTTGTTCCCTATGGCAAAAGCAAAGGTCATAACTAGACCCAAATGAGTAAACTACTTGATTGTCAATTACATCTAAATCATAGCTTGAGCCAATAATAATATGAATTATAGAGTTAACTTTCTTGAGTAGTTCCACCACTTTGACTCTTTTTTTGCGAATTGGGGTGTAAACAAATTCAATATTTCTTTCCATATCATCAAGAGTTAAATCCAATAATTCATCACTACTTGGTTTCTTCTTGATCCCATTTATTTTCAATCTACACCATGCATGAAAACAATCTACACCAAAACAGAGAGCACACAACATTTTATTCTATACCTTATTTTGATAGTTTATTCTGTTGGAAAAATAATTGAATGAATTGATGTTATTTGTTATTAATTAATAAAAATTTCTATCACTTGGTGAATAGACTTTTGGTTTAAAGTTGTATTTATTCAATCATACCTATTTAATAATTCTCTTCATGAAAATATTAAATCCCTTTGTGAAAATATTAAATTTTTTTAATGAAAAGGTCAAGCTCTTTCATCAAAAGGATAAGTCTTTTAATCAAAATGTTAAGTCCTTTCATCGAAAGGTCTTAACCTTCAATTCATTTCCTCTCCCTATATATAGGCTAGTTGAGGTACAAATCTTAGACACAATTCATAATATGGAGTTAGGAAAACACTTAGAAAGTTTCTTTCAAATTCGTTCTTTCTCGTGATAGAGAAATGCAAGATTGTGTTTGACTAATCACTACGGTTGTGGTTACTGTTGTGATCGTTTGTTATTGTATTTTGGGAGGCCAACGTTCAACGTCACTCAAAGAACCAAGGTGATGACGGATTTGTCACAGGCCTCAACAAAAAACATTCTTTGGTTTATCTTACTTTATTCATCCAATTACGTGTCTACACACGAGCAAAACAATTTATTCATCTGCTTCAATTTCGTATTTATTTTGCTTCGTTCAAACAATAATAATATATGTTTATTTTTTATTATTTTTTATCTCGCATTAACATTTTGTCTAACCTTTTCAACTTTAGAAACTTTTAAACTTATCCAAACGACATCTGAACTCAATCCCACCAATTAGAGCACCTCAAAAACATTAAAATCTATGTGGAAACTTATTAGAATCATCAAGTTTACACCTAATGCGTGATTTAGACCAGGTTCATGCATTTAATGCAATATTCACGTGTAGCTTTGGTCAATTGTGCACTTATACTTCTAAACATGACAAACCTTTTTGGCATTCATATAAGAAAATGTAAACTAGGCGTTTGTTGAGTGATTTTAGTAGTTAAAGAAATTGTTGTTCTCTTTTGAAGTTTTGAGTTCGAGCAGTTGAATCTGTAAAATGTGTATGCATTATCAACGGTTAAAAACAAATTATAAACAGATACTATCTCTTGTAATCATTCAAGTTATTAAAAAAATGTGAACTCGAAATCTCTAAAGATTCATCAAGAACTTTAAGAAAACTTCATTAATGATTTCAATATTGTTTTTCAAAACTCAGATCTAATAACTACTTTTTAAAATTCTACATTTTTGACCCTTTTATAATTTAGTCATTAATTTCAATCAAAAGGGTTTTATAATTAATTATGTTTAAGATTGTTAAATAATTTCATTATATTATATTTTAATTATTATTTTTGTATTGTGTGTCAAAAATTGTGGGGGTGTTAAGCCCATCTATCAGTTAAACATTGAAGAGGAAGAGCAAATGATTAGGAGAGACAAATATTGACAATGTGCTACTAATTCATAGTCCTTGATAAAGAAAACTACACTCAGTTACATTGAGTTTTTTTAAAGCTAAATGCCTAACCAAATAACCGAATAAACTTATATCCCTAAGGCTAACACTCAAATTATCCAGAGAGCAAGGTAATGAATATTGTCATACTGCTGCTAACAAGTATCAAAACCCAACCTCGGCTGGTCCGGTAAACCTTGTCGGACTGATCGGTGGTCGATCCCAAAACCGCCATGACTCGGCCTGAAACTAACTTGACAACCGCAATGCAAACAAAGAAAAGACTTACAACTAACATAACAATTTCTTTAGTCTCCAAACATGCTTGATTATTCACAACCTTTTCGACATCCGATCTGTTGTGCAAAAAGGTGAGCAAAGAAGAAGAATGTCACACTATGTTGCATTGCATGTAAAATTTCATGATAAAAACTCTTAACAAAAGCTACCTAACATATATATATAGAGAGAGGGGGTATAATGGTAAAAGTATTCTCTAACGTTTGTACAAATTGTCACTTTGATCCATATTCTTTTTTTAAGAGTATTTTAGCTCCAATATTTTAATTTTTTTTATCAAAATACTCCATGTTGGAAGGAAACCGTTAATTGACTAACGGTAAACACATATTACTGACATGATATTTTTACATGTATTTAATTATTGATGTGACATATATCACATTATCATTTTATGTGACATAATACATGTCACGTCATCATTAGAGGTAATGTGAAACATATCACATCATCACATTAGGTGACATAGCACATGTCAAGTAAACAATATGTGAAAATGATATGACATCAATATATATTAACCCGTTAGTCAACTAATGGTTTCCTTCCACCATAGATATTTTGACAAAAAAATGAAATATTGAGAGCTCCATTATAGAATATAGATCAAAGTGATCATTTGTATAAATATTAGTGGTAATTTTTTCATTAATATATATATATATATATATATATAGAGAGAGAGAGGGGGGGATGGGGAGGGGGAGGGGGGAGAGAGAGAGAGAGAGATCCACATATAGAATATAGATCAAAGTGATCATTTGTATAAGAGAAAATAACCTCAGTGACCAAAAATCCCATATAATATACGATTTTAACCAACTTTTTTCGGATTTGCCAAAATGACCAACAAAATCGCAATGCGATCGCTAATTCGCAACGCGATCTCCATTATCGCAAATCAGTTTCCAGATTCGCAACGCGATTATGACTATCGCAATGCGATTTTCCAATTTCGCGTTGCGATTTTCCCAATTCGCAATGCGAATAAGTAAATCGCAATGCGAATAAGTAAATTGCAATGCGAATTTGAAAAATCGCAATGCGATACTGACTATCGCAATGCAATTTTCCTAATTCGCATTGCGATTTACGTATTCGCGTTGCGAATTTGGAAAATCGCAATGCGAATTTGGAAAATCGCAATGTGAATTTGGATAATCGCAACGCGGTACTGATTATCGCAACGCGATAATACAAAATCGCAACGCGATACTGACTATCGCAACTCGATACTTAATTTCGCAACTCAATACTGACTTTCGCAACGAGATAATACATAATCGCAATGCGATTTTCAAAGCGCCATTAGTATCGCAAAGCGTATTTTATTTTCAAATTCCAAACACGAATATTAATATATTAGAACACTGAACCGTCCACAGTATATCCCGTAATCGCAACTCATAACCTAAAACCTAAAATCACAACTCAGTCACATCTCCATCTCTCACTCTCTCACCCATCTCCGACGAAATCCATCCCCATCTCCGACGAAATTCGTCTATCTCCATCTCTCAGAGCCACCCTCACAATCAGAAATGGAAAATCAACCAAATCAACCACCGAGGGTTAGTTTTTTTAATTATTTTCTTTTTGAAATTTTTGCATTATTATTAGGTTTTTCATATTGAAATTGATGATAAGTTTACTGGTAATTTCAATAATAGATTAACCATTTCACTTAGATTGCTTATTAAATCAACCGAGAATCGCAATGCGAAATGAAAATCGCAACGACAAAATCGCAACGCGATTTTATTCTCTCGTTGCGATAGTCAAATTCGCGTTGCGATTGTCATTTTTGTGTTGCGATTTTCATTTTCAGAAACCATTCTTCTTCTGCAAATTGAAACTTGAATGAATTGCATTACTTCAACCAAAAAACAAAGACATATAAGAAATTCACAGTGTTGCAAATTTAAGTTTGAAGAATAAACTACTACTCTTTATGTTTATTATTATTTTTGGTATATCTTCACAGTGTAGTTTTTGGTATATCTAACTTAGTATGTTTATTGTTTTTGTAGAACTTTTATTCGGCTCAATTGACCTTAAGAAATAAAGTCAGCTGGCCAAAACAATTGCGTCGAAGCTTTCACCTGTACAAAGAAAAATGTTTGAGGATACTTGCTTCGGGCCATGGCTGAAAGTACAACATCCCGGTGGAGATGCGATGTTGACACACCTGTTTCTTCAAACCATGACTAGGGATCTACCAGATACTATACAACGTCGTGATGAAGAGATATGGTTTGATTTTCCACTGGCGTATACGTGTTTTGGGCGGGAGGAGTTTTGCTTAATCACCGGTCTACGCTTCAAACACGATGATGTAGGTCGGTACACTAGACACATTACCCGCCCATCATGGTTATCTCGGGTTTTTCCTGAGCTGGAGAGGCCGAATCTACACGTGGAAGACCTGACGATATTATTGAATAAGAAAGATGGTTTTACTCGGATGGATGACGTCGGTGTTGTCCGAGTATGCCTTCTAATACTTTTGCATGCCGACTTTTTAGGCAGAGAGGCCAGACAACCTATTTCGAATGATCTAATCAAATTGGTAGAAGACCTAAATGCGTGGAACCTGTTTCCATGGGGCTCGTATTTATGGAAAGCTACATGGAATAAGTTATCGTCTGCCTTGGATGATCGAAAAAGTTTGCATGGCGATGGTTCCAAATACACTTTGACAGGCTTTATTTGGGCCTTTAAGGTAAGAATTTTTATATAATGTTTCCAGAATTATAAGTAATTATTTAACAATTACTAATGTTTGTTATTATATTGTTTGTAGATTTGGATATTTGAGGCCTTTCCCGCCATGAAGACATATGCAATAAAAACTTCAAATGATATTCTCAGGGCTATTTCCTGGAAGAGGAAACAGACCTTGCAATGGGAAGATTTACTATGGTATACGACAATAAATAATGTAAGTTAACATAAATACTACCATATGTTTATAAACAAGTTATTACTAGTACACGTTTAACTTTGTTTGAGCTTTTATATTGTTAGGAGGCCAACACTCCATTACAGAGGCTGACACCCACGGAAGCTGAGCTTGTCACTGATTGGTGGCAAGCTAGTAAGCGTTTTTTTGATGGCACGGATGATGAACAGCCTCCACTTCAGGAGCCGTCACCTCACCCAGAGCTATCACCTCACCCAGAGCCATCACCTGATCGACCCGACTATACACCTCCACAACGACAGCCATCACCTATTCTATCACATCATCGAGCCTCTTCTCCACCATCACCGCAAGATAGGCGACCGGCAAAGATGCCACGACATTTATCTCCCTGTTCTTCACCTCCACCTCCACGGGATGAGTTAGGAGAGTTACGTGATGAGGTCAATGCCTTGCGTGAGGAGGTCGGTACTTTACGCAAAGACGATGGTGCATGGCGTGTTGAGGTGTCTACTTTACGCGGTGAGGTAGCCGCTCTACGTGAGATGGTAGCATCGTTGTAGAATGAGGTTCATACTCTACACAACGAGGTAAGTTTAAGATTTTTCATATTTAACTTGATGATAAATTTACTCGTAATTTCACTTAGATTAACCATTTCACTTAGATTGCTTAATAAATTCATTCGGTTGCTGCTAATACTGCTAAACTATTTTTGTTAGTATTTGTTTTTGGTTTTGTTTTTGTCTTTTGGTTGAAGTAATGCAATCCATTCAAGTTTCAATTTGCAGAAGAAGAATAGTTTACTTTCACAACACGAAAATGACTATCGCAATGCGAAATGAAAATCGCAACGACAAAATCGCAATGCGAAATGAAAATCGCAACGAAAAAATCGCAACGCGAAATGAAAATCGCAATGCGATTTGTGTTTCGCGTTGCGATTTTCATTTTGCATTGCGATTTTGTCGTTGCAATTTTCATTTCGCATTGCGATAGCCATTTCCGCGTTGCGATAGTCATTTCCGCATTGCGATAGTCATTTTCGCGTTGCGAAAGTAAGTTTCGTGTTGCGAAAGTAAACTATTCTTCTTCTTGAATGTTTATATATGTTGTCCTTTTAAATGTTTATATAAGTGCTTACTTCTGGAATATTATCTGATGCATTTTGTGAACTATGATAGAATAATGACTTGGGTGAATACAATGCAAGTTTGAAACATATTTGTCTTTGTTTAATATCATGTCTGTTTATTTACTGATTTATGTATTAATTTTTTTTAGCGGCCCGATAAGGTGGATGTTTTACGTCGGGTTTTCCTTGCACGACGGAGTTCACGCATCAGACGGCGTGCACATGCTATTACATCTCCGTTCACCCCAATGGTGCGAAGACTCCACAAGAAGAAGCCCGACTCACCTGTCATTCCTCAAGAGTCCCCTCCAATCGTTCAAGAGGCCCCTATCATCCCTCAAGAGTCCCCCCCACCGTTCAAGAGGCCACTGTCATCGTTGAAGAGGTCCCTCCCACCATTCCAGAGCCCGATTCACATGGGGTAATATATCGAATTATTGAGAAACCCCCACTGTTGCCGGACATGATGGATGAGAGTTGGCTCTCGTATGAGTTACCGGCTAGTACCCTTCCGGTATCTGAAGTGGAGAGGAGACAACTACCGGAAACAATTCTGGATAATACCCTTTGGGCTAAGACCGCAGTTGATTTTTATCTACATGAGCGGAGCCAAGGGTGTTACACTGACATAAGCAAACTCAACGATGAGATGTATTTGTTGCTTAATCGGTCTTGGTGGGGTGTGTTATTAGGGGTTGAAGACAGTGGCTATTTCGATGGGGAGGTAAGTCTTATATTTGACTTATATATGATTTTGATTAATTTTTTTAAAAATTAATGTAATTCACTAATATATGTCGTTTTTTTGTAAAACAACATATCGATGCGTGGGTGTCACGTCTTCTAATAATAAGGAAGCTTAGGAAAAATAAAAAAAATTCGCGATATACAATAATGCCGGCGGCTTTTCACGCAGTTCACTTGAAGAATCAACGAGATGAATCATTTTCGTTGGGCAATGGACAAGCTAAACTTTATCCTGCATGGTGGGAGGTCGATAAGGTTAGTGTTTATTTTTTAAATTTTTTAAAGGTGTTCATAAATAAGTGTGCAAATAAATGAATTATTACTTATGATTGTAGGTGTTTATCCCTGTTTTGGAACGTCGTCATTGGCTTCTCGTCCAACTTCAGCTCTCATCCCTGAAGATAATAGTATATGACAGCATGATAAATTACATATCACTGTCTGATTTGAGAGATATTATCAAGGGATGGAGCTCTCATTTGGCTAAATTCTTGGATGGGATTAATTATTGGACTCATTCTGGACACAAGAAGCCAAAGAAGTTCAATGTCACAGTTGTCAGAGACGAGACCGTGCCACAACAATCGCCGGGAGCCAGAGGGGATTGTGGTCCTCTCGTATGTATGTGCTTGGCGCGTTTGACGACGGGAAGCACAGAGTTTCTACCTCCCGCCGATAGAGATAGAGCTGCAGTAGGCTTGTGGTTTCGGCATTATATGGCTAGAGCGATATATTCTAGACGCTGCCTACCTACATCCGCGTTATGAAAGTATCCATTGTTAATTGGTAAGTCAAATGCAAGTTTTGTTAACATATATACTCCTTTTGGTTTGAAAATGTTTGGTTAAGTACCTATAATTCAATAATTTGCTGTTTGTAGGTTTTAGATGTGTAGGAAGTCTTGTTTGAGCAAATGTTTGGTTTTTGCAGGTTAATCCTTAAGTGAGCTGCGTGAAATGGATGTACGGGTGAAAAAGTTGATTCATTGATTCAATAATTGATGAGGAAATAAGAATTATTATTATTTTTTGATTGTTTAATTGATTTGTAAAAAATGATTTGTTAATGTTGATTTGTTTAATTGGTGTGTACATAATTCTTATTTGTGCTTGTTTAATTGATTGAAATGTAATAGTTGATTTGTTGATTTTCAATCTGCATTATGTTGAAGGCAAAACAGACTATCGCAACACGAAACTGACTATCGCAACGAGAAAATCGCAATGCGAAATGAAAATCGCAATGCGAAATGAAAATCGCAACGAGAAAATCGCAATGCGATTTTCATTTCGCATTGCGATTTTCTAGTTGCGATAGCCATTTTCGCGTTACGATTTTTCATTTCGAATTGCAATAGCCATTTTCGCGTTGCGATAGCCATTTTCGCATTGCGATTTCCCCGTTGCGATAGTCAAATGAATGTCTAATAAGTGATAACAACTGAACAGATCATAGCAATGTTCAAACTCAAGTTACTAATACATGCCTAACTGAAAATGTTAAAAGTGCACACATAAAATACACATAATACAACGTTTGCATTTAAAAATCACCTAAGTTAACAGTCCCAAAAGGTGAAGCCAGTTGTGATTGGGATTTTGAAGATGATTGTGATTTTCAGAATCTCGTTGCGAAAGTCAGAATCTCGTTGCGATTTTGTATTATCTCGTTGCGATAGTCAGTATCGCATTGCGATTTTCCAAATTCGCATTGCGATTTACTTATTCGCATTGTGAATTAGGAAAATCGCAACGCGATACTTACTTTCGCAACGCAATAATACAGAATCGCAATGCGATTTTCAAAGTTCGCAATAGGTTTTAGTTTCGCAACACAAATTTTTTGTGTATATATCTACGCAGCAGCAACAACTCATAACCTAAATCTCTAAATCGTAAATCATTCCATCTCCATCTATCACTCTCTCCGGCGACATCCGTTCCTATATCCGTTCATACATCCTTCCCCATCCGGCAACAGGTCTTAGTTTCGCAGCTCGTTTGTTTAGTAAATTAATTTACAACCATGAAATCATCTAATGTTGATCATGTTTGGATAGATTTGTGTTTTGGAGGGTCGTGGGAGAATGTTCATGGTGTTTTATAATATATGCCTTTACCCATGAATCTTCAACTAAAACTGTCATTAAAAAAGTTAACTTATGAAACTCTAATGTTACGTGTTTCAAAGAAATTGAATTAGAGCCCCTAAGTGGATTTAGGCTATCTTTTAGAGAAATGGTAAAGTTTATTTGTTAACTGACAATGAAGATGTTGAATGATTCATTGCTTACATTAGTGTTTCAAGTGATGATGTTACATTGTATGTTGTTGAATCTAGAAGTAGTATTGTTGGGTCAGTAGCGGGTAGTAATCAACTAAGTTTTTCTCAAAACCCACAACCTTTCTCTAATCCAAATCCCAATCAACTTTCAGCACTAAATTCCAGTTTTCGTATTGACCAATTAGACGATGATGAGCAAACAGAAAAAATTATGAGTACTGGTCAGTATTCGAAATTTGATCTTGGTAATTACCCAGACTTTGATATTGGTCAATACTCGGATTTTGATGATGTTTCAGAAGAAGAAACAGACCCTGCGTGTAATGATTTTGATATTGGTCAATACCCAAATTTTGATGATGAAACAACCGTTGCTGAGGAAGATGTTGTTGATGATAATGAGGAGGAAGTTACGACTGTGAATGAACATGTTGAACATCCATTCTGTAATTCATATAATCCTGAATAAGAAAAAGAAGAAGAAAAAGTCCCCGAAGAAAAGAAAATGCCACGGGAGTATAACTGGAATATGCCAGAATTACTTCAGATACCGGAAGAAGAGTTGGTAAAGAAAGCAGTTGATTGTTACACAAAAGTTATTCGTATCAAGAAAGATGATTATTTTGATACAAAGGAAGACTTGAAGATAGCTTTGTATACGAAATGTGTGGAAGATGGCTATCAACTAAAAGTTAACAAATCAAGCAAAGATCGTTTCGAAACAAGGTGTATGATTGACAAAAACTGTACATGGCGTATGATTGCAAAGAGGATAAAAGATTGCAAAATGTTTCAAGTTAGGACTTTTATTGATAAACATACATGTTCAAGAACCCAAGTTTTTCCTCACCATAGACAGGCAAACAAAAAGGTGTTGGGTGGTTTTCTGGCTGAGTTAATGTTTTTGAATGGCAGGGTATATCGGGGACATGAAATTATAACTGACATGAATGCTCGGTTCAAGATTAGTATATCATATTCTCAAGCTTGGAGAGCCATATGTTATGCCTTGGAATTGTTGAGGGGATCGCCAGAAGCATCGTTTGCCCAACTGCTGGCTTATTGTCACAATTTAAAGCTAAAAAATCCTGGGTCGGTAACTCATATCAAAACAGATAGAGATGGACGCTTTGAGTTGCTGTTTATCGCCATTGGTGCTGCGGTTAGTAAATCAATATAATTCTGTTGACTCATTTTTGTTAGTTACATGCATTTCACATTTAAATGATTATATTTCTTGTGTATATTATTTTGTAGATTCGTTCGTTTATTACTTGCATGCGCCCAGTTATTATAGTTGACGGAGCACATTTGAAAGGTCGATACCTTGGAGTAAACTTATTAGCAGTAGCCATGGATGCTAACAATGGGATATTGCCAATAGCTTACGGGGTTGGCAAATCTGAAACCTCTAATTCATGGACATGGTTTATGGGGCATCTTAGGGATTGCATAGGTCCTATTAGCAATCTGACAATCATATCCGATAGGGCAAACTCAATTGACAACGCTGTTAGAAGGTGTTTCCCATATGCTTTTCATGGACTTTGTGGTGTTCATTTGTATAGAAATCTAAAATCAAGGTCTGCTGGTATAAAAAAGCACAAATGGACATACTGGAAGGCTGTAAAAGCTTATCGGGAAGTGGATTTCAATAAGCATATAAATTGTTTAAGACGTGTTTTGCCTCAGTGTGCTCAAATACTAGAAGATGTCGGGTTTGAAATATGGTCAAGAGTACATCAACTTGGAGCAAGATATGGTTTCATGACGTCTAATAGTGCAGAATCAATCAACGCTCTAAGTCGTCATTCCTGGAAATTACCCATTACTATGTTAATGAAGTTTTTTCGAGCCTCTATTCAACAGTGGTACTACAAGAAAAGAAACCATGCATGTATTATTTCTTTGAATTCGTAACTTATCATATATTTTACTAAGTATTATTTATTTAAATTTACAGGAACATTGGAACATCGTGTTACACCATGGACTGAAAAAAAGATAACGAAACGTGTTGTGAAGTCAACGTCATGGAGAGTTGAACCATGTTCAAACACTTTGTTTGAAGTACTGGATAATAACTTAAATGGGCTTGTCGATCTAAATGCAAGGACGTGTAGTTGTATGAAATGGCAAACATCTGGTTATCCGTGTGGCCATGTTATAAAAGTTGCTCTTCATCTAAACCAAGATGATTCAAGCACATACGCTATGGATTGCACATCCTTCTGAGTGGGACATACCAGATGACTTACAAACAGTTTTGCCACCAGCCATGGACAGAAGGCTACCTGGCCGACCAAAAAGTCACGATCGTATACCGTCTAAGGGTGAAGAGAAGAAGATATCGACATGTAGTCGGTGCAAGGAAAGTGGTCATACAAGGTTGACATGTGGATCACCAGTGCCATCACAATCATCTTTTCCTCTACCAAAATATGGATCATCATCAAAATCCAAAGCTCATATGGTGTCAAGAAAAAGGCAATCAAAATCGCAATCATCTTTAAAATCCCAATCACATCTGGCTTCACCTTTTGGGACTGTTAACTTAGGTGATTTTTAAATGCAAATGTTGTATTATGTAGATTTTATGTGTGAACTTTTAACATTTTCAGTTAGACATGTATTAGTAACTTGAGTTTGAAAATTGCTATGATCTGTTCAGTTGTTATCGCTTAATAGGCAATCATCTTAATGTCTATTGCAACGCGGAAATTACTATCGCAATGCGAAATGAAAATCGCAACAAGAGAATCGCAATGCGAAATGAAAATCGCAACGAGGGAATCGCAATGCGAAATGAAAATCGCAATACTAACCTTAACATCATGTTTTCTCTGACCAGTGCATCTATACTTGAAAAGACAACAGCTTTCCATGATTCAAGGTTTGCAAATTCTCTTTCCTGTAAGATAGTGAAGTGGTTATGTGTAAGAAAGGCACTAATGGCACCAAAGATTGTAAAGAAAAAACAGAAATTTACAGTACCATTGCCTCTTTCCGACACATAAGCTCTTTTATTTCTGTTTTGCTTTTCTCCAAAAGTAGTGAAATTCTTGATAACTCTGAGTTGATCTCTGGTAAAACATCAGCTTCTCTTCGGTTCAATTCTTTGATGTACTCTTTCAAACAGATAAGTTCAAGTCAAGAGCTCTTACTTTCTGCATCAAAATCTTCAACACAGTGTCACTAGGTATTCTTCCAACAGACAGTTGTTTAATTTCAGTTAAAGGATCAGGAATCCTTCGAGTCGTCGCCGGATTCTTCGATGCGGTTTCGTTGAGCTTTTGAACATCCTCAGTATTTTCTATCCTCGAAGTAGCAGTTTGAGTCTCATCGTTTCTTTTACCATCAAGGGAACTCACATCTTCTTTCACACAAGGCCCTGTTGAATTGGAATCTGCCAATTTCATGGCATGTTGTTCGGATGGAACAAACAGATCTTCGAGCATCCTCTCGATCGCAGCAACAAACTTTCCTAACGGTGACCATTTGTCCGTCGGATAATTCAAACTACCATACAACTCAAATTCCTTGAAGTTCGAAGAATGGTGTTCGAAATTACGATTTTGACATCATCAACCAATGTCTCTTCAGCCAGTTCAATCACAACAAACTTCCCTTCCACGGTACAAGGATTTCTCAGATACTGATCATGATCTTTCCCCAGAATGTTGTTTGCTCCTTTTGCTTCTTTGTTATGTGCAACCACTTTTGCACCTTTTAGGGTAGAAGCATAATTGTACTCCGAACCGTCAGATTCGAGACGATGAGTGATCTTAAACGTACCTGGAGGATCACCCTCTTTCGCTCGCATCGTTATGTTCCGGAATTCATCTAACTTGATATAAGTTGAAGGGCTTTTCAGATTAGGTTGTTCCAATTGTTGTCTTACAACATGCTCCTCTTGTTCAACAATGTCACAACTAAAAGCAGTGTACCCCAAAACTTTGAGTATCACCTCATCAAGTCTACTTTTTCTGCAAAAGGAGTACTCATACTTGACAGACTTCTTATAAACAATGGAGTTATTATAACTCACTGACTTATTCAGCTCAAACAGCAGTCCATTCGTGCAATTATCTTCTCTCTCTGCATCATCACAAAGCATTCCATGGCCAACACTTGGAGAACATGCGGTTTGATTCTCAGGATGTGAATTCCCTGAAGAAGATACAACCATGTCAATGCAAATATTAACCAACTTTGTGCCATTACTCAAGCAAATATTGTTCTTTTCATTGCCCCAAAATTTCCACTTAAAGAATCAAGAACAGATCATGTAAATAACCAAAGAAAATGGTGTGCACTGCCGAAGCATGATTTGTGGGCAAAATCAGTCAAATATTGTAGTGGGGAAAAAATTCCCCACATATTGTATCCTGAGATTATTCTTTCAAATATGGTGATTTGAGCGATAGCACATGAAATTCGCTTGGAGCAGTGGGTGTCTTCTGCATAGTCCGAGGAAAAACGTATGGAGCAGTGGGTGTCTTCTGCATGATCCGAGAAAAGCATGGACGTACACCTACCATGGAAGTATGGAAAGAGACCGGATCTTTCATGCGTCTTCATAAAGACGTTATGTTATTTATACGACTTCCCATGTGCACTATAAAGATCATCCTATTTGGGAAAATAAATTTGGGTGGGGGAAATTTTTTCCTGGATCATTTTGGCATGATTTGTGTCTCTAAGAATCTATTTGGAAGGATATTATTTGTATATATATATATATATATCCTTCAAAAGTATGGCAATAAAAGTTAAAGTTGACAATTTTTTTTTGGAGGCCCAAGGATGTAACTTTGTCTAATTAGCTCCATTATTGCACTGTTTTCAATCAATAAATACACTTTGCAAGCAACAAATTAAACCTTTTAAAAAAAAAAGCTTCTCATTTCAGGAGCAAAGCAATGTCTCTAAAGGTTACGAGTAAGAAAATTGTTAAAATTCCAAGCAATCATTTGGGTAAACACCAAAAACGAAATCTTGAACAACCATCTGTAATTACAACTTTAAATATACAAAAAAAAATTATTTTAGCAGTGCATTGAGGAGAAAAGGGGAAGAATTCGTGTTTGTTTTACCTCCATTTTCATGGCTATGACCGAGTCGAAAGTAGAACAAGAAAATAAGGCACCAAAGAGAGATGATGAGTGACAAGGAGAGTTCGTAGATACTCTTTGCATTAATAAAGCTGCTGCTGCTGTTGTGTTCTTGATGGCGTCTCTGTTTATTTTGACAGCCTCTTTCCTGCCATTGTTGCATTCGTTTCGACATGTCAAGTACACAATGGAATGTCCATTTCTTGGTTTCTTCATGTCTCATCCGTGAAACGGAACTGGACGATGGGAGGAGAGAATAACAAGAGAAAAATGGGATTTTTCTCCTTTTTCTTTGAAAGAAAAAATGAAGGGAAAGCTATGATTTTTTTTCTTCTTTATTATTGTTTTTATTCCCCAGAAATTGGAGTAACGGTTGGCTTTGGGGAGAGAACAAGAAAAGTGGAAATTTTTTATATTTTAAAGGGATGGGAGAGGGAGAGGGAGAGGGAGAGGGAGAAGGAGAGCAGGAGATTTTCTTATTTAATTAGTTTGATCGAACCCACCGGTGGCGGAAACCAATTTTCAACCATCTTAACTTAAACAACCTTCCACATTTTTACTTTTTAACGAAGGGTAAATTATATCAAATACCACCAAATTTTAAATGTTGATTCGTTTATATCATCAAACTTTTTATTTTGTCAATTTTAGCAATAACGTTTAGTCTTACGTTCAATTATTTCACCCCTCCATTAATGACTTAACGGGACAATGACATGATAGTCGCACGTCGGGACGTTGCTGACGTGATTGCCTCACAAAAACGACATCATTTTGACGCGGTTATATTTATACTACAAAAAATCAAAACAACGTCGTTTTGCTTGAAGATTTAGAGTTGTATGGTAGTTTGAAATATAATAAAAACTCAAGTTGGCTCAATAGTTAAGTTTTAACTTCTACTTTCATGGGCTTATGATAAAAATCAAAACGACGTCGTTTTGACTTTTTTTAGCATCAAAATAGTCGCGCCAAAACAACGTTATTTTTTAGGCAACCACGTCACGGCTCGCGAATGCCATGTCACCATCTCATTAAGTCATTAACGGCGGAGTGACATTATTGAAGTAAAACTAAATGTTAGTACTAAAATTGGTAAATTTGAAAGTTTTATAGTATAAACGAGACAACACTTAAAGTTTGATAGTATCTAGTGTAGTTTATCATATAACTAATAATAACAGTTAATTTTAAGGGTAAAGTATACAAATGGTCTCCGACTATAGGTATTACTTTATTGAGTCCCTCAACTATTAAAAGTTATGAAATGGTCCTTTAACTATAGGGTACTGCTTTTTTGAATCCCATGACTATTAAAAGTTATAAAATGGCCACATGACTATTCATATGTTCTAAACTCGTCCTTTTCTGTTAAAAAATTGGCGGCAATGTCCGGACGAGTTTGGAACATATGAATAGTCAAGTAATCATTTTTTAATTTTTAATAGTTGAGGGACTCAACAAAGCAATGTCCTATATTTAGGAGACTATTTTGTAACTTTTAATATTCAAAAGACTCAACAAAGCAACACACTATAATCAGGGACCATCTGTGTATTTTATCCTAAATATTAAAATACACAAATTAATCATTAAAACTTTAAATACGATTATATTAAAAATCCAATTAAATAATATAAGAAAATGATAGATCAAACAATGCTGTCAACAGTAAAAAAATAAATATCATCAAACTAGTATGAAAATACATATAACAAATTTTCTTGACAACAGAGTTTCATTCTTTGATCAGAAAAGCAACCCCATCTACATGTGTTGTATAAGGTTAATTTTAAAAAGAAAAAAATATTTTATTATTGATATGATATTTTGTCACGTCATCATTAAATAAAATGTGAATAATTCATCATCGTCTCTTTAAAACAAGGGATGCTTCTAATTTTGTCGGTGCTTAAAACAATTTTGTCTTCTCCATATTATTATCTCTAGAATCAATAATTTTATACGAGGAACTATTGAACTCAATCACTTTTGTATATGTAATATTATCACTTCAATCTGCAATGTCATGTAACCTTGTCATGTTATTTCAAGGTGTTGATCGTGAGTTGACTAATGATTTTCATCAATGGAGGGAGCTTTTTGTCTTAGAATGAAACGTTGAAGGTTAAATTACTTTAAATAAAGAATAGAAGTAAAAAATGATTATTTTATCAAACATTGAAAGTAATTTTTTTGTCATTGTGTCTTATTTATAAATCATGACATATATCACATTTGTTGAAAAAAAATACAATTACAAAATGAAAAGTCAGCACTGAATGATTGAAAATAAATTAACAAAAATAAAATAAAGTTTTGACTATGTCATGGAAGAGACATTGCTTTAATTGTCTTGATTAGTGTAATAATCCAAATAGACGTTATTCCCTAAGGCTAATACAATCCTTCAACATTTAGAACTTATAAATGTTTTGAATTAAGCTATCAACACTCTAACGACCAAAACCATCCATAAATTCTCAAGCATGTTCTACGCTATCTTCCCTGAAAGATGTGGAACTCATGTGAAAATAACTGAATTTTTTTCCTCTCTTTCTCTGAATTTTGTTAATTATAAAAAGGCTTAATACAAAAATAAGTACTTAAATTATGTCTCAAAAACATTTTAATGCCTAAAGAATTTTTCATTAAAAATAGGTGCTTAAAGTTTTCTGCTTTATCATTTTAGATGCTCGGACATTAACTGCAGTTAAAAATATTCGTTAAGTGACACGTTCTGGTAATTTTGAGAAATTTTATTTAAAATAAAAAATAAAAATATATTTAAAAAACTTAATCTTTTCCAAATCTTAAAAAACCCAAAACTTTTAGAACTTTAATTTTAATAATGTTGCCATCGACAGCCGCCACAAACATCGTTAGTCAGCCGAACACCCAACAACGTGTGACCGACTAACCACCAACGACCAAAACCCCCATACATTCGTAACCGATCGAATAGCCAAAAATGGTGTAAATGAACCAAACCGTAGAGGTCTCTACTCTAGGTTTGTTAATCATTTCGAGTCTTATAACATTAGGGAAGAGCGTATCCCGTCTCTCCAAGCTATGATAGACATGAAATTCAAATACCTCCAAACCCTTAAATCATGGAAATTTGATAATCTTTTTAAGCTTGAACCAGTTGTTTATCACCAACTAGTTCGTATTTTCTACTCCAATGCAGTATGTGTACAAAACGAGTCCGAACCGCAACCGAGAGTATTCGGTCCTATCTCCTAGGGCAATACATTAATATTGACTCAGACTATATAGCTAGTGCATTTGGATTAGATAACCGAGGGTTAGATAATGAGCGAGCTATAGTGCCTACTCCTTATAAAGCCAAGTATAGTGCGAGTGTTTTAGATTACCATGAATGTTTCCTTCATCTTATCATCTCTTGGTGGTTCAGACCATCCGAAGGAAAATACTCCACTCTTAGAGCTCTTGACTTATGGTGGATACATTGTATCCAACAAAATAAGAAAATAAATCTCCCTCAAATTATCTTTGGGGAACTCGTAGAAACTGTAAACAATATTCCTTCTAAACGTGTTGAAACATTATCTTACGGATGTCTACTTAGTAATATGTTTATGAAAGCCAAGCTTAAGGTAGAGCTTGATGTAGCCATCCCTCTAACCACCCAAATCAACTTCACATCTTTACGAAAATCGGGATGGTCTGGAGACAAAGACCAATGGGTTTGCTCAACACTGAAAAATCCGGGTGCTAGCTCTTCACGAGCTGCTCCGGCTTCGGCTGATGCTCAAGAGCTAGAAGACCTCTTACGGGATGTCGATGATCCTGTAAACCAGGCCGAGAACAAGCCAGCCAGGCAAGACAGTTCAATGCCTCCATACTTTCAGTCTTTTTATGGAGACTTGGATTTGAGGTTCGCATCCTTAGAGTCTCATTTGACTGCTCACCGCGAAGCAATGGACAATAGATTCAATGTTGATGATGAGAAACTCGATGCTCTAACCAGCAATGTTGCTTTTCTTAGAAGACATCGATCTGATCCCGATCCTCCTACGGATGATTGAACTTCTCTTGCTAGTTTTCTTAGGTTGAAATATGAACTTAGGATTGTTAAACATTTTGATGGATTTGGATATTTAAACTTGAATATTTTGGATATGTGTTTATTTTGGATGTTATGTTTGATTATGAATGATATTTGATATTTGAACTTATATTTAATTTTTATGTTAAGTTATGCATCATCTACATCTTAGTTAAATTATGACCAATTCCCAATTTGCATATTGTTTTTGAATATTAATTATGGACTAATGGCTAATATTTATCTTGACTTTGATCTTAGCAGCTATATCAATATAAATCAATTGGCTATTTTCTTTAAAAACTTTTATAAACGTTTTATATAGTCCTTTTGATTTAACAAAAATGGAGAAAAGTGTTATAGTAAGGGGGAGTAATATTTCAAAGTAATTTTTCAAAAGATAAAAATCTTAAAATTTCTAAAATGTTTTGTTATATCAAAAAGGGGGAGATTGTTGAGAAAACATTTTGATATTTCGATATAACAAAAGTGTTAATGAATTTTAATATTGAATTTTAAGATTTTATATTCGATTCAAAATTATATATTCGATTCAATTATTCGAATATCAAAAATATTACTCCAAGTTTTCAAAGATCAATTTTTACTCCTTACTTAATAAAAAATTGTGATTTATACTTGAAATATTTTTGAAACACTTTTTACAAAATATTTCGAACCATAATCGAGTCAAAATTGAGTTTTAAATAGGGAAGTACCCCACAGGTATGGATACCTCCATCACGAGTATCGATACCCCTAAAACATCGAATGCAAAAGAGGTATGGATACCCCACAGGGTATCGATACCCCTTTATATAGTAGTATCGATACCCAGCTCATAGGTACCGATACCCCGCTCATAGGTACCGATACCCCTCTTTTGATTTTGACTCCGAGAAATAACCGAATGTAAAATGGGTACCAATACCATGACAGGTATCGATACCTCTTTACATAGTAGTATCGATATCCCCTTGAGAGGTACCGATATCATTGGTTTTATAACGGTCGAAATATTTGAATTTTATACAGGTAGTACTGATACCCCTTGAAGAAGTGTCGATACCCATACGCTCTCAGCAGCTTTTTCAAGTGGATATTCACACTACAATGGCTCTATAATCACCAATTTGATTCCCAACGGTCTGAATTCATCCAAGGTGTATTTAAACAAGTTCTGAAGTCTTTGATCATTAAGTATTGAGAAAGAATCAAGTTAGAAACAAGAGAGAAAACATCAAACATCAAGTTTGAGAGATTCAAGCCAAATTTCTTTCAATATTCATTTTTGCTTTCAAGAACACACTTTGTGCTCAATTGTATTTATCTTTGAGTGTTCTTTCCTTGTTCTAGAATTGTGCAAACATTTTACCTTGTGAGGTTTTTCTGTAAGTTTGCAAAATTTGTAAGTTTCTCTTTGAGAGATAGTGTTCTCAAGAATTTGAGGTATAATTCTTGAGGGAGTTGTAAGGTTACTCTTTGTCCTTAAAAAAATGACAAATTAGTGAATTTGTGGAAAACCCTAGACTTTGGTTGAGAAAGTCGAACCACTCTAAATCACTATGCAAATATTTTCAATTTTCTTTCAAAGCTTCCAATAAAGTTTTAAATGCCAATTCACCTCCCTCTTGGTCGATTCATTCTATCCATTAACTCAACAATTGGTATCAGTGCTACACTTATTTGAAGGTTTTACCACCTCTTGAGTAGATTCAGGAAGTGTTTAATCGATATACAAGTCATCAATGGCCTCTATATCAAACTTTGACTTCTTTCTTGATTCTCAGCCCGTCAACAAGTCTCCTTTCTTCAATGGAGCTAACTATGCATATTAGAAGAATATGATTAAGTTATTCATTCAAGCTAGTGACATGGGAGCATGGAAAATAATGATGAGAGGATACTCTAAACCATCCACAAATCCAAAAATGTGGAGTGAAGAAGAGACGAGATTATTCCAGCTCAACTCAAAAGCTATCCATATTCTTTTCTGAGCACTTGGACCAGATGAATACCAGAGAATATCATCTTGTTCAAATTCTAAAGAGATATGGGACAAACTTCAAGTCACTCATGAAGGAACCAACGAGGTAAAAGGTACCAAAATTAGTCTTCTTACTCGTAGCTATGAAAATTTCAGGATGAAACCAGATGAATAAATCAAAGCTATGACGAATAGATTCTCGGTGATTGTCAATGGCCTCAAAGCGTTTGGAGAAATAATCCCCAACGAGAAACTTGTGAGGAAGATAATTTATTCTCTTCCAAAAGCTTGGCAATCAAAGAAGACTTCGATTATTGAAGCTAAAGACCTAAAGTCTTTAACTCTCGATGAGCTCATTGGTTCTCTCCTCACTCATGAAATGATGATTCAAGATGAGGTAGACCTTGAGAAGAATGACGACACAAAGAAGGAGACGGAGAGAAAGAAGAATGTTGGTGTTGCTCTTAAATCCACCAAAGATGAGAGTGACTCTGACGATAACGAAGATGAAGAAATGGCTTTGCTTTACAGAAGACTCAGAAAATTAATGAATCCAAATAGAGAAAGAAAATTCCAACGAAATGAAGGCTTCAAAAATGAGTCAAAGGAGAAAGACCCAATCATTTGCTATGAATGCAAAAAGCCTGGGCATGTTAAATACGATAGCCCACAATTAAAGAAGAATGGTCTTTCAAAGAAGAAGCATAAAACACACATAGCTACTTGGAGCGATGATGAATCATCCGATGAAGAGGAACAAGAAGTAGTAAACTTATGCTTGATGGCCTTCGAGGAGGATTCTAAGGTAACCTCTAACTCATTAATTTAGAAGATTATTCATTTGATGAGTTATTAGAGAAATATAATGGGTTGCCTTCGAATTATGAGAAATTATTTTCAAAATACAAGAAAGATATTTCAAAATTAAAAAACGAAAAAGATCTCATATCTAAAACAAACATTGAACTTGAAAGTAAGTTTAAAGATTTGCAAGTCAAAATCGATGATTTTGAAAAGAAAAAATCAGATTTGCAAAACTTACTTTCTAAAGTTTATGATGATCATCAAAAGGAAATTGATGATCGTAAAGCTTCTTTCAATAAAGTTGGATCAAAACGTTTTCAAAAATGAGAAAGTTCAAAATCCAACTATATTAGAAAGAATTTTAAATCTTACAATCATAGAAGTCCCCAAAGAACCTCAAATGGTAAAATCATTAGGAATTTATGTGTCCCTAAAGGACTCAATACTACTAAAGATAAGGATATCATAAACAAATAGATACCCAAGGGACAAGACTTTTAAGGACTAATGAATATGGACCCAAAACAATTTGAGTACCAAAATTAGTCTTCTTACTCATAGCTATGAAAATTTCAGGATGAAACCAGATGAATAAATCAAAGCTACGACGAATAGATTCTCGGTGATTGTCAATGGCCTCAAAGCGTTTGGAGAAATAATCCCCAACGAGAAACTTGTGAGGAAGATAATTTATTCTCTTCCAAAAGCCGTTCAATCAAAGAAGACTAAGATTATTGAAGCTAAAGACCTAAAGTCTTTAACTCTAGATGAGCTCATTGGTTCTCTCCTCACTCATGAAATGATGATTCAAGATGAGGTAGACCTTGAGAAGAAGGACGACACAAAGAAGGAGACGGAGAGAAAGAAGAATGTTGGTGTTGCTCTCAAATCCACCAAAGATGAGAGTGACTCTGACGATAACGAAGATGAAGAAATGGATTTGCTTTACAGAAGACTCAGAAAATTAATGAATCCAAATAGAGAAAGAAAATTTCAACGAAATGAAGGCTTCAAAAATGAGTCAAATGAGAAAGACCCAATCATTTGCTATGAATGCAAAAAGCCTGGGCATGTTAAATACGATTGCCCACAATTAAAGAAGAATGGTCTTTAAAAGAAGAAGCATAAAACACACATAGCTACTTGGAGCGATGATGAATCATCCGATGAAGAGGAACAAGAAGTAGTAAACTTGTGCTTGATGGCCTTCGGGGAGGATTCTCAGGTAACCTCTAACTCATCTAATTTAGAAGATTATTCATTTGATGAGTTATTAGAGGAATATAATGGGTTGCCTTCGAATTATGAGAAATTATTTTCAAAATACAAGAAAGATATTTCAAAATTAAAAAACGAAAAAGATCTCATATCTAAAACCAACATTGAACTTGAAAGTAAGTTTAAAGATTTGCATGTCAAAATCGATGATTTTGAAAAGAAAAATTCAGATTTGCAAAACTTACTTTCTAAAGTTTATGATGATCATCAAAAGGAAATTGATGATCGTAACGCTTCTTTCAATAAAGTTGGATCAAACCGTTTTGAAAAAGGAGAAAGTTCAAAATCCAACTATATTAGAAAGAATTTTAAATCTTACAATCCTAGAGGTTCCCAAAGAACCTCAAATGGTAAAATCATTAGGAATTTATGTGTCCCTAAAGGACTCAATACTACTAAAGATAAGGATATCATAAACAAATAGATACCCAAGGGACAAGACTTTTAAGGACTAATGAATATGGACCCAAAACAATTTGAGTACCAAAATTAGTCTTCTTACTCATAGCTATGAAAATTTCAGGTTGAAACCAGATGAATAAATCAAAGCTATGACGAATAGATTCTCGGTGATTGTCAATGGCCTCAAAGCGTTTGGAGAAATAATCCACAACGAGAAACTTGTGAGAAAGATAATTTATTCTCTTCCAAAAGCTTGGAAATCAAAGAAGACTTCGATTATTAAAGCTAAAGACCTAAAGTCTTTAACTCTCGATGAGCTCATTGGTTCTCTCCTCACTCATGAAATGATGATTCAAGATGAGGTAGACCTTGAGAAGAAGGACGACACAAAGAAGGAGACGGAGAGAAAGAAGAATATTGGTGTTGCTCTCAAATCCACCAAAGATGAGAGTGACTCTGACGATAACGAAGATGAAGAAATGGCTTTGCTTTACAGAAGACTCAGAAAATTAATGAATCCAAAAAGAGAAAGAAAATTCCAACGAAATGAAGGCTTCAAAAATGAGTCAAAGGAGAAAGACCCAATCATTTGCTATGAATGCAAAAAGCCTGGGCATGTTAAATACGATTGCCCACAATTAAAGAAGAATGGTCTTTCAAAGAAGAAACATAAAACACACATAGCTACTTGGAGCGATGATGAATCATCCGATGAAGAGGAACAAGAAGTAGTAAACTTGTGCTTGATGGCCTTCGGGCAGGATTCTCAGGTAACCTCTAACTCATCTAATTTAGAAGATTATTCATTTGATGAGTTATTAGAGGAACATAATGGGTTGCCTTCGAATTATGAGAAATTATTTTCAAAATACAAGAAAGATATTTCAAAATTAAAAAACGAAAAAGATCTCATATCTAAAACCAACATTGAACTTGAAAGTAAGTTTAAAGATTTGCAAGTCAAAATCGATGATTTTGAAAAGAAAAATTCAGATTTGCAAAACTTACTTTATAAAGTTTATGATGATCATCAAAAGGAAATTGATGATCGTAACGCTTCTTTCAATAAAGTTGGATCAAAACGTTTTGAAAAAGGAGAAAGTTCAAAATCCAACTATATTAGAAAGAATTTTAAATCTTACAATCATAGAGGTCCCCAAAGAACCTCAAATGGTAAAATCATTTGGAATTTATGTGTCCCTAAAGGACTCAATACTACTAAAGATAAGGATATCATAAACAAATAGATACCCAAGGGACAAGACTTTTAAGGACTAATGAATATGGACCCAAAACAATTTGAGTACCAAAATTAGTCTTCTTACTCATAGCTATGAAAATTTCAGGATGAAACCAGATGAATAAATCAAAGCTATGACGAATAGATTCTCGGTGATTGTCAATGGCCTCAAAGCGTTTGGAGAAATAATCCCCAACGAGATACTTGTGAGGAAGATAATTTATTCTCTTCCAAAAGCTTGGCAATCAAAGAAGACTTCGATTATTAAAGCTAAAGACCTAAAGTCTTTAACTCTCGATGAGCTCTTTGGTTCTCTCCTCACTCATGAAATGATGATTCAAGATGAGGTAGACCTTGAGAAGAAGGACGACACAAAGAAGGAGACGGAGAGAAAGAAGAATGTTGGTGTTGCTCTCAAATCCACCAAAGATGAGAGTGACTCTGACGATAACGAAGATGAAGAAATGGCTTTGCTTTACAGAAGACTCAGAAAATTAATGAATCCAAATAGAGAAAGAAAATTCCAACGAAATGAAGGCTCCAAAAATGAGTCAAAGGAGAAAGACCCAATCATTTGCTATGAATGCAAAAAGCCTGGGCATGTTAAATACGATTGCCCACAATTAAAGAAGAATGGTCTTTCAAAGAAGAAGCATAAAACACACATAGCTACTTGGAGCGATGATGAATCATCCTATGAAGAGGAACAAGAAGTTGTAAACTTGTGCTTTATGGCATTCGGGGAGGATTCTCAGGTAACCTATAACTCATCTAATTTAGAAGATTATTCATTTGATGAGTTATTAGAGGAATATAATGGGTTGCCTTCGAATTATGAGAAATTATTTTCAAAATACAAGAAAGATATTTCAAAATTAAAAAACGAAAAAGATCTCATATCTAAAACCAACATTGAACTTGAAAGTAAGTTTAAAGATTTGCAAGTCAAAATCGATGATTTTGAAAAGAAAAATTCAGATTTACAAAACTTACTTTCTAAAGTTTATGATGATCATCAAAAGGAAATTGATGATCGTAAAGCTTCTTTCAATAAAGTTGGATCAAAATATTTTGAAAAAGGAGAAACTTCAAAATCCAACTATATTAGAAATAATTTTAAATCTTACAATCATAGAGGTCCCCAAAGAACCTCAAATGGTAAAATCATTAGGAATTTATATGTCCCTAAAGGACTCAATACTACTAAAGATAAGGATATCATAAACAAATAGATACCCAAGGGACAAGACTTTTAAGGACTAATGAATATGGACCCAAAACAATTTGAGTACCAAAATTAGTCTTCTTACTCATAGCTATGAAAATTTCAGGATGAAACCAGATGAATAAATCAAAGCTATGACGAATAGATTCTCGGTGATTGTCAATGGCCTCAAAGTATTTGGAGAAATAATCCCCAACGAGAAACTTGTGAGGAAGATAATTTATTCTCTTCCAAAAGCTAGGCAATCAAAGAAGACTTCGATTATTGAAGCTAAAGACCTAAAGTCTTTAACTCTCGATGAGCTCATTGGTTCTCTCATCACTCATGAAATGATGATTCAAGATGAGGTAGACCTTGAGAAGAAGGACGACACAAAGAAGGAGACGGAGAGAAAGAAGAATATTGGTGTTGCTCTCAAATCCACCAAAGATGAGAGTGACTCTGACGATAACGAAGATGAAGAAATGGCTTTGCTTTACAGAAGACTCAGAAAATTAATGAATCCAAAAAGAGAAAGAAAATTCCAACGAAATGAAGGCTTCAAAAATGAGTCAAAGGAGAAAGACCCAATCATTTGCTATGAATGCAAAAAGCATGGGCATGTTAAATACGATTGCCCACAATTAAAGAAGAATGGTCTTTCAAAGAAGAAGAATAAAACACACATAGCTACATGGAGCGATGATGAATCATCCGATGAAGAGGAACAAGAAGTAGTAAACTTATGCTTGATGGCCTTCGGGGAGGATTCTCAGGTAACCTCTAACTCATCTAATTTAGAAGATTATTCATTTGATGAGTGATTAGAGGAATATAATGGGTTGCCTTCGAATTATGATAAATTATTTTCAAAATACAAGAAAGATTGTAACACCCTTAACTCATATCCAACCCGAATACAAGTCCAAGGTGTTACATTGACTTTTCAAACTTTGACTCTTATAGAAAATCCCGGGAATTTTTAAAACTTTCATTAAAACAAAATACATTAATTTACATAAGACCATAAAATACAAAATCGATCAGAGTATTCGTAATTAACACTTATTACATGCCAACATTCTATACATAACCAATTACATACTTTGTCAATTACTTCTGATCTGATCTTCTAGTAATGATACTATCTTTACTACTTCTATTCTTGCTCTTCTCGTTTCTTGGTACCTACATGTAAATCACTTACACGCTAAGTCATAGACTTAGTGAGGCATATAAAACATATAATATTTCATATAACATAAATCATACATAAACATATACCATCACTAACATTAAGAAACACACATAACATCATATGGTTCATGTAATACATTTCAAACCACTTACCTTTGATAACCATTTATAAACCCATCGTATACATATCACATTCAATATGTTTGTTTGATCTCTTTATTAGCCCATGTACACTATTGAGAACTTAAGGTATGTGAGTACATTGAGGTTGTGCACTAATGTTGTCACCACAGCTCGTATCAATTCCCTCATGGGGCACCGAACCTTAGTTCAGTATTCGTCCCGAAGGACCAGTCCATAGATTCCGAAGAACCTAGGTAAACAGTCCATATGTCCCGAAGAACATAGGTAAACAGTCCATATGTCCCGAAGAACATAGGTAAACAGTCCATATGTCCCGAAGAACATAGGTAAACAGTCCATATGTCCCGAAGAACATAGGTAAACAGTCCATATGTCCCGAAGAACATAGGTAAACCCTCGACCCTTGGCATGCCAACTATACCACTAGCTTTCTTATCACATAACATGGGCATTAACATTCATAACAGTTCAATTTACTTATTCATATCCTTTTTCTTATGAACATATATATTTTCTTTTCAGTCACGTACCAAATGTACGTGTAATCATTGATCTTATAATCACATGTTCATTCTCTTCGGTCACATACCATATGTATGTGTAAACATATATCTAATATCATATAACACGCATCACAAGTGCATATATTCACATAAATCATTTCTTATAGCTTTATTCATATCACATATTCATATAAGCTCATATCTTATTTCACATATACTTTCCATATAACTTATATATCTCATAATCACACAAATCATAACATTGATCACCAATCAAATAACATTTTAGGAGTTACTTCTTACCATATTAACTCCATCACTGGCTCATTGCAAGCCAAATGTTTATTCAATAATATAAGTACAAATTAAATTGCACTCACCTTAGCTTTGCTTTGATTCGATTCTAATCCTTCAGTTGATTCGGAATGGGATCACGTTCTATATCTACATAATCATCATAAATCTATATCAGTATCATAACTAATATACTCTAATGGTTCACTCTTTAGACCAAGAGAAAAGTCAATTTCATCTTTTAATGAAGGTATGCATCGATGCACTACTGATGCATCGGTGCATAAAATGTATTCGATGTTGTATTATTGCTGAGATGCATCGATGCACTCCTTATGCATCGATGCACCAATTGCATTCGATGTTTCACTATTAATGGGATGCATCGATGCACGAATTGCATTTGATGTCTTTATTTTAAAAGAGTGCATCGATGCAGTACCAATGCATCGGTGCGCATTCAAACAATTTCTGGGTTTTAAGCTTGATGTATCGATGCACAATGAATATGCATCGATGCACTCTGCCTAGAATCCTCTTTTTGAACCCGAAAATCATTCATTTTGGATTAAATCCTTCATGTTTCATCCCCTTTTCATTCTTAACTCTAGTACACATACTTAAACCAATTTATACTCATTTATTTCATCTTAAACCTCAAAATCCTATCTTTCATATATAATTCAATAATTACATCAATTTTGCAACATATTTCAAATCCAATTCTATTACTTCATATCTCTTACTTAGATTGATAACAAGTCAAATCCAAATTTCAATTCTTGTTATGAACTCTATTCCAATATTTCATTCAAGAACCTCTAATCTTTAATCTTCTCTATCTCCTTTATCTTTTGATTTTAAGATAACTTAAGCTTTCCTTAAGCTTAGTTATCATCTAATGATCAAAACCCAATCTTAAACTTAACAAATAATTAACTAAGTAGAAGACTCACCTTTGAGCTTGGAGATACGGGAGGAGAGGAAGAAGGAGGAGAAGAAGTTCTGGAGAAATATCTCCCTACATGCTTATCTCTTAATAAAGAGATAAGATAATTATCTTTTAGATAAAAAGACCATTTTGCCCTTTAATTCCTTTAATAATTACTAACAACTTTTAGGATTTATTTCCAGATAAATCATTGAACTAATCCATTCTTCTACTTTAATCACCAAATTCTAAAACTTTACAATTAAGTCACTAACCCATAGTTTGGGATGTTAAAACTCTCCCCTCCTTATAAGAAAATTCGTCCTCGAATTTTCATTGCACAAGGAGCTAAAATACTTTCTATACTTCTACTATTCATTTTCACCTATTACTTCTTCAATAAATCTTTCGTGATATCATAAACTTCACTTCATTGCTTAATTCTTCCATTAACTTTTTCCCTGAATTCTAATGGGACACCTTCAACATATCCTACTTACTCGAACACTCTGCCCTAATAAGGTTGTCATTACTACATCATTATAAATAATTTCTAATTACATTTTCAATTCTTTCACAAAAATACTTCTAATCGATGAATATGCAAACTCATATAAAACAATAGTATAATGTATCTATTATATCGTAGAAAAGTACCTGCTATTATCTCTGGATCATTAAAATCTTCATTAGTATTAATATTATATACTCGAGCAGTGGAGCGTATTTCCTGTTGAGTAGAGGATTCAAGTTGGCTTCTGCCTCTACCTCTTCCTCTCTGAGACATCGAAGCATATCGCTCCAATTGTACTGACTCTTTTGTTCGTAATGGATAATCTCTTACGAAATGTCCCGTTTCACCACATCGAAAACAGGCTCCAGAAACCATTCTACATATTCCACCATGGTATTTTCCACAAGTCTAACAATGTCTCTGTTGTGTTCTATCCTCATCAGATCCTACTGACTGAGTCTGTCTCACTTTCATTTGATTTGATTCTCTAACGGAGGATACTACCGATCCAGATCTTGCCTGAGACTGAAAATCAAAATCTCTACCTCTCTTGAGTGGTACAGAACTCGTTGAAGCCCCCATTCTTTTTTATGGTTGGGTTCTTTGAGTCTTAAACCTTTCATTCTGAGCTCTCTCTAGAGCTTTAACACGATTTATGATTTCTTGAAACGAGGACAAGTTCAACACTATTAACATTTCTTTCAATCTCGGGCGCAAGCCCTCTACAAACCATTCATACGCATCCTTCTCTGTTGGAATTAACTCGGCCGCAAAACGACTTAACTTGTTAAATTCACACTCATATTCATATACAGTGAAATCTAATTGCTTTAGATTTAAGAATTCTTGCTTCATTTGTCTGATAAACTGGTCTCCTATATACTTGTGCTTAAATTCTTCTAAGAACAAGGACCAGATCACTTGGTCATTTGTCATTCTCAGAGTGACATTTGTCCACCAGATTCTCGCTTGCCCACGAAGCAAGGAGACCACTCCATCTAACTTTTCCACATCAGAACAGTGGAGTCCATCTAACATTATTTTCACATCATTGAGCCAAAGGTCCGCAACAACAGGACCTTCCTCAACTTCACCTTTGAATTCAGGAGCTCCTAATCTTTAATTCCTTTGCTACATTCATCCTCTGAGTAGAGGAAGTAGGAGGTTGAAAACGCATCAGAATAGCGTCCAACGTCCTGAAGAAAACATCTTGATCTTGTACAGGCACTCCAGTAGGTGACTGTTTTTCACCTTGCCTAGCCAGGGCAGGTGAATTACTACTTTCCGCGGGTCGATCATCTCCCGCTTCATTTCTAAAACTACCTTGTCCAGACATCTATAAAAATACAACCATATAGTTCTATTAGCAAAACAATATACTTACTATTCCATCAGATCATAAGTTTCCACTATTTTGTTGGCATGTATACCTTATAAGACACTCTAGACTTCGGTTTATGCCGAGAATCGACTAAACCGTAGCTCTGATACCATTAAATGTAACACCCTTAACTCATATCCAACTCGAATACAAGTACAAGGTGTCACATTGACTTTTCAAACTTTGACTCTTATAGAAAATCCCGGGAATTTTTAAAACTTTCATTAAAACGAAATACATTAATTTACATAAGACCATAAAATACAAAATCGATCAGAGTATTTGTAATTAACACTTATTACATGCCAACATTCTATACATAACCAATTACATACTTTGTCAATTACTTCTGATCTTATCTTCTAGTAATGATACTATCTTTACCACTTCTATTCTTGCTTTTCTCGTTTCTTGGTACCTACGTGTAAATCACTTACACGCTAAGTCATAGACTTAGCGAGGCATATAAAACATATAATATTTCATATAACATAAATCATACATAAACATATACCATCATTATCATTAAGAAACACACATAACATCATATGGTTCATATAATACATTTCAAACCACTTACCTTTGATAACCATTTATAAACCCATTGTATACATATCACATTCAATATGTTTGTTTGATCTCTTTATTAGCCCATGTACACTATTGAGAACTTAAGGTATGTGAGTACATTGAGGTTGTGCACTAATGCTGTCACCACAGCTCGTATCAATTCCCTTATGGGGCACCGAACCTTAGTTCAGTATTCGTCCCGAAGGACCAATCCATAGATTCCGAAGAACCTAGGTAAACAGTCTATATGTCCCGAAGAACATAGGTAAACAGTCAATATGTCCCGAAGAACATAGGTAAACAGTCCATATGTCCCGAAGAACATAGGTAAACAGTCCATATGTCCCGAAGAACATAGGTAAACCCTCGACCCTTGGCATGCCAACTATACCACTAGCTCTCTTATCACATAACATGGGCATTAACATTCATAACAGTTCAATTTACTTATTCATATCCTTTTTCTTATGAACATATATCTTTTCTTTTCAGTCACGTATCAAATGTACATGTAATCATTGATCTTATAATCACATGTTCATTCTCTTCGGTCACATACCAGTTGTATGTGTAAACATATATCTAATATCATATAACACGCATCACAAGTGCATGTATTCACATAAATCATTTCTTATAGCTTTATTCATATCACATATTCATATAAGCTCATATCTTATTTCACATATACTTTCCATATAACTTATATATCTCATAATCACACAAATCATAACATTGATCACCAATCAAATAACATTTTAGGAGTTACTTCTTACCATAGTAACTCCATCACTGGCTCATCGCAAGCCAAATGTTTATTCAATAATATAAGTACAAATTAAATTGCACTCACCTTAGCTTTGCTTTGATTCGATTCTAATCCTTCAGTTGATTCAGAACGGGATCACGTTCTATATTTACATAATCATACATAGATCTATATCAGTATCATAACTAATATACTCTAATGGTTCACTCTTTAGACCAAGAGAAAAGTCAATTTCATCTTTTAATGAAGGTATGCATCAATGCACTACTGATGCATCGATGCATAAAATGTATTCGATGTTGTATTATTGTTGAGATGCATCGATTCACTCCTTATGCATCGATGCACCAATTGCATTCAATGTTTCACTATTAATGGGATGCATCGATGCACTACTTATGCATCGATGCACAAATTGCATTCGATGTCTTTATTTTAAAAGAGTGCATCGATGCACTACCAATGCATCGGTGCACATTCAAACAATTTCTGGGTTTTAACCTTGATGCATCGATGCACAATGAATATGCATCGATGCACTCTGCCCAGAATCCTCTTTTTGAACCCGAAAATCATTCATTTTGGATTAAATCCTTCATGTTTCATCCCCTTTTCATTCTTAACTCTAGTACACATACTTAAACCAATTTATACTCATTTGTTTCATTTTGGATTAAATCCTATCTTTCATATGTAATTCAATAATTACATCAATTTTGCAACATGTTTCAAATCCAATTATATTACTTCATATCTCTTACTTAGATTGATAACAAGTCAAATCCAACTTTCAATTCTTGTTATGAACTCTATTCCAATATTTCATTCAAGAACCTCTAATCTTTAATCTTCTCTATCTCCTTTATCTTTTGATCTTAAGATAACTTAAGCTTTCCTTAAGCTTAGTTATCATCTAATGATCAAAACCCAATCTTAAACTTAACAAATAATTAACTAAGTAGAAGACTCACCTTTGAGCTTGGAGATACGGGAGGAGAGGAAGAAGAAGGAGAAGAAGTTCTGGAGAAATATCTCCCTACATGCTTATCTCTTAATAAAGAGATAAGATAATTATCTTTTAGATAAAAAGACCATTTTTCCCTTTAATTCCTTTAATAATTACTAACAACTTTTAGGATTTATTTCCAGATAAATCATTGAACTAATCCATTCTTCTACTTTAATCACCAAATTCTGAAACTTTACAATTAAGTCACTAACCCATAGTTTGGGATGTTACAAAGATATTTCAAAATTAAAAAACGAAAAAGATCTCATATCTAAAACCAACATTGAACTTGAAAGTAAGTTTAAAGATTTGCAAGTCAAAATCGATGATTTTGAAAAGAAAATTTCAGATTTGCAAAACTTACTTTCTAAAGTTTATGATGATCATCAAAAGGAAATTGATGATCGTAAAGCTTTTTTCAATAAAGTTGGATCAAAACGTTTTGAAAAAGGAGAAGGTTCAAAATCTAACTATATTAGAAAGAATTTTAAATCTTACAATCATAGAGGTCCCCAAAGAACCTCAAATGGTAAAATCATTAGGAATTTATGTGTCCCTAATGGACTCAATACTACTAAAGATAAGGATATCATAAACAAATAGATACCCAAGGGACAAGACTTTTAAGGACTAATGAATATGGACCCAAAACAATTTGAGTACCAAAATTAGTCTTCTTACTCATAGCTATGAAAATTTTAGGATGAAACCAGATGAATAAATCAAAGCTATGACGAATAGATTCTCGATGATTGTCAATGGCCTCAAAGCATTTGGTGAAATAATCCCCAACGAGAAACTTGTGAGGAAGATAATTTATTCTCTTCCAAAAGCTTGGCAATCAAAGAAGACTGCGATTATTGAAGCTAAAGACCTAAAGTCTTTAGCTCTCTCATTGGTTCTCTCCTCACTCATGAAATGATGATTCAAGATGAGGTAGACCTTGAGAAGAAGGATGACACAAAGAAGGAGACGGAGAGAAAGAAGAATGTTGGTGTTGCTCTCAAATCCACCAAAGATGAGAGTGACTCTGACGATAACGAAGATAAAGAAATGGCTTTGCGTTATAGAAGACTCAGAAAATTAATGAATCCAAATAGAGAAAGAAAATTCCAACGAAATGAAGGCTTCAAAAATGAGTCAAAGGAGAAAGACCCAGTCATTTGCTATGAATGCAAAAAGCCTGGGCATGTTAAATACGATTGCCCACAATTAAAGAAGAATAGTTTTCAAAGAAGAAGCATAAAACACACATAGCTACTTGGAGCGATGATGAATCATCCGATGAAGAGGAACAATAAGTAGTAAACTTGTGCTTGATGGCCTTCGGGGAGGATTCTCAGGTAACCTCTAACTCATCTAATTTAGAAGATTATTCATTTGATGAGTTATTAGAGGAATATAATAGGTTGCCTTCGAATTATGAGAAATTATTTTCAAAATACAAGAAAGATATTTCAAAATTAAAAAATGAAAAAGATCTCATATCTAAAACCAACATTGAACTTGAAAGTAAGTTTAAAGATTTGCAAGTCAAAATCGATGATTTTGAAAAGAAAAATTTCGATTTGCAAAACTTACTTTCTAAGTTTTTTATGATCATCAAAAGGAAATTGATGATCTTAAAGCTTCTTTCAATAAAGTTGGATCAAAACGTTTTGAAAAAGGAGAAAGTTCAAAATCCAACTATATTAGAAAGAATTTTAAATCTTACAATCATAGAGGTCCCCAAAGAACCTCAAATGGTAAAATCATTAGGAATTTATATGTCTCTAAAGGACTTAATACTACTAAAGATAAGGATATCATAAACAAATAGATACCCAAGGGACAAGACTTTTAAGGACTAATGAATATGGACCCAAAACAATTTGAGTACCAAAAATCAGAAATTAATCTATGTTTGTAGGAAAATGAACATTGCTTCAAGGCAAGAAATTCAAGCTCAAATTCATGGTACCTTGGCAGTGGATGCTCGAGACACATGACCAGAGACAAGAGTTGGTTTACTAAGCTTAAAGACAAAAATGGAGGAGTGGTAACCTTTGGTGACAACTCAAAAGGTTATATTGAAGGTATAGGCACTGTAGGTAATACATCTTCCATACAAATAGAAAATGTGTTTTATGTGAATGGGTTAAAGCATAATCTACTAAGTATAAGTTAATTATGTGATAAAGGATATAATGTCTTGTTTGAAACAAATGGTTGTAAAATTATTGACGTTGCATCTAATCGGATTATGCTTATTGGTCATAGAATAGGAAACAATTATATGGTGCATTTAGATTCTATTAATATGACTAATTTATGCCTAGTTTCCAAGGATAAACATGATAGTTGATTATGACATAGGAGACTAGGACATTCAAGCATGAGTGTTTTGCAAAGACTAAATCAAGGCAATTTAGTAAAAGGCTTGCCAAAGCTTAAATTTAATCTTGATAATATCTGTTATGCATGCTCAAAGGGAAAACAAAATAAAGTTTCCTTTAAATCCATTAATGATGTAGCCACTAGTAGAGTTTTACAATTGATCCATATAGATCTTTTTGGGCCAATTAGAACAATTAGCTTGGGTGGAAAACAATATGCATTTGTCTTGGTAGATGACTATTTTAGATATACTTGGGTTCTATTTTTAGAAAATTTTATTACTTTTTCAAAAGTAATCCAAAATCAAAAAGGTTACTCCATTTCAAGTGTTAGGAGTGATCATGGTAATGAATTTGAAAATCTTGGATTTATCGATTTTTGTAATTCAAATGGGATTAGCCATAATTTTTTTAGCACCTAGAACCCCTCAACAAAATGGAGTTGTTGAGAGAAAAAATAAAACTTTAGAAGAAATGGCTAGAACCGTGCTTTGTGAAAATAATTTGCCGAAATATTTTTGGGCGGAAGCCATAAATACCGCTTATTATGTTATTAATTGATAATGATTAGGCCTATTTTAAAGAAAATTCCATATGAAATTTTCAAAAATAAAAAGCCTAATATTAGGTATTTTCATCCTTTTGGATGTAAATGTTTTGTTTTAAACAACGATAAAGATAATCTTGGAAAATTTGATGCAAAAAGTGATGAAGGGATTTTTCTGGGTTATTCCTTAAATTCTAAAGCTTATCAAGTATTTAATAAAAGAACTTTAGTGGTAGAAGAGTATATCCATGTTGTTTTCGATGATAATCCCCTTTCGAGGGAGGATTCTTGTGTTGATGATGAAATAGGTATTATAAATGCAAATAATGTTGAAGAACCATCATCAAATAAAGAAGTGAAGGATGAGGAAACTCAAGATGCCTTCAAGAATCTAACCATTGAATAAAGGGAAATTACAAACCCAAGAGAGTACAACTATGTCAAGGATGGTGATATATTAGGTGATTCATCCAAAGGGGCAACTACTCGATCTTCTCTTAGGAACATTTGTAATTATGTTGCATTTATCTCATGCATAGAGCCTAAAAATGTTAAAGAAGCATTAAACAATGAAATTGGATTATGGCTATGCAAGAAGAGTTAAATCAATTTGAGAGAAGTAAAGTATATACATTAGTTGAAAGGCCTAGTGATAAATTTACTATAGGTACTAAATGGGTGTTTAGGAACAAACTAGATGAGAGTGGTAATATAGTGAGGAAAAAGGGTAGACTTGTTGCTCAAGGGTATATTCAAGAAGAAGGTATAAATTATGATGAAACATATGCTCCCGTAGCTAGGATGGAAGCTATTAGAATGTTATTAGCATTTGCATGTTTCAATGAATTTAAACTATATCAAATGGATATAAAAAGTGCATTTTTAAATGGTTTTATAAAAGAAGAAGTGTATGTGGAACAACCTCCTGGTTTTGAAGATTCAAAATTTCCAAATCATGTTTTTAAATTGACAAAAACACTATATGGTTTAAAACAAGCTCCTAGAGCTTGGTATGAAAGATTGTCAAACTTTTTAATTGAAAAAGGTTTTTCAAAAGGGAAGGTTGACACTACATTGTTTATAAAAAGAAAAGGTAAAGATTTATTGGTAGATCAAATTTATGTTGATGATATAATATTTGGTTATACTAATGATGCTCTTTGCCAAGAATTTTCAAAGCTAATGCAAGGTGAATTTGAGATGAGCATGATGTGGGAGCTTTCATTTTTCTTGGGGATCCAAATCAAGAAAATGAAAGATGAAATCTTCATCAATCAAGCAAAGTACATTAAAGATATGCTCAAAAAGTTTGGATTGGAGAATGTGAAACCCCAAGCCACTCCTATGAGTTCTTCAACAAAGCTTGACAAAGATGAATGATGTAAATATGTTAATGTTAAATTATATAGGTCAATGATTAGTTCTTTACTTTATCTAACCGCAAATAGACCAAACATTATGTTTAGTGTTTGCTTATGTGTTAGATTTCAATCATGCCCTAAGGAATCACATATAAGCCATTAAGAGAATCTTTAGATACCTCAAGGACACTCCTAGTATAAGACTTTGGTATCCTAGAGCTCTAGCTTTAGCTTGCATGCCTTCTCAGATGCGAATTATGGAGGTTGCAAAATAGATAGGAAGAGCACCTCCGGTACTTGTCAATTCCTAGGAAATATGTTGATTTCTTGGGTTTCAAAGAAACAAAATAGTGTTGCATTATCTACCACTGAAGCGGAATACATTTCAGCCGGTAGTTGTTGTACACAAGTTTTATAGATGAAACAACAACTTTTAGACTATGGAATTGAAGTAGGTATCATTCCTATCAAGTGTGACAATACTAGTGTTATTTGTCTCACTAAAAATCCAATCCAACACTCTAGAACTAAACACATTGAAATTAGACACCATTTCATTAGAGATCATGTCTTAAAAGAGGATGTAGTTCTAGAATTTGTAGATAATTTGCATCAATTAGTGGATATTTTTACAAAACTTTTGGATAAAGAAAGATTTTGGACACTTATGAGAGAATTGGGTTTAACTGACCTACCTTGGCTTAGTGTTTAAAATGATTTTAGCACTTTAATTAGCAAAAGAAAAATGCATATAAAAATAACATTTTTGAATGCCTTCTATGCTAATAGTTAGGGGGAGTTTATGATCTTTAGTGAAAATTAATAATATGTTCAAATAAAATTTAAGGGTAGATTTGATTGATTGAACATAGTTAATTTTCGTAATATGAGTTGTCAATACCACTAGAGCTGATTAATTTTGCATGCTAAGTATTTAAATACATATTTTTTATATTTTTTTGCACTAGGTATCGATACTGGCCTCCCAGTACCAATACCCCTCTTGTTAGGTATCGATACTACTAGCATAGTATCATACTGATTCAATAGGAATCGATACTTGTTCATGCAGTACCGATACCCTCCTTGAATGTGTATCGATACCCCTCAATGGGTACTGATACCCTCTGTCGGGTTTAGGCTTTAAAATCCTTAAAAATCATATTTTTGCCAAAACCCTTAAAACAAAACACTCTCACCGTTCACTTCCTCTCAACCCCAAACTCTTCATTTTGCTCAAATCAACAAGTTCAAGTCGGAATTCGTTAGTTCTTCAACGTATAATCCTGATAGTATCATCAAATTAGTGCAAACAACAACATATCTCACTCAATCTCGAAATTTCAAGGTAATTTTTCTAAAAACACTATTTTATTGATTTTTGAACATATGACTAGTTTAAGTTAGTTCTAGTTCAAATTAGTGATCGGGCATTTAGTAGATTATAGTTTAGGACTAGAATCTACAACTAATTTCATCAAAAACACAAGATTTTTTTTTTTTAAAAAATCAAAATAAAAAAAATGTTTTTGATTTTAAATTGTTGTTTTTTATTTAATTATGTTATTTTCTTGAAAACTATACAAATTATGATTTTCAAACCTGGTTTTTCAAAATAGTTTTCAAATTTTGCCCATTAGACTAGTTTTTAGAGAATCTTGAATATTGAGGACTCATATTGAGTTTTGGGATTAATTGTATTGCATACATATGTTTTGTAAATTGCATGTATCCCATTCTGATTTCATAAACCATCTCCAAACCCACCTCCAATTCCACCTCAAAATCCTATCCCTAATGAACCCGAGATGACCATTCTAAACTCTTGTTTTAATGAACCAAACCGTAGAAGTCTCTACTCTAGGTTTGTTAATCATTTCGATTCTTATAACATTAGGGAAGAGCATATCCCGTCTCTCCAAGCTATGATAGACGTGAAATTCAAATACCTCCTCAAATCATGGAAATTTATAATCCTTTTAAGCTTGAACCAGTTGTTTATCATCAACTAGTTCGTATTTTCTACTCCAATGCAGTATGTGTACAAAACGAGTCCCGAACTTCAACCAAGAGTTTCCAGTTCTATCTCCTAGGTCAATACATTAATATTGACTCAGACTATATAGCTAGTGCATTTGGATTAGATAACCGAGGGTTAGATAATGAGCGAGCTATAGTGCCTACTCCTTATAAAGCCAAGTCTAGTGTGAGTGTTTTAGATTACCATGAACGTTTCCTTCATCTTACCATCTCATGGTGGTTTAGACCATCCGAAGGAAAATACTCCACTCTTAGAGCTTTTGACTTATGGTGGATACATTGTATCCAACAAAATAAGAAAATAAATCTCCCTCAAATTATCTTTGGGGAACTCGTAGAAACCGTAAACAATATTCCTTCTAAATGTGTTGAAACATTAGTTTATGGATGTCTACTTAGTAATATATTTATGAAAGTCGAGCTTAAGGTAGAGCTTGATGTAGCCATCCCTCTAACCACCCAAATCAACCTCACATCTTTATGAAAATCGGGATGGTTTGGAGACAAAGACCAATGGGTTCACTCAACACAGAAAACTCCGGGTGCTAGCTCTTCACGAGCTGCTCCGGTTGATGCTCAAGAGCTAGAAGACCTCTTACGGGATGTCGATGATCCCGTAAACCAGGCCGAGGATGAGCCTTCCAGGCAAGACAGTTCAATGCCTCCATACTTTCAGTCTTTTATTGAGATATTGGATTTGAGGTTCGCATCCTTAGAGTCCTATTTGACTGTTCACCATGAAGCAATGGACAATAGATTCAATGATGTTGATGAGAGACTCGATGCACTAACCAGCAATGTTACTTTTCTTATAAGACATCGATTTGATCTCGATCCTCTTACGGATAATTGAACTTCTCTTGCTAGTTTTCTTAGGTTGAAATATGAACTTAGGATTGTTAAAAATTTTGATGGATTTGGATATTTAAACTTGAATATTTTGGTTGTGTGTTTATTTTGGATGTTATGTTTGATTATGAATGATATTTGATATTTGAAATTATATTGAATTTTTATGTTAAGTTATGCATCATCTACATCTTAGTTAAATTATGACAAATTCCCAATTTGCATATTGTTTTTGAATATTAATTATGGACTAATGGCTAATATTTCTCTTGACTTTGATCTTAAGAGCTATATCAATATAAATTAATTGGCTATTTTCTTTAAAAACTTGTTTAAACGTTCTGTAGAGTCTTTTTATTTAACAAAAAGGAGATAAGTGTTATAGTAAGGGGGAGTAATATTTCAAAGTATTTTTTCAAAAGACAAAAATCTTAAAATTTCTAAAATGTTTTGTTATATCAAAAAGGGGGAGATTGTTGAGAAAACATTTTGATATTTCGAAATAACAAAAGTGTTAATGAATTTTAAGATTTTATATTCGATTCAAAATTATATATTCGAATATAAAAAATATTACTCCAAGTTTTCAAAGATCAATATTTACTCCTTACTTAAAAAAACTGTGATTTATACTTAAAATATTTTTGGAACAATTTTTACAAAGTATTTCAAACCATAATCGAGTCAAAATTGAGTTTTAAATAGGGAAGTATCGATACCTCCATCACGAGTATCGATACCCCTAAAACATCGAATGCAAAAGAGGTATGGATACCCCACAGGATATCGATACCCCTTTATATAGTAGTATTGAAACCTAGCTTATAGGTACATATACCCCTCATTTGATTTTGACTCCGAGAAATAACAGAATGCAAAATGGGTACCGATACCATGACATGTATCGATACTTCTTTACGTAGTAGTATCGATACCCCCTTGAAAGATACCGATACCATTGGTTTTATAATGGTCGAAATATTTGAATTTTATATAGGTAGTACTATACCCCTTGAAGGAGTATCGATACCCATACGCTCCCAACAGCTTTTTCAAGTGGATCTTCACACTACAACGACTCTATAACACCAATTTGATTCCCAACGGTCTGAATTCATCCAATGTGTATTTAAACAAGTTCTGAAGCCTTTGATTATTAAGTATTAGGAAAGAATCAAGTTAGAAACAAGAGTGAAAGCATTAAACATCAAGTTTGAGCAATTCAAGCCAAATTCCTTTCAATATTCATTTTTGTTTTCAAGAACACACTTTTGATCAATTGCATTTATCTTTGAGTGTTCTTTCCTTGTTATAGAATTGTGCAAACATTCTACCTTCTGAGGTTTTTCTGTAAGTTTGCAAAATTTGTAAGTTTCTCTTTGCGAGATAGTGTTGTCAAGAATTTGTGGTATAATTCTTGAGGGAGTTGTAAGGTTACTCTTTGTCCTCAAAAGAAAAATAAATTATTGAATTTGTGGAAAATCCTTAGTGTGGATAACTAAGGTAGTGGACGTGACATTATCTTATTATGACATGTCAACATCACCGTTAAGTTTTTAATGATGAGGTGTCAAAATGAAAAATAAACTAAACATTAGATATGATTTTGATTAAAAACAGTTTGGATACCAAAACAAAACAAAAATAATAGTTTAAGTACTAAATATATTGTTTACCTTAGATTTTATCCTTTAGATTTATTAAAAAAATACTTTCATAAAATCGGAGTTAATTGCATCATATTTCCCCACATTATAACCTTAATTTTAAATTAGTCCTTAAACTTGTGAATATTTTAATTTCATCCTTAAACTATGATTGTCATTCTAACTAGTCCTTAAACTTTTAAACATTCTATTTTTATACCTAAACTATGACCCTCTTTCTAAATTGGTCTTCAAACTTTTAAATATTCTAATTTTATCCCTCAAATTCATCCAAAAATGTAATTAGTTTCAACTATAGTTTAACCTAAATTTTGTTTTTTTCAAACATATAATAATATAACTTGGCCTAACGATTTTATTAACAAGGGATATGAGGTATATACATATAGTTTGAGATGAAATTGAAATGTTCAAAAAGTTTAAGGACTAATTTATAATGAATGTCATAGTTTGGGGATGAAATTGAAATATTCAAAAGTTTGAAGACTAATTTAGAATGATAGTCATAGTTGCCTAATGTTTTCTCCGTTACTATTTTAGGTGGTTGGACGTTAACTACCGTTAAAAATCTTCGTTAAGTGACACATGTCGCAATCTAGTAATTTTAATAATTTTTATATAAAATAATTTATTTAAAAAACTAAAAATTTTCAAATCTTAAAAAAACCCAAAAACTTTTAAAACCTTAATTTAATCCCTTTGTCACTGCCGACTAGCGCCAATGTCGTCAATCGATCGAACACCCAACAATGTGTGATCGACCAACCACCCATGACAAAAACCTCCATACCTTCACAACCGATCGAACACCAAATCTCTTTAAATCTATAAATTCCTTCAAAACCCCAAAATAAAATCTTTCATTTACACTGTTTTTGATGTTGGATTGGTTGCGAATGTATGGGGGTTTTCGTCGTGGTTGGTTGGTTGGTCACACGTCGTTGGATGTTCGACAGATTAACGGTGTTGGTGGTGGTTAGCAGTAGCAATGAGATTAAAATTAAAGTTTTAAAAATTGAGTTTTTTTTAAGATTGGAAAAAATATAAGTTTTTTTAAATACATTTTTTATTTTAAATAAAAATTCTTAAAATTATCAGAACGTGACACATGTCATTTAATAGATATTTTTAACGGCAGTTAATGTCCACACACATAAAATATTAACGGAAAAAATACCAAACATCTATTTTTAACAAAAAAAATCTTTAAACATAAAAATATTTTTCGAGACATATTTTAACATTTATTTTTATATTAAACCTAAAAAAAATTTCATAAAATTGTGGCGAGGAGAAATAAAAGTAATTCATTCGGAAAAAATTTGAAAAAACTGCATGAAACGACGTCGCAATGGAAATCCGATAACTGCAAACAAAACTGGTCCCCCAATACTGACCTATTTTTTTGGTTTGAGTTCTCCTTCAACTCAGTTACTATTACGACTCTCTGCCTTCTCTTCTGCAACGAAAATTTGAATATAAGGCGAATATTTAATGTCGTATGGATGGAGATTTAACGGCGAAAATTCCCTTTTTATCTTTTTCTAAAGAAAAAAAACCCAAAATTTCCTTTTTTTTGATTAATTTTCCTTTCTGAATTGAGATTTCTAGGGTTTTATTTAATGTACGGCGAAGAGTTAATCTCGTGTGAATGGAGATTGCCTATAGCCTCTCCATAGTTCTCCAATCCCTTCCGTTTATCATTACGATAATCGTCACTCTCCTTTCGTTCTTTGCCGCCCGTTCGTTCATCAAGAGATCCCACAAAACTAATTTTTCCGGTACCGTCACGTCATCCGGTAAAAAGCAAGCCAGAGAAGCGCGACCGTCGTCCTCCTGCGGCTGTACTTCCGATTCGGCGGCGCTCCTGAACGGAGGCAGTGCTGATCCGGCGGAGGAGGATATGGTGATGGCGGATGTTTCAAAGGTAGCGGCGGGGATACAGAGCGGGGCGTCAATGATGGAGCAGTTAGTGCCCGAGATTACAACACACGCGCTTAGTTACTTGGATTATTCGAGCCTTTGCCGGCTTTCTATGACTAATTCGCTGATGAGAAAGGCTGCTAATGATGATAACGCCTGGAAAGCGCTTTATCACAAGGTACCTAATTTCCCCAATTTTTTTATTGAATATTAATTTCATGAATTATGTTTAATTTCTTGTAATCTTTGCAATTAGGAGAATATATTGAACTAGTAAAATTTTTCCTTGGTTCCTTGTACTTTATTTGTTTAATGCCATCTACAATTTTGTTTCTTTGTGGTTTGAGATTGGTTATCAACTAATTTAGGCTTTATAAAATGAGCGTTTAAAATTTTCAACCTATAGATCTTTTACGGAAGCTGGTGATTGCATTTTGTTTTTATCCTTCACGTTCGTGTTCTTTAGTTAAACCATTTTTATTTCCATGTTTCTCTTAAATTTGATTGTTTATATCTTTCTCAATTGTGGTTGGTTAAGTCATGAATTTTATGCCTTATTCTTTTGCTTGTTAGGATTTTACTTTGGAGCAAGATTCGGTAACACCTGTTCATGGGTGGAAGGCATACTATGCAGCTACGAGAGCCATGATGAATGTTAATACAGAGTTCTTTAACATCATCAAAGACATGTCTGTTTCGGCTATGAGTCATTTTTGGCTCAATGCAGATTATGTAAAGTGCGTTCATGCGTCAGGGGTACTTTTTTCAGGGTATGAATATGATGCTTACTTCGATATCTGGAGATGCTGTTTACTTCTTCGATTATGATGATAGAAGGTTATTGAATGCTGTTTACTACCTTTTGTTCTTATGGTGATGGAAGGTTATTGAATGTGGTAGAAACTAAGAATTCAGCCCAATAAAGTATCTGGTGTCATTTTATTTCTCATTTTCTTGAACATTTTCATGTAGATCTTTTCACCTTATGATTGAATTGAGTTACTTGGACATGCTTTCCTAGTTATTTATAGATCGTAATGTAGCATAGTTTATTACATGCGAATCAAATGAGGACCTGGTCTATGTATGTTTGCATAGTTAAGGTGTTTCAGAAAATGCTATGATGACTCCTAAAACGTTTGCAGATAGAGAAGAGCTTTTAATTTGTAAGATGTTTACAGGTTGTTTGTATGATTGCAATGCAAATGGATTGAGTCCTTGCATTTGACGTTGGAAGGTTTTACAAATGTTTAGCTATTTGAACGTAGTGATTTCTGCACTCGAAATAACAGTGTTGTAGTCTTGACATAATTGTGCAATTTAACCATGAGAAAAGAAAAACAACTCATGTTTTTCTATTATTACAAGATCGATGTTCATGTTTGAAACAAAAGGCATGATACGTTTATGTTGTGAAGAGTACCAATTTAAGACATGTGAGTCAAATGAGGACCTGGTCCATAGCTGTTTGCCTTAAGATGCTTGTAGGAACTGCTGTAATGATTCCTCAAAATCATTCAAGATAGAGCAGAGCTTTCAGTTTGTAAGATGATTATAGGTTGTATGATTGCAATGTAAATGGCTAGAGTCCTCGGTTTCAACATGGGAAGACTTTTACAACCTTCTGCTATTTTTAACATTGTGATTTCCACTGTTGGAATACTAATGCGTTTGTCTTAATAAATTAGACATATTCATGTTTAAAGCAAAAGGCATGGTACTTGCAAGCAATGGGAATTATTGATTTAAGAAATTTTATGTAATATATGTTGAGGATACCTTTTTTAGAAGCAACATGTAAATAGAATTTTAGAACCTTGAGATCCATTTTTGTTTCCCATTGCAGGTATGATGCTGTAATGCAGAGTTGGCAGGATGCATTTAATTGGGGGCAAGGGGTTGATTTTCAGGTCAGAGATGTTCGAGCGCGGGTATTAACGGACATGGCTTGGGTTACTATGAAAACCTATGTTGACATGGATAATGGGGCCTTTAATATGACTAACATCTTTGAGTTTCATAATGGACGGTGGTACCTTGTACATCATCACAGCTCGGAGATGCTTGCCGGTGGTGACATCGGACAACAGATTGTTCATTGATAACTGAAGTTGAAGAGTTAATACAAGGGATAATTTTAGTACTAGTAATATATATCTTAGCAAAAGGCAAGTTGCTTGAAATTTATCTGGGATTTAATTCAAAGATCAATTTTTTTTTGTGGTAAATAGGTGCCCTTAACATTTGTCTCTTAGTTATTTGTCTTGCTTTTGCTAATTAACATAATTTTGGCTGTATATATTTATTTATATTTTTTCAACAAGGTTTTTCTTTCTTCACATGAATGTATACATGCGAATTCATGGATTTAGTTTAATTAATTGCTGTGAATAATGAATCAATGAATTGATTTAGACTCAAATTGCCTAGGAATGGGGACAAAGGACAATAGTGAAATCTGTGTGAGATTTTGTTTTTCGTTCATGAAGAGCGAGTGTGAAAAAGTGAAACAATAATGATTTTATTCTTGAAGTTCTAAAGATGAAGATGGTGATATAACCTTGGTGAATGATCACTCTTCCACCACTTGCTTTTCTTTATAATTCAAATGTCTTGGGATTTTGGTGTAGAAAAGAGGCAAAATTACCTCAATAATCCAGGTGAGATAATTATTTGGGCTTATAGGGTGGACAAAAAATTAGTTAGGGATCTACTACATTTGTTATAGTAGAGGGTAAACTCGCAATCCTGGAGTGACGATTATTTTTAAATGTACCCGGTCAAGTGGGTCTTGTTGATCTGATTATTTTATTATTTTTCATAAAATTTGTTATCCCACGTGACGAGTTTCATTAAATATATTAATTTTTTGAATGCAATAATATTTTTTATATAAAAAAGTAAAAAAAAAAATTATGGAAGTCGTCACGTGGGTGACGAGTTCCAGGTGATAACAAAAATTTTGTAGTCATTCTATGAACGGGCAACGTTTAAAACCCAATGGTCTTAAACGACTAGTTCAATGGAACTCGTCACGGGACAAGTAATTTATGATCATTGAGTTTGAGATTTTTTGTAGTATAAATAGGGTTTAGGTTAATGTTTGTATTGTGTTTTGTTGAGAAAGAAAAGATTGTTGAGAAGAAAATTGAGATTTGAAGAATTTTTGCAAATATTTTATGTAAGTTTATATTTTTTTATATTGTTAAATGTTTGAATTAAAATATTAGTTTTGCTAATATTTTTTAGATTTAAAATGTCTTCCTCGAGAAGAAGTACTACGTCTTCATGATGTTTATATTTTATCGCTTGAAATTAATTCGATAATATTTTTCTTATATTTTTAAATGTTATAATGTTAATTTGTTTTTTGAAAATTTTATTATGGTTTGAAATTAAAAATGTAGGAAGAAGAGCGAACCATTAGTCATCGAGGAATGAGAAGTGGCGAGCCATGTAACACCCTAATCTGATCCGACTCGAAATCTAGAGGATTAGGATATTACACGGAACCACCAAGGTGGCTAACCATTTTTTTTAAATCATTCATCATGTTCATAATTAAAAACCATAATAATCCATAGTCTAAAACATAATTAGTATCATTTACAAAAAAAGAGCTTTCAAGATTACATCCAAAACATACAAAGTTTATCAAAATAGAGTTACGACTCAAATACATATAAGGTCTATGAATAATATATGCCCACTAAATACTTAAAACGTACTTTGAACAAGTTTGATCAAATATGAAATCCACGAATTGGCGATGAACTCCTCGACCGGCACCTAAATACATGCGCACAAAAAAAATTTCGAACGCTGAACTTACAAGCTCAATGCCACACAAATAACTCAACTATACTACATGCATTCACCATATGAGCATGCTAATAGGTATAGTCATGAGAACAAATATACATCAATCATACAACATAAGTAAGAATCATGGTGTAGTTCGAGGTCACATCAACATCACATAACTCACACCCATGTTTGCTTAGGAAGTGTACCATAGGTAAGACCTGGGTCACGTAGCAACAATGTCTTACTTCCAAATAGCACTCGTTGCCAAGTACCTTGGGCAAGATTTGAGTCACATAGCATTAGTATCTTATCCGACTAGTCTATCATTCCTCTAGAGTAATTGGGACTCGTCCGAGTCACAGAGCATCAGAGCAACACCCAATTAGCATTTAAGTTCCCTAACACTGAATTGGATATATCAAGATATTCCTCAAATAACTAGACGACATACATAAGTAACTTGGGTGTCCTTATCGTTTCCCGAGCATCAAACAAAAGTATAAGTCTTGGGGAATCTTACCTCTTAATGTTGTTATGTTTATCATATAATTATTCAATATTTCTACTTGCAAGCTTTCTAAATAGAGTTTCACCCTTCACTCGAGTCTCTACGCAAACAAGGCTCCTAGCATTTTTTATGGTACTGATAATCGACCCTGTAGTATCAGTACCGATCCTTAAGTATCGATACATATCTTGGGTATCGATATCATTTTGGCTCTCGATATTTTGGGATAGTCTTCTAGTATCGATACTTCTCTCTTAAGGTATCGATACTCCTCTAAGTATCAGTATTGGATTTGAATTCGATGTTTGAAAATTTACCTAGAGTATCGATACTTTCCTTTGGTTATATTGATACTGCCCCGAGTATCGTTACCAATTTTTCATTTTAGAATTTGAAATCAACCCCTGGTATCGATACTGAATGAACAATCTTGATACCCTATGAACAACTTATCGATACTACCTAACCAAAATCCCTTATTTATGGCCTTTCAGACGAACAATATCAGTATTGTTCATCCAGTACAGATACCCCAACCCCAAAATGCTCTATTTTTCACAAGTAAATCTCTTCTACTCATATACTAAGTCCTCATAAGGCCCTCAAACGTTATTTAAAACTTATGTAAGTTCAAGTGATCATAATATATTTTTTCATGCATAACATCAAAACATTCCAATTCCCTTATGAACACAAATGCACCCATTATGCCTCATGCACTCATACAAGCAAACAAACTACACACACTACTAGAAAAAATCCCTTTAATGACGTGCATTGCGCGTCATCTATGGATGCAGATGACACACAAATGCGCGTCATTGAAGCCACCACATAAATCTCAGATGACACATAATTGTGTGTCATAAATCTATGACGCGCATTTATGACGTTCATTGCACGTCATTGAAGCCCCTGTCATAAATGAAGATAATACACATTTTTGTGTCATAAATTTATGACACACATTTACGACTTACATTGCGTGTCATTGAAGCACACGTCATTAAAAAAGATGGCACACATTCGTGTTCGTGATTGTATGTCGTAAATTATATATATATATTGTATATTGACAAATAATCAAACTAAATCACATTTAATGCCTCATAATACTAAATATATATATCATATTATATATAAGCAATCCATTTGCATACAAATATTAACATTAAGTTATCAAAAATATTGTAATCATATGTCGATACAAAATATCACGTCATAATAAAGTTTGCCACATAAGATACCCATTCTTTGCGAATATCATCAATGTCATCATCCGTGTATTCTTCCTTCCCATCGCCAACCTAAGTAAAAAATATGAAATAAGTATATAATTTATACTTATTTAAAGTGAAGTATATAACTATCAAAGAGTACTAAAATGACACAAAACGGCCAAGAATCCCAAAAGAAATGAGAAGCAGGTTAAACATATAGCGCATAAGCTTCCAACTACATATTGTTATTTTTCAGACAGAAATGTACCCCCAAAATGTGTTAATGCCTAAACCTTTGAGAGATATTCAATAGTAGCCTTCCCTGGCTTTATATTTGGTATCCTGTCACCCATCTTATTCAGGTAATTGCTATTTCCTTCGGTAAGTTGTCCTGCACAGGAGTTTCCACACAAACAGCAAACAGAAAGAAGCAATGAGTAATGGATAAACTAATAAAAGCCAGAATTGCAGAATTCTTCAAAAAAACACATCATATATATAAATTCAAGGATTGATTATTAGATTTGAAAGATTAGTCCAATGTATACATCAAAAGAATATTGCCCCAAAAATGCGAATAGAACAGAGGATTCAAAATAGGTTTTTAAATCACTTCAGGGCATAATTACCTTGCAACAATACTTGGAAAAACCAATAGATAAGTGGTAGTGAGAACATGCTGCATTCCTGATGGATTAATATTAAAAGGAATATAGGGTTCTACTTCAGTGATCGAGGTATCTTCCCTATCCAACACACAAAACAAAGAAAATACGACATTGAGAAAGAACATATAACCATTATTATAAGTTAATAAACAAACATTGAAAGTTACAAATCTCCTTAAATGAATTCAACAATAGTAGTCCTAGTTCACATAAAATTAGTTACTGCTCCCTGCTTGGATTAGCCATGAACTGTACTATCTATGCTGCACAAAGAAGGATTGAAACCAAAGCCTATATCTCTCCACCAAATGCATCTAATGTCTAGGTAAGTAGCACTGACTTTACCTTGCAGTAGATGTTAGTTTAAACCCATAGTACTGCAGCTTTATTTTCATGCAACCCTCAGTTACAACAACTGCCCACATGGTGACTACAATAAAAACACCTAATACAGCAAGCATGTATGGCCACCAACTCACGACATTGTCTGAGAGTTAAGTTAACATATGGCATACCAACATCTCGTACAGCGTATCTGTGTATCCAGTTAATATTCCAACACATATAATTAGAGACGAACCTTGACCTGAAACACACAAGCATTGAATTAAGAAGGCCACAATACTCAAAACATCGCAGTAATGTGCAGCTTCATCACTTTCAAAATATAAGAAAACAAAATCTTTAAAAAGCACACCAATTTTATATGAACTTTCCTTGACTTTGGACAAAGTGAAAGGCTGAAACTTTTAATGAATTTCTATAACTTCTATAATATTGGATAAAAGCATATTTCTCGTCTCAAGGTGAACATATGAGAAGAATATCACTATTTCCTATATTTCCACCAATCCAATAAGGTCTCTGCACATCGAATAAACTCTTTTGCTTAAAGCTCTATTTCCAGAGTTTTCCTCATTATAGATTCTAGAGAAAATAACCACTAGCTTTACATTTATTCGGTCAGTTACTCAGTTGTTCTTATTAAATTAAAAACTTGTCTGTAACAATTGAAATAAATAAGGAGTAAATATAATAAGAATGATACCAAATCCGGATTCTGATATAGTATCACAGATCCATGTCATAGTCATTGCACCATAAACCAAAAGTAAAGCAGTCACCATCACATGCTTAACCCTACAAAAACCATAAGAATTTAGTTTACAAATAAAAGCTCAAATATAAGGCATAGATGGAAAAAATGAATAGAGAACATGTGAAAATTATGTTTTAGTTTTATTCCAGGAAAAGGCTGAATATGCGTCATATCCTGTCAATTTCTTATGAGAAACAAAAGCATAATAAATTGTTGCTTTCATGTTTATATTGCTAAAGTACCTGTAACTGGCTACATAAATTGAATAAGGAAGAGAATAGCAAGAAAATATAATAGCTTCTAGTATTGCAAAGCCAAGTGAAATCCGCCATCTACAATGAAAGAATAATAGCATGCTTTGTAAGTAACGATAACTTTTCCTTTAGTAGTTTTTCCCTTTATTGTCGGACCTCTTTGTTTAGAGTCTTCATCATGACTCGAAGATTGATCCAATGCCATGGTACCAAGTAGAACATGTTTCAACATGATTCAAATAAAAAAAAGTTAGTACATTGCTATTTCTTGCAGTTGGGACAGAATTAATAACATACAGATGTTGAAATAAAAACATAAAAAAAATTAAAGATTTTATTTTGCACACAATATTTTAAACTTGAAAACATATCATTTCACTCGAAAGTTTCATCATGCATATCGTTTCCATAATCATAACTTGACAACATAGATGACAAATATAGTTGCAAAATGTGACTACCAAGAATTTTAGAAAACATAAAGGCAAGAGTAATTCACTCAAAGAAGACAACCAGGAAAGGGAAGTTCCACCACCAAAAATCGAGCATGATTCATGTATTACCTAAAGAGTAATGAACCCACAAAGGGCCCTGAATTCTATTATGGCCAAAGTCATCTCAGGTTTATGATTAGCATCCTTATAGAGATTTGGCTTCAACTTATGCAATTCTTTGGCCAATTCTTTATCCTGATGTGCCTGTATTGAAAGGGGTTTTGCCACTGAAAGTACCTATATTAAAGCATATGAAACACGTAATCAGGTTGGGATTTTACTTGCAAAAGATAAATACCAGAAGAAGAAAATGCTCATATTGTAGTTAAAGTTATGTTGGTTGCCATTTTTAACTATCAAGCTTAATTCTTTGCCATTAACATCTCCAAGATCCATTCTAGTTCCCTAATTTCTATCTTGATCGCTTTGATCTAAACTTAAATTGAGATGAAAACAACCCAAAAAGTAAACTTTTACACTTCTAAATACCAAAAGAAGCAGAGTGGGAAATAATAATGGACATCACAAAAATGGTAAAAATGGAAATTTTAGATGAACGGTGAGAATTCAATTTCCATGAATACTGAAGCACAAGTTCTGGCCATTACCATTAAAATGAAAAAGAAAACTCATTAACCCAATTCCAAACACATGTACACAAAAATCAAAATTCAATTTCCCAGTAATAAAAGGAAATGAAAGAAAAAAAAAAGAAATCCCCAGAAAGAAAGTAGAGAAATACGTGTAAAAGAAAAGAACAAACCTTGAACATAAAAAGAAGATCAGGCCCCCAATTTTTCAAAACCTTGTGACCAAGCACATTCGGATTCTTCAAAATCCAATCTTTTAAACCCAAATTCTCACATTCTCCATTATCATCAGCCATAAAACTTGGCCCTGAGTCATGGGTTCCCATCCAAAACTCAGCATATGGCCTATCAGGCTTAATCTCAGACCCAGAATCAAAGCCAAAAGCCTCGCCACCTGTGCCTCTGTCCTACATCTTCCCCAATCATAGTTTTAAACCCAAGCTCTTAGCCGCTTCACCTTCTCGACATTAGCCTTCGCCATTTTGAACAGAACCCCCATAAACGAAATAAAGGAAACTGATTTTGAAGAAAAATGAGATGAGAAGAGAAGAGAAAGGGCTATGAGAGAATGGTAATGCAGAAGGGAGGGGCATTTTTTGCTGGTATTTGAAGAGTTTGAAAGGGTACGTAGAGAGAGGGAAACAGACTGGAAAAAGAGACTGAAAAGAAGTGAAGATGAAAATTAGGGGGGGAATTAAAAGATGACCTTTAGAGATGACACACAATGAAAAGTGTACTCCGTGTTTTGCTAAATTTTTTGGATTATGACTATTAAATATGACACACATTATTGTAAGTCATAAATCGTTAAGATTTTAAGAAACATGACATTTTTATGACACACATGTTTTGCAAGTCATAAATTAGCGTGTGTCATTAAAGGTGATCTATAAGCATTATAAATAAGTTAGAGGTATGTTACCTTCATCCTAAGCTACTGGAAAATACCTCAAGTTCTCCCAAAGTTCTCCCAAGCACAAATATCTCATTGTTCTAGTCTTTGGAGTTTTCTCCAACTTCTTTCATTAATCATAAGTCAGAGAATGCATTACTAACTCATATAGAAACTTAAAAGAAGTAGAAACATGATCCCCAACTTCAAAATAGATTGAATCAACTTAGAGTCTTAAAACCCAAAACCCTCCAAAACCCTCACCATGTCTACCATAACCAAACCTTGAAATAGAGGGCTTGAATGAAAACTCTAGTGGTGAGGATTAAGTATTTTACCTTACAATTTTTGGACTATAGATGATGGACAAAAAATCCCTCAACTTTGGTGATATTGAAAGAAGAAGAGAAGAGAAAAACAAGATGGAGAAGAAGACAAGGTTGGGAGGGAAAATGAGGAAGGGACGATCAACTTTTCCTATGTCTTGCCTGGTTACATCATCACACATAAATAAAATTCAGCCTTTAAAATGCTCATGGGATTAATTACCTCCTTGGTATTTCCTCCTTTGGTCTCAATTCAAAAACACCCTTTTGTGGCTATTTGGGTCCAATTCTCAACCAATCAAGTCTAAACCTAGTCCAATGCTCTCAACTCTCTTAATAAATATCCCGAGACCCACTCGGGTTAACTTGAAATTACTAACTGTAAATAAGTGTGTTACAAGCCACATGTGCATAATGTTCTTTATCTACAACAATACGAATTGTATGCTACAAAAGATAATATTGAAATCTATGTGAAATTTTGTTTTTCATTCATGAAGAGTAAGTGTGAAAGAGTGACAAACAATAATGATCTTTTCTTGAAGCTCTAATGATGGAGATGGTGATTTTACCTTAGTGAATAATCACTCTTTTGATTCTTCCGGTTTTATAGAGCTTTACCTTTATTAATTTGGACTACTGCTTACCACTTGAACAAACCCCATTGATTTCAATACTTGTCTTTCTTTATAATTCAATTGCCTTGGGTTGAACCAATCCCATTGATTCCAATACTTGTCTTTTTTTATAATTCAAATGCCTTGGGATTTTGGTGTAGAAAAGAGTATGGAAAGAGGGGGAAGAGATGAAAAGATGAAGGCACAGAGATGAGGTTACACGTAGTAACTTTTGTCCCTTCTCTCTAGGATCGTAGACGAGATGAGATAGATAGCGAGTTATTTGAGATTAATTCGGTCAAAATTTCTTTAATTATCGAATTGAATGGACTCGACTAGAGCTCAACTTGAATTCTTAATAAGCTGAAGTGAGCTACTTGATACCCGATTCGAAAAGCTCGCGATCAACTCGAAAATATAATATATTAAAATTTTAGATTTTTTAAATTAAATTATTAATAATATTAAAATTTATATTGTTAATTTAAAAAAATACAATATAACATTTTCATGTACTTAAGGTTCAAGCTCGAGCTCAAGTTTGAGTTTCAATTGAGCTTAGTCTGAAAATATTTCGAGTTCAAATGTTTTTCGAGCTCGATTCGAGCTTCAATATTTGATTTCGAGTCAACTTTAAAAATTTTAAGCTCACGAGTTTTTGAGTCAAGTCGAGCTTTAATTTTTTATTTTGAATTTAAGTAGAACTTGATAATTTTAATCTCGTGAATTTTTTAATCGAGTTGAGCTTAATTTTACATTTTTATAATTGAATCGAACTCAATAATACTCAAGCTCAACTCGATTTGTTTACAACACTATTCCTTCCCTAAACCTACATCGAAACTAATCAATTCTGATGAAAAATCAGCCAAAATCTTCAAATGAGTTAATAATCTAATTGGTCCTTTCATACTTCATCTCAGATCAAAATCCTCCTTTACCGATACCGATTGGGCTCAAATTTTACTTAAGGAATTCACTACACAAGCTAATTGATCAATCCTAGGTCAGCACTAAATATTGACTCGAGATTTCAGTTCATTACATTTTAACTAAAAAAAATATGTTTTCCAACGGGGTTGGTTCAAGTGATAAGCAACTTGATATTGCTTAAGTAAGGTCTCGAGTTTGAGTCATTGTGTATGCAGAAAATCCATGCTAGGAGACTCATCACCAAAACTAGGTGTGTCGACGCATTTCGGTCCGGATTAATCAAAATAAAGCCTTAAAATCGGAAGGAAAAAATACATGTTTGGTTCCAACTTCCGTACCTAGTTAAATAATTGTTCTTAGAACGAAAAGAATTGAATTCTTTGGGAATGACATATTCTGATGTTCTTCACACTGTATCAAAGCACTAAAATGGTGTGATATAATTTCTATTAACGTTAAATTTAAATTTGAGTTCGATTCGAGACCTTAACGAATCGAGTCGATTGATAAATTTACGAGCATTCACTAATATTCTTTTAGGGTGTGTATTATCTTATGTTTATGATTGATTATGCGTTGTTAAACTTCTTTTTTCTGGAATAGTTGTAACATGCTAGTTTGATGTATTTGAGGATTATTACTTTGGTTGTAATTTGTTAGTTTAGTGTATTTTTGGATTGTTATTTTGAAGTTTAGACTTTAGAATTGTTTACATTATTTTGATTTTTTTGCTAAATTTGTTAATTTGTATATATATAAAGCTATATGATATATTAGATTTCACATATATATATATATATATATATATATATATATATATATATTTAAAACAAAGCAAAAGTTTTACCGAGCTTAACGAGTAACTAATTGAGTCGAATCATGGACGGAGCTCCCTTAGGGCCAAGGGCCCCCGGCCCCTGATAAAATTTATATATTCGATATAATTTTGGTTTAATAGTATTTTGGTTCATGTAAAAATAATTATTTAAATTTAAAAAATATAAAAATTTATTAAATATTTAATCAAATAGGGGTCGAACTAAAGAATGATAAGTATGTGTTCTCAAAATTTTGGTCTAATTACAATTTAAGTTATTGTAATTTTAAATATTAGGCAAATTAGAAGTTGTCTTTTGAGTTTTGAGTTTTTCTTTTTAATTTAGGTTGAATACAAGGTAATATATGTACAAAGACTTTCAACTATTAGACAATGAACACTCATACCCCTACACATGTGCTTGAATTCGGGACCTCAAGGATAACAACAATCCCTTAATTACTAATGTTGCTTGTTTCATGCTGAATTTCGAGTTTAAATACCTAATAAATCTTTATATTTTTCTTAAATAGTCTAATATTTCAACCCCTATCAATATTTAATTTTGGCTTCGTCCTTGAGTCGAACAATGAGTTTTTATAAAGAGAACGAGTTGAGAAATTTTTTTCGAGTTTAAAGAGGACAAATCGAATAATTTTTGAGTCGAGTCAAATACTACTCAACTCGTGATTGACTCGCTTGATAACAATTGAAGGAGAAGCGAAGTGTTTGAGCCACCTTGTGGTTAGTTATTTTTATGGAATATATATAATTATTATATTTTTTTTAATAAATGTCCTTTTTTATATTTTTATCATAATAAATGTTTATTTTTATCTATATTATATATATATATATATATATATATATATATATATATATATATATATATATATATATATATATATATATATATTAACTTATAATATCATGTCTCAGTATTTGTATATCTCTTCAAAAGCATATTTTTATAATAATATTAGACATTTAAATTTAAAATTGAACTTTTCAAAAGAAAAATTAAAAACACTTTCTTATGTTACTTTTCAATGCTAAACTAACCTTTAGCTTGAGTTTCAATTAAATATTGAATATATAAAAACTATAAAATAGTCACTTCATTATTAATATATTCCAAACTCATCATTTTTCGTTAAAAATTTGACTATCGTCTGAGCTAGATATTAATATAGTGATTGAGATATGATAAAATTATATTTTAATGATGTCTATTGACACTGTCATTGCTTTCAAGCACTGACTCGAGGACATAATGTTTCAAGCATTAGCTCCGGGGATGACATAATATAAATGGAGAGTCGATCCACAAAATACAACTCAAACAATTCTATGATCAGATTTATAATATCTCAGTCAATAAATTAACGTCGAGCTCAGATGATCGTCAATTTTTAGCACAAAAATGAGTTTAGAATATATGAATATTCAGATGGCACGAGCCAAGTGACCACAATGGTTAAAAGATTTTATTGTTATCTTTTGAGATCTTGGGTTCGAGCACTGTGTATGGAGAATATGAACATTCATTGTCAAATGGTTGAGAATCTTTGAAAATATGCTACTGCCCACGATTTGTGAGTACTAAATATGGATGCGGAATTTTGTGCAAGTATACACAATCGAATAAGTAATACAGTGATAAGTGAGTATCGTCTTCACAGGGATTGGAGGAAATTGATAAGTTCAATCAAAGCACTTTACTCTATCACCTAAGTAAAGTTAGCGATGGTATGTACAAATGAGAATGTTGCGGCAAAATGAAATGGATGTTGTGGAAATGGAATAATGGTAATATGGTAGCAAATGGATATGTCATGGTAAAGTGTATGTAATTGTCTTGGCAAATTAAATTGTGTTGAGTGGAAACAAATGGAAATGTAAAGGCAAAATAAAATGTAAATATTGGATTTGATTACTAGGACTTTAACTTCCTTACACGACAAGCTACTATGAAAATGAGTGATAGGAGTCACTAAGGAAAATCTAAGTCCACCTCTCAGAATGGTCTTACTTCTATGCCTTATCTTCTCGACAGAGTTTACTAGGGTGCCCTATGCTATCTCTAGTAAGGGACTCGACAGAGTGAAGATGCCTTGGCAAAACCGGTGGCGTAATCCCCTGTAGTGATCCTATTTGTCCATATAACATGATATGTCTCGGTAATACCTTTTTGCGGCAGCATTAACATCTAACCTATTGTTCATGCACAACTCCTTTTAGTCGAATGAAATCCTAACCTTATCTCTAAGGTGGATTAGGCCTAGTTACTATCTAGACCCCATTGCTTATGTAGTTCCTCCCTAGTTTCTCTCGAACACTAAGGATGTACTACCTAGACATTCTCTCGAACACTAAGTAATATCCTAAGGAATGGCTACTCTCATAGCTCCTACAACCCTAAGGCACTAAGATCCATAAACAAAACAGATAATAATATACAAAAAAACCATTCATTAAAGCAAATCTTAAATATCCAAAATAAACTCCCACCAAATAGGATTATTTTATGGTGGGGCTCGAAATAAGCAAGCACAAAGCAAGTTAATTCGTTCCTTACAACCCAAATGATAAAATATGAAAGCAAAGAGAAAAGGGAAGGAGGAAAAGCCTTCGACGTGCACTGCTAGAGCTTCCCTCGGCCACCACGGCCTGTCCCTACGAACTAGCTCCTCTCAGACGCCTAGAATGCCACTCCCTCTAGCTTGTCAACGGAGGAATGCCACGACAAATAGGATTGGTGGATAACTTTTTCTCTGAATTTTTAGCTCTTTGTGGCATGGGTAAAAGTCCAAAGTCCCCCTTTTCATTGTGACTACATCTCCTATTTATAGGGGGAGAATAAACCTAGGGTTTTGTGTTAAAATTACCCTAGTACCCTAAAGATCATTCCTTTTATGTGAGAGATGGTGCAAATATGGTAATGAGCCCCTCCTATGTGGCTGATTGTAGAAATCACTTATAGAGAATGACAACAGGCTCTTACTAAAAATATTTTTCTTTCATTTTGATTGCTCTCGAAATGCCAACTGGTTCGTCATTTGCATTTGCTCGGCAGTCTCCTTATGTCACGACATTTCCCTTTTGCTTTTCCTTGCTCCCAAATCCTGCACATCACCAAACAAACACTTTCCCCATAAAGCAGTACTGATTACAATATAAAATGCCGTGACAAATAGAATTCCACCACATGCAACTATATGCTCCTAAATGCATACATATGATCCTAAATGGGATTTTAGACAGTCAATAACTTAAGTAAAAAGGTCCTAAATATGTCCTTTTTACGGAGTTATCACACCCCCAAACTTAAGCTATTGCTTGTCCTCAAGCAATGGATAGTATTAAGCAAAATAAAAATATCATGGCAAGTTCAAAAGGAGAATAGTTATATGGGATAAAATTTCAGCCCTCAGCACACTTGGCTTCAACATGCTAGACTAGTTTGATAAATCAAGTATTGTCCCCTAGGGTAAGATCCTTTGTATGAGTGTGTGCATGTTTGTATCCAGTCCATGCTTAACAAACCTAAACAATTTCTAATCAAGCTTTCTTGTTTTACCACGACATTTATAATTTTTACTCTCACATTGTTTTTCTTTTCTTTCATTAGCTCTGCTATGAGGGGAGTCAGTGTATCACACCTACCATCCCACACTCTAGATGAAAGGGAGTATATCTTCTACCCCGAGCTAGTCAGGTAGAGTCATCTCGTGACTACTTTCATTGACTCATATGCCATAGCTGCCATTTATTTATATGCAGTTTCCAGGCAATGCCATTGTATAGCAGAATGTCCCTCTACGATATACCGAAGCATTTATTCACAACTTCATTCTTTTTTTTTTAACATAGTGGGGTTTTCATCATTCAAAGTTTTATGCCACGACATTCAAGAATTCTCTTATAAATTTTTTTTAAGTTCCTCAAGCATGGAAAACATACAATCGTGTATTCAAAGGTTTCAAAGAAACAAGTCCTAGAGTTTGTTCTATCATCCTTAACCAGTCATGTACATTCAATCCTAGCTATCAAGAATTCTTCATCATCGGGCATCTTTAATTTATTTCAGAAAATTATTCGAACACTTACTAATGTCATGGCATATTCATTCTACTAATACTATCATGCAATGATTTGAGAACCTTACCTCTCCCAAACTTGAGAGAAGCATTGTCCTCAATTCTAAATAAGAACTAAGTAAAATCTAAACTACATGCTATAAAATGCAATGTAATGCAAGGTACCTTGACTTCATACTTGTGGTGGTATAATGGTCGTGCGACGGGTGCACTTTCATAGTTGTGCGGTATAACACCCTCAACTCATATCCGACCCGGATGCGAGTCCATGATGTCACATTGACTAAACAAAACAATACTTAAAAAACCGATAAAACATTTGAACTTATTTTTTTAAAATACAATAATATAATAATATCAATAAATATAAAAGGAATTGCCAAAATGAGATGGTTTGCAATGATAAGATGTATGTAAACAATGCAATAACTACAACCATGTTTCTTACACATATACTTATCAAATTCACATTCATAAGTTCACCTTATTAAGTTCATTGGCCCATGGTACCATACTAAGAACCTAAGGTATGTGAGTATTGTGAGGTTGTGCACTATGCTGTCACCACAGCTCATATAATTACACCGAAGTGCCACATAGAATTGCACCGGAGTGCCGCATAGAATTACACCGTAGTGCCATATAATAATGTCCATAAGGACCACATATCATTCCTTAAGAATCATATACATATACTAGGGATCAAGTATGTGTCTTACAAGACTTCACACATGTTCTAAAGAATATATATATATCCCGAAGGACCGCGTAGACCCTCTACCCTTGGCATACCAACTATACCTATAGTTATCATCTACATAACATGGGCTTTCATAATTCACATAATTTGCATCACGTAGACATATTATCTTCATACTTTTATCACATAACTCATATAACTCTTTCTTTCATATTCATGTCACAGAATGCATATAGTATGAATTCATGTCATGTATCATAATATGAAATGCGATCATGTATTAAAATATTGAATCTAGACTTATCACAAGTCTAGAACTGTATAGAATACATATTCGTGTTATGCATATTCACTCACCTAGATTTCTTTGTCTTTCCCTCGATCAATCCTACTTGTCGATTGTTCCAGAACTCGTTTAGGCTCGATATCTACATAGTAATTCATTGATACTTATCAGTATACTAATTAATATATTCTAAACTATCATTTCTTAGGCTAAAAGAAAAGCCATTTTCATCTTTTAATGGAGGTATGCATCGATGCACTACACCATGCATCGATGCATAAATCCTATTCGATGTTTGTATTTAATAGGGTGCATCGATGCACTCCTTATGCATCGATGGCATTCGATGTTTTCTTTTAAATTAATGCATCGATGCACTTCATGTGCATCGATGCACCTTAAACAATTTTTGGGATTTATCATTGATGCATCGGTGCACAATGAATGTACATCGATGCACATTGCCCAGAATTGTCATTTAAGCACGAAAATCTCTTCTTAGTCTACTTAACACTTTATATATTTCCCCTCTTTTATATCCTTAACTTGCATACTCTTACTTAAACTAATTATTATTCATTTCATACTTTTAAAAACTTAGAAATCCAATTCTCCATGTAGAGTTTAAGAATCTAACCCAAATTCCAACATGTTCTAATTTGAATTATAACACTTCATACCTCTTAGTTAGCTTTATGTCAAGTCAAATCCCACTTATAATTCTTATTATGAGCTCTAATCCAAGATTTCACTTTTCTACTTCCTTTCTTTGATTCTTCATATTCTTCTCATCTTATGGTTTTAAGATAATCTAAGCTTTCCGTAAGCTTAGTTATCAACTAAAGATCAATAAGCAACCTTAAATTCATCAAGAATTTGATCACAAGAAAACTCACCTTTAGCTTGGCTTCACAACAGAGAACGAGAAGGAAGAAGAAAGAAATATCCAGAACCTTGTTTCTCTCATTATCTTACCACGTGGATTTAAATATCCTCCACTATCATTTAATTATTTTCCTTGTCCAAAAGACTCATTTGCCCCTTTAGTTCTCCTTGTTTTGCTAATTGATCCTACGCCAAATATTTTAATCAATTCCTTCAACTTTTAATTTATCTACTTTGATCACTAACTTTTAAAATTTCATAATTTAATCACTAACCCGGTATGGAGGATGTTACATGCGGGGTTGGAGTGTTCCGAGTCGGATGCTGACGCAGCAGGGGGAGAACTGTGGCCTTATGGGACTATTGACAGTTGTGGCTCCTTACGCTTAGACACATTTTTCAGTTGGCGTCGACTCCTTCGCAAAGGAACTTGCTGCGACATTTCAGGTTGCTCCTCCTCCAGTGGCTCTGCAGGCTGTGGTATTTCAGGGTGTTCCTCCACCAATGGCTCAATTGGCGATACAGTGTGGAATGGATTAGGATCAGCTGGTTCTTTTTCATCAGCTGGCTAGTGAACCTCTTCACTATCAGGCTGGTGAGCATCTTCATTGGTAGAATGGTGAACATCTACAGATGCTTCGGCATTTTCAGATGGTTACAAGAGCGTGACAGGGAAGACTGGATGTTGAAATTTGTGTGCGGGAGAATCTCCAAGAAAGCGTTGGTAAGAAACTCATCACAGTGCTTGGCATAAGCAAAGTAGGCCATCATCTTTTCGGTCAGCAGCTCGACTTGTGCTTGAGTGCGCTTAGTGACCTCTTCCAGGGCATCTGGTTTTGCCTTGGCATTTAGAGTTGCAGCACCACGAGAAGTGTTCTCCTCTTTCTCCTTTCCCTTGTCTTCCTTCAATCCAAGTAACATATAAATCTTGGTTTTTGTAAGACCAGCCATGCCAGGCAATATCTCGTCAAATTACTCATCAGGCACCTTCTTCTTACGGTAGAAAGCCGAAATGAGATTTAGAAATACCAAGACACTAGCAAGTCACTTCAAGCAGGCATGAACTTGTTCCATAATGATTTTTCCTATGTTAATGGAACACCATACTATAATGGAATACAACAGAAGCATCCTTTGACATGAAACAGTGGTGTTGTGAGAAGTCAGGAGAAGCTTGTGCTTCATGAAATGATTCCACAATTTGGCTCTTGGTTTTAGCTTCTCTCGGTCCACCGTTCTGCGGCTCATTTGCTGGCCATTCCACTGTGTTTTGGAAGACAAAGGTCTTCTAGAATGCCATAGTAAGTTTTATTGTCTCCCTCTTTCGTGAAAGTGGTGTGGTTGTCGGTAATATCCTAAAATTTAAAATAGCGATTAATAGCGAATGGAGTAAAGTGAATGGAAATACCACGAACAACCACGGCATGTTGATTCGGCTCAGTGATGTTGGCGTAGAATTCCTTCACCAGCGACGCGTTCACGTTATGCGGATGCTTGGCAAATTTTTACCACTTGTGCTGGTGGACAATGTCGAGCACATCACTGTCGAGGTCGGTATCTTCCTCATCAGAGAAGACAAAGCCCAACTCGAAGAACACCCGACGGTTTTTAAGGTTTTGAAACCTTTGTTGCACGGCTTCATCCACAAAATAGGATGGATAAGTTACAGCCGAACTGGACGGACGAGATCTCACCATGGTTAATGAACAAGATAAAGAAAAACTGAAAAAGCTTAAAGCTTTTTGGTTATGGAGTTTCGGCGCTAAGGAGGGAATAAGAAATAAAGCAAAGTGAAAAAGTGAAGAAGATAAGAACAAAGTAAAAAATTTGGGGGGTATTTAGTGAGGGGTTGGGTATGGGCGGGAAAATGACAAAAGTAAAAAATAAATAAACCCTAAACCTAAAGTAAAAAGGTGAAAATTGAAAAAGTTTTCCCTCATTTTTTATCTTTTTGCCGCCCAATTCCCTTAGCTTTCCCCATACATTCCTCACATGCTGGCTGTGTGGACCTAATTGTGCAATAAAAATATATTAAACGCTTAAAAGATAATGGAATAAATTACTATCAAAGTAAAGAATTATTTATTTACATAAGTAAATCTAAAATGCCACGACATCTTCAAGATGCTTGGCCAGTCTTGATATCGTGCAAGAGAAGTGCAGACTTGTCACGCATAGGCAGTACTCCTTGATACACCTTCAGACGCTGGCCATTAACTTTAAAGATGGACCCATCGTCCATGTTCTTGATATCCATAGTGCCATGAGGGTAAACATGGTGTACTTCAAATAGTCCCGACCATCGTGACTTCAGTTTCCCAGGGAAGAGCTTAAGCCTCGAGTTAAACAAGAGCACCTGCTGGCCAATATGAAAATGTCATGGCAAAAGCATTCAGTCATGCCACTTCTTGGTTTTTTCTTTATAAATCTTGGCATTTTCATATGCTTGTGCTCGAATATCTTCTATTTCATTCAGATCAAGTAACCTTTGCTCCCCAGTTAATTGTTCGTCGAAGTTCAGCTTCTTGATTACCCAGTATGCCTTATGTGTACTCCACAGGTAGGTGACAGACTTTTTCATATACCATCTTGAAAGGTGACATTCCCAGAGGTGTTTTGAATGCCGTCCGATAAGCCCAGAGCACTTCGTCCAGTTTCGAGGACCAGTCCTTCCGTCTAGGGTTCACCACTTTCTTTAGGATTTGCTTGATTTCTCGATTGGACACTTCAGCTTGCCCATTTATTTGTGGGTGATATGCCGTGGCAATCTAATGTCGCACCCCATATTTTTGTAATGCCTTGGCAATTAGCTTGTTATCGAAATGAGTGCCCTCATCACTGATGATGGCTCTTGGTACTCCAAATCGAATAAAGATGTTCTTGTGAAGGAATTTGAGCACTGTATCGGTGTGGCAATCGCTTCAACCCACTTGGATACGTAGTCCACTGCAAGAAAAATGTGCAAATCTCCAAAAGAATATGGGAACAGTCCCATGAAATTTTGCAATGGCCTTTCATGTCGTTTGGAAATGTTTCCAGTGCGCTGGCATCTATCGGATGCTTTGCAAAACTCGTGAGTATCCTTAAACAGTGATGGCCAATAGAAACTTGATTGGAGGACCTTTGCAGTAGTCCTCGCACCTCCAAAATGCCCTCCACAGGGTGTTGTGTGGCAATGGTGTAGAATGTCTTGTTGCTCCTCTTCAAGGACACATCGTCGAATCATTTGATCGGCACATTATTTAAACAAATATGGCTCATCCCAAAAATAGAACTTGACATTATGATAGAACTTTTTCTTACCCTAGTTATTCAACTCATAAGGAAAAATATCACTAACAAGAAAATTAACAAGGTCAGCATACCACGGGATTGTCGTGGCATATAAAATTTTCTCATCAGGGAATTCTTCTTTAATATAAAAAATTTCATGGTATTCTGAAATGTTCTCTAGCCTAGATAAATGATCTGCAACCTGATTCTCATTACCTTTCCTATCTATCACCTCTAAGTTGAATTCCTATAGTAGTAGTATCCACCTAATAAGTCTAGGCTTGGCATATTTCTTGTTCACTAAGTATTTAATAATTGAGTGATCAGCTGAACAATGACTTTGGTGCCTATCAAGTATGGCCTAAACTTGTCAAATGCAAATACAACGGCAAATAATTCATTCTTAGTGGTAATATAGTTCAATTGTGCCTCATTCAAGGTACGGCTAGCATAATATATAACATGGAAAATTTTACCTCTACGTTGCCAAGCACAGCTTCCACGACAAAATCACTTGCATCACACATTAACTCGAACGGTGACGTCCAATTTGGGGGAACCACGATATCTGTAGAGATAAGTCTTCATTTCAGCTCATTGAATGCGCCATGGCAATTCTGATCGAACACGAACGCCTGATTTTGTTGAAGCAGGGTACACAAGGGCTTGGATATCGTGGATGTAACACCCCCAACCCGTACCCAACCCGGATACGAGTCTGAGGTGTCACATTGACTTCTCAAAACATTTACTTTTACAAAATACCCAAGATTCAGTTTGATATTTCTAATAAAACCATTTACTTTATATGATATAAAACATATGGTTTTACAAAACTGATCAGAGCATATCTAATACGAATCTTTTAACTACATGTCAACTAGATTCTATATAACAAAATACATGTTATTCATTTATGTTCTGATCTGACCTTCAGTAAGGAGAAACTAACCTGTCTTGCTCCTCATAGCTTCTCTTACTGCTTTCCTGAACCTACGTGTGAAACACTCACACGCTAAGTCATAGACTTAGTGAGACATATAAATCCATATGTAAATTATTAAATGCATGTACATATCATGTAATACAACGTCATACTTGTATACATAATTTTCCATTTAACAATTACATACACACATGCATGTCATCATTTATGTTTCCTCATACTCTTATATGATTATCCTTTCTATATCTTATCTCTTGTTCATATGATCTCTTATTTTCATATTCTATATCTTATAACATGTTCTTACATCATCATATGAGTCATTGATATTCATTCATATATATATATATATATTAACATATATTCATGTACATCACATAACAAATGCCATAACCCATAACACACATTCTTTCTTGTAACACATACACACATTAACATATATCCTCATATAAAACATGTAACACATTTCTCATTACAACTCACATTTTATTGTTATCCTTTTTTGTTAGCCCATGCACACTACAGAGAACTTAAGGTATGTGAGTACATAGAGGTTGTGCACAATGTTGTCACCACAGCTCGTATAAATACCACTAGAGGCGCGTATAATTTGTCCCGTAAGACCACTACATCCTGAAGGACCACTGTGTCCCGAAAGACCACTATATCCCGAAGGACCACTGTGTCCCGAAGCACCATTGTGTCCCGAAGAACTACTATGTCCCGAAGGGCAACATAGACCCTCGACTCTTGGCATGCCAACTATACCTATAGCTCTCTTATTATATAACATGGGCATTATTATTCGTCATTTTACATATTCACGTAGGCACATAGTTCACTTTCACATAACATATTTCCATGTAATTCACATTCACTTATCACATAACTTTTCACTTTTACTTGTATTCTTTTTCACATAGCTCATTGTTATGATTCGTATCTCATAACACATGTTCACATATACATATTCTTGCTTTCATGTAGTCATGTATCTCATGTTAATTAATCATTTATATTCATATCTATTATCATCACAGAATCCTACATCTTATTGTCACATAAATCATGGCTATCAAATTTATCACACAATATATATTCATATAAATCATATATACAGAATCCTACATCTTATTGTCACATAAATCGTTCCGGAACTTGTTCGTGCTCGATATCTATAAAATCGTACATTGATACATATCAATATCCAATTGATATATTCTAATCTATTATTTTTTAGACCAAAAGAAATGTCTATTTCAATTTCCCCTAGAAGTGCATCGATGCATTCTACAGTGCATCGATGCATTCTTTAACATGTGCATCGATGCACTACCCATGCATCGATACACAAATTACCTTCGATGTTTTCATTTTAAGGGGATGTATCGATGCAACAATTGCATTCGATGTTTCTTCTTTAAAGAGCGGCCGATGCACATTGAATGTGCATCGATACACCTTGCCCAGAATTTGCATTTTAAGCCCGAAAATCATCAATTCTTCTATTTTAAGCCCCTATTATGTCATTAAATTCAACTACCATTACTTAAACCAACTTATATCCATGTAAAACATCTTTATCTTCCATATCTCATCATGATTCTTAAGATTTAAGAATCTTACTAAACTTTCAACTTTGTTATTAATCCTTTCTAACTTCATATATCTCTTATTCTTAGTGATGACAAGTCAAATTCCTTCTCAAATTTTACTTATTAACCTTTTCCAGAAATTCATCTAAAAACTTATTTTCTTTAATCTATTCTATACCTTTCATCTTATTGTTTTAGAACAAATTAAGCTTTCCTTAAGCTTAATTATCATCTAATGATCATAACCCAACCTTAAAATCAATAATTAATCAACAAACAAAGAAACTCACCTTTGAGTCAACCCTTCACGTATGAAGAAGGAAGAAGAGAAGAGAATAGAACTCTGAAACCTTTTTTCTCTTCCCACGTGATTTCCTTATCTTATAAGGAAAATAAAAATCTTCCTTGTCAAATGACCCTTTTTCCCTTCAATTCATCTTATAATTACTAGCAATTTTTATGATTTATTTCCAAATAAATCATTGAACTAATCCATGGTTCTACTCTAGTCACCAAATTCTAAAACTTTACAATTTGATCACTAACCCGGTATTGAGGATGTTACAAATCCCCCTCCTTTAAAGAAAATTCGTCCTCGAATTTTCACTAAACATATCAATAAGAACATATCTTCTAATGTTCTCATGCTACTTCATTTACTTAATCTTTCCTTCCTTTATTTCTCCAATTGTCGATTTCCTTTATACATTTATCTACTGTCACTTATCATATACACAATAACCCATAACCTCAATCCATTTATATCTTTTATCTCATTCGATTCTGCATTTTCCTTTGACATTTCTAAAATCCATATAATGTCACTCATTATTTAGACAGTAACATTCATTTTCATCACTCAACATCATAAATCCATCTCTAACTACCTTATAATAACCAAATTCATTTTCCATCATCATTTAACTAAGAACACGACCTTAAATGTTCTTTAAATACGATTCAACATACACTTTAAAGAATCTTTTCAAATCACCTTACACACTTTTCTTACTTCTATATTAAAATTATCATCTACACTTCCATATAACCTTTATCATATCTGATCCTTTAATTCAACCCCTTTCATTTCTTTATTCCATTATTCCTTTATTTATTCCTTATACAAAAATCATATATTTCTTTTCATGTTCATATACTCTTGTCTTATCATCTATACTCATCTCTATGTATCAATCTTCATTACATCCTCATAACTTTGATAACCCATTTCTTATACAAAACTTCATTCTTTATCATTTATTATACATGTATTTTCCTTCCTTAAGGTTCCATGCAAATACTTATCTCCGTTTCTACATCATAGCTATCTGATCAGAATACACAACTATATTCAAATTCACATCATAATTGATTGACTCAACTTTATCTTTTCCTCCAATCTTATAACTCTATCACTTTTACTCTGATATCTAGTCAATAACATATGTTCAATCTAGAGCACAAGCCCTAGTCAACCAACCATATACATCATTTCCAATCAAAATTATCTCAAAATTCGTTTACTTAACTTGCCAATTTCACCTCTATTCTCATACATCCTGAAATTTCCGTTGTTCAACTCAACATTATGACTTTCTTTGTCTTATAAACTAATTATCGATATACACATTCTCAAACTCTTCTTATCAATCCTCAGCTTTACTCAAATATACAACTGTATTCAGATCCATTTCATATTTGGTTATCATATCCTGACAATATCTTACAATCTTATACTTCCAGTACATTCCCATCACATATTCTTGTTAGCCAACACTAACTTTTTTCTTCTAAAATGCAATCTCTTATCATATCCACACTTTTTCTTATGTACAACAATATTCTTTGTTTCAACTCATAAACTCTGGCTTTCTATATCTTATACTCTTGTCACTGATGCACTTATTCTTGAGCTCTTCTACCAATTCTCACTACATCATCTGATCTTTTAATGCTCTTATGGTGACACTTGTTCACCATATTCTATCTTATCCACATACTAACAAAACTAATCCATATAGTTTTCCGATTCAAAACAATAAAGATCTTCTATCACTATTCTAATATGATTTCAACTTTCTGAAATCAACTTTTAATCTTATAAGACACCTTCTGAGGTTTCTGCTCTTCATCCTGCCTGGCCAGGGTAGGTGAATTGCTATAACCATCAGATTTTTTAGTTATCGATTTACTTTACTTTGACAATTTCTATAATCAATTCCTACTATATAATACAAATCTTATTCTATTAGCAAGACATCATACTCCTTACACTATCATATCAGAAATTTTCACTTTTAGTTGGTATGTACACATTTTTAAACCCATTTAACTTCGGTTTAAGCCTAGAATCGGCTAAACTTTAGCTCTGATACCATTAAATGTAATACCCCCAACCCGTACCCGACCCGGATACGAGTCTGAGGTGTCACATTGACTTCTCAAAACATTTACTTTTACAAAATACCCAAGATTCAGTTTGATATTTCTAATAAAACCATTTACTTTCTATAATATAAAACATATGGTTTTACAAAATTGAACAGAACGCATTTAATACAAATCTTTTAACTACATGCCAACTAGATTCTATATAACAAAATACATGTTATTCATTTATGTTCTGATCTGACCTTCAGTAAGGAGAAACTAACCTGTCTTGCTCCTCATAAGCTTCTCTTCCTGCTTTCCTGAACCTACATGTGAAACACTCACACGCTAAGTCATAGACTTAGTGAGACATATAAATCCATATGTAAATTATTAAATGCATATATATATCATGTAATACAACGTCATACTTGTATACATACTTTTTCATGTAACAATTACATACACACATGCATGTCATCATTTATGTTTCCTCATACTCTTATATGATTATCCTTTCTATCTCTTATCTCTTGTTCATATGATCTCTTATTTTCATATTCTATATCTTATAACATGTTATTACATCATCATATGAGCCATTGATATTCATTCATATATATATATATATATATATATATATTAACATATATATTCATGTACATCACATAACAAATGTCATAACCCATAACACACATTCTTTCTTGTAACACATACACACATTCACATATATCCTCATATAAAACATGTAACACATTTCTCATTACAACTCATATTTTATTGTTATCCTTTTTGGTTAGCCCATGGGCACTACTGAGAACTTAAGGTATGTGAGTACATAGAGATTGTGCACAATGTTTTCACCACAGCTCGTATAAATCCCACTAGGGGCGCGTAGAAATTGTCCCGTAGGACCACTATGTCCCGAAGGACCACTGTGTCCCGAAGGACCACTGTGTCCCGAAGGACCACATTCTTGACATGCCAACTATACCTATAGCTCTCTTATTATATAACATGGGCATTATTATTCATCTTTTTACATATTCACGTAGGCACATAGTTCACTTTCAAATAACATATTTCCATGTAATTCACATTCACTTATCACATAACTTTTCACTTTTACTTGTATTCTTTTTTACATAGCTCATAGTTATGATTCTTATCTCATAACACACGTTCACATATACATATTCTTGTTTTCACATAGTCATGTATCTCATGTTAATTAATCATTTATATTCATATCTATTATCATCATAGAATCCTACATCTTATTATCACATAAATCATGGCTATCAAATTTATCACACAAAATACATTCATATAAATCATATATACAGATGCAGTTAACTTCTAAATTCATATATGTATATCCATCTACTCATAAACATCCTATGCAACATGTTTTTATCTTTGTACTCATGTAATCTAATATCGGAATTAGACTCATCACAAGTCTAAATTCCCTAACATAACATATACTTACTATCATGTACTCACTGATCACCAATAACACTACCAAGCTCTTTCTCTTTCTTACGCATCTTACTCTGACGACCTATCCAAACTTTGCTTTCGATCAAATCTTAACTTGATAATCGTTCCGGAACTTGTTCGTGCTCGATATCTATATAATCGTACATTGATACATATCAGTATCCAATTGATATATTCTAATCTATCATTTATTATACCAAAAGAAATGTCTATTTCAATTTCCCCTTGAAGTGCATCGATGCATTCTACAGTGCATCGATGCATTCTTTAACATGTGCATTGATGCACTACCCATGCATCGATACACAAATTACCTTCGATGTTTTCATTTTAAGAGGATGCATCGATGCACCAATTGCATTCAATGTTTCTTCTTTAAAGAGTGCATCGATGTACATTCAATGTACATCGATACATCTTGCCCAGAATTTGCATTTTAAGCTCGAAAATCATCAATTCTTCATTAAATTCTTCTATTTTAAGCCCCTATTATGTCATTAAATTCAACTACCATTACTTAAACCAACTTATATCCATGTAAACCATCTTTATCTTCCATATCTCATCATGATTCTTAAGATTTAAGAATCTTACTAAACTTTCAACTTTGTTATTAATCCTTTCTAACTTCATATATTTCTTATTCTTAGTGATGACAAGTCAAATTCCTTCTCAAATTTCACTTATTAATTCATTTCCAGAAATTCATCTAAAAACTCATTTTCTTTAATCTCTTCTATATCTTTCATCTTATCGTTTTAGAATAAATTAAGCTTTCCTTAAGGTTAATTATCATCTAATGATCATAACCCAACCTTAAAATCAATAATTAATCAACAAACAAAGAAACTCACCTTTGAGTTAAGCCTTCACGTATGAAGAAGGAAGAAGAGAAGAGAAGAGAACTCTGGAACCTTTTCTCTCTTCCCACGTGATTTCCTTATCTTATAAGGAAAATAAAAATCTTCCTTGTTAAATGACCCTTTTGCCCTTCAATTCATCTTATAATTACTAGCAATTTTTATGATTTATTTCCAAATAAATCATTGAACTAATCCATGGTTCTACTCTAGTCACCAAATTCTGAAACTTTACAATTTGATCACTAACCTGGTATTGAGGATGTTACAGTAGAGAAGTCCTTGATGAATCGTTTATAAAACCCAGCATGTCCAAGAAAACTCTGAATGCCCTTGACAGAAGTTGGTGGGGGTAGCTTCTCGATCACCTCGATCTTGGCTCTGTCTACTTTAATGCCCTTTTCAGAAATTTTATGGCCTAGAAAAATGTCTTCGATCACCATGAAGTGACATTTTTCCTAATTTGGTACTAGATCGGCTTTCTCACATCGGTTGAGTACCTTTGCCAAATTACCGAGGCATTTTTGAAAGTCATCTCCAGAAACAGAGAAATCATCCATAAAAATTTCTAGAAAGTCCTCAACCATGTCAGAAAATATGGCTTGCATGTAGCGCTGAAAAGTTATCGGGGCATTACAGAGTATAAAAGGCATTCTTCGAAAAGCATAAGTGCCATAGGGACACGTGAACATTGTCTTCTCTTGGTCCTCTGGTGCGATGGCAATTTGATTATACCCCGAATATCTGTCCAAGAAACAATAATATGCCTTTCCAGCTAGTCGATCTAGCATTTGATCGATGAACGACAAAGTGAAATGGTCCTTCTTGGTGGCCTTATTGAGTTTACGGTAGTCCATGCAGATTTGCCACCCGGTGACAATGCGTGTTGGTAGCAACTCATTGTCTTCACTTGTCACCATGGTCATGCCTCCCTTATTTGGCACACATTGGACGGGACTCACCCAAGAACTATCAGAAATGGGGTAAATCACTCCAGCGTCAAGCCACTTGAAAATTTCTTTCATCACAACTTGCTTCATGATTGGGTTTAATCTTTGCTACGGTTCTATGGATTTTCCATGGCATTCTTCTAGCAGGATTTTGTGCATGAAAATGGTTGGGCTTATTCCCTTCAGATCTGTCATCGTCCATCCTAACACTCTCTTATATTGTGACAAAACACTTAGCAAACTACATTTTTGGTTAGGAGTAAGGGCAGAGGAAATAATCATAGGTAAAGTTTCATTACTACCCAGATAAGAATATTTAATATGTTGTGGTAAATTATTTAGCTCTAGGGTAGGAGCATGTTGTAATGAGGGCTTAGGAGGAATAAACACTTCAAATTAAGGGGTTCAAATCGTGTACCTGGGCTAGCTATTAGGAAGCTAGCCTACTGTTCCTCGAAAGAAAAGTCATTAAGCTCCCCGACCTTTAAGTTTTCAAATAGCCTCTCATCTAGTTTCCAGCTAAATGAAAATGTCATGGTAAAATTGATCTACTTCTTCTGCTATTAATGTATCCACTTCTAAAATGCTATGGCATTCTTCAGAATCATCCATGTATTTGAGAGAACGGAAAACATTCACAGTGACACATTGGTCGGCCACTCTCATGGTCAGCTCACCCTTCTCGCAGTCGATAAGAATGTGACTGGTATTAGGAAGGGTCTCCCCATAATTATGGGTGTTGTGGCATCGACCTCACAGTCCAAAATCAGAAAGTCGACTGGAAATACGAACTTGTCAACCTGTACAATGACATCTTTGATTCACCCTTCGGGACGAACATGTGAATGATCGGCTAATTGCAAGATGACAGAGGTGGGTCTCGCATTTCCTATTCCAAGCTTCACGAAAATTGTCTTGGGCATCAAGTTCATGCTTGAGCCAAGGTAACATAGTGCCTTTCCTACATATTTGTCTCCTATCTAACATGGAATGATAAAACTGTTTGGATCAAGTCTTTTGGTGGCAGCTTGCTTAAGGAAGAGCAATATTATTTTACCGTGGCAATTTTTTCATACTGTTCAACCTTTCTCTTCTTGGTAACAATCTCCTGAGGAATTTAGCATATGTTGGCATTTATTCCATCGCCTCCAGAAAAGGAACATTTATTTGAAGTTGACTCAGAATGTCAACAAACTTCTTGAATTGAATATCCTCGATATGCTTCTTCAGTCTTTGCGGGAAATGAGGTGGGGGTCTGACTTCCTGTACTGAAAGGGTGGGAACAGAGTTTGCCTTGGCATTTTTTTACTCCTTCAGTCACTTTACTTGATGAACCCTCATCCTTATCCTCTTCCACTGGTACTTCTTCTAGCACTTCTTGATCAGCTTGTACAGTCTCAAGAGGTGAATCCTTCTTCGATTTTCCCCCAAACTTATCTTCGACATTGATCTGTGTACCACTTCGTAGAGTTACCACACTGCATTATTCTTTGCCATGAGGTTTTGTGACTTCAGTGTCACTCAGAAGATGTCCTGGTTTTGTAATGTCGCAGCAATTTAACCAACATGACCCTCCAACACCCTCAAAGATGAATTGTGGCTCTAGAGCATGGCTCCTTGGTTTTTGATGGAGGTCGTATGGTCTTGCAACATGGTCTTTGTAGTTACTATGAACTCTTACATTGTGGCCTCCAAAGAATTGGTGTTAGATGAAGATGGCCCTCCCTTGTGAGAATTATGTCATGACATATTCGTTTGAAAACCTTGGGAGTCATTAAAATTCTACTACCAAACTGGTTGATGATCATTGTTGGTTCCTTGGTTTCCCTATGAAAAATTTGGATGTTGACGCCATCCAGGATTATATGTGTTAGAATAGGGGTTGTTATTACCTCGATTATAGTTGCCCACATAGTTGATAGATTCTTGAATGATCAGGCAATCACTCTCATGGTGATTATTGTGGCATAATAAACAAGTTGAATTGGTTGCCTTTACTTCTCTCACCTCACTTAGCCTTTGCAAATTCTTCAACATATTGGTAATAGTAGCAAGTTGGGCGGACACTGAATCCTTAGAGTCTAGCTCGAAAGCTCCATGTGATTTTCGCCCAAGTCCAAGTCTTGTAGATGGAAATTGATAATCGTTGTTGGCATTCCTATCCAGAATGTCAAATACCTCTACTGGTGATTTGTCAAGTAATGTCCCATTTGCTGAGGCATCTAGCATCATATTCGTGGGTGTATTTACTCCGTTATAGAACATCACCACTTGTATCCAATCTTGAAAACCCATATTCGAACATTTACGAAGCAATCCTTTATACCGATCCCAACATTCATACATTGATTCGTCATCAGCTTGACGAAAAGAGGCAATATCGTTCCTTCTTTGGCTAAACAACCTCTCGATCTCAGGTTCAACCGGTTCTAATGGCTCGTTCGAATGTCTTCTGGTCATACACCGAGAATAACCTGAAAAAGATAAGGAAAATAAAAAGTAAAACTATCTAAAAAAATAAAAATAAACAATTAAAATAAAAATTCTATGATAAAACTAACTAACTTCCAGCTGCCAATCCCCGACAATGGCGCCAAAAAACTTGCCCGCGATTTGTGAGTACTAAATATGGATACGGAATTTTGTGCAAGTATACACAATCGAACAAGTAATACAGTGATAAGTGAGTATAGTCTCCACAGGGATTGGAGGAAATTGATAAGTTCAATCAAAGCACTTTACTCTGTCACCTAAGTAAAGTTAGCGATAGTATGTACAAATGAGAATGTTGCGGCAAAATGAAATGGATGTTGTGGAAATGGAATGATGGTAATATGGTAGCAAATGGATATGTCGTTGCAAAGTGGATGAAATTGTCTTGGAAAATTAAATTGTGTTGAGTGCAAACAAATGGAAATGTAAAGGCAAAATAAAATGTAAATATTGAATTTGATTACTAGGACTTTAACTTTCTCACACGACAAACTACTATGGGAATGAGTGATAGGAGTCACTAAGGAAAATCTAAGTCCACCTCTCATAATGGTCTTACTTCTATGACTTATCTTCCCGACAGAGTTTACTAGGGTGCCCTATGTTATCTCTAGTAAGGGACTCGACATAGTGAAGATGTCTTGGCAAAACCGATTAGCGTAAGGCCCTGCAGTGATCCTATTGGTCCAGATAACAGGATATGTCTCGGCAATACCTTTTTACGGCAGCATTAACATCTAACCTATCGCTCATGCACAACTCCTTTTAGTCGAATAAAATCCTAGCCTTATCTATAAGGTGGATTAAACAAGTTACTATATAGAACCCCTTACTTATATGGTTTCTCCCTAGTTTCTCTCGAACACTAAGGATGTGCTACCTAGACATTCTCTCGAACACTAAGTAATCTCCTAATGAATGGCAACTCTAATGGCTCCTATAACCTTAAGGCACTAAGATCCATAAACAAAACAGATAATAACATACAAAAATAACCATTCATTAACGCAAATCTTAAATATTCAAAATGAACTCCCACCAAATAGGATTAGTTCATGGTGGGGTTCGAAATAAGCAAGTACAAAGCAAGTTAATTCATTCCTTACAACCCAAATGATAAAATATGAAAGCAAAGAGCAAAGGGAATGAGGAAAAGCCTTCGACGTGCACTACTGGAGCTTCACTCGGCCACTACAAACTGTCCCAGTGAACTAGCTCCTCTCACACGCCTAGAACACCACTCCCTCTAGCTTGTCAAAGGAGCAATGCCACGACAAATAGGATTCGTGGAGAACTTTTTCTTTGAATTTTAGCTTTTGGCGGCGTGGGTAAAAGTCCAAATTCCCCCTTTTCATTATGGTTTCATCTCCTATTTATAGGGGAGAATGAACCTAGGGTTTTATGATAAAATTACACTAGTACCCTAAAGATCATTCCTTTTATGTGAGAGATGGTGCAGAGATGGTAATGGGCCCCTCCTATGTTGTTGATTATAGAAATCATGTATAGAGAATGATAGCTGGCTCTTACTAAAAATATTTTTCTTTTATTTTGATCACTCTTGAAATGCCAACTAGTTCGGCATTTGCATTCTGCTTGGAAGTCTCCTTATGTCACGGCATTTCCCTTTTGCTTTTTCTTGCTCTTAAATCCTGCACATCACCAAACAAACACATTCCCCATAAAGCATCACTGATTACAAAATAAAATATCGCGGCAAACAGAATTCCACCACATGCAACTATATGCTCCTAAATGCATCTATATGATCCTAAATGGGCTTTTATACAGTCAATAACTTAAGTGAAAAGGTCCTAAATATGACCTTTTTACGGAGTTATCAGCTATCTTATATTTACATCATATATATATAATCGAGTAATCATTTTGTAACTTTTAATAGTCGAAAGACTCAACAAAAGAGCACCCTATAGTCAGGGAACCATTGTGTACTTCACCGATATTATTAATTAGGATAAACTACATATTTAGTACCTAAACTATCACTTTTACTCTGTTTTAGTACCTAAACTTTTATTTTTTTTCAAAAGCATACATAACGTTTACTTTTTATTTCATTTTAGTACCCCATCGTTAACTTTTTATTTCATATTAGAACCTAATTTTTAACAACATGCTACTAAAATGAAATAAAAAGTAAACATTAGGTACGATTTTGAAAAAAATGGAAGTTTAGGTTCTAAAATGGAACAAAAACAATAGTTTATGTACTAAATGTGTACTTTAATCTATTAATTATTTAACATTTTGTAAATGGTAAATAAATAGAAAGAACGTCTCATATTCTCATTTATTCCTCAAATCAACATAGTAAATTTAATTAAAAAGGGGTAAAGTATAGTAATGGTCACTGAACTTTTCTAAAGCTTGCATTTAGGTCCCCCAACTTTTAAAACTTGCAATACAGTCCTTCAACATTTAGTCCATTTACAATATGGTCCCCGACGTAACCGACCGTTTGATGTCGTTACACTGTTGTTAGAAGAAGATGACATGGCAATCCTCCAACATTTAGTTTGTTAGCAATATGGTCATTAAACTTTTCAGGCACTTGCATTTAGGTCTCCCAACTTTTAAAACTTGCAACACGATCCTCAATTTCATTCTAAACCCTAAATTCCAAAATAATTCAATTACATTTTAAACCCTAAATTTTAAAATACTTTAATTTTAGGGTTTAGAATATAATTAAAGTATTTTGAAATTTGGGGTTTATAATGTAATTGACGTGTTTTGAAATTTTGAAAATGAATTTCCTATTTGATAGTGTTTACTTCAATATAAATTTGAGGTTTATTGCATGCACATCCAACGGTTGCCGCACTTTGAACATGAAAAGTGCACCTATCACATTTATTGCATAAACTGTTGAAGTAAAAGGAACAAGGACAATTTGTCTTGTTCGTAGCTGACGTACTTTGGTATTACAATCTAATAGGTTTGGATGGAACTTGAGCATGCACATCCAACGGCTGCAAAAATAGTAAAGAGTTTTAGTTCATAGGACTACAACATACATCCAAACAATAACTAAAATAAACCAAGAATATCAATTAATAACTCATTCAAAGGAGAACTTAATAAATAAAGGGAAAGAGGTTCAGTCATAGTCACTCCAAAAGCTAAGACGTCAAATGGGTTGTTTAAGATAGGCATTAGATGCCAAATACAACATTACCAGTTGTAAATGCATTAGTGACCTACCCTATTAACATATAATTGCTTCTAATGCTCTATGTTTAATGTTCCTCAATAGCCAAACATGATGAGAATCTAAAGCAGATAACAGAACTAAAATCATAGGACCCCATAATTCATGTAAATTCATGGCATGTCAGCAATAAAAGAAATTGTAAAATATAGAGGACACTGTAACAAACATATTGTTGGGATTTGCAGAAGCTCGAATTAACAACTAAAAGGGTTCGCCAATAGGGGTCGAGTCGATTCTTGTATTTAGGGAGTAAGGAGATTGAAAAATAGAAAATTGCACAGCGATTTATAGTGGTTCGACTTCTCAACCAAGTCTACATCCACTACCTTAGCTCCTCACCAAGGATTTTCTAACAAATTCACTAATTTATTCTTTCTTTTTACAGGACAAAGAGATAGCCTTTACAAACTCCCTAGTTTTTCACGAGCTAAACTAGAACCTTTCCCTAGCGTTTAGCAGGCTAAGCTAGACCATAACCCCTTTACAAAAAAAGGAAATGTAAACAAGAAAATCTCTCTAAGGTAGGTGTTTACAAGAATTAAGCTCACAAGAACATAAATATTTACAACAGAAAGATGAAATAAGAATAAAAAACTCTTCTCTTGTGTTTGATTGCTTGGATAGTTGTTCTCTTACTTTTTCAAGTGTCATCATCTTGTTTTTATAGCTTGAAATGAGTTTGGAGTCGTATATAGCAGTATCAATACTCATTTTGCATTCGATGTTTTTTAGTATCGGTATTATTCATTATTGTTCACATAGTATCGATATTGTTCATACAATATCGATACTATTCATATAGTACATTACTATTCATAAAAAAATTTGTGCTCAATTCCAACTTAAATGGACTTTGAATTATTTTTGAAAACTTTGAATAAATTCAATTCAAGTCCAAAAAAAACATTTTTTCATAAATTTTTATATCAAAATATAGTTTAACAATCTCCCCTTTTTGATATAACAAAACATTTGAAAAATTGTTTTTGGCAAAACTCCCCCTTAATAAAATATTTAATGAAAAAGATACCAATTGTTACCAATTGTTGGAAAATATATGAAAATGTTCAGCTCCCCCCTTTTTCATTAAGAAATTAAATTTTTCAAACCATACTTCTCCCCCTTTTTGTTATATCAAAAATAATTCAATCTTTAAAGTTCTAAAATAACATTGGAGAGTAAGTGGTAAAATTGACATTTAAAAGATCATTCAAAAAAAATCAAAGCTCCCCCTCAATAAGTGCATTTCCAAACAAAATTTAGCTTTAAAAAACTTGACACTTAAATAAAATTGAATTTTCAACAAAGAATATCAAACATATTAGTAGCACATGAAATTCAATATATCCAAGTCTAAAATACTTTATGCAATATCAATTGTTGAAATTAAGTGCATATGCATAAAGTTTTCTAAAAATGTATGCATTTGAAAAAAATTTGATATCAATAGTTAAGAGAGATATCATTTTCATTTAAACAACATACATAAACATTCAAATTTAGGTCAAAATTTTAAAATTTGTAAAATCAAAGTATTTAAAGTTGATATCAATTGTTAGAGATATCTCATTTGCTTTTAAAGTCAATTTTGACCAAAATTCATTATGATGAACTAAAATAATTAAAACTTTAAAATGTTCATCACAATTTCCTCTTAACATATCAAAAATCATGTATGCATAAATTCAAATGAGCAACCAAATAACCAAAATCAAAAGCATTAAGCTTAGAGGATATTCATTCCTTTTTCACTGTGTGGCTAGAGTATTTGAATATCTTCACTTTCATCACCATTGCTCCCACACACCTATAAGAGACATTTAAGTAGATTTTGGTATCCAAATTGCTTTGGATCCTTGAACGTTAGTTTCCATGCCCCTTGTTCCCTTAGGAACCCATACTTGTCTAATTTTAAAAGATTTTCTTTTCTTTATAGGACAAGTATGTTCCAAATGACCATGAAAATGACAATGTGAACACTTTTTCCATTTTTAAACATAATATGTTGTTTTTAGAAATTAATTATTTTTCTTTTGTTAAGCTTTCAATCTTAACTTTTAAATAAAAAAAATTCTAAAACATTGATTTTGACTTTTGAAAGCTCTAAATTATTTTGCAAATTTTCATTTTGATTTTCAAAATCAACTTTTGCTTTCAAAACCAAATTATTTTCATTTTTAAGTTTTGAAATTCATTACTTATATTTGGAACTCATGGTCTCAAATCCCAAATACAACACATTATAAGCATCTTGTAACTCATCAAAAGAACATGAATTTAATTCATTTGAGTTAGAAGATACCTCAAATTCTTCTTCATTGGCCATAAGGCATAGGTTGACTACTTCATCATCATTGGAGTCATCTTCATCACTCCAAGCTGCAATAAATGCCTTCTTCTTAGATGATCCCTTCTTTCTTAGAATGGGACAATCATACTTGACATGCCCCGTTCTTTGACAATTGAAGCATACCGGGGGACTCTTCTTTTTGGTTGATTCATGTTTCACTTCATTGAAGTCATTAATCTCTTTAACTCTTTGAAGAGCTTGGCCATCTAATCTTCATGTTCATCATCGTCTTTATCCACCTCAACTCTTGAATCTTGATAGCTTTCATTGGTGGATTTGAAGGCAATACCTATCTCCTTCTTCTTCTTATTTTTCTTCTCTCCATTTTCTTCCTCTTCATTTACCATCAACTCATGAGTGAGAAGGGAACCAATCAGCTCGTCAAGAGTGAGAGACTTTAGGTTTCTAGCTTCGATAATAGCCTTTGATTGCCACGACTTAGGAAGAGAGTATATCATTTTTCTCACAAGCTTCTCATTAGGGATTACTTCTCCGAATCCCTTGAGACCATTGAAAATCACTGAAAATCTATTCGTCATAGCTTTGATGTCTTCATCGGGTTTTATCTTGAAGTTTTCGTAGCTATGGTTGAGAAGACTTATCTTTGTTTCCCTCACTTTGTCGGTTCCTTAATGAGTGACTTGAAGCTTATCGCAAATCTCTTTGGCATTAGAACAAGAGGAGATTCTTCCATATTCATCCGGGCCTAATGTACAAAAAATAATGTGCATAGCCTTAGCATTAAGCTGGAACATTTTCTTCTCTTCATTACTCCAATCGTCCATTCACCGGGTGGAGTGGAGTAACCCTTCATGATTGAGTTCCAAGCTCCTAGATCGTAGGCTTAAATAAAGAACATCATCTTATTCTTCAAACATGCATAATTTGCTCCATTGAAGAATGATGGCTTGTTTACCGGCTGTGAATCTTGAATGAGTGAATCTTTAATGTAATAAGCACCGGAGGTTGAAGCCATTTCTTTATCGGTTGCGTCTAGAATCGGTAGAGCTTCTTCGAGGATCCTCTTAAGGATGTGAACCCTTCTAACGAGTCAAGCTTTGATACCAATTATTGGGATTTGGGAAACCTCAAATTGATAAATAAAAGTGTTCGCCAAGAGGGGACGTGTCGGTTCTTGTATTTAGGGAGTAAGGAGATTGAAAGATAAAAAATTGCACAACGATTTATAGTAGTTCGACTTCTCAACCAAGTCATCCACTACCTTAGCTCCTCACCAAGGATTTTATAACAAATTCACTAATTTGTTCTTTCTTTTTACAGGACAAAGAGATAACCTTTACAAACTCCCTAGTTTTTCACGGGCTAAACTAGAAACTTTCCCTATCTTTTAGCAGGCTAAGCTAGAACCAGAACCCCTTTACAATGAAAAAAAATGTAAACAAGAAAACCTCTCTAAGGTATGTGTTTACAAGAATTAAGCTCACAAGAACATAAATATTTACAAGAGAAAGATGAAATAAGAATGAAAAACTCTTCTCTTGTGTTTGATTGCTTGGATAGTTATTCTCTTACTTCTTCAAGTGTTAGATTAAATGAATTTGAAGTCGTATATAGCCGTTGGGGATTCATTTTTTGAAAATAAAACTGCCCAGAACATGTAGTATCGATACTCCTTCAATGAGTATCGGTACTACCTTTGTAATATTTGAATTTTTTACCGTTGGGCTTGATATTACTGTAGCAGTATCGGCATTCATTTTGCATTCGATGTTTTTTAGTATCGGTACTGTTCATTACTGTTCACACAGTATCGATACTGTTCATATAGTATCGATATTATTCATACAGTACAATACTATTCATAAAAAAAATTTATGCTCAATTCAAACTTAAATGGACTTTGAATTATTTTTTGAAAACTTTGAATAAATTCAATTCAATTCCAAAAAACATTTTGTCATAAATTTTATATCAAAATATAGTTCAACACATATATATGCCAAAAATGAAGGTTCAAATGTGTAATGACCGGGCAACATATCAAGTAGCTACTCCAAATATACTACCCTGTCATGATGTCTTTCGAGTTGTGTTCATGCAAAATTATCTTCTAAAGCTATAATTCAATATAGATTCAATTGTAAAATTTCCAAAACATGTAAAAAAATCCAATTCGTTCACGATATATCAATCCCATAATCAACATGAATTTATTAAAAATAATACAAGCTCACAGAACGCCAAAAACCACAGGTCGGATCAATACAATTCCCAGTAAACTAGTACCAGCAGTCTCTCGGATTGAGCCTCGTGATTTCACTATGTCGATACTCACAACCAATTCCCTAATTTAAAGAAAAACCAAACAAGAAAATAATAAAAAAAATTAGCCTAGGACCCTCTTTCACTTCTATTCTAATGGAATGAATATCTTTCATAAGGAGTACTAAAAGTTTTGACTAAGAAGAAAGAAAGAAAATTAGATGGTTTTGGTTCAAAACTAACACTAAATAACCAGATCCTTGACATGCAGTTCTAGAAACATAAAAATTTCAACAAAAAACACACAATGCGAGCTGAAAAAATAAGAAAGTGCGAAAGAGGAAAAGCTTACTTCCGAATAGCCCAAAATAGAAAATAAATACCTTCTTGCAAGTGAGGGGAGAGGCTAAGAAATAAACGCAATCGGTGTTGTGTTTCAGCAATTCTTCCTCCATTTTTTATTTGTAAATAAAAAGCTGAAAGACAGAGCACTACTTGGGTTTACAATTTTACAGGGTGGAAAACTAAAGAACAAAAACCAAATGAGAGTGCATGTGAGCGAAAGAGACTGAGAGGTGAAGGCGTTGTTTGGGATTTCATTATATTTGATCATCTGTTGGAAAATCTATAACCACAAGGATTAAACGAAGAAATTATTATATGTCATTTATACAAAATAATTTCAGCTTTGTTGGTGATTTTCAACAATGATACTTAGTTCATCTTAATATTATTTGTCAACTCTGCATTTCTAACCCTATTTTTTTTCTCACAAGCATTTCATCAAACATCTATGCTTTACCTGAGAGGACATGTATCTAACATTACACTTTGAATCGTTGATGGTCCCAATAGTCCTTAGTTGGGTCTTCTCTCAATGGACCCTTATTCAAGTCAACACCTCCACAGAATTCAAAGTTAGATTAGAATTTTCCATGCATCCCCGACTGAAAAGTTACACTGGAAATGAGAAGAGAGAAGTGAAAAAAGAAATTCTAGATCGAAAAGATATTTAGGGTTTAGAATAAAATTAAGGACTGTGTTGCAAGTTTTAAAAGTTGGGGGACCTAAATGCAAGAGTGACCATATTGCAAACATACTAACGGCAGTATAACGGTGTCAAACGGCCGATTATGTCGGGGACCATATTACAAATGGACTAAATATTAGAGGACTGTATTGCAGTTTTTAAAAGTTAGGAACCTAAATGCAAGTTTCAAAAAAGTTCAATGACCATTAATATACTTTAACCTTAAAAAAAGAATAATTCAAATCCAGATTCAAATTCAAGATTACGTTCTTCTTCATTTTTCATCCGTTTGATTTCTGCAGATCTGCCTCTTAAATCAAGGAAAAAGTAGAAGCGTTTATTTTTCATTTATTTCTTTTTACATATCGGAGTTTGTAGAAGAGGAGTATGCGAAAATGCATAGCCGGGGATCGAGTAACCGGCTATATAACTCTGGTGGTGGCTCTGCTTTTCGTTCTAGAATTTCAGCGTTGGTTCTCGCCATGTTCGCTACCATGGCTACGGTTTACGTTGCCGGCCGGTTGCTTTTCGTTCCTCTTTCAGTTTTTCTTTGTGGGATTTCTTTTTGAGAAATTTCATTTTGAGGCATTTCTTTTGGTGGTATTTAAATGTAGGATGTGGCAGGAGGCAGAGAGCAGAGTCTATTTAATTAAAGAACTTGATAGGAGAACTGGTCAGGTGATTTTCTTTTCTCGTTTTTATTTTATTTCAAAAATTTCCATCAAATTATAATACATTTGATTTTTGGGCGTGCCTAGTTTTGTTTCTTAGCCACATTTTCTTCAAAATTTGTGCGCCATTAATAGGAGTTTTTGGAGTTTGTAGATGGTCTTCATTTTCATTCATTGTTGCGCTTCATTTGTCTACGAAACTACCTACTTTCGCATTAAATTTATTGATGGTCATTGTTTTTTTTTAATTTATAACGATGATCTGTTTTTGGTGGTACAAATCAGTTGGATTTCAATGACATTTAATTTTTAATCTCTTTTTTCAGGGTCATTCTTCTGTATCTGTTTCTGAGAGGTTAAAAATTGTAGCCTGCAAGTAAGCCCTTTTTTATTTTTACACTTATGCACATTATATGTTTGTGATTACTGTGTATCGAGTGGGAATGTCTAAGGAGCAGCAGCCTAAGGAAATGCGCAACCGAAAATGTTAAAAAAACCTTTTTCTTCATAACATTTTCGGTTGCACCTTTCCTTGGCCTTAAATTAAGCCTGCTGTACAGCAGAACTATCCCTATCGAATCTAATTTGCTAAAGCACAATATTCTAGGGAACAACTTAAAAGGTTATCAACCATTGAGAAGGATATAGCTGCTGCTAAGCGAGAAGGATATAGCTGCTTCTAAGCGAGAAGGATTTGTTTCAAAGGAGTATTTGGGAAATGATGATACTCGTTCCAAGAAAAGGCTTTTAGCTGTTGTTGGCATCATCACAACTTTTGGACGAAAGAAAAACAGAGATGCAATTCGGAAAGCATGGATGCAATCTGGTAATTTATCATTTCTCTTGACAAGTCTTTTCTTATATTGTGTTATAAGGTAGAATTAAAACAATGAACCATGCTGATACAGTACACTCCAAGTGCTTTTTATTTAGTCAGTCTTCCTGTATGTAATAGCAATGGTTATAGGATACATCCATTTAGCTATCCATCAATCTATTGGGGTTAAGTGGCATTAGAATGCATGCTTTCTGAGTGTCAGTGACACATAGGGGTTTGTTGTCTGCCAACAGCTAATAAGTTGCACTCTAACTTATTAAACTTATTAACTGCTAATTTATGCGTACATGGAGCTATCGACTTTGTTTTGCTATAAATTAGAATTCGGCAATCAGGCATATTTAATTATATCCATTGTAAGTTGGAAGCCAAGAATGCTTTAGGTTTTAACTAAAAAGCCAAATGATTAAAGAATATTATTCTGTTGTGTGAATTAAGATGGCTACTTAACATCAATTGCTCCAAATATGTCACAAAGATAGAAACTTGGACAGATGAGAATAGATGCTAATTTATGCTTACATGGTTCACTCTAAATGAGCTTGAAAGAATGCTTTCCTTCTCAATTATAGTTGATGATATATGGATTCCAATTTATATCCATCCATTAAGTTATTCATCAATTTTTTAAATTTCTTGCTACCTAATTATCATTTTGTCTGATAGTTGTTAAACTGAAAATATAATATGTGCAGGTGCAGCTTTGAAGAAACTGGAAGAAGAGAAGCAAATCGTTGTGCGATTCGTAATAGGAAAAAAGGTTTCTATTTGGTTCCTCTTATCAAGTATTTCTTTTCCATTTCTATTTATTGAATTCTATATTACTGGCAGTGCAAATTGTGGAGATAGTTTAGACAGGGAGATCGGAGATGAAAACAGCCAGACTAATGACTTCATTATTCTGGTGTGAGTTTTTGACTTTAAATACATGATTTTTAAGCTTATATTGGGTTCTCTGAATGGAATTGCATCTTTTAGAAGTTATTGTGAACTAGTGTAAAAAATTATATTAACTTTATGATATCCTTCATTCTACCATATGAAGCTATTTCATGCATGCCTAGTGAGTTTTTGACTTTAAATACATGATTTTTAAGCTTATATTGGGTTCTCTGAATGGAATTGCATCTTTTAGAAGTTATTGTGAACTAGTGTAAAAAATTATATTAACTTTATGATATCCTTCATTCTAAACTTTTAAGGTATACATGCATGCATATTTTCTGTAAAACCAGTGTGACTTGATTCATGTGTTATGTATGTTATTCCTGTTGAATCAACATGTTCGAAAGGAACAGATCTGGTAGCCGCAAATTTCATTTTCCTCTGTGTCTCAACAGGATGACCTGGAGGCACCTGAAGAACGTTCAAAGAAGATAAAGTTTTTCTTTGCTCGTGCTGTAGAGAGCTGGGATGCAGAGTTCTATGTTAAGGTCAATGATGATGTTTATGTTAATATTGGTATGTAATCCTTGATAGTTCATTAGTTAATGTTTTAGGTACTAACCACATGATTTCTTGATAGGGAAGTTTAATTTCTCCGTCATTTTCTAGAATTTGCCCCATATAATATATCCTAATATCAATTGCAAAAGGCCTTAAAAAAAACTGTTCTGAGTAGTACCAGTTCCAATAATATTTGAAGTTTCTAGTCATAAGTATGAACTATTGTTGCAGAAAACATGACAGACAGTGATGATTGGCTTGCGGTGCGAGTGTTCTTGGTTAACTGATAACTCATGTTGTTATAGAACTAAATAATTCTTGTCAGCCTTTACAGATACAATAATAATTATAGGTGGTCTTTTGATTTTATACAGATGCTCTAGGAGCAAAACTTTCTGCAAATTTGGATAAGCCTCGTGTTTATATGGGGTGTATGAAATCAGGAGAAGTTTTCTCTGAACCGTGAGTATAATTGTTTTACCTGATGATTACTTATGTACATCGACTTGAGATCATCTCCTTCTCAACTTCCCTTTCCTGAAGATGTATGATCCCTTCTGTTTATGTTCTTTTACAAATTATAGGAACCTCAAATGGTATGAACCTGATTGGTGGAAATTTGGCGATTCTAAATCGTGAGTAGCAAAGATCCCTTTTCTTTTTGCTCTCCTATACTTGACAGAAGTTTAGTAATGATTTAAAGTCGTGTTAACTAGCAAGTACGTTAAATCTATCTTTTTTTAAACTATAAGTACAATGACAACAGGTCAAATGCTCAGAATTCAGTCCTTGAAACTTATCATATGGTACTCATATCATGTGCCAAGTATTCTGGTTCTTTTTCCAACTTGAAATTCTTGTGTATGGTGCAGATACTTTCGTCATGCTTCAGGTGAAATATATGCCATTTCACGAGCTTTAGCACAGTTCATCTCGATCAATAAGTAAGTTTTAACACCTTCTTCCACCCTGGCTTTCAGATTGCAATGAGATGACCAAAATTTCTCATTTTGCAGACCTATTCTTCAGGTATATGCACACGATGATGTGAGTGCAGGGTCATGGTTTATCGGGCTTGTCGTGACACATCTTAAGGAGGGCAAATTTTGCTGCAACAGCTGGTCTACAGGTTTGTCTTCCTCTATTTTAGCACACACAAAAGATGCATGCTCGCTATTACATGTTTGATGTTTCCACACCCGCATCATGCAACACACATTCGGAACGAAGATTATAGTTGCCGAGGAGATTGATTGGTTAAGATAAGGGGACAACCATCCTTCCTAACATCATCCTCATTCCTTCTAATCTGGCATGTGATGCTATCAAATTAATTGATAATGTTATGTGAAAATACATGTGGAGTTTCAGGTACATCATGTTCATATAATTGTCTTCCTTATTTGTCAGGTTCGGTATGTGCATCTGTCTTATTCGACTAACCGGATTCACGTCTGCACTATTTTTTTTTTTTTTTTTTTGCATTTGGGGTGTGAAAGTTGCCATGTTGTGGACATCAAAGATTTCTGTCGGAATTGATTCATCCAAGTTCCAACTGATGTACATGCAGGCCAACATACTCTTTTCATTTTTGGAAGGCATATGAATTTTCTCCTTTTTTTTTCCCTTTCTTGCTGATGTATTATAGTGTCTGTATATTCCAAACTCAATCCTAGATTTGATTGATAATTTTTTCCACGTTTTCGGATAAAAATGAAGGGTGCCCTCGCAGGAGTTTCTGGTTTTTCAGAAAGTTTCAAGTAACTGAAGTTCGAGGTTTGAATCTTAATGTTCTCTTTGAAAACAATGGTTATCTGTCTCTCTCTCTCTATATATATATTTTAACTATTAAAAAATTATAAAGGGTTTTAATTTTAGATTTAAAAATTAAACCCGTTACAATTCTTTAATGAGTAAACTACGTGTTTAGTACTTAAACTATAAGTTTTGATTCGTTTTAGTACCTAAACTTTCAATTTTTTAAAATCATATTTAAAGTTTAGTTTTTGTTTCATTTTAGTATTACGTTAAGAACTTAACGTTCAATCCTGATTTTTTTGTGTGTAAGTTTAAGTACTAAAATATATCAAAATTGATATTTTAGATACTAAATGCTTTAAGTTTTTAACGGCGAAGTATTAAAATAAAATAATTTTTTTAAAATATTAGGTATGATTTTGAAAAAAATTAATATTTAAAAAAAATTAAAAGTTTAGAAACTAAAGTAATCAAAATTGATAGTTTAGATATTAAACGTAAAATTTACCTTTCTTTAATCTAAAAAGATAGAGAAGGGTTTATATCTTCTTTCTCATGTTCCGGAATGTAATAAAAAAAGTTAAACTACAAGGGTAGTCTCTTATGTTTTCGGTTTATCCTATTTTGGTCAGCAATTTAAAGAAAGAATAGTTTTAGTCTCTTACGTTATCGATCTGTTCCGTTTTAATATTTCGGCTGTTAACTCATTAATAGAAGCTCTGCATCTCCAATAATCTTTGATTTCAGTGCCATAACCCAACTTCTTAAAGTAAGCTAAATAAGTGATGGAGTTCAACAATTAGCTGTACCATCCAATAAGATTTTGAGACATGTAAATAGAAAATTGCAGATGTAATCCATTGATCCAAGGATTGTAATGATGAAGCTGAACACAAATGTATCTTTTGGTTGAATTCTAATAAACTAGATCACATAATTGACTCTCCCAATACACAAAGAAAACCAAATCAGGTATGTCAGTGAAAGAGACAACATAAAAACTTATTTCTATATAGTTCTGTTTTCAACATAAATTTAAACCCCAGGGATGTTACCATCTTCCAGACTAAACCTGTCTACAAACAATAGTGGGTCGCGGTGTCGTGAAGAAGAAGACGAAAAATGAGCCACTGGTTTATGTACCATGAAAATTGGCAGCTTTATGAATTCTCAATGGTTGCAGTTGTAACATGTGGTTCCCTCGGTGGTGGTTCACCGCTGCGTCTCTGGAAAGCCCTCCTCCACCAAATTTCGAAGGCTCTTTGAATGTTTGGACAGTCTTCCCCGGCGTTCAAGAATCTATTGAACCAAGCAAGCAAAATGTCTTGTTGCCAAGCAAGAGGCAGAGTGAGAATGGTGTTACTTAGACCGTCCTCGATTAAATGCCTATCGAGGCTTTTGGATGCCCCCCTCATCCACCCGAAATCATTGTAAAATGGCACCAGCCATGTTTGCAATAGCAAGCACCTTACTTCCTTTGATGCCAATAAATGCCCCTTTCCGATTCCGACAAACAGCCGTGCAGTCACTCGGCTAACCTCGTACCTATGAACAACCGGAACTTTAGAATGAGCATTCGATAATTCAGATTGAGACGCCCATGAGTTTAGAAAATCCTCGGCAATCTGCCTATCAATCAAAATGTCAAGAATCCAAAGCAAATTATCTGCTTGTCTTGCAATCTGACTCGCATCAGTTAAATCTGATGAAGCTGCACGGAGAAAATGGTTCCGGAGATGCTCCAAACAGCCATCACAAGCTGAATACAAAGACTCTTTCCGGAGATCGCTCTGAGATGAATTCTCACGAAGCATCTTCAAGACCAATCCTTTCATTCCACGCCTTGCCTTCTCATCTTTGCCTTGGAGAACAACATGTAAAAGCTTGAGAAGCACTTCTTCGTTATTGCCGCCCTCATCAGTTCCATTAGTAACTTCAACAGAAACCCTCTTCAAAACTTCCCCTGCTCCGACATTTTCAAGGCGGAGCTCGGCCAATAAAGAAGCCACTTTCTCTTCTTCATCCTCATCCCAAGGGGCGGCTTCTAAGTACTCCAAACAAGATAGGACTCCAGCATCAAATCCAAAAGCCGCTGAAACCTGACAAAGAGGGAGGGTAGAACACAAGAACAGCCACTTCAGCACTTAAAAGAATGCTAAGGAAAACCCTTAATCCAGCCTTAAAAAATGCAAAACACAGTTTTACTACTTCAAACTCATACATTAAAGTGGATAATTGGAATTGTTATCACTGGTTTCGTGCTAATCTCAAGCAGGGATTTAAGTAGCGGTCCCCTATCAAAATAGCAACCCTTATATAGTGGTAAAGGTGTAGTCCGAAATCATTATTTGACATGTTATTGCCACGATAGCGATAAATGCAACGACAAATGCAACAATAGCGATGCCCGCCTGTTATTTGACAACATATTTAGTATTCTAACTATCAGTTTTGTTCTCGTGCTAACCTCAAGCAGGGATTTAATATAGTGGTAAAGGTGTAGTCCGAAATCATTATTTGACAACCGCGATACCCACATGGCATTGCCACAATAGCGATAAACGCATCGTAAGGAAAACGTGATCTCAAGTATACTAATACAAGTAGCCAAAGAAGTGAAGGCTAAAAGTTTACCTTCAAAATGCCAAGAACCTTAGAAACGTCCTCTCTGAGAAGCTTCTTCCTCAAATCCGTGCAATACATCAATTTCAAGGTCTCTATATAAACCTCCACGTCATCACAGTCTGCTATTTCCACAATGTACGGCCCAGCTGATCCATTTTCCTGCTGCTTTGCCCATCGATCAGATAACTTTACTGCAAAGAACCTGCTGTGAGCCACCACTATTTGCCGATGCAAGTTCATGGACACAGTAATTCCATCCTTGGAACTCAACGTCAGCTTTATATCACCTGAATACGGGTCGTTAAACTGGTTTCCAGGGCTCCGGGTCAACAAAAGGCCCGAAATCCGTTGCATGGTCAATGCCTGCTTATCTATCACCGGCGGGGGTTGATTTTGTCTGAGAGCTGAAATGGGTACTTGGATCTGACCTTGGTTTTGGGTTCTTCGGCGGACATCGGGCTCGTTAGCCATCATCTCGAAAAGGTTCGGGCTGGATCGGGTCTTATCCGGCGGAGGCGGCGGGGAATGCGGGTTTAAAAGACCCGCCGTGAGGGCAGAGTTGAACTTGGTGAAACTCGACGGAGAGTGACCGTTGGAGATCGTTGTGAAGTCCATGACGGTTGACACACTGCCCGGAGAATATTGGATCTTAAAATCCGAAAAAGACTCGGAATACGGCGAGCTTGAGGCGGAATTGGAGGAGAAGTAGGGGGAGGCGGCGGGGTGGGTAGGTGCTTGGAAGCAGGGCAACTCCAACAGGTATCGGCTGAGACAACAGTGGGCGGATCAAGTTTCCGAGCAGAACCGGTGTCGGGGCCGCTGTTTGCGGCGGCGACGATTGAGGGAGAAGAACAAGAAATGGTGGTTTCTTTGCACTTGCGTTGTTTGGGCTTAATGTGTTGTGTACTTGAAATTTGAGCTGAGCAGATGCTGTAGTTTTTGTTGCCATGAAATTGCATTCAATGTAGTTTTTTATTGTTTTTTTCTGCGCTTTGTTGTCTTTTAGTTTAGGGTAAATTACAAATTTACTCACTTGACTTTATTCTATCTCCAATTTCACTCACTATACTTTTAATTTTTAATTTAATTACTGAATTTTGACATTGCTCATGTTTTGGTCACTTCGCCGTTAAATAGTTAACAACGTTATGACATGACACATGACATAAAAATGACGTCATTTTAAAAAATTCAAATTACACCAAAACGACGTTGTTTCGAATTCTCTATAAAATCTTTTTTTTCTTTTTCATTTTTTCATTTCTTTCTTTTTTTTCTCTTATTTTTCTCTCTAATATGATCGATTGTCAATGCCCGTCACCCCATCATTATCCATTCTGACCATCGTTTACTGTTGTTGGGTGATCATTGAACCTTAATATTTTTACAAACTATTTCCACCTCCTGAACACGAATCTAACGTCATTTTCACCAAATAATACCCCAAAATCGATGGGTCTAGGCCAAAACTCTTCGACTTTCTTTATTTTCAAACGTCTTCCTCCACTATTAGATCAACGCTAAATCAAGATATGATGGTCTTCTCACTTTCTTCCATCTCTCTTTATTTATTTATTTTTTTGTTTTTCTTTGTAATTTTTACTATTGTTAATAGCTATAATATTGTGTTTGGTTCAATATTTGGGTTGGTGTTTAGTTTTACAATGAGAGATTGAATATTTTTTTATGTGTGTAATGAGTTTGGTGGTAGTGAATTAGAGATGAATGAGAGAGCGACAAGAGTGAAATGGTGGGTGGTGGTGGTGGTTTACAGCCAGGGGAGGATGTAAATGGTTTTGATAGGGTTCAATTGCATACCCATTATTTTGGAAAAACTACTAAATATAGTTCAATATATTAAGAGAAATAAAAAAATATAGAAATTTACATACCATTTTTTTTAGAAAATAGAATATTAAAATTTTGAACCTCAATTTTTTAGTTTCTAGATTCCCCATTGTTTACAGCGATGATGGTTGTGGGTTGAGATGATTTTTTTACATTGCTTTGGGTTCAAATAGAAATGGTTGATTTGGATCGAAAGACAACGAAACGACTAGAGATAATGGGTGACAGAGGGTGGCCAGTGAATATTAAATTTAATGAGAAAGTATTAAAAATTATATTAATAAAAATAATAAAAATTCCGTGGCAACTCAAAAAATAATAAAAAAAATTACATGTCATCACAATGTTAGAAAGATAATGGGGAGTGACCAAAAAAATCAATCTTCAAAGTTTAATGTGTATATTGAAAAAATTTAAACTTCAATGAATAAAATAGGAGAAAGAAGAAAGTTCAGTGATGTTTTATAATTTTCCCTTTAGTTTTATAGCATTGACATCAACGCCAGTGGATAGTACCTATTAAAAATGGCGGTATATAGGAGAAACAAAGGAAAATGGCGTAAACTATACGGTGGTGCATTATGTTTTTAGTCTATTTGATTTTAGTCATGATTCAAAAAGATTAATTTAGTCCTTTACATTATCGATTTAATACATTTTGGTTTCTCTTGTTAACCTAGTAACGTAAGTCTTGACTTAAAATCTAAAAAATAAATAAATAAAAAAGCATCTAAGTGGCCTCAGGTCAGACTTAAAAGCTTATTTCCTTAACGCTCATTTGACCTAAAATATGAAGAAGAAAAAAGACGGTTGATGTGGCTTAACTAACAGGGGAAGTTCCTATTCTTCTCTGACAAAAACTCACCATAAATAGTGACAGATTCAAAAATTAAAAAAAATAAGGTTAAAAAATTTTAATACTCTTTTCTAAAATAAAGATGTAAATTTTTCATTTTTTATTGTTAATGTATTAAATTATATTTAATAATTTATCTAAAATAATAGTATGTATTTGACCCTTTAGAGGACAAAGTGCATATCGATGTTGGGGATATTGAGGTTTTCCGCGATGGAGTGTTGAGTGTAGTTGAGCTGTTGAGGTGTATGTGCAGCTGTAATATGATGATGTGTGTAAGCAGTTATAGTCTGTTATAACTGATGGTTGTTAGTTGTTATAGCTGAGTGGTTAGGCAGTTATAATTGAGTGTTATATAATGTTGTATGAGCTATGAACAGAACATAGATGCAATAATACTTCTTGATATTCATGTTACTGGTTATTTAACATGGTATCAATCGCCACAAGTCCAGGAGGATATGCTTCTGCTGCAAGAGTAATTGCTAAGGTTGTTAGATTCTAGTTTCATGGATGCTAGTGATACCTTTTCCCTTTCAAGCCATATCAAGATGTTTACAAATAAGAAGATCAATGTTGTGATTGATGAAGCAAATTTTTTGCTTTGGAAACAACAAGTTCTTCTTACAGTAAGGAGCCACCGACTTAAACGACTTCTTACTAGTGCGATGAAACCGCCACCGGAGTTACTGACTGTTGAGGATGGGACAGTAGTGTCGAATGAAGGCTATGAAGACTTCATAGCTCAGGATAATGCGTTAGAATCATGGATGTTGTCGACTATAAGCCCGCACTTATCTCTCTATTTGTGGGAGTTGAGACTGCGTTTGAGGTCTGAAATACAGTACTACAAATCTTTTCCACAAGATCATCCACAGCAGTGATGAATCTTCACTGTAAACTACAGTCTCTCAAGAAATGTGAAGATAGTATGCCTGTGTAGCTGGCTCGGTTAAAGAAACTTATGATGACTTAGCATCCTGTGGTAGTGTTGTTCCCACAGTTGGTCACATTACGAGCATATTAAATGGATTGCCTAGAGAGTACTAACCCTTCATGGCAGTTATAACTACCAGTGGTGACTCTATTTCTCTAGAAAAGGTGAGCACGATCTTGATTGATGCTGAAACACAGTTGGCTGGATTTTCAGCTCAAGAAGAATTAGTACTGGCAAGTGCTCACATAGCTAGGGGATCGGATTCTGTTAAAACTAGCTCTAACTCGTATAGACATCATTCGCAACATTCCTCGTATTTTGGAGGAAGGACTGGTGGGCGAGGTGGTAAAGGTCATGGTCGAACACGTTTACAATGTCAACTGTGTGGGAAGCCTGGGAACCTTGTTGACAGGTGTTGGCACCGGTTCGATGAAGATTTTCATATCGTGTCTACCAATATTGGTCGTTATCAGTATACAAGAGACACAACCAATGCTAACAATGCTTCCTATGACAAGGCTAGCTGCACTGGTTGTGATTGTTGTTTGAATGGGACACAAAGCCAGCTGACCTCAGAGAATTCTCCTCAAGCTTATTCAACCACTGGTTATACACAAGATCAGTGGGTGGTGGATTCTGGAGCCACTCATCACGTGATACCCAACTCTGGTAACATAACTCATAGACCAGAGCATGGTGGCCCAGGTAAGCTAACTAGTGGTAATGGTGTGTCCCTACGTGTTAATATTTCATCTGTCTTAGTTAAGGATGGGATATCTCACAGAGTAGCTTGTCCACAAACATCCGAGCAGAATGGAGTGGTTGAGAGGAAGCATAGGCACATTGTGGAGCTTGCACTGGTTCTCCTAGCACATGTTGCTATCCCTTTACAGTACTGGTACTATAATGATGTTAGTGTAGTCTACCTTATTAACCGTCTTCCAACAAGTGTACTGAAAGGGGTGTCTCCACTAGAGAAGTTGTGGGGAAGGAAACCGGATTATAGGTTCATGAGGGTCTTTGGCTGCAAATGTTTCCCACATCTGTAAGTTTTTCAAAAACATAAGATGGAGTTTAGGTCTCAACCATGCACGCTTCTAGGATACAGTTCCCAACTCAAGGGCTACATGTGTTTAGCCATGAATGAGAGAATTTACATATCTCGGAATGTTGTGTTTGATGAGTTAGTGTTTCCTTTTGCAGGTGGTACAACATCTCGCACAATATCAAATGTTGTTGCTTCAAAATATGGTGCCATTGAGATCGTCACTGATGTTGGGAAATTAAGTGCTACAAGTAATGTTGAGCCACGTGGTAATGTACCCGAAATGGCAGGAGGTGAGCCTCTCAATACAGAAGAATACTCGAACTCGTCATTGGATGTGGCACGCCATGCTACTACTACTAGTGATGTTGCTGTGGAAAATTACGAGGCAGCAAACATGAGTGAGCCCAGTGGACATTCCAATGGTGAGCTCAGTGGACAAGGTGATGGAGAGTTCAGTGAGCAAAGTCATGAACAACTCAGTGGACAAGGTGATGGAGAGTCCAGTAAACAATGTCATGTGGAGCTTAGTGAACAAGATGGTGAGGTGCCAATAATGAATTGTCATCACATGCTGACCAGAAGTAAGTGTGGAATCTACAAACCTAAAGTATACTCGGCTGCCTATGCTACTATAGAGCCTGTTAATATGCATGAAGCTCTTCAATCACCTCATTGGAGAAATGTTGTGTATGTTGAGCTTGAAGCCTTGCAAAAGAATGATACCTGGTCTCTCGTGTCTCTGCTTGAGGGACGATCAATAGTAGGATGTAAGTATCTATTTAAGCTAAAGAAGAACCCTGATGAGCCTATCAATCGATACAAGGCTCGTCTTGTAGCCAAAGGGTATTCCCAGGTTCCATGCCACGATTTTACTAAGACATTCAGTCCAGTGGTTAAATTTACCACGGTGAATGTCATTTTGGCTCTAGTAGTGACAAAGGAGTGGCAGCTATGGCAGATTGATGTACACAATGCTTTTTTACATGGAGAATTGAGTGAATATGTATATATGCAATAACCGCCTAGATTTGAACAAAGGGATACTAATGGTGTCTCACTAATGTGCAAGCTTCAAAAAGCGTTGTATGGCTTAAGACATGCACCTCGAAGCTGGCATAACAAGTTAAAGCAATGCTTACTCAGTATTGGATTTAAGGAATCTAAAGCAGACACCTCCTTGTTTGTTAGATATGTTCATAATAGTTATATGTACATGCTTGTTTATGTAGATGATATAATAATTACATGAGAGTCAGACGTGCATATTGAAGAGATTGTAAAGCTGTTGGGAGCAGAATTTACGTTGAAAGACCTTGGAGAGCTAAACTATTTTCTTGGGATCGAGATTCATCGATTTGGTGAAAATTTGATCCTTAGTCAGCGAAAGTTCATCATGGAGCTGCTAATGAAGACTAAGATGCACAATGCAGGAACTGCCTCTACGCCTATGTTGGCTACATTGAGGCTTACACAAGATGATGCTGGGGATTTGTTGGCTGATGCATATGAATATCGCAGTATAGTGGGAGCGCTTCTGTATTCCTGCCACACACGTCCTGATATCTTGTTCAGTGTTAACAAGGTGACACAATATATACATGCACCTAGACGTGGTCATTTGGTAGCAGTCAAGTGTATCTTAAGATATTTGGTTGGTACACTTAATCATGGATTGGTTATAACACCGTCTGTGGTAGGGTTGCATGTTGTGGCCTTTGCAGATGCTAATTGGGCTGGCAATACAGATGATCGAAAGTCTGTTTCGGGCAATTGTGTCTTTGTTGGCGAAAACTTGGTCATGTGGAGCTCTAAGAAACATAAGGTTGTCTCTAGGTCTACCATGGAGGCTGAGTATAGAAGTGTAGCAGATGTCACTACTGAAACAACTTGGATAAGTTCCCTGCTTTCAGACATGGGGATTGTTCAGTCCAAGACACAGGTCATATGGTATGATAATAATAGTGCAGTGGCTGTTACTGCGAATCCGGTTTATCATGCTAAGACCAAACATGTTGAACTAGATGTCCATTTCAATAGAGAGAAGGTTGCTGCTCAGCAAGTCGTGGTCAATTATGTTCCACCCAGTCACCAAGTTGTAGATGGCCTGACCAAGCCATTGTCTACAGTGTAGTTTGAAGTGTTTAAAGCAAAGGTCTGTGTTAAGTCGTATCTTGGGGGAGAAGGTAAAAGTAGGGAGAATGTTGAGTGTAGTTGAGCTGCTGAGGTGTATGTGCAGCTGTAATATGATGATGTGTGTAAGCAGTTATAGTCTGTTATAACTTATGGTTGTTAGTTGTTATAGCTGAGTGGTTAGGTAGTTATAATTGAGTGTTATATAATGTTGTATGAGCTATAAATAGAACATAGATGCAATAATACTTCTTGATATTCATGTTACTGGTTACTTAACATGGAGGATAACTCGTTCATCATGCCGAGAGCATTCTGTTTAGCCCTTGTGTTGTTTTTTTCCATTGCGAAAAATCTCAATATCCATTCCTCCATCGCGAAATACAGAGCTAGAATTTCTCTAGAGCCAGCTCTACAAAGGGTCTCCCTTTTTCTTTTTTTAACCCTAATGGAGGTATTTTGTATTTGGAAATCACCAAGAATCGCCTGCTTACTAGGAATCCAAATCAGGTACAGGTTAGGTCGGGTCGAGTTGGGTTTTTTAAAGGTTATGTTTGGGTTAAGTCAGGTTCAGGTTTACGGTGAAAATACCCAACCCAAAAAATATATAATTTTACCTTATATATTTAGGGAAAATTGAAATAATACCCCTTTATTTATTATTTTTTTAAATTAAGTTTCTATTTTTCGAGTACTTAGATTTTTGTTTCTTTTGTAAGGTTTGTTTTCTTTCTTGGGTGTTAAGAATTTTGTAATTAATTTTGTTATTGTCTGGTGCTGTGAGAATAAGTCTATGTAGGCATCTTTTCTGTAACCTTGATCACCATTATGTGCTCTTTTTTCCTTCTAATTAAAGATGTTTTTAATGAGGCATAAGGTGATCTTGTATGACCATTTTCTTTCAATATAAGTTACTTATTGCTAAGCAAAATAAAGGGAAAAGAACTGATTTTTGTTGAACAAGTAATCAGAATCGAATGAATAAAAAATATAAAAAATCAAATGTATAATTTACCCAAACAATTATAGAGCTACTACCAGTTGTGTAAGAGTTGAAGTAAAAGACTTTGAAATGGGCATTTTAATTTTAAGTTGCGATTAATTAACCCTTTGTTTTGGATTTATTTGCTTGCTGCTTCCAACTTGTGTTTTGGATGGCATTTAAAATAATTGATTAAAAGTCATATATAAACTTCTGGTCCTTCTCTTTTTTAATTGTAATTTAGTTTGGTCCTATTGATGTTATTTAAATGTGATTTCAATCATAGTAGTTTCAATTCGTTTAATTAAGTCCCTAGGATAATTCATTAGATATTTTTATGTCGAGGAAAATTATTTTGGGGCTGTGCTCGCGTTGTGGATTGCTCGTGTTTGTGGGAAAAAGGCTAGAAGTTCCGATTTAAGTTGGTAAACCTAAATTCAAGAAATTAAGATGAGTATACCTCGAACTCTGAACTATTTCATAGCTTTCATAATTATGATACCTTGCATGTCATGCGTGGAAACTAGCCTTAATACTTGAAAAGTAATAGGATAAATTATGAAATTGCCCATACTTAAGAATAATTTGCGTAAGTGATTAGAAATGACTGAATGTAGTGAACCTTAAGGACGTTAGAAATTATATGATAAGACGTAATAAATGATCAAATTACCCTCAGATAGGTAAAATGACTGAAACATCCTTGGTCGTAATAATTAATGAGAAAAGCACATATTACAAGTAAAAAGTTTTAGGACTCCGATAATTAATTAAATACTGTCTATAAGTAGTAGAGAGTCTAATATATTCTTGTATATGGATAGTTACCAAAATGTAAAATGTCCCTATGATGCTAAAATGTCTAAATTGCCCTAACGGGCTAAAATACATGAATTAATCCGAGTCGATGAATAGAATATCTGTCATGATTAAGGAAATGACTGTAATAATCCTATGAAGAAATAAATGATCAAAATGCCTTGAGATAGTCAACACTCCAGGTCTTGAGTAAGAATAATAAACTATATTGATAATATTAAAGACTATAAAAATAATGATTATCGTTGATGAGTTCCTAACATGCTAACACATTTATTATTATGAAATTCATGAAATATAATACCACTGAATTTTTTAGTTTAGCGTTCAAATTATTTTCATTCGTAAGTTACAAGTTTTAAGGATTATGATGGGAGAATAATGTCATCGGAGAAGTCTTAGTGAAGGTACCAGAGTACATTATTAATGAATCAAGTGGGCATGTAGAGGTTATAACTTTATTGAGTCGTGTTGTACATATTTTATTTATGCAATAATTTGCTCAGATTTTCAAATAAAGGAATTCCATTTTTGTAATTTACTTTATTTCATATTTTTGTATTAATTATTTTAAGATTTTGAGTAAGCCGCATCACCAGAGTTTGTAACTCGAAGATATCAAAAAAACCCTAATTTCTAAACCTCTTCCTTAGATTTCTCTAACCCAAACAACCTAACTAAAAAAAGAATAACATCATAAGGGGGGAAGAAAAGATAAGAAAGAATGAGACTACCCAAGTTTGGCTAGAGGTAGTCATCCAAGCTTGGAGGTTTGCCTTCCTAATCCGAACATTGAGGAGATGTATAATGACGAGGGGACTAACATACTTTTGTTTAGGCTTAATCCGACAACAACAGAGGAGATAAGAGGATGAGCAGTCGAAAAATCTTGATCTAAATTTGTGGTGTTAAAAGAAATAGAAAAAGAAAAAGAGATGCTTATTTGATTCCAATCACTTCTTCATCATGACTCAAACTATCCTTCCTAGATTCTTGATTTTTTATCTCCATTTCATCGGTTTTCTGCCCTCATCAAAGTTTCATTTTTCTGTTTTAGAGGGGAAAACGAGGAAGATAAGATGAAAAATATAAACAAATAATATCAATAAAATATTAATTAATACCTACATGGCAGTTCAAAAATAACAAAATATCATCTCATCCCAAAGTTAGAGAGGAACCGGTAGAGTGATTAGAAAAGTTCAATGCTCAAATTTGAATTATTAAATTGAAATTTTTAATAACTATAATAGAAATGAGAAGATAATTGAGTAATAAATGATGTAGTTTAATTTAAATTGGTATAAATATTAGCGGGTATTATTAGGATGTATTATTGGTTAATATGTTAGTTTAGGTTAACTGTTAGTTAGTTTTTCTGTTAAGCTTTGGTAGTTAGTTTATAATTCCTACATATAAACAACTTGGTGTATCACCTTTCTTAATATATGTAAGACGAGTATTTCATTCTTTCATTGCTTTCTTGATTTTTATATGGTATCAGAAGATTTATTTATTTTTCACGCTTCATCATGGCTACTTCGTTGAGTGATAGCTTCGATAATGGGGGTAATCCCTATTATTTGCATTAGTCCGATAATCTCGATATTGTTTTGGTAACTCAACTGCTATTCAATGACAACTTTCATAGTTGGAAACGTTCGATGGTGCTTGTTCTCTCTGCCAAGAACAAACTCAGATTTGTTGATGGCTCCATTGCAGCTCTTGATCCTTCCATGGTAAATCAATTCAATGTTTGGTCTCGAGCCAATAATTTGGTGAATTCTTGGATTCTGAATTCAGTTTCCAAAGATATTGTTTCTAGCTTGCTTTATCATACTACAACAACATATATGTGGAAAGAATTGATTGATCGTTTTCAACAATCGAATGAACCACTCTTATTTCAGTTAAAGAAACAATTGTGTGTGCTTGTGCAAGATCAAATATTAGTGAGTACCTATTATACTCAATTAAAAATCATTTGGGATGAATTGTTTTCGCTCAAACAGTTTTGCACTTATCTTCATTGCATTTGTGGTGGTCTACAATGCATGATTAATGAGCAACAACAAGAGCATGTCATTCAGTTTTTAATGGGTTTAAATGAGTTTTTTTTCTCATGTATGAGGGCAATTCTTTTGATATATCCTCTACCGCCTGTTTTCAAGGTGTTTTATTTGATTCTTCAAGAAGAAAATCAAAGAAATGTGCAGACTACTCATCCTATTTCTGAGCCTACTTTTGCTGTCAAGACTCAATCTGGTAATCGTGAGAACAGGCCTTTGTGCACTTACTGTAACATTCTTGGTCACACAAAGGATAGATGTTACAAATTGCATGGTTATCCACCGGGTTATAATTCCAAAAATTCATCTTTGAATTCTTCAACTGATCGTAGTAAAGGTTCTCAAGTGGCTCACACAACTTCGGTGGTTTCTCAACAAGATACTTTTACTCCCCATCAATGCCAGCAGTTAATTGCTATACTTACATCTCAGCTTCAAAATGCTTCATCTTTGGACGTCCTTCCACGTCTATAAATATTGCCATGCAAGGTAAGATTTTATCGCATATGGACAGTTTATCTCTTAGAAAGTCATATTGTTAGATTATGGATTCTGGAGCTTCACGACATGTATGTTATTCCAAATCTCTTTTCGAATATTTATTTCCTATCAAGAGTTGTTCAATTACCTTGCCTGATAGGTCTACAATACCTGACAAATTTACGGGAACAGTCAGATTTTCTCCAGATTTTGTTTTGCATAGTGTATTGTTTGTACCAGATTTTTGATTTAATCTACTATCAGTCAGTGCCTTGATAAGTGATTCTGATTTCAGTGTGTTGTTTTGCAAAACAAATTGTTTAATCCAGGATCTTCATCGAGTGATTGGGAAGGGTGAGTTGTTTCAAGGCCTCTACTTGCTGTAGATGTCTTCTTGTGCATCTAGTTTTCCTTGTAATATTGTTTCTAATGATTTGTTCATTACTTGGCATAATAAACTAGGCCATCCTAGTTCTCATGTTTTGCATCTTCTTAAAGATGTTTTATCTCTAAAAACTGTAAATGTAAGAGATCTTTGTCAAGTTTTCCCATTGACTAAGCAACAAAGACTATATTTTCCTATTTCATGTTCCCATACTAAGCAAATATATTGTGACATATTGGGACCTTATAAGCATAAAACACATTCGAATCCTACTTCATTTCTTACTTTGGTCTTTGTTTTTTTAGATCAACTAGGGTTTATTTGTTACAACATAAATACGATGTTAGTTCAATAATACATGGGTTTATTTCTATGGCAAAATGACAATTTGGTTTTGATGTTAAGCGTTTTAGGTCTGATAATGTACTCGAATTGAAATTTACTGAGTTGTTTGCTAGTTTGGGAATAGTGCATCAATTATCTTATACAGAAACACCTCAACAGAATTCTGTGGTTGAGAGGAAACACCAGCATTTATTGTCTGTTGCTAGAGCGTTATACTTTTAGTCAAAAGCGCTAATTAAGTTTTGGGGTGATTGCCTGCTAACTGCTACATACTTGATTAATCGACTGCCTTCACGTATTTTGGAAAATAAGTCTCCTTACGAGCTTTTATATGGCCATTTACCGGATTATGGTCGTTTGAAAACTTTTGGATGCCTCTGTTTCGTATCCGCATTGAAATCACAGGCAGATAAATTCTCTCATCATGCTTTACCTGCTGTGTTTCTTGTATATCCTCCTAGTGTAAAGGGGTATCAGGTTTATGTTTTACAAACTCAGAAGTTTATGGTTTCTCGCAACATGGTATTTCATGAGAAAATTTTTCCATATCAAAGTGTTCAATTACCTTATCATTCTATTGATGTTTTCCAGGATTTTTGTTTACCACATGTTGTGCCAGATTCAGTTGATCACTCACAGGTTTTTGAAACTCAGCCTGCACGGAATACTACTAACATTATTGTGGAGGAACACAATATTTCATCTGATGTTGATGATATTTATGGCGAAGCAAATATTACAGAGAAAACAATTCCTGATGAGGTTCCACAGCTGTTCGGCGATCTTCTTGTGTATCTCACAAACCATTATATCTTCAATGTTATTATTGTAATAATGCTTCATCTCAATGTCATTATCCCATTGAAGATTATTTTTCTTCTTCGAGGTTGTCTTCTGAGTACATTGGTTTCGTTGCTAACATTTATTCTCAATGTGAGCAATATTTTTATTACCAGGATGTCAAGTCTTTCGTTTGGAGAGATGTTATAGATGATGAACTTCGAGCTATGGAGTCTCTTGACACTTGGTTCATCATTCCTTTACCTGAAGGTAATAATTATATCATTGCAAGTGGGGTATCGAATTAAGTATAAGGCTGATGGGTCGGTTGATCGTTATAAAGCCCAGCTAGTCGCCAAGGGTTTTACACAGGTTGAAGAGATTGATTACATGGATATGTTTTTGTCTGTTGCTAAAATGACTTCTTTTAGGCTATTGCTTGCTCTTGCGACAATATGATGGTGGCATTTGCTTCAATTAGATGTCAACAACGTTGTTCTAAATGGCGTTCTCAATGAGGAAGTTTACATGAAATTGTCTCTCGGGTACAAGCCTGATCTCAAGGGTGGCAACATGGTTTATAAGTTTCGAAAGTCTATCTAAGGGCTCAAATAGGCTTCCCGTCAGTGGTTCAATGCTTTTTCGAGTGTCGTTTTCAAGCTTGGTTTTCAACAATCACTTATCGAACATTCCTTGTTCACTAAAGGTTCTGATGAAGCTTTTATTGCTCTTTTGGTTTATGTTGACGACATTGTAATTGTTGGTGCAGATTTGCAGTTGCTCTATAGAATTCAAAGTTTCTACAACAACATTTTAAGCTAAAAGGAGTTGAGCATTTTGTGCTATTTTCTTAGGGTTGAGGTAGCTCGAAATGCATATAGAATTTCTTTATCTCAGCGAAAGTATGCTTTGCAGTTGCTCGAGGATGCAGGATGTTTGGGCGTGAAACCGGTTGATTCTCCCATGGTTCATTCCTTGAAGTTGAGTGTTGATGAAGGAGAACCATTGCCTGATACTGAAGAATATTGCCGATTGATAGATCGACTTCTCTACCTAACTAACACCAGGTCCGACATTGCTCATACGATGCATTTGCTAAGCCAATTCATCTATTCTCCTCGTCTACCTCACATGACAGCTTTGAAACATCTTCTTGCTTATATCAAATAGTCGCCTGGTTTGGATTGCTTTTTCCAGTTCACTTAGTGTTCAGTTGAGTGTTTTAGTTGATTCAGATTATGGTTCTTGCTCAGATACTCGACGTTCTATAACAGGGTTTTGTGTTTTTTATGGTGACAGCCTTATCTCTTGGAAAATGAAAAAACAAGCCATTGTTAGTCGATCTTCATGTAAAGCAGAATATCGGCTATGGCAGTAGCCACTTGTGAGCAGGTTTGGCTTACTTACTTGCTGTCCTCTTTTCAAATCTTCATCGATTATATTCGTTTGTATTGTGATAACCAAGCTGCGATTAATTTGGCAACCAACCAAGTTTTTCACGAACGAACTAAACACATTGAAGTTGATTGTCACTTTCTACGCGACAAGGTCAATACTGGTTTTTTGAAGCTTTTCCATGTATGTTCTTCATATCAGCTAGCTTACGTGTTTACAAAGACTCTTCGGCCTCCTATGCATCTTGATTTTATTGTCAAGCTGGGCCTCTTTAACATCTATGCAGTCCCATCTTGAAGGGGTATTAGGATGTATTATTGGTTAATCTGTTAGTTTATAATTCTTGCATATAAACAACTTGATGTATTATCTTTCTTAATTTGTGATAGATGAGTATTCCATTCTTTCATTGCTTTCTTGATTCTTATAGGTATGATAAAAGAGAATCTTTAAAGGGAAATGGTGGCAAGTATGTGTTCATTGCTTGAGAGATTTGAAGCGCTTCATTTAGGGCGGAAAAACTGAGAAAGAAATCATGATGGGGAATGGTGCGAATAAGAGTGGCTATACTAATCAATACGAGTGTTAAAAGTAGTGATGAACTGTCAAATTTTGATTAGCCTACTTAGCCAAGAGTAGCATGCAAAAATGATTGTGAACATGGATGGATTGAGGGATGTTATCAGAACTCTAGAATTGTTTTTTATATTTTAGGTTTTTCTTTGTATTTGGTATTGATTATCTAGTTTCACACCCTTAAAATTTTATAATTTTTCACCCATCGAGTTCAATGAAGTTAGGGTTCTGAAATTTGTTGGGTTCTTTGTGAGCTGAAACTAAAAGTCTTTTGCCTTGGGGGTTTCCGTTGTTTACAGACAGAGAGTATTCAATATTCTGGTGTCTATGCATCGTTTGGGGTTGAAAACAGTTTACGACTTGATCATTTCCGCAACCACTTTAGAGTTGAAGTGGTTCGACTCAATGAAGACGAATGGAGTTTGATATGATTGGCAACGATTCAACTATTTCCAATTCATTCTCGAGGATACTTATAGCTGAGGTCTGTGACTTTTTTCTTGATCTCTTTTCATTGTGCTATCTTATGCTATGTTAGCTTGTTGTATATTGTCTGAGCTGGTACTGATGGAATTGATTATCCTTGCAGCTTCCGGATTATCGGTTCATTGAGGCTGATGAGAGAAATGGAAAGAGAAGGGAGGAAGGAGAAGGAAGACAAAATAGTAGAAAATGAAAGAAAAAAATTAATTTTTTATCTAATCAAAATTATGTCGTTTTAGTCTATATTTGATTTTTTTTATAAGATCTAAAACTACGTTGTTTTGGTGTTGATTACCACGTCATAACACCACTAGAAAATTAACGGTTGAGTGATAAAAAATTAATGTATAAAATTTATTGATTAAATTGAAAAAAAAATTAAAAATACAATGAGTGAAATAGGAGATAGAATAAAGTTTAACGAATAATGATGTAATTTAATCAAATTTATAATATAACTTTTTAAGTTTGCACCACGTAAATTATTGCGTTCATCTTTGCATGTAGTTTTAAATGATTTTTATGACTTTCATAAATATTTAAATTAATAAATACGGCACATAATAATAATAATAAATAAATTTTTTTATAAAATTTAAAAACTATATTCTTATGTCACTAAAATATTCTTTTTTTTCTCTTCCTTATAGTCGTCGTTTCTTTATTTTTCATTTTGGTTTGATAGGCAACGATATTAGTTTGATTTTGATTGTTAATCGCCTGTATTTTTTGTTTCTCATTTATTTTCTTATATTTATATTTATTTATTTATTAGTTTCTAATAATTATGTCTTTATGAAACATTTTTTTTTACATTTATGACACATTTTCTTACTATCTACATGGCACATTTTTGGTTATTTGACACTTTTTTCAGGGTTGGATTTGATGTCGTCTCGACTGATCAAGTTGATGCTTATTTGTTATCACATTGATTTCCTTGTTTTGGATCCTCATATTGGACTTGGATACGTGGTTTGCATTCATAGATAGTTTTCTCACGACATTCAATTTTGATTTGTGGTTGTCGATGGTCTTTCATCAGTTTAATTCTCCGTTGTTGTTCGTTTGCTGATGCAATCAGATTTATTTGTATATGTCTTTTGTTCAAATTTCTTGGATGAGTTTTAATTTTTTCCTTATATGGTCATTGAATGATGTCGAGTAGCTAGTTTATTATATCAATGATTATAAAAAAAATATATACTAATTATGTGTTTAATTTTTGAACTTCATTATAATCTTAGATATTTTCTCATTTTAATAACGACTCAATTTATATAAAAAAACTCTATTATTGTATCTAATAAGAAACACACTATCGCAACATTAACATAAGATCAATTTGACAATGATTAGATGTAATTACTAAATTGTTTGATTCAAATATGAGAATGCAGCTCATTGACCCACCTTTTGATGGGCTCAGCTGGAATCGGTCCACAACATTTTACATTTTGATGGATTAATTTTAAAATATTACGTTAACGATTAATAACAAATAGAAAACATACAATATTTCTGTATCTTTATCCAAAATTGTAATCTAATCAATACGGATACAGTTTGAATTTAATTTGATTCCATTATAATAGATGAAAAATCTCAAATAGATATAAAATTAAAATATTTTAATATATTGAATAATAATTAAAAACGATTCAATTTCACACGATCTAATTTAAAAATCTTGAACCACACGTCTCAAATAATTGGAATCCAAAATGAATATATTAACTAAATCAAGATTATCATTTATAAAATATTATACAAATTCCCTTGAAATAACCTAATAATATGATTTTGAACCATGACACTGGGATCTAAAACATCACAAAAATCCCACTTTAAAATTGATCAAAGAGAAGAAACATATCAAAGAATGATAAATGTCCTGAAAAATTAAAATTATCATATATTTTAAATTCTTTATGCATTTCTTTTGAAAATCTATTTTCGACCCTGAAATTTTATAATTTTTTCCCCTCTTAAAATTTTAAAAGTTCGGCCCCTTAATATAAAATCTTACATTTGTCCCTGAATACCGCAAGACTTCAAATTTACACTATGTTTTGAATCAACCTAATGCATCTGGCTACGAGGAAACTGCATGGAAATTATTAAAAATTGTAGTCTTCTGGATTATGTGATGAACCTCACTAACCATTGTTGGATATTACTAAGTTATCTTCTCTTAGGTCCCAGAATTTTCCAAACAGTTTTCTTACCATTTTTTGTCATCATCATACATGACATTGTTTAAGATTGAACTAAGTTGATAATCTAAATAAGGTTGTAGTCTATGGAATTATTCCGAGTAAATAATTAATATTAGGATTATTGTGTCCGCTAAAGTTTGGAGATAAGATAGTTTGTTTAGGCTGGGTTGACTTTTAAGTAGGTTATTCTAGGTTGACAACCAACTGAACTGGACCCAAGATGGTTAATCTTAAATATGCTCATAGATTAAATTCACTTGCAACCTTCAAACTAAGTAAATGTAGAATTATATACGTGTAATTTGCATGCTTTGATATACTAAGAATTGAAGTGTCTCAAGGTAGTAAGATGATTGCCGATCTGTTCAGTACGTAACTCATACATGCATGTAATTGTAGTTCAATTAAATAATTAAAGGTATCCTCTTATTGACATTGTATGGATTGTGAAAGTAGAACATGGTTGTGGGTCATTTATCCAGGATTAATAATTTAGTAATCATTTTGTGTACTAATCATCTTTCACCAAATGATTTACAATGAAAGATTGCGACAAAAGTGATCAAATTGGATGACGAGATAAAATTTAAATGAATTACAGATATTCTACTAGGATTAGATGTTTATGATAAGATCGTTGGATAAACGTTATAAGTAATGCATATTAAGTATTACCTACTCACTACTCATAATTGAATACTATACTTATATATATAACATATTTACATGAATTAGAATCCTAAACATAATATAATGATGTCAAACATGGTATTAGCATACCAAAATATGGAAATATATAAGCACATAATTATAACCTCAAATACATGTCATCATCCTAGGTGTTCTAAAACAAAAGAAAATGTCAAAATTAACATGTGAGCTCTAAAATGTAATCTGTAATCGATATAATAAAATTAACATGTGATATCCTTGTGAATCACTGAATCCAATATTCACTTCCAAACCGGTAGGAATAGGTTAATTTTTTTTTAATATTACATGATGATTAAAAGGTAATTTCTGTTCAAAATATTTTATAATTATTGACAACGCATACCTATCCTATAAAAAGAGTTACTCAAACTGAGACCTCTACGAAGAACAATATTCTCTTTTACCACTAAAATCACTTGATGGGTTCGAGAATAGGCTAACTAAACACGAAGTGAATTGTTTAAGTTTGTATTCGAGAAATGATCAAACCTAAGAAATTTCCTAGAATAAAGAAAGTAGTACAAATTAAACAGTACCTTTGCAGCATACGGAAAAGTATCAAGAAAGGAAAGAGGAAAGAGCTCCATATTTAATTAGCTATATGAAAATCATTTTTGTTTATTGATTATATGCAGTTGAATGTAAATTGTTGAAAAAAAAATCAAACCACATGCTTGTTTAATTTGAAAAGAAAGAACAAAATTCACTATATTTTCCTTTCGAGTTCGAGACAAACTTGACAATTTTAAACTCGTAAGTTTTCGAGTTGAGTGAAACTCAAATTTATACTTTCTGAGTTGATTTGAACCCAATAATAATCAAACTCGATCAACTCATTTACAACCCTAAATTCTGCATTGCATTGATCAAGATTACGAGGTCAGTGTAAATCAAACTTACGTGAACAAAATTGTACTTTGTTTGATTTAGTGAGGGGAAGATATGTGTGAATAATAATTAGGGTAAACTACACGTTTAGTATCCTAACTATTAGTTTTGTTCCATTTTGGTCACCAAACTATTCTTTTTTCATAAACATATCTAATGTTACGTTTTTGTTTTATTTTGGTCATCCACCATTAAAAAGTTAACAGAACTGCTGATGTGATATTTTTTTATTTTTTCCATTGATGACATGACATTATCTTTTGGTGACATGTCATCATCATCGTTAATTTTTTTAACGGATGATGACCAAAATGAAACCAAAATTATACGTCAAGTATGACTTAAAAATTAGTTGAGTGATCAAAATGGAAGAAAAGTGATAGTTGGGATACTAAAATTGTAGTTCACCCTAAGAAATAAGGCCATAAGGGAAGGTAAGACAAATGTACAAAATTAAGCTTTAGGGAGAGGTTGGACCACTAGGGTCCCGTGGAAGCAGCTGCCAAACCACCCATGGGACTTTACCGGCCTTTGCTTGAATTTATAGGTAGCCTAGTTTTGTGCCAATTTTCTAATGAACAAACTTGTCCTCTAGCTTTACATAGTTAAGGATTGAAATCTGTCTAATTCGGGTTTTACTCCCCTATTATGTTGAATTTTCAGATTTCATCCCTCTACTTTAATCTAACACAATTTGTTCATTCTACTTTTACAATGTTATTAGCTAGTAATTCTAAATGGGTAAATTACACCATTCCTTACTGAACTATACTCTCTCTCCTATTTTACTCAATGTACTTTCAATTTTTCTAATTTACTCACTGAAATTTCAAATTGCTCCTATTTTGATTACTCTGAATTATTTTATTACTATTTATATACGACATGGCATATTTTTATTATTATTTAATTTAAAATAATTAAAAATACAAAATAAAAATAGAAGGTTGTTAGACGCCACCGTCGACCACCATCGACCGCCGTAGATGGTGGTCATTCAGTCCAAAATTTCACGGGTCTTGTTCGTCTCGACACTCTGAGTTTGAATCCGCTCTCCATTTTACTGGAACTTGCTCTGAAGTTCACAAATTTAAGATCAAAAGTGAGGAAGCTGAAATGTTTCAGTTGAGATTCATGGATTTTGGGACATTTTTTGGTGAAACCAAATTCGGACTCAGGGGGTAAAACACACAAGACCCATGAAATTTGGGACCGAACGACCACCATTTACAGCGGTCGACGGTGGTTAGACGGTTTCGTCTGACCACCTTCTATTTTATTTTATATTTTCAATTATTTTAAATTAAATAATAAAAATTCCATGCCATACAAAAATAATAATAAAATAATTCAAAGTGATCAAAACAAGAGCAATTCAAAAGTTCAGTGAGTAAATTAGAAAAATTGAAAGTATAGTGAGCAAAATAGGAGAGATAGTATAGTTCAGTAAGGAAAAATGTATTTTACCCATTCTAAATTGATAACATTGCTAGTTGTTGTCATTAAAGTCACGACATGAGAACATATTGAGTGACCTTAGTGATAAAATAGCGTGTTGTTCTCCAAAAGGTCTCGGATTCGAACAACTACCTGCAGACTGTGTGTGTTTTCATTGTCAATTGATTAAGACGATTCTGAACATATACTAACTTCTGATCACATCAGACTAATAGAAAAATAGCCTAACATACATGTTGAGTACAATGCCACTTGGTATAACTTACATAAACATGGAAGTGGCAAGTGTAGGGGTGTGGATATGAAATTTCAGCCTTTTTCTCATGTTGCTTTCCCTCATTTATCTAACCCCTTTCTTTATTTTTTTATTTTCTAACACTTTCCAGCTTACCAACTAATCAACAATATAATGAACCAAAAGGAATATTAATATCAATGCATGGAAACAAAATGTCAAAACAAAGAGGTTAAACAATAAGGTATAGCTTATAAATGAAGAATTTTTCTAAAGGTAACACATCAAAAAATAGTCTTTTTGGGATTGAGATGATCAAATCCCGTCTTTCACTTTCACTTTCACTTCACAATATGTTTAAAGAAAGGCGATTGGTTAATTGAGCAAGACTTTTGGGCTAACTTGTTTAGAAAAAGTATAATCTTAGTCCATTTATAGACAAAAATGGGTGAAGATTTTGAAGTTGGGTTTGAAGGTGGTGATAGGAGAGACTAAAACAACATTATCCATAACTCTTACAGTAATCTATACATTGGCCACCAAAGATAAAAAAAATACAAAAGGTCCCTTGAGTACAGGGTTTTATTTTGTTAAGTGCCTTGACTATTAAAAGTTACAAAACAGTCACTCAACTATTCATGTATTCCAAACTCGTCATTTTCTGTACAAATTGACGATTGTCCAATGATCCTCATTGATATAATATTGGCCCTTCCCATATTTACCAAGCCCTTGTAATCATCTCCTGATATGATGCCATTTTCCATATTTGCAAGACCAATGTGAACAGGCTCCTTAGGTTCCTCCATGGATTGGGCCAAGTCTAATGGTCAGTCACTCGCAACATCTTCTTAAGAACCTTTCTCGTAGACTTTAGCGCACATGTCTCGGGCTCAATCTTTCGGGGCATCCCACTATGACGATGTATAAATATATCAACCCTTTATGCTTCTGGCCTCCACTTACCTTCGGAGAATTAACTACCATCGTGACAAGCCTCATAGCCTCATCACCTTTGGGCTTGTCCTCTTCCTTAGACGTCTGGCTCGATCCCCGCAACCATGCGGCCCTTGTGACCTCTCACCTTGGTGGCACTTCAGTTGCTCTGTTTCTACCTTCGGCTTGATTGCATTGAAGCTCCTAATTGTGCCAAGTGTGGGTACTTCATGCTCGTCCTCTTGGCTCAAGATGGCAACCACCTTGTCCTTTTTTAAGAAATCCCTTGCCATGTGTTTATCCCCACAAATGTAGCACTTGAGATACTCTCTGTATTTGGATAATCTGAATTTGTCTTTTATACGATATGATTGGATCCCCCATTCTTTGGATTTCACTCGTCCTTTTGATGCTCTTCGAATTCATCCTTTGATGACTCATCTCTATCTCCCCCGTAATTACCCTTGTATCTCGGCTTCGGTTCAGTCTTTAAGGTTTCAAATTGTGCTATGGACTCGGCTATGGTCAATGTTTTACAAAGGTCGTGGACATCCCTCCGTTGGATCTATATCATAACCCACCGTTGTAGTCCGTCCATAAATTATAGTATCCCTCCTTTTTTCTCATGGTTGAAATTTGTAACTTGAGATCCATGAATCATCTCACCTACTCCTGGATGGGACTATCATGCTTCAATTTCATTTCTTTCCTCATACCCCAAGTTTGGCATTCTTAGGGTAAAATGTTCCTTGAACTCAACTTTGAACTTCTCCAACTTCTTCATTGGGATCTCTTGGTTTTTTCCTCCAAGCGTCTACGTTGCCACTATAATAAAGCTACATCAGTTAAATAATTGGAAGCTACATTTACCTTAGCGGCTTCATCCACGACACCCACACCCTGAAAGTATTGCTCTATAATTCAAATGAAGTTCTCAACTTCATGTGTCGATCGTGTCCCCCTGAACTCCTTCGGCTTCGAAACATTGTTCTTGATTTTTGTCGTTGGTGCTTCTCCTAAAACCCCTAATTCATCATGGTAGCCTTGTAAACAAGTAACTCATTCTCGAGCTCATTCACCTTGTATCATTTTCGCCTTCATGGCCAAGAACATGTACTCGAGACCCTTGGTCCACTCATCAAACTTCTCAACCATATCGTTGAGGACTCCTTGAGTCTCCTAATCGAGTCCCTACTCGATAGACTTTAATCTTAGAAGGAGTTGAGACATATCTTTTCGGGTCCCTTTGACTTCACTCACCTCTTTTCTTAAAGCCTTCACCTCATCTCTAATCAAATCACACTCTCGAAGTGTCTTATCATGAAACTCATCGAGAAGCTCTTGCACATCTTCCTTGGTCTTGTTATCCAGAACCTCCAACCTGGTGACCTTTTTCTCCAAGGATATCATAGCATCCCACTTTCCTTGCTTCTTCTCAATAGCAACATGCGTCTTGACTCTCGCAAATGAAACTATGACATCCTCTTGGTTTTATGGTCTCATCTCTCTCAAAATCATCTTGAAACACTCATCGTTTACCACAACGAACTCTCTGTACCACTTGTCATGCCCTTGGAGCCTTAAACTTGGAAACGTGTGGCCTTAGATGCCTTGGAACAACTCTTGGGCGTTTTGACACTTAGTAAGCCTGAAAACACTAAGCGAAAGGGCTTAGTTCAACACAGAAACACAAAAGAAATTTGAAAATAGATATCTCATAAAGAAAAGATAGAGACTTAGGTGAATGCAGTTTTTATTCCTCAAAGTGAAGTGAAAAATAAGTGAGTACAATGAGGTGGGGAGGCCTATATTTATAGTTGAATCCCCTTATAATGGATGGTTAAGATCAAACTAAATCGGTGGCTAAGATGAGCCCTATTAAATACAAATCTCCCTATCTAAGGAAACTCAATCAAATCATCATCTACATAAATCAATTAGTCTCATTCTTTCCTTTAATTAAAGATCTCATCGAATATAGAAAGATTCTCCCATGATCCTCCTTGATATGATATTGTCCCTTGCCATATTTACCAAGCCCTTGTGATTATCTCCTGATATGATGTCACTTCCTATATTTACAAGGCCAATGTGAACAAGCTCCTTAGCTTCCTCCATGGATTAGGCCAAGTCTGATGATCAGTCACACGCAACACCTTGTTAAGAACCTCTGTCGCGGACTTTAACACACATATCTCGGGCTCAATCCTTTGGTGTGTGACACTTTATACCTATGTTATATACTTTAAGGAATTGTGAATGCATTATTAGTTTCTATATATTAAATGTAGATAAATAACACATTACATCATTGTTATTGAAAGTAGATTAAACTATTTGATTAAATAAAAATAATAATTCCATTAATTATATAGAATTTCTTTCATAAATTAGCATACAACTAAAAAAATTTCACAAAAAAAATTCACTTAATTATTTTTCTATAAATACAACATGTCAAACAAATATGAACAAAAAAACACACCATCAACAACAATTTCTGAACAAATATTGAATTTCTAATCAATATAAAAAATCAAAATTAGAAAGAAAATAAATCATAATTTTTCAAGAATATGTATCAACAACATAAAAAATATTACTTAATCAAAATGTTAGAAGTTTGATGCAAAACCGATACTCAAAATTATTCGATCGATAAAAATTTAAGGCCAATTTGGTATTATTTTTGAAAAGTGATTTTAAAAGTACTGTAGAAACGAATTTTTAAAAGTGTTGTACAAAAGTGCAGTTTAAAATTTAACTGTTTGAAATTGTTATTAAAAAGTGAGTTTGAAAAGATAAAATGTTCATTATAGACAATATGTTGTAAATTAAAAATAGAAATAAAAATATAATTATAATAAAAACATATTTTATAATAACGCACTATTAATATTTTAATATATAAAGCATGAATTTTATTTATTTTTAAGTAATTAAAATAAATTATTAAGTAATAAATTATTTTTAAGGATTTTAGTATTAAATTATTAAAATAAAATGTAAATACATAATTGAGCGGAGCCCATGCCTTAGTAAGTGTGAAATTATAATTTACTTGTAAACGCAAAGTTAAAAATGAAAAAGTTAGAAATTCTAGTTTTTGCAGTTGGTTTGAAACCATTGTTTCCGCTGTAATTTTTTTCTCCATATTTTACGTTTGACATTGATTTTGCGGTCAATATGTTTTTTTAATCTAAAAGTACTTTTAGAAAATATTACCAAACGAATCCTTAATCTTGCTTAAAATCTTAATCTATCACAACCAAAACTACAATCCTAAATTTTTAGAGATGAATCAATAAAAACTCGAAAAGGAAAGAAGAATTCCTACCAACATAAGAAGAACCGTTTAGAAAACTTAAAAGATTGATTAGTTATCATAATTTTTTTTATTATAATCTAAAGGTAATTATAAGTAATAGATGTTCTAAGTAATTTCTACCATTTGACAACGATCCTCAATCATAACCACTGAGATAAGTTGGCTTGTGCTATCATATAAAAATTTTAAAGAGAGTATGAAAGAATAATAGAAATTAAATACACATGAGATAACATTAAAACAAAATAAAAGTATATTGGATTTTTGATAAAAACGATTAATTTTTTATTTTAGTTTTTCATAAAATATACTTCTAAAATTTTGTGGGTCAAAATTTAAAAATTAATAAAACATTGTATATATAAAATATTTTATTTCAATTATTGCGGGTCAACTTACCCCCACAATATGTGAGTGACTTTATTAATTTATATGGTAAAGTACACAAATGGTCTCTGAGGATAATATATTGTTTTGTTGAATCTTTTGACTATTAAAAGATAATATGATCATTTAACTATAGTGAGTTTCTTTGTTGAACCCCTCGACTATTAAACGTTACAAAATGGTCCACAACTATTTATTATGTTTCAAACTCATCCTTTCTCGATAAAAAATTAACAGTCGTCTAGCTATATATTAACATCCTGACTGAGATATGATAGTCGTTTGAGATTATGAGATCAGCTTTTATCATATCTCACTCAACGGGTTAACATCCAGATCAAATTGTTGTTAAAGTTTTAATGGAAAATGACGAGTTTGAAGCATAATGAATAGTCAGGTGGCCATTTGTAACTTTTAATAGTCGAGGGACTCAACGAAGCAACTTCTTATAGTCGGGAGACCATTTTAACTTTTAATAGTCGGAGATTCAACAAAGCAATATCCTATAGTAAGGGGGCCATTTGTACTTTACCCTAATTTATAACACATATTATCTCTTTAACTAAATGAGGTTAAAAGTATAAAAATGAACTAATTAAAATTAAATATATATAATTGAAAAAAAATGTTAGATGCATAATTGCACAAAAAATGAAAATATAGTTATATCATTAAAATGTAAAATAATCTGATTATAAAAAACTTAAATACCATATTTCACATAAATATCAGAATTAAATATCTAAAAATACAATTACCATTTATTCAAATGTAGAAATTGACAGTATAATTAGACCAAAACGGGGCAATATGATGAGGGTGACAAGCGTAAGATTTTTTTTCTTTTTTAAATAACGGGCCTCCTTAACAATCTTTTGTAACTAATATCGAGATGTTGGACCTACAAGAGAAAAAAATGCTTAAATTAAATTAATTAAATAAATAGTAGATTGTTCAAGACCTCAAAAAAATAATAATTTCGAAACAAATCAAACTAAAATATTTTACAATAACAATTAATATTTGTAATTATATAATAGAAAGCCAAACAAATAATCACCTTATCATAGAATTGTAAAATAATTTTTCTTTTTTAAAAAAAGGAAAACAAACGGTTCCTGGCTGGTGGAGTACTTTAACAGAGCAATTAATTGAGGAGAAAACGTTGGACCACTCCAATTCCTATTTTTTTTTAGAGGAAATAACTTCAGTGATTGAAAATGTCTTATAATATACGATTTTAACCAATTTTTTTTGGATTTACAAAATGACCAACAAATTCGCAACGCGAACTCCAATTTCGCAACCTAGTTTCCAAATTCGCAACGCGAATATGTAAATCGAAACACTGAAGTCAAATTCGCAACGCGATAGTGAAATTCGCAACACTGAAGTCATATTCGCAACACAAAAGTCAAATTCGCAACGCGAATCTGTAAATCGCAATGCGAATTTGTAAATCGCAACACATAAGTCAAATTCGCAACGCGATAGTCAAATACGCAACACTGAATTTTAAATTCGCAACTGAATTTCAAATTCGCAACTCGATTTTCGAATTCGCAACAGGTTTTAGTTTCGCAACACAAATGTTTTGGGTATATAACTACGCAGCAGCAACAACTATAACCTAAATCCCTAAATCGCAACTCATTCCATATCCATCTATCACTCTCTCCGGCGACATCCGTTCCTATATCCAACGACATCCTTCCCCATCTCTAATTTTTTTTACATAATTTTATTTCTATATAATTTTTCAATGATTTCTCTCCCAAATTATCAACTATCAACTTAATAAAGGTATGTTTTTCTTTAAGTTAGTGATGATATGTAGTTTATAACTCGTTTGCTAAGTAAATTAATTTACAATTTGTAGAATGAAATCATCTAATGTTGATCATGTTTGGATAAATTTGTGTTTTGGAGGGTCATGGGAGAATGTTCATAGTGTTTTACAATATGTGCCTTTACCCATGAATCTTTAACTAAAACTGTCATTAAAAAAGTTAACTTATGAAACTCTAATGTTACGTGTTGCAAAGAAATTGAATTTAGAGCCTCTAAGTGGATTTAGGCTATCTTATCAGAGAAAAGATAAAGTTTATTTGTTAACCGACAATGAAGATGTTGAACGATTCATTGCTTACATTAGTGTTTCGCAAGAAGATGATGTTACATTGTATGTTGTTGAACCTAGAAGTAGTGAAGTTGGGTCAGTAGCGGGTAGTAATCAACTAAGTTCTTCAACCCCAGTTTATGGTGCTCACAATGTACAACGTTGTTATCAATCTCAAAATTTAATGGTTCCACCACAATTTCATCACCAAGAAAATTTTGTTTCACCACATTTCCAATACCAAACACAATATCAAACACAATCTCAAAACCCACAACCTTTTCCTAATCCAAATCCCAATCAACTTTCAACACCAAATTCTGATTTTCGTATTGACCAGTTAGACGATTATGAGCTAACAGAAAAAATTGTGAGTACTAGTCAGTATTCGAAATTTGATCTTGGTCAATACCCGGACTTTGATCTTGGTCAATACTCAGATTTTGATGATGTTTCAGAAGAAGAAACAGACCCTGCATGCAATGATTTTGATATTGGTCAATACCCGAATTTTGATGATGAAACAGCCGCTGCCGAGGAAGATGTTGTTGATGATAATGAGGAGGAAGTTACGACTGTGAATGAACATGTTGAACATCCATTATGTAATTCATATAACCCTGAAGAAGAAGAAAAAAGAAGTCCCCGAAGAAAAAAAAAGAAGAAAATGCCACGGGAGTATAACTGGAATATGCCAGAATTACTTTAGATACCGGAAAAGAGTTGGTAAAGATAGCAGTTGATTGTTACACAAAAGTTATTTGTATCAAGAAAGATGATTGTTTTGATACAAAGGAAGACTTGAAGATAGCTTTGTATACGAAATGTGTGGAAGATGGCTATCAACTAAAAGTTAACAAATCAAGCAAAGATCATTTCAAAACAAAGTGTATGATTGACAAAATCTGTACGTGACGTATGATTGCAAAGAGGATAAAAGATTACGAAATGTTTCAAGTTAGGACTTTTATTGATAAACATACATGTTCAAGAACCCAAGTTTTTCCTCACCATAGACAGGCAAACAAAAAGGTGTTGGGTGGTTTTCTGGCTGAGTTAATGTTTTTAAATGGAAGGGTATATCGGGGACATGAAATTATGAATGACATGAATGCTCGGTTCAAGATTAGTATCTCATATTCTCAAGCTTGGAGAGCCAAATGTTATGCCTTGGAATTGTTGAGGGGGTCGCCAGAAGCATCGTTTGCCCAACTGTCAGCTTATTGTCACAATTTAAAGCTGAAAAATCCTGGGTCGGTAACTCATATCAAAACAGATAGAGATGGATGCTTTGAGTTGTTGTTTATCACCATTGGTGCTGCGGTTAGTAAATCATTATAATTTTGTTGACTCATTTTTGTTAGTTGCATGCATTTCACATTTAAATGATTATATTTCTTGTGTATATGATTTTGTAGATTCGTTCGTTTATTACTTGCATGCGCCCAGTTATTATAGTTGACGGAGCACATTTGAAAGGTCGATACCTTGGAGTAAACTTATTAGCAGTAGCCATTGATGCTAACAATGTGATACTGCCAATAGCTTACGGGGTTGGTAAATCTGAAACCTCTGATTCATGGACATGGTTTATGGGGCATCTTAGGGATTGCATAGGTCCTATTAGCAATCTGACAATCATATCCGATAGGGCAAACTCAATTGACAATGTTGTTAGAAGGTGTTTCCCAAATGCTTTTCATGGACTTTGTGGTGTTCATTTGTACAGAAATTTAAAATCATGGTCTGCTGGTATAAAAATCACAAATGGACATACTGGAAGGCTGTAAAAGCTTATCGGGAAGTGGATTTTAATAAGCATATAAATTGTTTAAGACGTGTTTTGCCTCGATGTGCTCAAACACTAGAAGATGTCGGGTTTGAAAGATGGTCAAGAGTACATCAACTTGGAGCAAGATATGGTTTCAAGACGTCTAATAGTGCAGAATCAATCAACGCTCTAAGTCATCATTTCTGGAAATTACCCATTACTATGTTAATGGAGGTTTCTCGAGCCTCTATTCAACAGTGGTACTACAAGAAAAGAAACCATGCATGTATTATTTCTTTAAATTCGTAACTTATCATATTTAATATATTTTGCTAAGTATTATTTATTTAAATTTACAGGAACATTGGAACGTCGTGTTACACCATGGACTGAAAAAAAGATAACGAAACATGTTGTGAAGTTAACGTCATGGAGAGTTGAACCATGTTCAAACACTTTGTTTAAAGTATTGGATAATAACTTAAATGGGCTTGTAGATCTAAATGCAAATACGTGTAGTTGTAAAAATGGAAAACATCTGGTTATCCGTGTGGCCATGTTATAAAAGTTGCTCTTCATCTAAACCAAGATGATTCAAGCGCATACACTATGGATTGCTACACTACAGAAGTATATCGACATACTAATGCGAGATTGTCTACCCTATTTCACATCCTTCTGAGTGGGACAAACCAGATGACTTAATAATAGTTTTGCCACCAGTCATGGACAGCAGGCTACCTGGCCGACCAAAAAATCATGATCGTATACCGTCTAAGGGTGAAGAGAAGAGGATATCGACATGTACTCGGTGCAAGGAAAGTGGTCATACAAGGTTGACCTGTGGATCACCAGTGCCATCACAATCATCTTTTCCTCTACCAAAATATGGATCCTCATCAAAATCCAAAGCTCATATGGTGCCAAGCAAAAGGAAATCACAATCAAAATCAAAATCCCAATCACAACCGGCTTCACCTTTTGGGACTTATTAACTTAGGTGATTTTTAAATGCAAACGTTGTATTATGTGTATTTTATGTGTGAATGCATACATTTTTAGTTAGACATTCATTAGTAACTTGAGTTTGAACATTGCTATGATATGTTCAGTTGTTATCACTTATTAGATTGTTGTCTGTTATCTTTTTGAATGTGTTTTCCTTGAATTCGCAACGCAAATCGCAAACTGAAAATCACGTTGCGAATTTGACTATCGCAACGCTTATTTCGCGTTGCAAATTTGACATTCGCGTTGCGAATTTGACTATCGCAACGCGAATTTGACTTTCGCGTTGTAATTTGACTTTCGTGTTGCGAATTTAACTTTCGCGTTGTGAATTTACCTTTTGAGTTGCGAATTTGTACCTTCAACGGGTCTTTTTTACCTTCATCATAATGCAGATTGAATTTAAAACAACAAATTAACTTTTACAAATAATTAAACAAACAAAAAAATAATTTTATTTACACATCAAATTAAACAAATCAACTTTTACAAATCAATTAAACAAGCAAAAAATAATTCTTATTTCCTCATCAATTAAACAAATCAACTTTCAATGTAAAATTCAATTAAACAAGCAAAAAAAATGTACCCCAGACTGTTGTTTATGCACAAATACATCAGTTTCACGCAGCTCACTTCAGGATTAACCTGCAAAAACTAAACATTTGCTCAAACAACACTTTCTACACATCTAAAACCAACAAACAACAAATTACTGAATTCTAGGTACTTAACCAAATATTTTCAAACCAATTAAAGAGTATATATGTTAACAACACTTGCTCAAACTTACCAATTGTTTATGCATACTTTCAGTACGCGGATGCAGGTAGGCAGCGTCTCGCATATATCGATCTAGCCATAAAATACCAAAACCACAAGCCTACTGCACCTCTAACTCTATCTGTGGGAGGTATAAACTGTTTACTTCCTGTCGTCAAACGTTCCAAGCACATGCATACGAGAGGACGACAATCCCCTCTGGCTCCCTGTGTTTGTTGTGGCGCAGTATCATCTCTGATCATTGTAACTTAGAACTTCTTTGGCTTCTTGTTTCCAGAATTAGTCCAATAATCAATCGCAGCCAAGTATTTAGCCAAATGAGCGCTCCATCCCTTTGTAACAATATCTCTCAAATCAGACAATGATATATAATTCAACATGTTGTCATATACCATTGTCTTTAGGGATGGGAGCTGAAGCTCGACGAGAAGCCAATGACGACGTTCCAAAACAAGGATAAACACATGCAATCATAAATAATTGCGCACATAAATAAAAATTATGAACACCTTTAAAATATTCAAAAAATAAACACTAACCTTATCGATCTCCCACCGCGCATGATAAAGTTTAGCTTTTCCATTACCCAACGTATATGAAGAATCTCTCGGATCCTTCACGTGAGCTACATGAAAAGACATCGGCATAATAGTCCATCGAGTATTTTTTATTTTCTTCAATTTCCTTATTACTAGAAGATGTGACACCCATGCATCAATATGCTGTTTTATAACAAAATACATATATTAGTGAATTTATTAATAAATTTTAAAAAAATTAATCAAAATGAATATAAGAAGAATATAAGACTTACCCCCTTCGAAATAGCCATTATCTTCAACCCCTAATAAAATACCCCACCAAGACCGATCAAGAAACAAATGTATAACATCGTCGAGTTTGCATATGTCAGAACACCCTTGGCTCCGCTCATCTAGATAAAAATCAACTGCGGTCTTAGCCCAAAGGGTATTATCCGTAATTGTGTCTGATAGTGTTTCCCTCTCCTCATGAGGAATGGTACTGGCCGGTAACTCATATGAAAGCCAATACGCATCCATCATATCGGGCACGGGAGGGGGTTTATCAATATGTCGACAAATGAAGTGTTGTGAATTGGGCTCTTGAACGGTGGGAGGGACCCATTGAACGATAACATGGGCCTCTTGAACGGTGGGAGGGCCTCTTGAACGATAAGAAGAGCCTCTTGAACGATAGGAGGCACCTCTTGAACGATGACAGGTGAATCGGGCTTCTTGGTGAAATGAGACGTAATGGCATGTGCACGACGTCTGTGTAAACCCTGTCGTGCAAGAAAAACCCGACGTAAAGCATCTACCTTATCGGACCGCTAAAAATAAATTAATACATAAATCAGTAAATAAATAAATAAATAATGCCGAAAAAATATTATTTGCATTTTTAGTATAGTATTAAACAAATTTACCTCATTGCGTAGAGTATGAACCTCATTTTGCAACGATGAAACAATCTCATGTAGAGAAACTACCTCATCACATAAAGTAGATACCTCATCACGTAGCGCACCATTGTCATCGTGTAAAACATCCACCTCACCACGTAAAGACCGTACCTCATCATGCCATGTACCATTATCTTCACGTAAAGTACTGACCTCATGACGCCATGCACCATTATCTTCACGTAAAGTACCGACCTCATGACGCAAAGCCGCCTCATCACGTAACTCCCCTAACTCATCCCGTGGAGGTAGAGAACATGGAGATAAATGCCGTGACCTCTTTGCCGATCGCCTATCATGAGGTGATGGTGGAGAAGAGGCTCGATGATGTGATGGAATAGGTGATGGTGGAGGTGGAGAAGAGGCTCGATCAGGTGATGGCTCCAAGTGTCGAGCTGTAGAATCGGCCCGATCAGGTGATGGCTCTCGAAGTGGGGGTGCTTATCATCCGTCCCATCAAAAAACCGCTTACTAGCTTGCCACCAATTAGTGGAAAGCTCAGCCTTGTGGGTGTCAGCCTCTGTAATGGATAGTTGGCCTCCTAACAATATAAAGGCTCAAACAAAGTTAAACGTGAACTAGTAATAACTTGTTTAACTATATGGTAATATTTATGTGTTAACTTACATCATTCATCGTCGTATATGGTAGTAACTCTTCCCAATCCAACATGCGGATCCTCTTCCAGGTAATAGCCCTAGGAATATCATTTGAATTTTTTATCGCATATGTCCGCATGCTGGGAAAAGCTTCAAATATCCAAATCTACAAACAATATAATACATAAACATCAGTAATTGTTAAATAATTAATTATAAATTTGGAAACATTATATAGAAATTCTAACCTTAAAGGCCCAAATAAAGCCTGCCAAAGTGTATTTAGAACCATCGCCCTGCAAACTTTTTCGGTCCTCAAAGGCAGACGACAACTTCTTCCAGGTAACTTTCCATATATATGAACCTCACGGAAATAGGTTCCATGCATTTAGGTCATCTACCAATAATATTAGGTCCTCAGAAATAGGTCATCCATCCGAGTAAAACCATCTTTAACAAATAATCTCTTCAAGTCATCGACGTGTAAACTCGTCTTCGACTTTTCCAGCTCAGGAAAAACCTGAGATAACCATGATGGGCGGGAGATATGACTAGTATACCGGGTTACTTCATCGTGTCCGAAGCGTAGACCAGTGATTAAGAAAAACTCCTTCCGCCCAAAACAAGTATACGCCGGAGGAAATGAAATCATATCTCTTCATCACCACGTTGTATCCTCTCGGGTAGATCATTAATCATGGTCTGAAGAAACAAATATGTCAACATAGCATCCACTCGAATGTTGTACTTTCAGCCATGGCCCGAAGCAAGTATCCTCAAACAATTTTCTTTGTAGAGATATAAGAGTCGACGCAATTTTATTGGCTAGGCTTAATTTATTCCTTAAGGTCAATTGAGCTGAAACAAATTTCTACAAAAATAATAAACATACCAAGTTAGATATACCAAAAACTACAAATTATACACTATAAACAGACATGTATTAAACAGTGAAAACAAAGTCAAATATGTTTCAAACTAGCACGGTATTCACCCAAGTCATTATTCCATCATAGTTCACAAAAGCATCAGATAACATTACAGAAGTAAGCACTTATATAAACATAAAAGGACAACATATAGGTTTAGTGCAGGTTCAAGGACAACATAAAGAGTAGTAGTTTATTCTTGAAACTTAAATTAGCAACACTGTGAAGTTAGTATTTGTCTTTGTTTTTTGGTTGAAGTAATGCAATTCATTCAAGTTTCAATTTGCAGAATAAAAGTAGTTTCTGAAACTTAAATTTGCAACGATTTTCTCGTTGCGATTTTCATTTTCGCGTTGCGAATTTAAGTTTCAGAAACTACTCTTATTCTGCAAATTGAAACTTGAATGAATTGCATTACTTCAACCAAAAAACAAAGACAAATACTAACTTCACAGGGTTAAAGACTAAACAGTTTAGCAGTATTGGCAACAATTGAATTAATTTACTAACCAATCTCAGTGAAATGATTAATCTATATATATTGAAATTACTAGTAAATTTATCATTAATATAAGAAAAATCTAATAATAATACAAAATTTCAAAATAAAAATAAGAGATTAAAAAAACTAACCCTCGGTGGTTGATTTTCCATTTCTGACCGTGAATGGTTGTGAGGGTTGCTATGAGAGATGGAGATAGACGGATTTTTGGAGATGGGGATGGATTTCGTCGGAGATGGGGACGGATGTCGCCGTAGAGAGTGAGAGATGAAGATAGACTGAGTTGTGATTTAGAGTTTTAGGTTATGATTTGCGATAATACTATTTACATTTGTGTTGCGAAATTAATATTGTGTTTCGAATTCGAAAATAAAATAAAATTTGCGTTGCGAATTCGACTATCGCGTTGCGAATTTGACTTTCGCGTTGTGAATTTGACTTTTGTGTTGCGAATTCAGTGTTGCAAATTTGACTATCGGGTTGCGAATTTGACTTATGTGTTGCGAATTTGACTTCTGTGTTGCGAATTTGACTTTTGTGTTGCGAATTACAAAGTTGCGTTGCGATTTACAGATTCGCGTTGCGAATTTGGAAAATCGCAACGCGAATTTGGAAAATCGAAATGCAATTTACATATTCGCGTTGCGAATTTGGAAATTGGGTTGCGAATTTGGAGTTCGCGTTGCGAATTTAAGATCGTGTTGCGAATTTGTTGGTCATTTTCGCAAATCCAAAAAAAGTTGGTTAAAATCGTATATTATAAGGCATTTTCGGTCACTGAGATTGTTTTCTCTTTTTTTATATATCATAATAATGTTTTATATAAATTTTAATATATTATTTTAAAAACATTTCTTATTCTTCTAATTAATTATATAATTTTCTAATTTATTATGTTTGATCTTAACATAATATAAATAAACCAAATAAAAAAATTAAAGGTGAATTTATAAAATTTTAAAAGAATACAAACTTCTAAAATTTTAAAAAGAATTTTTTTAATAAAAATACAAAAAAAAATATTAGGTATAAAATAATTTAAAATTTTTAAGGTCAACGCTCCCTCTGTTCATCTTTAGTAGTAGGTCTCTTGTGATCGGATGCATGTTGCATAGGAAGTTCTATCATGCGGCAGCCTTAATATACGGTTAAGAAAAGACGCTATCGATTTTATTATTATTTTTTAACAAAATCGGTAAAAATTACCTAAAACATTATTATTTTTACTTAAAACATTAATGTTTTTTAATATTTCTGGTAAAGTGTTAATAATAACAAAATCGATAGGAAAAATAACAAAATCAGTAGAAAAATAACAAAATCGGTAACGCTTTACTAGATATGTTAACAAAACTGATAAAACATCCAATAATAATAAAATCGATAAAATAATAATAATTTTAATAATTTTTATCAATTTTACTAAAAAATAATAATAAAATTGATAACACATTCTATTAACCGTATATTAATTTTGTCCATGACTTTATGATGTTGCATGGATTTCATGCATCTACAATCAATTTTTTGTTGTGTGTTTATAAGCTTTCATGTCTTATCGCTGCCGTTAAGATTGACTTCTCTGATATGATGTCTGACTTCTCTAACCCGACGTCTGGCTTTTGGTGATGGAAGACACAGTGCACTGAATGTATCTTCCACCATTTCGATCATATAGATCAAAGACGATACAAATTAAATGCGTCTTATAAAAAATACTCCCAACTAAAAGCGTTTTTAACCTACATAATCAAAATAGATATCATTTCCAAAAATAATATTATATAGATACTATTTTTATTATTATATTGTAAATAAATATTATTTTCATAAATTTGCCTCCTATTAACATATGATATTGGCCTACTGGGTATTTTCCCCAGCAAGGAAAGAACTCGACCAAGCACAAAAAAGCAAATTTTTTTTTAAAAAAAAATCAACGATTAAAACAGAAACTGAACATAATTTTAAATATAATTAAAAAAACATAATTAAATAAACTAAAATAAAAATGAAAAAAATATATGAGTGACCAAATAAGTAATTTACCCTATATTTTATTGTTGATGTATTTTATTTTTTGAATATAATATTTATACATTTTTACAAGTATAAATTTTATGAAATATTATTAGAGCAACAACGATTAACATCTCCCTTCATCAATATGTACTTGTGGATGGGTATGAATATGATCATGTCGTTGCTGCTCAAGGGCCCCCATCATCTCTGGATCTGAAACTTCTTTTTGTAGGCAAGATTTTCTCTCAGCTTGTGTTTTCACGGCACACCGTGAAACAAATATAAGGCCAAGGCCACTATCTTATTCTCCTTATTCTTCTTCAACTCCTTTCATCCATATATGTTGATTCTTTAACAACAAAGTTTCAACTTGTTCCACATCTGGTAAGGCATCCCTTTCCTCTCTCTTAATTAAGTTTGTTCCATATCTTGTTTTAACAAGATTTGATCATTGTTTATTAGCTATAATTCATAACTTTGTTTTAATCCCTTTGTTCTTGGGGTGAATCTTGAAGGAATTGTTTTTGTTGCACAAGCATAAACATTAGAGGGAAGATGGCTAGAGAAATTTGTGATGATGAATCAAAGAACAATATTGTTGTATCTTCAGCAGGTTTTTGTTACTCGGATGCTTCATCTGGTAACTCAACCATGCAAACCCATCTCGTGAATCAGATCCAAGGCTTTGAATCCAACCCTGAGATCTTCAACTTGACAACAGGCATGGAGATGGTAGGGTTCTTCAACAAAAATGGAAGTAACAATGCTGCAGGTCCTTCTTCCAAGGCAGTAACTGAGTTCCAGAAACCTGAGTTCACAACTGCGTTACCCGAGTCAGCTCCCTGGCAAGAAAACAGGTTGCTTGTTGACGATTCTTCTTTGAGGTGCGTTTTCCCTTGCGAGGGAAACCAGAGGCCAAGTCAAGGTCTTTCACTCTCTCTTTCATCGACCAATCCCACTAGTATTGGGATACAATCTTTTGAACTAAGACAGAGCGGCCACGGCCATGTCTATGATAATCAGCATGATGATACAAGGTTCATCGGTTCATCAAGTTCTCGAGATGGGTTCTTTGTAAAGCCTGCAAATTTACATCATCAACAGCAGTTTCAGGTGAGGAATTCAAAGTACTTGGGACCTGCTCAAGAGCTTTTGAAAGAGTTCTGCAGCCTGGGAACTAAACAAATCGATGCATCAAAACAAAAGCTGCCGACCCATGATGACGAAAATGGAGCTAGCTCTTCAATGAAACAATCCCTTCTTCATTCCCTTGATTTCATGGAGTTGCAGAAAAGAAAAATCAAGCTGCTTTCAATGGTGGAAGAGGTATGCAATCAAGTACTTTTACTCAAAGATCGTTTCTTTGATTGAAATGGGGGTTTCTCTTTGTTCACATGTATAGGTGGATAGAAGATACAAGCACTACTGTGATCAAATGAAAGCGGTGGTGTATTCATTTGAATCAGTGGCTAGCATTGGGGCAGCATCCGTGTATTCAGCTTTAGCATCCGAGGCCATGTCAAGGCATTTTCGATGCCTAAGGGATGCCATCGTCGGTCAAATTCAAGCTACGAGGAAGGCCACCGGAGAAAAAGACTCGGTTGCACCGGGGACAACGAGAGGCGAAACACCAAGTCTAAGGATCCTCGATCAAACTTTAAGGCAGCAAAGGGCATTTCAACAGATGAACATGATGGACTCTCATCCATGGCGACCCCAAAGAGGCCTACCCGAAAGATCAGTCTCGGTTCTTCGAGCTTGGTTATTTGAGCATTTTCTACACCCGTAAAACCCCTCTTTCTCTCCGAGTTTCAAAGCATTTTGCAGATATCCATGGCTGAAATGTTTCAATATTTGCAGATATCCAAGCGATGTTGATAAACATATCTTAGCTCGCCAAACAGGTCTCTCAAGAAGCCAGGTATGCATGTCCACATGATCTTTGATCATATATACCAAAATCTTATACTATATGGTATATAGTATATATATATGATCATAAGATGATTTTTTGTTTTTTACTTGTGTTCCAATAGGTATCCAATTGGTTCATCAATGCCAGAGTGAGACTATGGAAGCCAATGGTGGAAGAAATGTATTTGGAAGAAGCAAAGGAGCATGACAACAAAATGGCCTCACCTAATGTAGCAACTGATGTTAATGATCATAATATCAGCCATCTTAATCAAAACGATCGAAAACCCACCTCCGACCAGCTTGTTAGTGTCAAATCCGAATGTCTCTCGTCCATTATCACTACGAATCCGGATAAAAACGATGCCAAAACCGTTGAGAACCAGCACGATTTTCATCATCACCATCATCAACAACAGCAGCAACAACATGAATTTTCAACTTATGGTGCCATGGATTTGGACTTCTCTTCCTACAGTCATCAAACTGCAGCTGGTGGTGGGGTACCCTATGGAAATGATCACACTAGTAATACCAATAACCAAATTTTCAACGGAGGATCGGGCGTGTCATTGACGTTAGGGTTACAACAGCATGATGGGAATGGGGTGAGCTTAGCTTTCACACCAGCAGCACAAAGCTCCCTGTTTTACCCTAGAGACCAAATGGAAGATTGTCAACCAGATCAGTACTCAGTTTTAGATGGTGAAGGACAGCATTTGCCTTACAGGAACTTGATGGGTGCACAGCTGCTTCATGATTTGGCTGGATAGCAACGAAATACAAAAAAGGGATTCATTCAAGGATGAAAATGATATATATAAATACCTTAGGTAGCATAGATAAAATACTGAATATATATATATATATATTTATATATATAGACGCGTAAACCTACACTCGTTAAAAATGTTTATTTACTGATATATATATATATATATATACACACATGTTTACACGAATCAAGCGACTTCAGTGGTTAAAGAGATTTGTTATTATCTCTTGAAGTCTCGGGTTCAACCACCACATATATGCATGGGTATGAACGTTCATTATCAAATGATTGAGAATCTTTGAATAAAAATACTAACTTGTATTCACCCTAGATTTATTAATATATATATATATATATATACACACACGTTTGTTAGGTCTCCCCTATCTTTCAATGCCTAAGATAAGTGATTGAAATGTTTGTGGTTCTTGTTTCGGTTGAACTTTCAGAATTCTAAATTATATATATATATATATATATATATATATTCACAAATTGGTTGGGGACCTTAGTTTTGGAAATTAAAGTAGTCCCACCGTACGAATTATGGGAATATAGTGATAGTTTGAATTGTCATGTGGTCTCTAATTCGTCTTCATAAAGATGATATTTCATGTCCACAAGAATTGTCTGGTGTATTCAAGGATGGATTTAAGGGGCGGGTGGAGGCAATCGTTCTTTATAAAAAAAATTAAATTCTTATATATTTTTGTATTTTTGTTGATGATTTATTTTCATCTTTAAAATTTTATAAATTCATACCTAACATAAAAGCTCACGTTCATCTATGAAGGTATTTATTTATGATTTTCTCATATTTGATCATGGTTTATGCTGTTGCGTTTTGCCCATGAAAAAGATGCATTTAATAACCCCCTTTACAGATATATTGAGTGAAATTCATTCAACTAGAGTTCTATACACTAGGAACATGGAAATTTTAAATACAAATTTTGAAAATAAAATTGCTAAAAGAAGTTACAAATTCCAAAAAGATGTGATTTCTATGGATTGTAAAATAAAAGTAAGAGAGATATTAATTAAAAAAAATATTTCATAGCATTTTTGTATTCAAGAACGAAAGAATGGACACATGAATTTATGTTGGGGCGAACTTATAATATTTTAGGAGGAGACGAACTTATAAGATTTCAAGGGTAAAAATAGATTTTCAATAGAAAATACAAACAAAATATCTAAAATATATACGACTTTAGAAAATTGACTAAAAAATGGATTTTTATAAAAATCCAAAACGATATCGTTTTGGTGTCAATTTAACTTTTTTAGAACGATGTTGTTTTAATATCGTCTTCCTTACCATTGATGTCATTAACTATTTAAAGCGGTTTTGACATAAATACTTATATATTATTTACTATCATAAAAGAGTTTGTATATATTACTAACTAAATAAAGTAAAGTATAGAATAGAGCAAGCAATAAAAAGTAAAGATTTGCTACTACATATTTGAGTGAATACATGGTGAGTGGGTGTGAGTCGAGCTCCCAAACCTTGAGAGATTCGGGCTTCACGATTTTTGTCAATTTCGTTAGCAAGAGGATTCATGTTTCTTTTCTCAAGCAAGTGTTTCAGGTATATGGTGTTGTTTTGGATGTGTTCATAGCGTTTAAGAGTTTGAAAAGAAAATTCGTGGACTCTACTTTTGCTTTCGTTAGGTTCAAAACTAGACTTGAAGCAAGTTTGGCGGTTAAGAGAGCTGATGGAATGGTGTTGGATGGATTTAAGATCAGAGTTTTTCATGAATATCTGTCGGATAGTCGTAGCAAGAAGGTAGAGGAGATTTGCAGTCGTAACAAGGTTTGGAAGCCAGCTGTTAAGGGTGCTAGGTTGTCGAAAGAGGTTGTGGGTGGTGCATTGGCTGAAGATGGGCTGTCGGTTCAGAATATTGTTGGCCAGAAGGTTGGGATTCATAGCGGTCCTGATGCAGCTGTTCATGTTAGGGTTGCTGACGAGTGCGAAGCTAGTTCTTCTTATTTTCCTTCTGTGGAGAATAGGAATGTTCTTATCTCTAAGAGTGAGCTTTCTTGGAGGGAAAGTTGCTTGGTTGGCAAAGTTAAGCACAGTTTGAACGAGACTGTTATTAAATCAACTTTCAAAGCTGAAGGTTTGAATGTTAAGGTTAGCTGTTGGCAAGATCGTTTGCTGATTATCCAATTCAAGAATGTTATCGATTGTCAGGCTTGTTGGGTAAAAAGAGATGTTTGGATTCGCTCCTGGTTCGATGAATTGGATCTGTTGGAGGGTTATGATAATAGGCTTAAATTTAAAGTGTGGGTCTCTCTGAAAGATGTTCCTCCTTCGATTTGGAGTGTTAAGCTGTTCAACGCCATTGGATGCTTGTGGGGACGAGTGATTAAGGTAGATGAAGATACTGCCAGACGAGTTAGGTTTGATGTTGCTAGAGTTTTACTGGAAGTTCACTCCATTTCATCTATTCCTGACAAATTATCCATTGTTGTTGAAGGTCGTTTTTTCTCCATTATCGTTCAATCTGTAGTGCAGGAAGAGGCGAAAGTATTGCTCGATGGAACTAAGGTGGAAGATGGAGAGTGGTGTGCTGAGGTTGAAGAAGGTTCAAATTTTTCCGCTTTCGAGGTGGTGGGTGCTCCAAGAGGAAGTAACGTGGGGGGTGTTGTCGCGCAAGAGCATGGACAGTTGGTATGTCAGAGGTGAGAGGAAAACAATGTTTTTTTGGATGTGGGGGACAAAGTGTAGTTGATAATGTGGACCGTGCAGGGCTCCATGTTGTGCCTTTCTCCTCTGTTAATGAGCTTAGTGAGGAGCATGTTATTATCGATAAAGTCAAAGATTTTATGGATGAAGGGGGACAGCATGCAGCTGATTTCGTGGGGTGCAGTTGTGAGCAGCATGTTATTGACGATAGTGCTGTTTTAATTAATATTAATAGGGAATTGGAGCTAACATGGGAGTCTCAACCCTTCCTCACCAGCACTAGGATTTTTGATGTGGCTTTTGACGAGGTGTCTTCCTTGTTCGTGTTGGATGAGAAACATCCGATAGCTAATTGCGTTTTAAGTACTGGGAGCTCTCTTAAGAGGCCTATTATCCCCAGTTCTTCGAGTGTTGCTAGAGTTTCTAAAGTTAGAAGACGATGGGCGTGTGGGGTCAGTCTGAGAGCGTCGTCAAGGCTCATTTTTGGAAAGAGGAAAATCTTCGATCGAAGGTGTCGGGATGGTAGGCCAAACGTTAGTAGTAGACGCAATCTTGTTGGAGGCAGAGATGAAGTGGATTACGAGGAAGTTCGAGGCGTATATGATGAAGCGGAGTTGGCTCTAGCGGCTGCCGCTGCTTTGGGGTGGAATTTACAGGGATGAGAAGGTTCCTTGCTGTTCGTTGGTTCCCATTCTTCAAGCTTCAGTTCTGTTCTAAGCAAGGCTATTGCATTTTTTGTTGTTCTCGTCTTCATGAAGGTGTTTGAGGTTGTGATTCTTGTCTTCCATCAGTAAGGCTGCTGCTTTTATGGTTTTTGTTCTGAGGCGTTAGTTTGTTTTCGGTCTGTTTGAATGTGCGTAAGTTTTGTTTGTGTTTCATTCAAAAGGTAGTCTGCAGCTTGTTTGAGGTTGCTATGGGCTGTTTTAGTGGTGTAGAGTCGGTCCTTGCTGTGATGTATTTCAGTCTTTGGCTGATTGGTTCTTCCACTCCAAGGTTACTCTTTTTCCTCCCTTGGGGTGGTGTAGCTTTGTGTTTTATCTAATACAAAGTATCCATTTTTCAAAAAAAAAAAAAAAAAATAAAGTATAATCTACATATGTCTAGATACTAAAAAAATTAATTTCTAATTGATGATTGATTAATAGAAATTAAGGTTAACGTGCTAAGTTATTTATTAGGGTTATACCTCAAATTGTTCATGAATTAACTTTGATGACATCTTATTTTCAGGAAAAGAACGAGCCATTGTCTCAAAAAATACTCGTATGCTAATCTTGATTATCGAAACCAAAGTTTCAATATTTTAACATTAAGAATCAAGCGAATTGATAAATCCAATTATGTTTCTGCATCTAATTTTTATTCTCGCTTATTTGATATGATATGTTGATTATTTAGATTTGTATCATATCATAATCTTTTTATTCTAACATATTATTCAAGGTTAGATTAAGATATATTTTGATTCATATATATTAACTGTAAATGTAATTATAATTGTACTTAGGGGTGGATCTTAACGAGATAGTTTGGGAGGACTAATAAAAAATGAGGGATTTAATAAGGATTTTTTTTTAAAAAAAAATTTGAGGGTCTAATAAAAAAATTAATTTTTTTTAGAGGTTTAATAAGGAATTTTAGTGATTTTAAGGGGATTTGATTAAAAATATTCATTAATTTTAAGACGAAATTTCTAAATTTTTTATGGAAACTAATTATTTAAAAAAAATAAAAAAAAATATAATTAAGGTAAACAACCTATTTAAGCATGCAACTATGATCACATATCTGTTTAGTTATTGAATTAGCTTTTGATATATTCATCACTAACATTATGTTTTCTTTCTAAATTCATCACCAGCGTTTAGAAACTTAATATTTTTAATCCTCAAAACTTATGTATTATACAACTTGATCATAGTTAAAATTAATTCAATAATAAATTTAACCCTCAATATTAAAAAAATCATATCAGTTTGATCTTCGTTTTAATTCAAATTAATTTAACAAATTTAATCCTTCAATATGATGCTGATATGTGTTATTATTTTATTGGTAAAAATTTTAAAAATATATGGATTGGATCTAGAGGATCGAACTTATGACCTAAAATATATACAATGCTCAATAACTGCATTAAATTAAACCGTTGTTACATGATTGACAAAAATAATATTTGAGATTAAACTGTGGTTGGTAAAAGATTTTTAAGAAAAGTATCAATTAGACGTAGAGGGGATAAAAAAATGGGACCTGAAAAAGGCCTAAACTGAGCTGTTGAACCAAATTAAACTAACCAATTCTGGGGGCTTATTTAGAATTTAAAAGACATTAAGGGTTTAATTAAAAAATTTAAAAGGTTTTAGAGGTTTTATGAAAAAATTTGACAATTTTAAAGAGACTTAATTAAAAGTATTTAAGAACCTGGAGTTTCTCATCTATTTTAAATATTAAGGGAAGTAATGATTTTTTTTTAATTTTAAGGGAAGTTAGTTATATTTTTTTTGACAATATGTGGATGGATGGACCGAAAATGGAGTTCTCATCTATTTTAAATATTATTTTATATTTTTTATTGAAAATTTATTTCTATTTCTCTTCAAATTTTATAAATTCGTCTTCTCTAACATAAAATTTGCGTTCATGAGTCGATTTTATAGCCTTCCCTCTTGTTATTAGCTCATTGGAGGGCATTAATAAACATAGAATTAGAGTTTGCACCTTGCACTGACCCTTTTTTAGGATCGAAAAGACGAAAAATAGAAGGGTAATTAAGATTTTGTTCCATATAATTAGCTTAGTGAAATAATTTCGAGACAGTCAAATTAATAAATCCTATTTTAGAACCCAAATTTTATTTTTTTTAAAAGTCGGATAATTTTATTTTATATTTAAATGACTTTTTTTAAAAAGTCGGACAATTAAGGCAAAATGTTTTTGGACTTATATTGAATTTATTCAAAGTTTTCAAAAATAATTCAAAGTCCTTAAAAGTGGAATTGAGCACAAAATATTTTTCTGGACAAGCAGTACCGATACTATTCTTATAGTATCGATACCTCATGAACAGTACTGATATTGTTCATATGGTATCAATACCAAAGGTAAGTGAAGTATATATACTCACTAGGTAGTATCGATACTACCAACATTGCTCAAATTTCAGAATGTAAAAATGGTACCGATACGCAAAGGGGTATCGATACTTCATTGTATAGTAGTATCTGTACCATAGGTATAGTATTGATACCATCAGGCCCCAAAGGCTAGTAATGACTAGTTGATTTAAATATAAACAAAGGTAGTACCGATACTCCCTTTAGGAGTATTGATACCATCTATTCTGGACAGCTTTATTTTACACAAAATTAATCCCCAAAGGCTCCAAAACACTCCCAATGGCTAGAAACGAGCACAACAACATTCTAACATATAAATACAAGTTGAGGACACTTGAAGAAGTGTAACACCCCCAACCCTTATCCGACCCGGATCCGAGTCCGAGGAGTCACATTGATTTTTCAAAACATTTTCTTTACAAATTGGTTAAAATTCAAATTCAAAATTTGAGAAAGTGAATGATTTTCATTAACTAAAACATTTGGTCTTACAAAACCTATCAGAGCATATTCAATATCATTCTGTTAGTACATGCCAAATACAATTGATATAACAACATACATAAAATTTATAATTATTTTTCTGATCTGAACTTCGTAAAGAAGATGCTGACCTGTTTTGCTCCTCTTAGCGTATCTTCTCGCTTTTCCGGAACCTACGAGTGAAACACTCACACGCTAAGTCGATGACTTAGTGAGGCATAGATAAACTGACTATAGCATATCATAACTAATTCCTATTATACACATTTCATGTAATCATGATAAACTATATAATGCATCCAAACGTAAACATATATATATATATATATACATACCATTTCATTTTATAGATTATTATTACTCCTGTTTAATATATATATTATACTTATTACATTTTGTATATCATACATATACATATTGTTTCACGAATAAACACACATATCATCATATAATTCTGGTAACATGTTTCGTAACACGAAGCATATAAATTGTATGTAATAAATTTATCATTATCTCTTTAATAGTCTTATTTGCGTTCTTTATCTTTTAGTCAGATGTTCTTGTATCTATTCTTCTTAACCAAGCTATATACACATCATCATATCACATATATCACTTCACCAAACAAACATATAACATCACATAGAATTTCAGATATTATATATTTAATGGCCCATGTACACATGTGAGAACTATAGATATGCGAGTCTATAGAGGTTGTGTACTAATGTTGTTACCATAACTCGTATAAATGCACCGAAGTGCCATATAAGATTGTTCCTAAGGACCACGTAAAAATTCCTTAAGAATCATATACATATGCCAAGGATCAAGTACGTGTCTCAAAAGACCTCACACATGTTCCAAAGAATACATATATTTCCCGAAGGACGCGTAGACCCTCGACTCTTGGCATGCCAACTATACCTCTAGCTCTCATGACACATAACATGGGCATTAATATTTATGTTATCACATATTCACATATTCATATCACATATACACCTAATCTTATAGTTCTTTCACATAACTCATTGTCATATTTTTATAAGATTACACATAGTCACGTAGTTCATTTTCATATCATTCACATATACATATACTCATATAGTCAATATTATTTCTCCTGTAATCACGGAGATCACATCTCATAAAAGACATCATGTACATATAATAACTTATTCATATCATATAAATCATGGTTTGTACTTTTATACTCACATATATCAATATCATATAACTTGGTTCACTTTTTCATATTATCATACCAGCATATAATCTTATATAAATCCTATAGGTAAAGCTATTTATCTTTATCTCATTTTCCTTTTGTACCAGCTTACATGGTTTATTATACTAACCTGTATAATAACATATAACCCTTATCACTTATCTCACATTATTTAAATACGAGTTTATTATGTCTATTTAATTTAGTTTCACACAACTCCCATAAATTTCTCATAGGGTTTTATAGTTTTTCGTTTTATGCCTCCTATATCATAGTTTCCTTTTTAAATATATCACTCTTTCCTATAGTGCTTATCCTATAAGTTCGTATCATCGTTATGTTCAAGTCCCCTAATTTATATATCATTTTCATAGAGTCTATTAATTTATTATCTTCTGATTTATATTTTGTTCTCTTAAATATTCTCATAATCACATATTTCCATGACTTATCACTTATATGCAATTTATATTTCATTCTTATATCACAATAAACCTTGGCTTGATTATTCTATCAGTAACATATACCTACATGGCTTGTTTATTACAAGCATATTTTTACATATCTTATTTTATGATCTTCCATTATCACATAATAATATTTTACATAAATCATGTATCATATACAAAGCATATCAACATATAGCACATATAATCATATCAAACTATGCTCATGTTCATGACTTCATGCATATTACTCTAGGAAATAGACTTATTGCAAGTCAAATTTCCAGTAAACATTACATATCACTAATATGCACTCACCTGGCCTCACTAGTCAATATCGACCTCTTTCTTTCCCCTGATCGATCTTACTTGTCAATGGTTCCGGAACTCATTTAGCTCTGTATCTACATAATTATACAATTTAAGGCAATTATTAGATACCTACACCTTGTAATTCGATACTAACAACTTAAACGAACTTAATAAACCAATATTCACTTTTTCCTTTAGGGGGTATCGATACCCTACTTAAGGTATCGGTACCCTCATGACATTCTGTGATTTTTTGTTCAAGGGGGGTATCGGTACACATTCATAGGGTACCGATACCCTATGCTCAAAACAAGCTTTTTCACCTGAAAATTCATCAAATCTTCTCTAAATATCCTCATACAAAGCTCCTTTCATATCACCAAACTTAACTAACACCATTTTAACTAACTTATATCATTCTCACACCTTATCATCTACCATATATCATTAAAATTCTTAAAACTAAGAATCATACAAAATTTTCCATGTTATCCAAACTTAATTCTAACACTTATAACTTCTTACTCTTCCATATGACAAGTCAAATTCAACTTTTAAATCCATTTATATATCCTTATTCACAATTTCACTTATTCACTTCCTAACTTAAATCAACCATAACTTATCACTCTTTAAGTTTCCATGTTTCTTTTTTATTTCATACTCTTTCCTAATGCTTCCTTAATCAAAACCATACTAGAATCTTAAGAATTAACCAAAAGAAAACCAAATAACCTTTTCTTAAAAGCTTCACAGTGGAGAAGAAGATGATGAAGAAGAAGAGAAGAAAACTCTGGATGTCTCACATTTCCCACGTTTTATATGACTCAAAAAGGAAAGATAAAAATCTTTCTTATGAAAAGGACCATTTTACCCCTTTAGTTTATCCATTTTTACTATTTAATCCAAAATCCTTTACTTAAGTCCCTGAACTTTTAGCTTATTTCAAAATTGAGCACAAAGTTTCTACAATTTACATTTTAGTCGCTGACCCCGCTTTTGGGATGTTACAAGAAGGGTTAGAACACCTATCTAAGCATTCAAACACAAGAGAAGAGTTTTTCAATCTTATTTTATCTCTCTTGTAAATATTTATGTTTTAGTGAGCTAAATTTTGTAAACACCCTACCTTTGAGAGGTTTATTTGTTTACTTCTTTTATCCTTTTATAAAGGTTTTTTGGTTCTATCTTAGCCAAGTAAAAGGATAAGGACTTTGTAAAGGTTACTCTTGATCCTTGAAAAAGAAAGAAAAAATTAGCGAATTTGTTAGAAAATTCTTAGTGAGGAGCTAAGGTAGTGGATGTAGACTTAGTTAAGAAGTCGAACCATTATAAATCCTTGTGTCAATTTTTTTTTATCTTTTTATCTCCTTACTCCCTAAACAAATTATTGCATATTCACCCATTACAACTTTTTTGGTTGTTCAATTTAACCTCTTCGATCCTAACAATTATATCAGAGCTTAACTTATTAAAAGGTTTAACTACCTAGAGACGATCCTCGAAGAAGCTCTACTAATTCCCGAGGCAACCGACAAAGAAATGGCTTTAACCTCCGTTGCCTACTACGTTGAAGATTCACAACGGTCAACAAGCCACATTAATTCAATGGAGTAAATTATGCCTATATGAAGAATATGATGATTCTCTTTATTCAAGAAAACGATCTAGGAGCTTGGAACTCTATCATGAAAGGCTACACTATTCCAACCGGCTAGATGGACGATTGGAGTGATGGAGAGAAGAAGAAGTTCCAACTCAATGCTAAGACTAATCTTTTGTGCATTAGGCTCGGATGAATATGGAAGAGTCTTCTCTTGTTCCAATATCAAGGAGATATGGTTAAGCTCAAAGTTACTCATGAAAGAACCGGTGAAGTGAGGGAAACCAAGATAAGTCTTCTCAACCATATCTACGAGAATTTCAAGATGAAACCCGATGAAGACATCAAAGCTATGACGAATAGATTTTTCGTGATTGTAAACGGTCTCAAGAGATTTGGAGAAGTAATCTCTAATGAGAAGCTTGTAAGGAAGATGATCTACTATCTTCCAAAGTATTGGCAATCGAAGAAGATGACTATTATTGAAGCTAGAGACCTAAAGTCTCTAACTCTTGATAAGTTTATTGGTTCTCTTCTAACTTATGAGTTGATGGTGAAAGAAGATGAAGAGAAGCAAAATAAGAAGAATGAGGTAGGCATTGCCTTCAAGTCCACCAATGAGAACTATCAAGATTCAAGTGAAAAGGTGGATGAAGACGATGATGAAGAAGAAGAGATGACCAAGCTCTTCAAAAAGATTAAGAGATTCATGTCTTCCAAGGAAGTGAAGCATGAATCAAGTAAGAATAAGGGTCCTCTGGTGTGCTTCAATTGTCAAAGAACGGGGCATGTCAAGTATGAATGTCTTCTCCTAAAGAAGAAGTGATCAAGTAAGAAAAAGGTATTTGTGGCGGCTTTGAATGATGAAGATGACTCCAATGATGAAGATGAAGTAGACAACCTATGCCTCATGGCCATCGAAGAAGATTCAATGGTATCTTCTAACTCAAATGGTTTAAATTCACATTCTTTTTATGAGTTACAAGATGCTTATAATGAGTTGTATTTGGAATTTGAGACCATGAATTCCAAATATAAGAAATTAATTTCAAAACTCAAAGTTTAAAAATGATTTGGTTTTGAAAGCAAAAAATTGATTTTGAAAATCAAAATGAAATTTTGAAAAATGATTTAGAGTTTTCAAAAGTCAAAATCAATGATTTAGAAAAAGAAAATTTTGATTTGAAAGTTAAGCTTGAGAGCTTAACAAAAGAAAAACAATTAATTTCTCAAAACAACTCAATATGTTTAAAAATGGTAAAATGCTCACATTGCCATTTTTATGGTCATTTGGAACATACTTGTCCCATAAAGAAAATAATTTTTTTTTAAATTAGACAAGTATGGGTTCCTAAGGAAACAAGGGGCATTGAACTAACGTCCAAGGATCCAAAGCAATTTGGATACCAAAATCTAAATAAATGTCTCTTGTAGGTGTGTGGGAGCAATGGTCATGAATATGAAGAAATCAAGAAGCTCTAGCCACATTCTAAAAGGAATGGGTAACCTCTAAGTTTAAAAGCTTTTTATTTTTGATTATTTGGTTGCTCATTTAGTTTTAAGCATGCATGAGTTTTGATCTTAAATGGCTATGTTTTTTTTCATCTCATGTATGTTGAAAAAGTTTTATGATGAACATTTTAATTTTTAATGATTTTTCATATTTTTTAGTGCGTTATAATGAATTTTGGTCAAAATTGATTTTCAATGCAAATGATATCTCTCTAATAATTAATATCAACTTTTCAAATGCTTTGATTTTACAAATTTTAAATTTTTGACCTAAATTTAAATGTTTATGCATGTATTTTAAATGTTAAAGATATCTCTCTAACAATTGATATCAAATTCTTTAAATGCATAACATTTTTAAAAACTTTATGCACATGCACTTAATTTCGATAATTGGTATTGCATAAAGTATTTTAGACTTGGATATATTGAATTTCATGTGTTACTCTTTGTTAAAATTCAATTTTGTTTAAGTGTCAAGCTTTTATAGTCAATTTTGTTTGGAATGCACTTTTTGAGGGGGAGCTTTGATTTTTTTTCAAATGTTTTTTATGTCAAATTCACCACTTACTCTCCAATGTTATTTTTAAACTTTAAAGTTGAATTCTTTTTGATCTAACAAAAGGGGGAGAAGTATGGTTTGAAAAATTCAATTTCTTAATGAAAAAGGGTAATCTGAACATTTTCATACATTTTCCAACAATTGGTATCTTTTTCATTAAACATTTTATTAAGGGGGAGTTTTGCCAAAAACAATTTTTCAAATGTTTTGTTATATCAAAAAGGGGGAGATTGTTGAACTATATTTTGATATAACAATTAAGGCAAAATGTTTTTGGACTTGAATTGAATTTATTCAAAGTTTTTTAAAGTTTTCAAAAATAATTCAAAGTCCTTAAAAGTGGAATTGACCACAAAATGTTTTTCTGGACAAACAGTATCGATATTGTTCTTACAATATTGATACCTCATAAACAGTATCGATACTGTTCATATGGTACCGATACCAAAGGTAGGGGAAGTATCGATACTCACTAGGTAGTATCGATACTACCAGCATTGCTCAAATTCTAGAATGCAAAAATGATATCGATACCCAAATGGGTACGGATACTACTTTGTATAGTAATATCGATACCATCAGGCCTCAACGGCTAGTAACAACTAGTTGATTTAAATATAAAAAAAGGTAGTACCGATACACCCTTTAGGAGTACCGATACCATATGTTCTGGGCAGATTTATTTTGCACGAAAATTAATCCCTAACAGCTCCAAAACACTCCCAACAACTAGAAACGGCCACAACAACATTCTAACATATAAATACAAGTTGAGGACTCTTGAAGAAGGGTTAGAACACCTATCCAAGCATTCAAACACAAGAGAAGAGTTTTCCAATCTTATTTTATCTCTCTTGTAAATATTTGTCTTTTAGTGAGCTAAATTTTATAAACACCCTACCTTTGAGAGGTTTATTTGTTTACTTCTTTTATCATTTTGTAAAAGGGTTTTTGGTTCTATCTTATCCAAGTAAAAAGATAGGAAGTTTGTAAAGGTTACTCTTGATCCTTGAAAAAGAAAGAACAAATTAGTGAATTTCTTAGAAAATCCTTAGTGAGGAGCTAAGGTAGTGGATGTAGACTTAGTTGAGAAGTGAACCATTATAAATCATTGTGTCAATTGTTTTATCTTTTTATCTCCTTACTCCCTAAACAAATTATTGCCTATTCACCCCCTTGCAACTTTTTCGGTTGTTCAATTGAGCCTCTTCGATCCTAACACTTTCTATAACCATATACAATATACATATATATTTCTTCATATGTGATATCTGTATATCATGTAAAGTTGAAGGACTCGAGCCAAACATAAAAACTCATCCACTAATTACTAAAAGTTTGAATAATTCAAACCTTATTTTATAATTCAACTTTATTTTAAAAATTTGAATTGGGTTTATGAATTTAGTCAGAAGAAATCAACAATGAAAGGAATACAACCTTTAAGTTTGGTCGAGAAAGAATATAAAACTTTACATTAGAATGAACGAACTTATAATATTTGGACTAGGGCAACTTTTTTATACAACATACTTTTTGTTGGTTTGGTTTTTCCTAATGAAACTGTCTCAGAAAAATCTTTGTTACTAAAACTAAAACTAAGTTTACGACACGAATCAATCTGGATTAGTTAGAGTAAAATATTGGGAAACCAGGAGGACAACCAGAAAAAATAATTGGAGCCTTGGGTTGGGATAAATTAGAGAGAAATAATAGCATAGATAATATTAAGGATCAAAAAACAAGAAAAAATTGGCTAACACCTAATAAAACAATGGAAGTTTATTCACTATATTTCACTAAACTCACCTTCCCTACATACACTCACATTCACCTCCATGGTCCTTGCGTTCTTCGCTTTCATCACCCTGCAACAGTTTCTTCTCGACGATTGAAAAAACAAATCCAAACCCCGATGTCATTGATCTATGAATGACTGGAGTTTAAATTGATATTTCGATGCGATCGTGAATAAAACAAAATAAAAATGTGGAGAGAAAGCAACTTACTCTGTCCCATAGATGTGGGTCGGTTTCTTCTTGATGATCAATTTTTGAAGATCATTAGGATCGGCCATCTTCCATATGCAGGGAGGATGAGGAACAATGTGTCAGTTGTACATGCTCACGATCATATTCAAATCAGCATCCATTCTTACACTCTACATGCAGAACACAAAAGGCTTTTGACATGGATTTTGGGTAACCGACCGAGTGTTGAATGAATAGGCCGTGTAATCCTGTAATACCCCAAATGATAGGTAGTGACTAATTTAAAAGAAATTAAGAATTTGAGGATTTAATTTAATAAATGTTAAAGCATAAGTAATGATTGAGTAAAACCAATTAGTAAGAAATGGATGATTGAAAGGGAATTTTGGTCCTTTAGTGAGAGATGAATTTAAAATCATTCTTTTATTAGGGATTTAAGGAAAAGGGAAAGTAAGAAGCTAAGTAAGTTAGTTATTCTTCTTCTTCCCGAAACTGCCCTAAGAAATCTGGGGATAAATTTGGCTCAGTCTGAAAGATCGGTGGCAACCTCAAACAAAAGTAGATGAAGGGGTAGATCCAGGGGACAATCGGATTCAATGCATAAACAAGAGACTCAGGTGGTCGCTATAATTTTCCATCTTTTTGATGAGCCTGTATTTGTTTTAGTTGACCCTGGTTTTACACAATCATACATTAGCACAAAGTTGGTTAGAGCTAGATGAATTCCTTTTGCTTGGATGGAGAAATACCAAGAAAGTTTTGAAAGGCTCAAGAGAATATTAATAGAGGCCCCTGTGCTTGTACAACCTGAGTCAGAAAAAGACTATGTTGTTTTCAGTGATGCATCTCATAATGGATTGGGGTGTGTGATGATGCAAGATGGAAAAGTTGTGGCTTATGCTTCAAGCAGTTGAAAATCATGAGAAAAATTATCCAACGCACGATTTAGAATTGGCAGCAGTTGTGCTTTCATTGAAAATCTGGCGTCATTATCTTTATGGTGAGAGGTGCCATATTTATACGGATCACAAGAGTCTAAAGTATTTTTTGAATAAAAAAGAATTGAACATGAGACAAAGAAGATGGACTAAGCTTCTAAAGGATTATGATCTATTATCGATTATCATCCCAGAAAGAAGAATGTGGTAGCGGATGCATTGAGCCGAAAGATTTTTTCCCTCTCTACAGGCTTTAGAAGCGCATATGTCATTAAAAGAATATGGTGCCTTGATTTTTGAGCTTAAATTAAAGACGATATTTTTAGATCGGATAAAAGAGTTACAAGTTCAAGATGAGAAATGCTTGGTGAGAATGCCACAAGTCGGAAAAAAGAGACCAAAGACTTCGAATTAAGAGTCGATGGATATTTATATTATCGGGGAAGACTGTGTATTCCCGATAATGATGAATTGAAGAAAGATATTCTTTATGAGGTACATTATAGCCCTTTGATGATGTATACAGGAGGGAATAAGTTGTATCAGGATTTAAAAAGTCGTTATTGGTAGTATGAAACGAGCTGTATCGGAGTTTGTAGCAAAATGTTTGACATGTCAACAAGTGAAAGCTGAACATCAAATGCCCTCCGGATTTCTACAATCGATATCCATTCCCTAGTGGAAGTGGGAGAGAGTTACTATGTATTTTATTTCGGGGCTGCCTTTGTCACCAACTAAAAAGGACTCCATATGGGTAATTATAGATCGATTGACTCATTTTATTCCAGTTTGAGTAGATTACTCGATGGATAAGTATGCTGAGTTGTATATAAAAGAAATAGTCAGACTGCATGGAGTGCCTATATCAATAGTATCTGATCGAGACCCAAGGTTTACTTCAAGATTCTGGAAGTCGTTACATGAGGCATTTAGTACTTGATTGAACTTAATCACAGCTTTTCATCCACAGACAGATGGGCAGTCAGAATGAGTTATCCAGATACTTGAGGATATGCTAAGGGCATGTGTGATTGACTTTAAAGGATCATGGGAAAGGTATTTGCCTTTAGCGAATTTGCGTATAATAACAGTTATCAATCAAGTATTAAAATGGCCCCGTATGAAGCTCTGTATGGGAGAAAGTGCCACACACCATTAAATAGGTTTGAGCTAAAAGACCGAGACCTAGTTGGCCCGGAGTTGATTAAAGAAATGGAGGAGAAAGTAAAAATTATTCAGGGCAATCTAAAGATAGCCTCCGATCGACATAAATCTTATGTTGATTTGAAAAGAAAATAAATCAAATTTCAAGTGGGAGATAAAGTATTTTTAAAGGTATCGCCTTGGAAGAAAGTTTTGAGATTTAGGCAAAAAGAAAAGCTAAGTCTAAGATTCATTGGACCTCATGAGATCTTGAAAATGGTCATACCAGTAGCATATCAGTTAGCTTTGCCTCTGGATATAGACAAAATCCATAATTTTTCTATGTATCCATGCTCCGAAGATACCGATCAGATCCATCCCACATTATTAAACCAGAGGAAATAGAGGTCCGATCAGATTTAACTTATGAAGAAGAACCAGTGCGGATCCTAGCTAGAGAGAACAAGGAATTGCGTAACAAAAAGATTCCTTTAGTTAAAGTGCTCTGGCAGAATCATAAGGTTGAAGAAGCTACTTGGGAAAGAGAGTAGAACATGAGAATGCAGTTCCCATACCTCTTTGGTTTAGGTATTTCTTAAAATTCGGGGACGTATTTTTTGTTAAGGGGGAGAATTTTAATACCCCAAATGGTAGATAGTTGCTAATTTAAAAGAAATTAAGAATTTGAGGATTTAATTTAATAAATGTTAAAGTATAAGGAATGATTGAGTAAAACCAATTAGTATGGAGTGGATGATTGAAAGGGAATTTTGGTCCTTTAGGGAGAGATGAGTTTAAAACTCATTCTTTTATTAGGGATTTTAGGAAAAGTGGGAAGTTAGAAGCTAAGTAAGTTAGCTATTCTTCTTCTTCCTCCCGTGCTATCATGATCTCCTCTATAAACAAAAGGTAAACTTCATTTAACCCATTTTTCCTTCCGATTATGGATTACTCTTGTAACATTAAGTGATATGTAAGCTTAAGGAATGATTAAAGACGATAAAAACTAAGTGATGGATGTTTTATATGAGATTTAAGGAAATGAGTTTTTAAATGATATGTTGATATATGATTTTTTATTGAGGTGTATTAGTAGAATTGACTTGTCAAAGGATTGAATAAGATATTAGAAGCATGAGATATGATTAAAAACATGTTTAGAAAAATGATATGATTCTTGGGTTGAGATGTTCTATGAGGATTTTAGATGTTATATGGGGAAAAATGAAGTAAAGTTAGTTGGGTTAAGTAAAGAGGAGTTTAATAGTATTGTTGGAGGTAAAAGTATAAGATTATAAGGGAAAATTAAGCGAAAATAGAGCTGAAAAATGGTAAATCTGGGCAATGGTATCGGTACTGATAGAACAGTACCGATACTATAGGTGTAAATAGGTATAAATGTGACAAACAGTATTGGTACATATGCAAGTGGTATCGATACTGATGGGGTATCGATACTAACAATGAGAAGTATCGATACCATGGATCCAAAATTCAAAATGGTATCGATACTGAAAGGAAGTATCGGTACCATAGTATAGTAGTATCGATACTTATAGAAGAGTATCGATACCATGCAGAACAAAATATAGAAATGGTATCGATATTGAAAGGGGGTATCGGTACCATAGTATAAAAGTATTGATACCAAGGTAGTAGTACTGATACTATTGAGCTTGAAACTACAAGATAGGTTGAAATTGTTATAGATATTTAAATAATGGTACTTTTGAATATTATTAAAGTATAATGTTAAGGAGTATACTAACATTGGTATTTTATGTGTACTTAATGGATGCTTCTGTATATCATAATCAAGCTCCTGAATTTAGCAAGAAAAAGGGGAAGGATACAGTTACTGATTAGCTAGACATCTCTACATCTTATTAGTGGGGATTACCAGGTGAGTACATTTATTATATGTAATTGGAATAAAGACGATTCGCAATGAGTCAAGTTAGAATGTTTTAATTTAATGTATGTTTTACGATAGTTAATATGTTTTTATTTCATGTATGGAAATGATATTGTGAATGAGTTTTAGACTATGAACTGCTCTAAAACGAATGAATAAAATAATGCATAAGGGTGCATTATTGGCATGAAAGGATGTCATAATTGAAATATATATGGGTGCATTATTAGCATGAAAGGATGCCATAATTGAAATGCATATGGGTGCATTGTTGGCATAAAAGGATGTCATAACTGAAATGCATATGGGTGCATTATCGGCATGAAAGGATACCATAATTGAAATGCATACACTACAGCAAAATAGGTATTTTACGGCATTTTTTTACATATAGCGGCGTTTTTAAGCGCCGCTAAAAACACATGCGGCGTTTTTTAAAACGCCGCAAAAAGCGCCGCTAAAGTTAGCGGCGTTTTTTGTTAAAAAAACGCCGCAATAGGTTTTGATGTTTAGCGGCGTTTTCCCTACAAACGCCGCAGTAGTGTTGATATTTTGCGGCGTTTTTCAAAAAATGCCGCAATATGATGATGTTTAGCGGCGTTTCTCCCACAAATGTCGTAGTAGGTTTTCAGATTAAGCGGCGTTTGTGGGAGAAAACGACGCAATAAGGGTTAGAATTAGCGGCGTTTCTATTGAAAACGCCGCAATAGGTGTTGAGCTTTAGTGGCATTTTTTATAAAAACGCCACTAAAGTTCGGTATATCGCGGCGTTTATAGTATACCACCGCTAAATGTATGGTATATTGCGGCATTTTTTAACAAACGCCGCTAAATAACACAAAATTTTATATAAAAATAATGCTTGATTACCCCCAAATCTGTTTTTTCAACTTGTTCCATTATCTAACAAACAAAAACAACAATAACATCAAACTCTATATCCATAACAAACATCATCAAATCCAATCTAATAAATAAAAGTTTTCATTAACGTAATATAAGTTCAGTTAAACAAGGTTCAGTAACATTAACATAATGCTCATAACATAAATGAAACTACGATGGTGGATGTTGAGGTTGCATTTTTTGTATCATTAGCATCATATCATTGAGTCGTTTTTCAAATTCTTCACATCTCTACTGATATGTTGCTTCTCTCTGTGCTGCCGCTGCTTCTCTCTGTGCTGCCGCTGCTTCTCTCTGTGCTACCGCTGCTTCTCTCTGTGTTGCCGTTGCTTCTTTCTCTGCTTCCGCTGCTGCTCTCTCTGCTTCCCTTGTTTCATTTTCCGCTTTCAAGTTAGTCATTTGTTGATCCATCTCAGCCAACTTTTCTTTTAAACGACTAACTTCGTGGTGGGAAGATCGAGACTGTGATGACATGTACTGTGATAAGCTGGATCCAAAATATTTGGTGGGAGTAACGAATGATCCTTAACAGCGCACCCGACCAAATCTTTCAGGACCCAAAACGTCATTAATAGCTTGGTTTTCAATGTCATCATCATTAACAATACCTTGACTCGAAGCGGTAGCATGATGCTCCGCCTTTTTCTCCCTCAATTTTTGCTAATAATAAAGTGAATAATTAATTAAAATAAAAAATATCATGGTACAAATATAAATAAAGTCAGGTAAATTTAAAACATCTACCCAATAAACGTATCATAATTTTTGCAGCGTCAGTAGTCATAGGAGTGCCATCATTCTTCGTCTGTGTCATGTCGAAGAGTTGTATTCGACCAACTTTAGAATTGGATGTATTTTCCTACAATGTACCATAATATAATTACTATGAGTTAGTATGTACATGGAATACAAAAAACTATTTCAATAATCTTTAATACCTCCTCATGAGCTATACAAGCAAAGCTATTTGATCCATCCATGTGCGTAAACTTTTGTTGTTGTCTGCTAGCAACACCAACATGCTCTCGGTCCTACAATGTCAAACAACCACTTTTAATGATGATTTACAATTCGTTACAATTATTTCTGAAAAATACATCATACCTGTCCTTTTTTTGAACTCCAAAATCTGACTGCATCTTCCCATTGGTACCTGAGCATTCCTGGTGGGACTGTTTGCAACTTCTCTTCAAGGTTGAGATCATTCTTGAAGTATTTCTTCTTTAAGGAGCTCTTGTGGTCCCTCCATCTCTTCCCTAACGCTTTCTTAACATAATCGTCAAAGACCTCTAAAGAAAATTTCTCTATACAGTAAATAAGTGTGCACCGTAAGTATACATTAGTATTGAATTTCTATAGAGTATATAATAATAATGACATTATTACTTTAACAAAATCCAACGCCTGATTTTTGTTACTATTAGGCATTTCGCGCCATGACTCATAATTGATCAGTAACAGATTCGCATTACGTCCAACTATGCCTAAGTAACCTACTAGAAGACGTGATTCTGGGCCAATAGGTTGACCGACATCATTTCTTGAAACTTTGACACGATGCCCAGGAGGAAGTTGGTATAATTCCTTCAAAGTTGTACGTTCTCGAGTCTTGCGTGTTCCAGCATTTTCAACTATATAATAAATTATTAAATGACAGTTTTGAAAATGAACAAAGTAGTAAATAATGTTTCGAAGATTACCTTGAATTTTTACTTCTTCTTCAACAGTTTCAAGAACTTCGGAAGAGTCAGGTGCATTTGATTCCTCGTTATTTCTTTCTTCATGATCTTCAGAAGCTCGAACAAGCCGCAAATCAGTTATTTTTCTCCTCGGCATGCTATCTATAATAAACAAACATGAGTAATAAAAAATGAATTAAGTAATGAATATATTGAAGGACAACATATTAATAGTTATAACATTATAAATAAATAAATGAAGATATAAAATCATACGACATTCTTATGTAATGTCAGGTGTCATAAATATCTTCATCAACATTCTCCCGAACCCATTGAAATTGTGTTGTATTAGTGATAGTTTCATCTAAGTTTTGTGGTAGTAGAGGTAAACATTCTGATCTTGTTTCAATGTCATCTCTACTTCCATCCCCGATATATATCAAGTCTCTGGGAGTATTTCGGAGCACAATATACCAACCGTCATCCATTGGATCGTGACAATAAAATACTTGTTTCACTTGAGAAGAAAATATATATGGTTCATCCATCAAACGTTGACCTGTGTGAATTAATCGAGAGAAATTAACCATTGTAAACCCGAATTTATCTGTTTTTATGTATCTGTTTACATCAACCCAGTCACACCGAAACAGCACAACCTTTCGTTTTCCATAATAATCTAACTCAATAATGTCCGTAAGATTTCCATAATAATCGACCTCTCCGTCCTGCGGATTATTGTCCCTTACAGTAGCATAACTTGTAGTTGACGAAGTAACTATGACTCCACAATTTTGTGTCCTCCTTAATCTTTCACGAGATTTCGTGTGGAACCTGAACCCATTAATGATGAAGGCATTATATCTTTTAACTATTCTATTCGAACCTTGAGAAAGCCATTTAACATCTTCACTAACTTCTCTCCCACTCCAAACCTATTACACATTAATGGTGAATTAATTTGCATTGAACAAACAAGATATATATTATTTATAAGTATTCCGTAAGATTTAGTTGCTTACCGTCTGGCCTAACCATTCATGAAAAGTTTCTGTGAATAACTTATGTAGTCTCGTTGATTTAATCTTCAGGAGCGTGCACGAGATCTCAAGACTTCTTTAAACTCACTATAAAGTATATTATATCGTTAAAAATTGATAAATAGAAAAGATTAAGATATTTCATTAGGATTGGGTCCGAAAGACTTACGTGCGAAAGGGATCTATTGAATCGTGATGGAAAAGAACATATCGGTGTGCCTGTACCCAATACGTGTCATCTAAGTGTGAAATTTCAACTTTCCCTAATGGTTGACCGTAACTTCCAAACAAATAATGTTGAGGTAAGTCATCAGTACTTAACACATCATTTTGATTTGTTCTATTCCATCTTGTTTCAACATCTTCCAAATATCTAGAGTAAAATGTCATACATTCCTCTGCCAAATACCCTTCAGCAATTGATCCTTCCGGATAACGTTTATTACGACAATAAGACTTCAACTTGCCCAAGAACCTATACACAAAACAACATACTACCTAAATACATTTTATTAAAAGGTATAATCAGTAGTAATTTGAAACGTGTAATTCAATTAACACCTCTCTATAGGGTACATCCATCGATAGAAAACTGGTCCACCAACTCTTGCTTGGTGAGGAAGATGAATTAGCAGATGCACCATAATTGTGAAGAATGAAGGCGGAAATATCTTCTCTGAGTTGCATAAAGTCAAGGCGACTCGATCTTGTAGTTTATCAAGTTCTTCAACCATTAGAGCTTTCCTATAGATGGCTTTCATTATATTAGAAAATTCAATGATACAAGACGTCACCTTACTAGACATGCAACCGCGAACAGCTACTGGCAGTAAATCTTGCATTAATATGTGATAATCATGTGACTTTAAACCATAAAGTCTTCGATCTTTAACACTGAAACATCGAGAAATGTTTGATACATACCCATCTGGTACCTTTATATCCTTCAACACCGTGCAAAACACTTCTTTTTCTTTCTTCAAAAGAGAAAAAATAGAAGGCGGCAAGAAATTTCTTCCATTCGGATGTAATTGCGGATGAAGATCATGTCGAATTCTCATCTCCACTAAGTCAAGTCGACTCTTAAGATTATCTTTAGATTTTCTGCCATCATTCAGAATGGTCCCGATAATATTCTCACAAATATTCTTCTCAATATGCATTACATCAAGATTATGTCTCAAAATCTGCTTTTTCCAATAACAACTCGAAGAATATATTCCTCTTTTTCCACAAGTCTACCTCATTTGGATCATCCTCTTCATCAGACTCATCATCAGTTTGTTCGTCAACTTCAACTTGTTCATTGACCTGCTTTGCGTTTTTCTTTGATCGTGTACTACTTGGTTGATTCATCTTTCCATAAGTAAAATTGATATTCTTCAACATTCTGAATATTTCAGAGCCGGTTGTTTGGTCAGGAGCATTTCGAAACTCTTCATCGCCATCAAACATATTCTTTTGAGTTCTAAATCTATGATTATCAGGTAACCACCGACGATGTCCCATATAAGAGAACTTCTTTCCATTAACCAATCACTTCGAACATGTTTGTGCAGCACAACAAGGACAAGTATAACGACCTTTGGTACTCCAACCAGATAAATTTGCATACGTAGGAAAATCATTAATTGTCCATAATAAAGACGCGCGTAAATTAAAGTTCTCCTTCCTCAACACATCGTACGTTTCGACCCCTTCCCATAATTGTTTTAACTCTGCAATTAGCGGCTGCATGTAAATATCAATATCATTTCCGGGGCCTTTCTCGCTGGGGATTATCATGGATAAGATGAAAGATGATTGTTTCATGCAAATCCAAGGAGACAAATTGTATGGAACAAGTACAACAGGCCAAGTACTATACGAAGTACTCATGATTTTGAATGGATTAAACCCATCAGTTGCAAGACCGAGCCTGGCATTTCGAGGATCTCTCGCAAAACTTGGGTACTTGTTGTCAAATGAATTCCAAGCTAAAGAATCCGCAGATGTCGTAATAATCCATCATCGGTTCTGCCATCATGATGCCACCTCATAGACTCAGCAGTCTTGGAGGACATAAACAATCTTTGTAGCCTAGGTATGAGAGGAAAATATCGCAGAATCTTGACCGGTTTATTTCTTGATCATGCTTCAGCTTCATCCTCAGACACATTTTCTGCCTCCCTAGTCATCCATCGAGATTTTCCGCATACATGACAAGACTCCTGATTTTTTCGATCACCCCAATACAACATACAATCATTAGGACAACTATGAATTTTGTCATATCCAAGACCCAAATCTTTTATCATTTTCTTCATATCTTTGCATGATTGAGGGATTTTTGCGAAAGGAAACACTTCTCCTAGTAACTCCAACAATTTTGTAAAGGAGTTACCAGTCCACCATCCCATGCATTTTAAGTGGAAAAGACGAATGCAGAAAGAAAGCTTTGAAAATTTTGATCCGTCATAAAGTTGTTCATTCATTTCATTCAGCAACTGTAAAACTTTGCCGCTTCTCCATTTGGCTCTTCATCACATCTAATTCTTCCCATCTCAACGAAATCATTAACATCATTCTGACAAACATTTTCTGTAACATACGGCTGATAATTGTGCATATTAAATGTATCTCGTAACATCCCTTCCATGTCATCTTCTCTAAAAGTTGGATGGTGAGAAGGAGCAGGATAAGTCGAATAACTCGTGGAAGCAGATCTATCTAAAACAAACTCTCCATGAAAGATCCATTTTCTATACCCCCGAACAAATCCAAAAACAACTAGATGCTCGTACACAACTTCACGAGTGTGCCAATTAATGTTAACACACTGGTTACAAGGACAAAGAATCATATTCTCTTGGCTTGCATTCAGAAAAGCAAAATTTAGAAAGTTTTCGACTCCATTTCGATATTCGATGCTCACCCTTGAGAAATCCATCCAAGTTTTTGACTCCATTTCGTCTTTCTGGAGTTGCATATTAAATGTTAAATGTTAATATTATACATAACAAATAGAACCTAAACATAAGCTTTGAACTTCCTATTTAGTGCATAATAATATTAAGATGAATATAGAAATAATCACTCCTACATTATGAAATTTTAAATTGCTAAAATTGTTTGGGAGCAAGTGTATCTATGTTATTTTATAAAAAATATAAGGGTGAATATATAAAACTGTATAGTATAGAACTAATCATTTTCACAGATGTTTCATCGAAATCAATCATTTATATCTAAACAAACTCATGTTTCAATGGTAAAGATAGAGGCATGAAGAACTTACAACGGAGTTCATTACCTTTGTTCCATGTTAGACAGGTTCAAGAAAAATAGAAAAATAGTAACCCAAAAGTATAACAGATAGAAGATTACCTTAGTTTCTTGACAAATGAGTTCCTCAGAAACGAATAAAATTCGAGATGCTCAACTCAATTAGCACCTACGAAGAGAAAACATATCAATTAGCACATACATCATAGCAGACAAACATTCAATTATTTTTTCCAGGTATCATACTTAAATTTCAAATAAATTGATAATAAGGGTCATATCCTATACCTATTGTTCGGATATAGGTTGGAGACAAGTCTGAAAAGACACAATAAGGTAGTAATAAACTATATAACTGAAATTGGAAAAATATCATAATACAAAAAAAAATACCATTTTCCATTGCTATGGCATTATTTTTTACATAACCAACTTGAATTTTCCCTCTACACGTGGTCATCACAATTTTAAAAAACAACCTTATAATAAATATATTCAGACTCTAGTAATTACACTTTCTTGCAGTTAATGTGTTTAAGTTGATTTTAGTAGTGTAATTGTTGTTGTGCATGGTAATTAATAAAGAGTGGTAAATAAACGACGACCCAATAGTCAACTTTGTCAGATTGACAATTGGTCAACAGCAATATCCATTCAGGTTTGGCTCTCCCCCACCCTTTTACCTTTGTGTTCAATACTTTCCAGTACACCACTAACATCATTTGCGAATGGGGGATCCATTATTAATAATTGAATCCCATATATATAAATGATGATAGCTAAGGTTTTGGAATTTAATGACTACTTAATGGAGGGGATCTCCTTAGTTTTTATGTTGTTTAGTCGTAGTCTGTTTTGGTTATATTCTCTCTTCTTCTGACCGGATTAAGTTTGTGTTGCTTTGTGCTTGAACTATTTCTTTGCATTTTATCATTTGAAAATTGTTAGCATCTGTGTTGTCCCTTGTTAACTTGTTGACTCATGTTCTTACACTTGGTATGGAAAATTCATTTCCTGGCTTTTCCTTTTTCTTTTTATTCTACTTTTAACAGATCCGGAGATGCTAGGCTGTATAGAAAAGACTCTTTATAATGGTCATGCTTCATACAAAGTTTCATATTCGGTACGATTTCTACACTTGGGTGGTTGTTTATATTGCTCATTGTTTGATAATGACTCCATTATTAGCATAATATGTACATGCTATTATTTAACTTGACAACGTGAGAGTATTTTCTGACTCTTGCATATTACAGACAGGATATCTTGATATCTGGGGCCCGGTTACATTGGCTATTAAAAGGGACGGTTACACTATTAAGTGTAGTGGACCCAATGGTGTTGTAGTCACTGAAAAGTTTTGTCCAACCAGTGAGGTAATACACATAATTTATATGTTCTTTTGAGATCCTGTTGGAGTGATGCAGGAGTAGGAGGTTAAGATTCATAGCAATTCTCAGGTTTGAATTGATGGAAATCATGAGAAGAACAGGGAAATTAATGATGAAAGGAAAAGAAAAAAATCCCTGAAGCTAAGCAGAATAATGTTGAGTTATTTCTGGAAATCAAATATTACAATAGGTCTCATTATTTTATTATAACAATAGGGATTCAGGATTATGCTAAGCTAAAAATAGTGAACTTTCAGATCCTAGTAATAATTGATATTCGCTTCACAATGTATCACATAATATTCTGCATTTCTTGTTCAGTCAAAACAGTGAACCTTCTGTGCAGTTATACAAAGCCAATTTCTCAAAGATAAATGAAGTTATGGTCAAACTAAAACTATAACACCATGATTCAAAAAGATCAAAAATCACATCAACTTCAAACAAAGGGAATCAAATAATGTCCTAAAACTAATCAAACCCTCAGGCTTTGGAGACTTAAAGGACAAACATATGAAAGTAAATTTTGGTGCACGAATTGCTCCCAAAACAGGCAAGGCGAAAGCACAGAAAGCCAAGGGAGAAAAAAGCCGAAATAAGAGTGCGAAGGAGAAGAGATACATACCTTTTTCTGACCGGAAACTGGCGACGGCGGCGTAATGCTGCGCTTATGATGATGGTTTCCCAGGGTGACTTAACTCTAATGTTTAGGAAAATTAGGAAATTGTGAATGAAACAATTAGGGATTTGGAACTCGATGGCTTAAAGGATTGGACAATCGCGGCGTTTATATTAAAAACGCCGCTAATGTACATGACTATGGCGGCATTTATTACTAAAAATGCCACTAAATTACATTACTATTATAGCGTTTTAACAAAAACGCCACTAAAGTACGAGTCTATAGTGGCATTTTCATACGAACGCCACTAAAGTATAAGTCTATAGCGGCGTTTTCATACAAACGTCACTAAAATACAAATATTTTTGCAGCGTTTGTTATAAAAATGCCACTATATAATACACATATTGCGGCGTTTGTAAAAAACCGCCGATATTGTACTACTCATTAGCGGCGTTTATATCTAAAAACGCCGCAAAATGTGTAATATATAGCGGTGTTTTTGGATACAAACGCCACTAAATACCTTTATTTATATAAGATTAACATATTTTAAATATTTCATTTCTTCTATACATAACCTAAAGTTACAACCATACATTTTAATTAAAACATAAGTACTTATGCATAAAACTACTTAACAACAAAATACATTATAATTTAGAAACATTAAAGAACTTATGCATAAACAGTCTTCACCATATTGTTCAGTACAATTTAGTCTTCATTGCTCCTTCGTGGGGAAAGGACGTAGGAAAGTTGTTTTCCTTGTTTGACGACGCATCGTTAAGTTTTTCCCTCGTGTAAATTCTATATGGAGAAACTCTTCATCCATTTCACCAAATAAATCTCCTACCTCCGGTTCACCAAGAAGACTCCTTGCGCGCTTCAGTGCTTGACTTGAAACAGATAACGACCCTCCATCTACAGTATAAAACTTGATTGGAGGTGCTTGGGAATTGAATCAAACATTAAAATATATTTAAATAGATGATATAAATGTTTACTTGAGTAACAGTAGAGGCAACATCGTCTTCATTGAGGATCGATACTGCTTTTGCAATTGAAGATTCTTTCAACGCCACAGAGTTATCAAATTCGGTTCTAAACATAGGGTATTTATCCATTTCTCTATCATCATTCTCAATAAGCTTCGAAGATCCTACATGCGTACGATCTATGAAATTTGAGTGACCGTACAAAAAGGGAAATATAGCGGCATAAAGATTCATAGAATTTTACCTTCAAGTAGGAGATCGGCCATGGAAGGGTATGGACCAATATGAGTTCCTGTCGAGTCATCATCGAGTTTCAACGGCGAAACCGGACCGATAGGCTCCCAGCGATAATTTGATCCATCGTCAGGGCAAAGACTCCACATAGACATTCCGACGATAATTTCTCATACTCAAGGCAAGACCTGCTCTTTTTTTCTCAAATATGTTAGCTTTCTGGGTTTTCCCCATTTTCAGAATACCAACCAAAATAAAATTGAAAAAGATCATTAGTGATAAGAGGGATCAAACCGTGGAATTATGTTATAGTTCATCGGTGAGAGGGCCAATTTGGTCACCGGGATAGACAAAAGACGACGTCGCTTGGAATCGTGTGAGGGTCGTTGTTGTACCAAAGAAGAAACTGTGAGGGAAGAAGAGTTGAAATGATTTTAGGGTTTGGGTGGGAGAAAAGGGAGGACAATATATTTAACATTTTGCGGCATTTTTAAAAAATGCCACTATATCACATGTTTTTTGCGGCGTTTATACAAAAAACGCCGCTAATTTACCACTCTATTATGGCGTTTGTGGTATAAACGCCACTACATTAACACTATATTGCGGCGTTTTAGCTAAAACGCCGCTAAATGTCTACTCTATTGTGGCGTTTTTACTATAAACGCCGCTATTGTTTAACCTTTTGTGGCGTTTGTCTAAAAACGACGCAAAAACTATTATTAATTGCGATGTTTTTTGAAAAACGCCACTATATACCATCTTATGGCGGCGTTTTCCACAAAAACGCCGCTATATTTATACTCTATTGCAGCGTTTTCACCAAAAATGCCGCTAAAGTCTCAATTTGTGGCGTTTGGATTGAAAACGCTGCTATATGTAATACTTTTGTGGCGTTTTATCAAAAAACGCCGCTACAGAACAGTTTTGTTGTAGTGATATGGGTGCATTATTGGCATGAAATGATGATATAATTGAAAATGCATAATGGTGCATTATAAGCATGAATGGATGCTATCAATGAAAATAAAGAATAACGAAGAGAAAAAGAAAACTATAAAGAAAGATAGGTATGCTAGGCATACTAAAAATAATTATGATAATTGTGAATGAAATACAATTTAACTGATGAGGTTTATAGCACACTAAATAATATGACATACTTATGTATACATAAAGGTTATTTTACAATATTATGTCTCACTAAATAAATACTTAACGTGTGTTGCTTCCACACGTAGGTAAAGGCAGAGACTAATCAAGTAAGAAGTGCAGTCGTAGCAGCAAATATCATCAATTAAGGTTACTCGTCAACAACATTAGGACAATAGTAATCACTTTGAAACTTATCTGACATGTAATTGAACTTAACAAAATATTTTACAATGTGTTTTCAATGAATATTTAATTATTGTGTTAACTCAGGTGGATTTAAGATTGAAACAAAATTTTACGGGGTTTCAAATGAGTAAACATTTTTAAAGTGATGTGATATATGTATTTTGTGTACGGAAAGGTATACGGAATATAGGTGTTACAAATCCGCTCTTTTGTACCAATTCAAGAACGTTCTCAACGGCATTTCATCTCCCGTGGAGATCCCTCGAAAAACTTGAATGGCAAAACCCTATGAAACCGAAATCGTCCACGTCCTGTTCTTGTCGTAGCAGATGGACTGCTGCATGATCCCGGCTGAATCCAGCTTTGCAGGCAACAAAAGGTGTTTAAGGGCTTGAGTCCTGGTCATGTTGGGGTAAATAGGCTCTACAACGTCGAGGTGGTGCAGTGATACCAATGGTGTTACCGGGTGAGCAAAAAGGAGCCCGAACAAGTTCACATACACGTACTGATTTCCATTAACCAACAAGAAACATATATAATCAAAGATTAATTCCATAAATCTCAAAAGTACAAAAGGCATAACATTAAGCACATCGAGAAGTCTCATTTACAAACATACAGGGATAGTCCGATAGAGTGACCACACCTCCTAATTCAGTTTTATAGAGACTCGTTATGGGACGGTTCTAATTTAGTTTGCTCAATTTACAATAGTAATGATTTAAACCCTTGATCTTATTTAATTTCTCATCCGATTACACTAACTAAATGAAACAATTGTTGGTAAATCATCCATTCATTTACTGGGAATTTCAAATTCAATTTTGCAGAGACTCGTTACGGTACAGGGCGACCATTCACAATTGTAAGAATTTGAACAAATTACGAATTTAAACCCCGATCTTATTTAGTGTATCGTCCAACTAATTGGGTAAAACATCCATTCATTTAGTCACAATTAACTTGCCCCAAATCATAATTGGAGATGTACATTTAAATAATCAAAAAAGAGTAGAAAATAGTCTAAACACAAAGAAATGCGCTTTCACAAACAAAAAAAATGTGACAAAACGGAGTCGCCTACCTGGTGGAAACCGCGTTCATTGGTGAGTGGGACACCGAGTTCAGCCATGCAAGCTTGTTTCCGATCATCGGAGCCGTATAACCCTGGCTACCTTTGAATATACTGCTCTTGCATTTTTGACAAGGCCTTAGCCAATGGTAGCTAATGGCGAAGCCGCCGCCGTATGCCATGCTGTAGGATAAAAAATTGTTCTGGATATGAGATTCCGATAAGCTCCCGATGTAATAATACTGGGTATGGTCGTATTTCCTCAAAATCCTAATGAGATTATCGGTGATGAAAACGGTGTCGTCGTCGCCCATCACGAACCACCTCACGTTATCCATCTTCATCCTCAACGTCTCCGTCACGATCCGCGAGATCCGGATAGCCGACCGGTGTCCCTGCTTGTTCGCGTACGCGAATTTTGAGGTGTCGCTGGAGAATTGAACCGGCGGTAGGGCCCGACCATCTTCGGCCGAGTATTTCACTCGATTGTCTAGCCAAACGACGCCGCGCATCGTTCCGGCTTGTACCAAACCTTGATGTACTCTTTCCTCTGCTGCCATAGCTTGGAAGAAGCCGCGATCCCGAACACGACGTCGTGAATCTCCGTCGGTCTCGGCGGAGCCTTGGGCATTTGTAATAAACCCATTTGTTTCTCCCGGGCACCCCAATGTCGGTGGAGCGACGCCGTCGTCTCCGCCGTACTGTTGGGATTTATTAAAGATCTAATTAGAGACGAAGTGAAAGGCATTTCATCGTAGGTTTCATTAGCTGACGCCGCCAGTAGCTTCAAAGTGTAGATAACATAAACAGCCGAAACAAAAAGGATTAACCACACCATTAACTTAGGAATGGGTGTGGAAGACGATGAACCATGAACAAGATTGTTACCCGATGGACGCCTCATCTGAATCTGATCCCACACTAGTTTATCCGAATCTTTCTTCGGCTCCTTCATTCTGTCAATGAATTAGAAACTTTTTGTTTGTTTTGCATGTAGTGTTTCCTCCGTGGGAATCTAACAAAAAGGAAAGTGAAGAAGACCTTGTTTGGATTCGGTAAAGAGAATGAACCCAGAAAAGGAAAATCAAATGAAAAATTGGGTGGGACAGAAGAAATCAAAGAGGTGAAGATTAGTTCTTGTTGCAGAGTAGTACAGGTGAAAGCTTTGGTGGGAAAGAACATTACCATCGACCAAGCAACTTTAATTTTTTGTTTTATTATTATTATTATTATTATTATTATTTGGGTGTGACGCAGTAAAATCTGAAAAGCCATAGCACAGAGTTTAGATTGCGGTACACTGGTTCAAGGTTTTAAGTTAAATTGTTCTATTAGTCCCTCTACTATATTCAAATTTGGTTAAAGATATGGACTAAATTACAAATGTAAACATTATAGAAGAAAAAGGTCACATTTAACCGGAAGGCGGGAAATAACAGGATCAACTGACAATTGGAGAAAGAAAAAACCAAATAAATTTTATAGGGGTAAAATTACTATACTATGCCAAAAATAACTATATATATATATTTGATAAATTTGTGTGAATATAATGTATTATATGTTTAAAAATTTAACTATTTAATAATAAACATTTGCATTTTTGTATATATTGTGATCAAATTTGAAATATCAAGAGATAATAATAAATTTCTTAATTATTAAAGTCGTCTAATTCGTGTGTAAACTAAACAACATAAAATTATTATTTATGTGCACATTGGTGTCTCTTTGCAGGATAAAGCCCTTTGTATATGTGTATATGGGATTTCCATTTGTGGAAGATTTCGAAGAGGGGAAGTAAATTAGCATAATGCAACAAAATAACTTTAACGTTTGATAATAGTGTCAAACTTACCCGTATTTATTTTGAAACATTTGACCACTGAACGTTTAACTTTAGGTAAAAAATCACCCTTCATGGATGGAAACCGTCGGTCAACTGACGGTCAATGCCAGATGCTGACGGAGCTAGAACACATGAACGTGGAAACTGACGTGGCATGTCTATGTCGGAGATCATGATGGCGTGGCATTGCCACATCAAAATTTTAAAAATAAAATAAATAATTTTATGATTAATATTATTTATAATTAATATAAATAAATATTATTTATATTTTTAAAGCATCTATTAAAAGGGGAAACACAAGGGAGTATAATTCAACCTGAGAAAAAGCAATGGAATAGCATAACCTTTATCACCATACCAAACTCATTTGATTAAATAATGAACTAAATGATATTTAATAGATTTCACCGCCCTCATCACACAAAATCACGTTAAAAAACAGTGGCTTTGGGATACCAATTTGATCTCTTCCACGACGATATCGCCGCCACAAACGCAACCACCACAATTGCCACTTCCACCATCAGCACCAAACACGGAGGGACATTCATCATGGACACGACAACCAACATAGCAACCCCATCAATAACCCCACAAAGCAGCGGTGACTTCGGGTCGAGAACTTCAATGTCACGTTCCGAGTCAAGAGTGGGATCCGGATCAAGGTCAGACTTCGGGTTCGGGGCAGCCATCTCCCCACAGAATTCGTTCCGGACGGGGGTTCATCATGTCGTAAACGGTGGACGGAGTAGGGAAGTTCAGTAGAACGGAAGTGGAAGTAGGGGTGCATCACGTGACATGCACGGAGGATGCAGCAGCTTTTGTGGCATTGGCAGCAGCTATGGATCTAAGCATGGACACCTGTCTGTCTGTCTTTCGAAAGCTAAGGAAATAGCTGAGGCAGCAAACTCAGGAGTTTGTCGTTTAATGTTGTGGGGTTTTGTCGCTTTTAGGTTTGTTCTTTTGGCAGATAACTAACAACATTCTTTGAGCTGATTTTTTTAGTTTTGTACATACGGAGTGACCATGCATCATATTCTTCTCCCTTTGTGATATAGTGAAATTTATTAATTTTTATTTATATATATATATATGTTTTACTTTGTCCAAGCATCCTATGTTTTACTCAGATCCACAGCATCATCTTTCTCTTCTTGGGAAAGCGTATTGCGAGAAGAATCGATGCGCTCATTGTAACCTCCATCCACAGTCTGATTACAGGTGTGAGTGTCTGAGTTTCATTTGTTCCCCTGGATTCATCGTCACCACCTTGTGTCTCATACTGAGTTGAATCAGTTTTCTCCTTACTTGTGGAAGACTCAGAACTGTGCCCTTCAGCTGTTGCATTTATCCTGGCCCTGTTCTCTGAAATACCAGACTCTGCATTAGTCGATAAATTCGAGGATTTTGTTGTGGCACAACACGAGTCACTGTTTTTTAATGTGATTTTGTGTAAATATATTAAATATAATTTAATTCATCATTTAACTAATTAAGTAACTTTGTCTGGTGGCAAAAATTATACTATTCCATAACTTTTGCCCAGGTTCGATTCTCCTACCTTATGTTTTCTCTTTTAATAAATGCTTTAAACAGTCACTCTTTGATTGGTTATAAATAATTAAATATAAATAATATTTATCATAAAATTATTTATTTTATTTTTAAAAATTCTGATGTGGTAGCACAACGTCATCATAATCTCTGAAATAACATGCCACGTCATCTTCCACGTCCATGTGTGCTTGCTCCGTCAGCGTTTGGCGTTGACCGTCAATTGACTGACAATTTCTATCCATCAAGGGCATTTTTGACCCAAATTTAAATGTTCAATGGTCAAATGTTCCAAAAAAATAATACGGACAAATTTGACACTACTGTCAAACGTTAGGGTTATTTTGTTGCATTATGCCAAGTAAATTCAGCCTCAAAAGTGGATACGATACTATTTCCTTTTCTTTTTTCTTTTTTTTCCAAATCTTAATCGGATTAATTTTTTTAAATAAGATATATTTTCCATAATTTCATTGAGAAAATTTTGAATTAACTTTGTTGATATAATTTGAGTGATTAAATTCTTTTGATTTAGGTGAAGAGTGTTATTGGATGATTTTGGGACAAATGGTCGGTTTAAGTCTTTAAGATACGTCTCCTCTCCCTTTCGAGAAGAAAAAGAATATTACCCCTCAATCTTGCATAAAGGGTTTAATAATGACCTTGTGCTGGTGTTAAGTCTAAGGTAGTTTCTTGATCCGAGACTTGATCTGAAACTTGCTTATGGAGTCGTTTCTTCTATTTAATGAGTCATTTATTAAAATCATTGTGATGACTATTTTTGAACTAGTAGAGACTCGTACATATGTCGCTTTATGATTGTCGTAGTCAAGAGGCGCAATATTCCGACCATTGTTAACGAGTAATGCTCATCAACTAGTATTACTACAATCAATCCAACCAATAACATTACATTCATCAAAGACATATTCTGGATTTTCAGTTTACATTTAGCATTGAGATTGTTGATAGATGATTTTGTGACAAATGGTCAGTTCAAGTCTTTAAAATACGTCTCCTCTCCCTCTCAAGAAGAAAAGGAGGAAGATTATCCCTCAATCTTGCATGAGGGGTTTAATAGTGACCTTGTATTGGTGTCAAGTGTAGGGTCACGATGGCTATTCGTAGGTTGGTAGGACTATGGATATGGTTGCTTGACAATGGATATAGCTATGACAAATCATGTGAGCGTATCAAAGGTCATTTCAAATTACGATGGTTCGAAAGATATGTATCTGTAGAGGATTCGATCAACGGAGGAGTTCTTCCGAAAGCTTTGATATGCGGAGAGGATGCAACAGATGTGCAGATTAAGGAAGAGATCTGAAGGAGGTATAACACTTCTCTCCTGGTTGAGGGAATGTCATAAAGCGATTTGATATGTGAATTGCGTTTGGAGTTGTTTCTTATATTTAATGAGTCATTTTTTAAAATCATTGTGATGACTATTTTTGAACGAGTAGAGGCTCGCACTTATGTCGCTCTATTATTGGCGTAGTCAATATGCTTGATATTTCGACCATTTTTAATGAGTAATGCTCATCTACTAGTATTACTACAACCAATCCAACTAATAACATTACATTCATCAATTATATATTCTGGATTTTCACAGTTTACATTTAGCATTGAGATTGTTGATCACACTCATTCACAATTATTATTCTTCAGTCTTTATCCATGATCGTACTATCGAGGCACATCAATTAATGATCACATCTGATCAACATACAATGATGCCATAAGTGTTGGAGATACTACTAGTAATGTTAGAGCAAGTGATGATGCAATCCTAATGAAGAGCGATCAATACAAAGATATCTCACGCTTCATCAAATGGTCTTAATCTTTGGCAAAATCATTAAGTCGAGGACGCTAATTGGGAAAGAGATGAGGATATGAGGAAGTAGTATCCACATCTCTTCAGATCAGGTACGTCTTAAAATTCGAGGATGAATTTTCTTAAGGGGAGAATTGTAATACCCCAAATATTAGGTCAGTGACTAAAATGTAAGGATTTAAAAGTTAGTGGTTTAATTTGAATAAATTGAAAAGTACAAGGGTTGATTTTGGAAATTGTGTTTAAGACTTATTATTAAGGATAGAAGAATGAAAGGGCATTATGGTCTTTTAGCAAGAAATAAATTTAATATTCATTTTTTAGAGATATTTATTAAGTGATTAATAGGGAAAAAGGAAAAAGACTGGAACTTTGGTTCTCTACTCATCTTCTTCTTCTCTTCCCCGTAACTTCATTGCTAAGATCATAATCAAATTCCTGATACAAGCAAAAAAAAGACAAGGATAAAGTTACAGAATAGTCAGTCTACATTAAGGCATAATATTGAGGCATACCAGGTGAGTGCATTTATGTTGATCTATGTTTTGATATAACAATTTAAGGCAAAATGGTTTTGGACTTGAATTAAATTTACAAAATGTTTTTGACTTAATTGAATTTATTCAAAGTTTTAGAAGGTTTCAAAAATAATTAAAAGTCCATTAAAATTCGAATTTGAGCAAAAATGTTATAGGGTACTGATACCCCCTGCAGGGGTATCCATACCCCCCTGAAGGCTCAAATTCTAGATTGCTCGGAGGGTATCTATACCCCCTAGGGGTATCTATACCCCCTGGCTGCAACGGCTAGTTTAATTTGATTTTATGAAGGAGTACTGATACCCTATGAAGGGGTACCGATACCCCATATCGTAGGCATCCTTTTTGAGTAGAAAAATCATCCCCAAACGGCTCCAAAACATCCCCAACGGCTATATACAACATCAAACACATTCTAAGCTATAAATACAAGCTAAGGACACTTGAAGAAGTATGAGAACAACTATCCAAGCAATCAAACACAAGAGAAGAGTTTTTCAATCTTATTTTATCTTTCTCTTGTAAATATTTTGTTCTTGTGAGCTCAATCTTGTGAACACCTACCTTTGAGAGGTTTTCTTGTTTACATTTCTTATTCTTTTGTAAAGGGGAATGGTTCTAGCTAATCCCGTGTAAAAGCTAGGGAAATGTTCCAATTTAGCCCGGAAAAGCTAGGGAGTTTGTAAGGTTACTCTTTATCCTCAAAACAAAGAACAAATTAGTAAATTTGTTAGAAAATCCTTGGTGAGGAGCTGAGGTAGTAGACATAGACTTTGGTTGAGAAAGTCGAACCACTATAAATCGTTGTGCAATTTTCTATCTTTCAATCTCCTTACTCCTAAACACAAAACCGTTCCGACCCCTCTTTGCAAACCGTTTCGGTTATCGATTCGAGCTTCCAAAAATCCCAACAATTGGTATCAGAGTCTAACTCGTTAAGAAGGTTTAACCACCTTGAGATGATCCTCGAAGAAGCTCTATCAATTTTCGACGCAACCGACAAAGAAATGACTTTTTCCTCCAGTGCTTATTATCTTGAAGAATATCCTATTATGGATTCACAACCGGTCAATAAGCCACCCTTCTTCAATGGAGCAAATTATGCACATTGGAAGAATAAGATGATGTACTTTATTCAATCCTACAATCTAGGAGCTTGGAACTCAATCATGGACGGTTACTCCTCTCCACCCGGCAAGTACAACGATTGGAGTAGAGAAGAGCAGAAAAATTTCCAGCTTAACTCTAAGGCTATACATATTCTATTATGTGCTTTAGGCCCAAATGAATATGAAAGAATCTCATCTTGTTCCAGTGCCAACGAGATTTGGGATAAGCTCCAAGTCACTCATGAAGGAACCGACAAAGTGAGGGAATCAAAGAAAAGTCTTCTCAACCATAGTTACGAGAACTTCAAGATGAAACCTGATGAAGATAAAAGCTATGACTGATAGATTTTCTGTGATTTCAACGGTCTCAAGGGATATGGAGAAGTAATCCCTAATGAGAAGCTTGTGAGGAAGATGATATACTCTCTTCCAAATGAGTGGCAATCGAAGAAGACGAACATTATAGAAGCAAGAAACTTAAAGTCTCTCACTCTCGACGAGCTAATTGGTTCCCTTCTCACTCATGATATGATGGTGAAGGAAGATGAAGAAAGGGAAGAGAAGAAAAACAATAAGAAGAAGGAGGTAGGCATTGCCTTCAAATCCACCAATGAAAGCTATCAAGATTCAAGTGATGAGGTGGATGAAGACGATGATGAACAAGAAGAAGAGATGGTCAAGCTCTTGAAGGAACTCAAGAGATTCATGATTTCCAAGGAAGTGAAACATGAATCAACCAAGAAGAAGAGTCCTCCGATATGTTTCAATTGTCAAAGAAAGGGGCATGTCAAGTATGAATGTCATCTTCTAAAGAAAAAGGAGAAGAAGGCATTTGTTGCATCTTGGAGTGATGAAGATGATTCCAATGATGAAGATGAAGTAGTCAACCTATGCCTCATGACCACTCAAGAAGAATTTGAGGTATCTTCTAACTCAAATGAATTTAATTCATTTACTTTTGATGAGTTACGAGATGCTTATAATAGGTTGTATTTGGGATTTGAGACCATGAATTCCAAATATACAAAATTAATTTCAAAACTCAAAATTAAAGATAATTTGATTTTGAAAGCAAAAGTTGATTTTGAAAATCAAAATGAAATTTTGAAATATAATTTAGAGCTTTCAAAAATCAAAATAAATGATTTAGAAAAAGAACATTTTGAGTTAGGAGTTAAGCTTGAAGGCTTAACAAAAGAAAAAGAATTAATTTCTAAAAATAACCTATTATGTTTAAAAATGGCAAAATGCTCACATTGTCATTTTTATGGTCATTTGGAACATACTTGTCCTTTAAAGAAAGGAAAACATTTTAAAATTAGACAAGTATGGGTTCCTAAGGAAACAAGGGGCATTGAAACTAACGTCCAAGGATCCAAAGAAATTTGGATACCAAAATCGAAATGAATGTCTCTTGTAGGTGTGTTGGAGCAATGGTGATGAAGATGACGATATTCAAGATGCTCTAGCCACACATGAAAAAGGAATGGGTAACCTCTAAACTTAATGCTTTTGATTTTGGTTATTTGGTTGCTCATTTGGATTTATGCATGCATGAGTTTTGATTTTGAATGATTATGCATTGTTTTAATCTCATGTATGTTGAAAAGATGTTTTATGATGAATATTTTAAAGTTTTAAATGATTTTTCAGAATTTTTAGTTCATCATAATAAAATATTGGTCAAAATTGGTTTTAATGCAAATGATATCTCTCTAACAATTGATATCAATTTTTCAAATACTTTGATTTTACAAATTTTAAATTTTTGACCTAAATTTGAATGCTTATGCATGTGTTTTTAAATACAAAAGATATCTCTCTAACAATTGATATCAAAATTTTCAAATTCATAACATTTTTGGAAAACTTTATGCATATGATCTTAAATTCAACAATTGGTATTGCATAAAGTATTTTAGTCTTGGATATATTGAATTTCATGTGCTACTAACATGTTTGTTATTCTTTGTTGAAATTCAATGTTGTTTAAGTGTCAAGACCTTAAAGCTTAATTTTTGTTTAGAATGCATTTATTGAGGGGGAGCTTTGATTTTTCAAATGATTTTTAAAATGCCAAATTTATAACTTACTCTCCACAGTTATTTTGAACTTTAAAGATTGAATTATTTTTTATATAACAAAAAGGGGGAGAAGTTTTGGTTTGAAAAATTCAATTTCTTAATGAAAAAGGGGGAGCTTAACATTTTCATATATTTTCCAACAATTGGTTATCTTCTTAACAATTAGTATCCTTTTGTAACAATTGGTATCTTTTTCATTAAACATTTTATTAAGGGAGAGTTTTGCCAAAAACAATTTTCAAATGTTTTGTTATATCAAAAAGGGGGAGATTGTTGAACTATATTTTGATATAACAATTTAAGGCAAAATGGTTTTTGGACTTGAATTAAATTTAAAAAATGTTTTTGGACTTAATTAAATTTATTCAAAGTTTAGAAGGTTTCAAAAATAATTCAAAGTCCATTAAAATTTGAATTTGAGCAAAAATGTTATAGGGTACCGATACCCCCTGCAGGGGTATCCATACCCCTTGAAGGCTCAAATTCCAGATTGCTCGGAGGGTATCGATACCCCCCAGGGGTATCTATACCCCCTGGCTGCAACGGCTAGTTTAATTTGAATTTTATGAAGGAGTATCGATACCCTATGAAGGGGTATCGATACCCCATATCGTAGGCAGCCTTTTTGAGTAGAAAAATCATCCCCAAACGGCTTCAAAACATCCCCAACGGCTATATACAACATCAAACACATTCCAAGCTATAAATACAAGCTAAGGACACTTGAAGAAGTATGAGAACAACTATCCAAGCAATCAAACACAAGAGAAGAGTTTTTCAATCTTATTTTATCTTTCTCTTGTAAATATTTTGTTCTTGTGAACACCTACCTTTGAGAGGTTTATTTGTTTACTTCTTTTATCATTTTGTAAAGGGTAAAGGTTCTAGCCAATCCCGTGTAAAAGCTAGGGAAAGGTTCTAGTTTAGCCCGGAAAAGCTAGGGAGTTTGTAAGGTTACTCTTTATCCTCAAAAGAAAGAACAAATTAGTGAATTTGTTGGAAAATCCTTGGTGATGAGCTAAGGTAGTGGGCGTAGACTTTGGTTGAGAAAGTCGAACCACTATAAATCGTTGTGCAATTTTCTATCTTTCAATCTCCTTACTCCCTAAACACAAAACCGTTCCGACCCCTCTTTGCAAACCATTCCGACCCCTCTTTGCAAACCGTTCCGATTGTCGATTCGAGCTTCCGAAAATCCTAACAATTTATTATGTACTTATACGATATGAGTATGACTTGCGATGAGTCAACCTCGAATATTTTTATAAAAGCATGTTTTATCGTATTTTAAAATATTTTCATAAGTTTATGAAAATGATTTTACGAATAATTTTAGAGTATGAACTGCTCTAAAATAAATGGATGAACTTTTATATTATTTTAACAACTATCGATGTTTCAGAATAAATGTTTAATATACGAATTTGATTTAAAGGCCTATTATATGTGCATTGAGAGTCATAGGTGCATTTCGACATACTTTGTTTACGATGGTTATCAATCGATTTTGTTTAATGCATATGTTGCATTTTCATATCAGTACTATGTGTACTTTCAGCACTATGTGTGCACCCATGGTATTCATAATGAGTTTGTGAATTACTATTTCGTTACCTTAGTATAGTGTTGTTGTCACCACATAACCTAGCACTTATGTGCAACTCAAGTACATTCCATTCTCATTCAACATACATTGGAAAATAAATGGATTCTTTGGAAAAATATTGATTGATAGGTATGTTGGGCATACTAAATATTGTTTCGCAGGTTATGTGAAATAAATTTGGTTTACCAATTCAGTTTTAAGTATTACTATTATTTATATGATTAAATTCATATTTTGATATTTTATGATATTCTTATGTTTGGTTACGCCTCTTTTATATTATTATGCCTAACTAAGTGAATACTTAGCGTGTGATGGTTTCACACGTAGGTAATATCATACGAGCGGAGTAAGGAGTGCAACTGACATCGTAAATCAAAGATTGTCTCATCAGTAATTGTATGACATTTATGTCTTCTTTTTATATTACTAGATGGCATGTAATAAATTTATGATGATGCTCTGGAATGTATTTGACTTATGATGTTGTAGTATTTAATATGTTAGAACTTTAAGGTTATTTTACATACTAATAGTTAATGAACGTTTTTATTATTACATTAAATATTTTATTTATAGAAAAAAAAATTACTGGTTTTCAAATATGAAAATGTTTTAAAAGGCATGTGACATCTGTGACTTGTGTACGGGGACATATACGGAAAATGGTATTATAGACCAAATTATGTGATATTACCATACATAGGAGAACATCTATAAATGTATATTAAACTAACATCTATAAATGTATATTAAACTAACTTTTTCAGAGTAACTATTGTATAATTGAATTGACGGAAGTAAAGGGATGACAATATAATTTAAGGTTAAGAAACGGTATGAAATAAGCACAATCAGAAATGCTATATAAAAGTATAATATGGGTGCAATCTAAAATGTGAACTTTTTCTTAACATTTTCGGTTGAATTGAAAATGTTACATTCTTCATAACATTTTCGGTTGAACCGGATATGATAGAAAAAATTAACATTTTAGGTTGTGTTCAATCGAAAATATTACCGAAAATATTATAAAAGTATAATATTTTCGATTGCGCTAATTCTTTGTCGCTCCTTAGCTTTACAACAGAATTACCCATGAATTGAACGTTTTATCTTAACTCACAAATCTTATAATGTGATACGATTTAAATTATGCATATATAACATTTTGTCTAACAATTATATTATTAAATAATATATTTTTGATTAATTCTAAATCTAATTCTAATCTTATCTGAAATGGAGAGGAAGGAGAGACTTTAGGGAAATGAATAGGAGTGTTCATAGTGGGTCTAGAACCCATAACCTAAAAGAACATGAGAAAACAAAGATGAATATAGCTTAACTAATTGATCCGATGTACTTGCTCATTTATTATTAAATAGTATATTAATCAAGTTTAAGAATTATTTAAAATATATAGTCCAAGAAATAAAAAGGACCAAATTATGTGATATTACCATACATAAGAGAGAACATCTATAAATGTACATTAAAATAACTTTTTAAGGGTAACTATTGTATCTACAACTTCAACCTTTTATCTTAACTCATAAATCTTATAATGTGATATGACTTTTTATTATTATTGATATAAGATAAATATAAGGTAATATATGTTTAAAGATAACTCTCAATCATGTGACATTAAATGCTCACATCCCTACCATTTATGATGCTCAAACTTGAGATCTAAAAAATAACAAAAATTTCTTTATTGTTGACATCGTTTAGTTGGTGTTATAATATGATACGACATAAATTATGCAATATGAGATTTGGCGATTGAATTGTCAGTGTGATGAAGTTTGTAAGGGCAAACTTAGTTTTTTTGGTTCAAGGATATGACAGTTCCATTATTTTGCCGATTATCGTACATGATAGGGATGTAAAAAACTGACCCGACCTGTAAAATTTAATAAAAATCGACTTGAGTCAAACTGTTTATGACCCAAGGTGGTGGTGATTCGAAACCGATTCGAGTCCGAACTAGGAACTGGTGTTGACTTGAACCCGAGTTGGACCAGGAAATTTACGACCTACATCCGACCTGCACCCGAACTGAGAACTACTTTAACCTGAATTGAACTTGATAATGTGATAACTGAATCCGACTTGCACCTGAACTGATATGAGCTTGAACCCGAGATTAACCCGGTAAATAACTGATATTACCCGACCTATTATCAACCTGACCTATAATAAATTTGTTTTGTAATTGACTCAACCTGTAAATGATCAACCTATTATTAAATTGAACAGATATTTACTTCACTTATAAGTTACAATTGATGAAGTTGTGAGATTTTAAATTTATAATAAACTATGATAATTAACATGATTGCTTTTTAAAAGTTAAAACAAATTGTTAGTTATGATAATTTTTTGAAAATTAAATAAACTATGATAATTAATATGATTACTCTTTAAAAGTTAATATAAATTAATTTCATTAAATAATTTATTTATTGAACATGATTTTATTATATTATATAAAATTAATATAAATATTTATAAGTTGAATTTATTTATATGTAATAATTAATTAATAATTTAAATATAATTTAACTTAAAATTTTAAAAAATATATAAAAGATTAATTTATTTAAGATTGAAAATTTTAAATTTTAAAAATTTAAACATCAATTTAAAATAAAAAATAAATTTATATATATTCACATGAATTGTGGGAGAACTTTTTAAAAGAAATATTGTTTTTGAGGTAAAAATTGATTGTTTGAAAATTTAGAAGAGTGAATTGTCAAATTTTGACAAATTGGATTTTTTTTTTTTTTTTGCCAAATTTTAGAAGATTGAAAATATTTTATTTTTTGAGAATTTATAAGAGGGGAGGGAAAAATTTTATTATTATTATTATTATTTTTGAATTTAGAAAAGGGAAGAGGGAATTTTTTTTTTTTTTGATAAATGTTAGCACCTTTTTTAATATTTTTTGGGTTAATTAGAAATGTGGTCCTCTAACAATCAGTGGTTTTCTATTTTGTAATTTGGTTTTTAATTTCTTTTATTTTAGTCATGGTCTAATTATAAATCTTTTCTTGGATTTTTCAATACAATTTAGTATTGTATACATTCTAATTACTTTTAATTTTTCCTTCTTTCTTTAATGTGTACAATTATTAAATGTGAAAATTAATTTTAGAATCTTTTATTTTAATCACTTATGTTTAATGATATATATATATACTTATATATTATACTTTATACTTATATATATTTATATACACACATATATATAAATAATTTTATATATATATATATAACTATACATATACTTGTATTATATACTTATAAGTATTATGTATGGTTTTATATATTATATTTATATAAGTATATACTTATAATATATATGTGTGTATATATATATATATATATATATATATATATATATATATACTTATATATAAGTATAGTGTACATTATATACATGCATTATCATATATCATAACATATCATACGTATTATATAATATATATATTAAAATTTATTTATATTTTTTCTTAACTTTTAAAATAAATGCAATTCAGTCCATTTTTATATTTATTATAGTTTCATATTTTACAATTATTTTGGATTTGGTCCCTACATGTTGTGTAATTTATTTAATTTTAAATTTAAATTTTAAATTTCATATTTGTTCAATCTAGTCCTTAAAATTATATTTGTATATGAAATCAACCAATACTTATTTATTTTTATAATTTACTTCAATCTAGTCATTAAATTATATTTATATGAAATTGGTCTATACTTATTTATATTTCGATTTGATGCCTCACAAATTCGTGTTGTTTAATTTATTTAAATTTTTGTATGTAATTTATTGTTTGTTCAATTTAGTCCTTAAAATTATATTTTTATTAAAATTGACTCACAATTATTTATATTTTTTGTAATTTACTCCAAATCATATACAATTAAACATTATAATTCGTCGTTCATGAAAGAAGAAAAATAATTAACCCACAAATGACTTTACCTTAAGTCAATTCGTACCTGGTAAGATCTAACCTAAATTTTATCTATCAATGATGTGACCTGATATGAAAGAGATCTGACTTGAATTCTATCCGGACCTGAATTAACCTGGAATTTAACTAATTTGGACCTAAACCATTTTGACCTGAACTGGCATCAATCCGAACTGAAATTAAACCTAAATCCGAATTGAATCTGATGGTAAAATCAATCTGAAAATGACCCGAACTGATTTGATATGGACTCAACCTGATCCGAGTCAAACCATCAAATTGACCTGACACGACCTGTGTCTGATTTGACCTGACTTGACAGAACCCGACTGAAACCTAAACGATTACTGATTTTACATCCCTACTACATAACAAGGAAAGTGGGATAGATTTTTAGTTGTCTAATAAATTTTAAATTTAAAAATCTAAACTCATTTTTTTAAACTCTAAAAAATCAGTTAAATTATTAAAATAATATTATTTTTATAAAAATAGTACTTAATTTTTTAAAAATAACATCTATTTTTATCATATAAGACAAAAGTGTACTTACGTGATAGCTTCTTTTAAATTTTTTTTAAGGAAACATCTTGACTTACATGAAAAAACTAGGATAACGTCAATATTTAGGTCATCTCCAGCCCTCATCTCAACTATACAGTATCTCTATCTATACTCTACAGTATCTCTATCTCTACTCTAAAGATGAAACAGTAATTCATCTCCAGTACTATCTCTACATATAATAATAAAAACCAAAAAATCAGAAAAAATTACAAAAATATGTAGCACAACTACAGTGCAACGCCAGTTGTAGCGTGCACTGTAATTGTCGCCACAATACAACTACAAAGTGGCGATGGGCTGGAGCATAGGATCATCTCCAAAGTGGAGATCTTCGCCACTCCAACGATGCGCTAGAGATGGCCTTAGAGAAATATTTCTTGTAATTCTTCACAAATCAATCAATTCGTTCACTCCACTCGTGATTGGACTCACACGAGTGGAAAGAAACTATCACTCCCGCACCCTCACGACTTTGAACTAGGGTGAGCTAAACTCAATTTGATTCTAAAAATCGATTTTTTTTTCAATTTCGAATTATTCAAGTCGAGTTATTTGAGTCAATTCGAATTATCGATTCGGTTTTCGAGTTCGAGTCAAGTTGAAATTTAGAAATTTCGAGTTACATTGGAGACTTAGAGTTCGTGTTTCATGCTGGTAATGCTCCGTAGGGCTAGTAGAGAGTTGCATATAATCCATGTTTTGGTGTTATCTGTTTAAACCCACATCTCATGGAATTTAATTGGAGTTTAGGTGTAATATTATCAACTTTTGGATTATGTAGGAGGAGAAGAAATTTGCTTCAATACTTTAACAAGTAAAATTGCAATACAATGTTCAATATGATCACTACTTATTATGTCCTCTTGCGGGAACGACCACTACTTGAACTGGCTTTAGATAGCACAGAGACAATGGAATGAAACACATTCGTCGCTATTCTCGACTTGATCTGTCCCCTCTTCGGGATCGGTCTACCGCCTCTTGAATTCCTGCCAACTGCACTGGCTTGAACGTCTCACACCTTGTCCATGATGCAGCCACTGGTATACTTTTCCCTTAAGCTCCGACTTGGCTAGCTTTGCTCGCTAGTCAGTTAATATAACGTTTCGATATGTCGTTACGGTGCCGGGTGGATTTGATCAATGTGGAAGAAGGAAGAAGAATAGAAGTAGAGGTTTGCAGATTGGTGGAGGTGGGTGACATGCCAGCCAATTTGTGAGGCTGTACAAGATTCCTTGTAGCTCAACTCTAGACAGGGACTGATTCATACTATGATTTTGCAACTTACACGAGCGGGTTTCAAAGATAATAGAGAGGCGAGATTCGATGTGGAGTGCTTTTTGATTCATTTGGACTGACAGATTGGTTTGTTTAAATGGAATTTGGACAGGTTTTATGAAACATGGATGTGTGTAGATGTATATTTAATTGATGTCCATGTTTGCAGGGAAGCCTTGGCAATGTAAAATGTTGTCTCATAGCCTTACAAGTCAAGCCACCATGTTTTAATGTCTATTTGATTCTGCACCACATGCCGGAGCTGTTGATTCTCCTGGCCGAATATCATATGCCTGAGAGACGGAGAGAGAAGCTCACGAACGACGAATTTTATGTACCGACTTTTTCAGTAATAGAATTTGGTGATAGAGTTTAGAGGAATTAATTTAAAACTTTAAAAAGTATAAAGGTTTGAATTTTTTTTAAAAAATGAAGGGTTCAGTTTATATTTTTTTCACAGAAAATTGAGGTTTAATTAAAAATTTTGAAATTTTAAGAGATTTAATGACATTTTTTAAAAAATATGGGAAGGCTTAATTAAGACCAAACAGAAATTTTAAATTTTAATATGAATTTTTAAAAAATTTGTGCGAGATAAATTAAATTTTTTAAAAATTTTAATAATCTAAATTATAATTTTTTAAATTTTTTGAGGGCTATGACCCCACCGGTTCCGCCATTGAACTTCTCGGATCACCAACTCCGATGTCATGAATGGTAATTTTGGTAACCGGCACTTGTTTAAGTCGAGTGCAGAGAAAACTAAGGGGAGGGAGTGATGCTGGTAACTACCCAAAGGTCTAATCACTTATACGTGTGTTGGGATAAATATTTTTTAACTAATCTGAGATGATCACAATATACTATTTATCAGAGGCGAATACATTAAATTCTCTAAAGAGTTAAGTGTATCTCATTATTTTGAATAAATCATTAAATTTAGTTTAATGTGTCGAGAAAAAGGAATTGTATTCCTATTTTTTATTAAAAAAAAAGAACATTAAAATTTTGAATCCAATTTTTAAATTTCTATATCCATAACTAGTATCCGTTTTAACTATTGACAATGCACACATACTACAGACGCAATCACACAACTACTCGAACTTATAATTTCAAAAGAGAACAATATATTTTTTAACTAGTGAGAGCACTTAATAAATTCGGTTGACATAAGTAGAATGTAATGACTTCCCACTCATTGAATGTATATAATAATAATTCTAAAACTTGAAACACATACATTTATGATTTATCTCAAGTTGAAGAAATCGTTATGTTGGGCCAATAACTATAAACCATGCCCATCTCTAACTATAACCCTATGAATAAACTAGTACGTCTAACTTTAATTTTTAGTCGGCTTATCATCAATTAAAAACTAGTTATTTGAATATTCACATGTATGTAACTCATACTTTATTTAATTACTAAAATATAATTAATCTTAATCATATTAGATCACTTTTTTTATCGCACTTTTGATTTTAAGGTTTTACCTTGATTAATTCAGACCTACTCGTATATCTAACTTTAACGGGTGAGTCTCCTAGAAGAAATTTTCTACATACAAACCTTACTAAAATATAATTAATCTTAATCATATCAGATCACTTTAATATGGACTAATCCTTTTATGATAATAAAGAACATATAATTTTTATTTATATATGCTTTGTCCTTATAATCCAATTACCACCCACTTGAATTATATATATTCACCATTTTCTAATTATATGACATCGTAATTTTAAGAGCTCAAAAGTTTACATTCACTTTATAATTGTATGCATGGACAGACACATGATTTTATATTAAAGATAAACTTTTAAAATTTTAGAAAGGGATAAATTAATAAAATTCTATAAAGACGAAAACAGATTTTCAACAGAAAATGTATAGAAAAATATTAAAATACATAACAAATTTCAAGGGCGAATTGTCCCCATCCACCCCATCGATCGTATGTCAGCATAATTTTAAGAGCTCAAAAGTTTACAATCACAACCGAAAGGTATATTAAACAAATCCCATTTATCAATCATATGAGATAGTTGTAATACTCAAAATTTGTTAGAGTTTTTCGAGACCATCAAAAATCGATTAACGAGTGACGATTTTGAGCTGATTCAAGTTACGAGAATAAAGAACCATCTAAGTTATGGGTCACAGGGCTTCAAATCGAATTTATTTTGCTTTATGGATTGGTTTTAATTGGAATTTTAATCTAATTAAAAATCCAAGATTCATACACCAAATCCAAATTATATTCAGTCCAATGTCCAAACACAACCCAAAATAAAGTCCATTTACATTAAAACACAACCGAAGCCCAAATGCAAATACGAGGGCAGCAGCCCAAGACCCTAAACACTAAAGAAGGTTACCAAGAAACCCTAGGGTTTGTGCCTCAGCCGCCGCCAGTAAGCCTACACATCTGCCACCCGTGCACCCATGGTCCCCAGCTCCAGCACAGCACGCCAGCAACCAGCTCATGCAACGAGTGGTCCTAAGCAAGCCTCCCATCTCCACGCCAGCAGCCACCGGGACCTCCTCATCTCCATCAAAGCCACGCATGCACACCAAAAGCAAAGGACAAAAATCAGAATAGAGGTTTTGTCATTTTCTGTAACAGCAGGGTTATAAAACCAAAAACAACGAAAGGGGTCCCCGATTAGGCTGGCCGATTTCTTCTCTGAAAAAACGAAGGCATTTGTAACAGAGATTTTTTTTATACAAAATTTTTTTACCACTGGAAGAACACAATAGATTGTAATCTCCTTCCCCCCATTCTTTTCGAAATCAATACAACAACAAAAAGAAACATTTCAAAGGTATCAACTTTCATATTTCATTCAGCATCCATATCTTTATTTCCAACCATAAAGCAAAATAGGAAGAGAAAGAGGGTGAAACGCTTACCCTTTCTTAATTGTCGTCGCCGGAGTCAAAACGTCGGTTTAAGAAGTTGAGGAACCAGGTCCTCTTAGACGTCGGCAGTGGCTTGCGTCGGGTTTGGGGGCTCATTTTTTTAGGTTTAGATAGAAAAAGGAGTTGGGTTTGTTGTAGGTCCGAGATTTGGTTCGGTCGACAACCATAGGTGGTGGCCGAAGGGTAGAAGAATGTTGATTTACGACGGCGCTGGTCTCTCTTTAGCTTCAGTCGAGAGTTTAAAAAAAGAATGAAAGAGGAAGGTGAGAGTTGTCGGCGTTTTTGGATTTGTTTGGGCCTCTTCGGCTGCCTCAAGTGGTGGTTGGGGAGTAAACTGCCGTCGAGGTCCGGTGGCTGGAGCGTCGTGTATTGGGGCCTTTGGGGTGGAGAGGCGCTGCCGCTCTTGCATGTGTGAGGAAGAGAGTAGAGAATAAGAGGGATGTTTAGTTTATGTTTTAGGGTTTCCTTTTAAGCATATTAGTAATAACAACAATAAAATCCTATTCTCATATATAATGAGATAAGGGAAGGTAGGGTAGTAGGCTGTCCCAACGCCAAGTTAAAAGCAGTTTCCGTGAAAGACCTCCGACAGTCAAAAAATTAAAAATAAAGGTAGAATTCAATGCATGTATAGTTAAATAAATAAATACATAGTTGAACAGTATTAATAATGCAGTCTTCAATATGCGCGTCTGTAATAACATGGGCTTTAAATTAAGTTTAGGGGTAAATCTTTCTTAAGTCCCCCATATTTAGCCGTATATTCATATCTTGGTCATTGGATTTGGGCTGATTTGTTTTTATTTCAATTTTTTTTGGTCTTTATGTGCCTTTTCCCCTTTTTATTTTGCTAGAAATTGCTTATATTTAATACTGGGTGAATCGTTCTTTAAACCCCCATAACTTTGCCGTATTTTCTATTTTCGTCACTGTTCCTTTGTTTCTTGTTTACTTCAAATTTGGGATGTTAATTTTATTAGTTTTCATTATGGTCGTTTAAATGTATTTGTTTTTATTACGAATTTGATGCCCCTGTTTATATTATTTTTATTCTGATCATTTGTTCATGACATTTTTTTATTTATTTCGAATTGCATATTTTTTTTGTTCATATTGCATTTTAACCATTTTAATTTATATAATATCTAACTTTAATACAACCTTGCGATGACCCGCCCTGGGATTTGATTCGCGTTATTTATGGTCCGGGTAAAATTTAATTTTTAACCACTATCCGCTAACTTTTATTTTTATATTTGAATCAATTTACGACATCGCAATGACTTGTTATGGGGTAGAATTTGCGTTATTTATGGTCCAAGTAACAATTAAAATTAATACCTAACTTCTAATTTTATACGATTATTTTTTATTTACAATTTCCCTTTAAATTTTTGTTATTTTAATTCTTGCTTTAAATTATTAATGTTTACATTTCAGTCATTTAAATTTTAGCTTTTAATTTTCTGCACTGTTTCAATTCAATCTTTACATTCTGATTTCTTTCATTCTAGTCCTTTACTCAATGTTTTAATTTCAACATTGCATTTTAATTTATTTCAATTTAGTCCCTTTATATTTATTAATTTCTTTTAATTTTGTCTTTAATTTTAATTTATTTAAATCTAGTCCTAGAATTTTAGATTTTAGATTTTTAATATTTTAGTCCTAATCTAGATTACTTAGATTTTATGTTTAGTACTTTAATTTAGGGTTTTTTTTTATTTGGTCCTCACTTTTGCTCGAGGTTCCATTTTGATTATTCGAGTCAATAATTGATTCAACTTAATTAGGATTAATATTAGAGCCTTCACTTTAGGCCTAATTTCAAACTTAGTCCCTAAATTTAGGAAAATTTTCAATTTGGTCCTCACTTGTGCTCAAGGTTCCATTTTGACTATTCAACTCAACAATTCATTAAAAATGATTTGGATTAATAAGTAGAGCATCCATTTTTTAGGTTTAATCCCTAGGTTCTTTAAATTTTATAATTTGACACTTTAAGTTGGAGAAAAGCTTTTATTAATTCATTTAGTATAATTAGGTTCAATAGTTGATTGTTTGATTCGATTTTGTTTTAAAAAATAAGGCAATATTCATTTACTAGGGGGTTAGTAGTGTATCATTTGCTTTTTCCTGGGGATGACCACTATTGATTCTTGAAGTAAATCGACATCTTTTTCAAAACCCCACGTCTTGATTTCTAAATTATTAGGGTAATGTTCATTTATTGGGGTTGATAACGAAGCTTCCGCTTTTGCTTGGGGTGGTCGTTATTAGTCTTGGTAAATTGACATCATTTTTAAAATATGCATACATAATGAATTTTAAATTAAATATAATTTCGAAACTCAAAATTTCCAATTTTAAAATATAGGATAATTGACTAGGTATCAATTTTGGACATTGTAGGGTCTCCATGTGTAACTGGCTTTTGAACCCTATTTCTGATTTCGCAAACCAAAACTTGGTATTTTTAGTAAAATAAAATATTTTATTAAAAATACATGATTTTAGGTATTTCAATCTCACCTTAAAAATGATTGGTGACAACTCATACCTTTTCATAATTTATATTTATTTTCCAAAACGTCGGATCGGTATTCCCACCAAAATTTTGTTACAACAATAGTGTTAGCCCGTTTTTGTTTTTAGAGGTCACGGGTTCGAGCACCAACGATTTCTTGGGGTGATTGAACGTTCATTGTCAAATGGTTAACAATACTTAGAACAAATACTACTTTATAATCAATTTTAGCTTAATAAAGAAATAGATATATCATGATAATTTAAATAATAAACCAATTCATATTTTTCATACAATAGTATTTGAGAATATGACGTCACAAGACCCTAATGTTGTGACAAACCTGATCTTGGGGAGTCTGGGCTCTTCTCTCAAAATTATGAACACAATATAAAATTTTAAATAATCTCTAGGTCTATTTTACAAGAATTTTTAACTTAAAAGTTTTAAATAATATTTAAAATTATTTTCATGATATTTAAGAATAAATCTAAACAATACTATTGTGACAAGCCTGATCTTGGGGAGTCTAATATCATTTTTGGTTCATATAAAAAAGTATTCAAATTAAAAAAAAAGAATTTATTAAATATTTAATTAAGTAGGGACTGAAGTAAAGAAAGATAATATTATGTTCTCAAATTTTTTGATCTAATAACAATTTAGGTTATTGTAAGTTTAAATATTAGACAAATAGACATTGCCTTCTGAATTTTGAGTCTAAATATCTAATAAGTCATTGTATTTTTTTTTAAAAAAAGTCTAATATTTCGGCCCCTACCAATATTTAATTTTGGCTTCGTTTCTGTTCGAATCATGATGTTTGTGAATAGAACAAACTGGGTTGAGAGAGTCGTTCTTACCTTTGCAATACCTCGATCTAAATTAATTTATTAATAAATAAAAAAAGGGTAAAGTATAGTAATGGTCACTGAACATTTCTGAAGCTTGCATTTAGGTCCCCCAACTTTTAAAACCTGTAATACAGTCCCCCAACATTTATTCTGTTTGCAATATGGTCCCCCAACTTAAACCACCGTTAGAAATTAGGGTAAATTATATAAAAGGTTATTGAACTTTTCAGACACTTGAATTTAGGTCCCCCAACTTTTAAAACTTACAAAACAGTCCTCAATTTCATTCTAAACCCCAATCCAAAGTAATTCAATTTCATTCTCAACCCTAAATTCCAAAATAATTCAATTAAATTCAATTATGTCAGATTTATTATTATTTAATTTCATCTTATTTCATGTGATACGTATTTTTTATATAAATATAATAGTATAATTCTTATCTGTTGAAAAAAAAATTTAATTAAAAAAAGTAGTTAGGATATAGAAGAGGTTGAAAATAATTCGAATTTTAAATTTATAAAATGTTATTTTGACGTATAAATAAAAGTGTAAATTACTAGGTTGACAACTTAACTATCTAGCCCTTTTTACTTTTGTCATCGATTTTTTAAATTTATCAATCATACAACATAATTATTTAACTATTTCAACTAAGCCACTAGTCGTTACCAATTGATACAAATGATGAAGTGGCAGTTAAAAGGAATTGGCATTATTATACATTCAATCTTTATTATTTATATAATCAATTTGGTCCTAAATTAAATAGAATTTAATAAATTAATCATTTAATTAGGATCTGACATGTGTTAGCACATGATCATGACATGTGTCATTGGTGACACATGTCACCACCTAATTATTTATATATGCTATCAATTTGGTCCTAAATTAAATAAATTTAATAAATTAATCATTTAACCAGGATCTGACATATGTTAACACATGATCATGATATGTTATTGGTGACACATGTCACCACCTAATTAGAAGAAAATTAAGTTACAAAGAAGTAAAATTTGGGTCTTGGGCAAACTCAAACCTGAGTCACGCAAATGAAAGATACAAGGTGGAGCCACTAAGCTAACACCATCGTTTGTGTTAAGAGATATACAATAATACATATACTAATAGTATGACCAATGCCAGAAAAAAAAGAATATAATGGAAAACGGAAATAATGAGATTTGAACTTCGGCAAAAAATTTGAAAGCAATAAATGATGGGAAAATATTATATTTTTTACAATAAAAATATTATATTTGATAAATTGTTTGATAGATTTAATATATTTTTAAATATTAGTTGATACAATATTTTAAAGAATAAATTTAAGATTTATATATTTTTAAACTAAATTTAATATTTATATTTTCATATTTATAATTTGATTATATATAATCTTAAGTTGAGTATTTCTAATATAATTAATAATTTTAATTTCTTATTAAAAATAAAATATTCAAAAAATATAAATGATTCATACATTAATATGAATATATTTTTTATTTATACATTAAATATAAATATACATTTATATAAATATATTTTTATTCGTATATTGAAATATTTTGATTAAAATATAAACATATTTTAATACTAGTTTATACAAGAAAAAAAAAATATCAAAAATATAAATGATTCATACATTAAATATAAATTGAATCATTTATATTTTCTATACGTCTATATTTAATAAGAAAATAAAATTATTGGGGGACTGTTTAAAATTTTAAAAGTTGGGGACCTAAATTCAAGTGCCTAAAAAGTTCAATGACCGTTTATATAATTTACCCTAATTTTCTAACAGTTATTTAAGTTGGGGGACCATATTGCAAACGGAATAAATGTTGGGGGACTGTATTGCAAGTTTTAAAAGTTGGGGACCTAAATGCAAGCTTCAGAAATGTTCAGTGACCATTACTATACTTTACCCATAAAAAAACGGTGGTTATAAAAAAACTACTTTGAATCTTCATGTTAAGATTTTGGATTTTTGGTTTTAATGTTTAAACTAATACACAAGTATTTTAGAGAAAATATTTTTACTATTTTAAAAATGAGATATCAGAAAAATTAAATAATACGTAATTTGATAATCATAATCATAATAAATAACATATCAAGTTAAAGTCATTCAAGACAAATAAAAAATTATTTTCTAATCAATTCAACATTAATGAAAAATTGATTATCTTTTTATAATTACTGATATTCAATTTATTAATTGATTAATCTGGATCAAATACTGCAGAGGTGAGGTGAGGTGACCCTCCCAGCCCAGTTTGCTTCATACACAAACATCATGATTCAAACTCTTAATCTTACTTAAAGAATCTAGTACCTCATCTCACTAGACCAACCGATTGTTAGTAAAAATTTGATTATTTTAATATCTACACATATATAGTTCATACTTTATTTTATTATTAAAATCTAATTAACTTTAGGGTAAAGTACAAAAATGATACGTAGACTATAGGTTGTTGTTTTGTTGATTTTCATGACTATTAAAAGTTACAAAATTGTATTTTGGCTATAAGGCGTTGCTTTTTTGAGTCTCTCGATTATTAAAAGTTATAAAATAATCATTCAGCTATTTATATGTTTCAAATTCGTCCTTTTTATTTTAAAAAATTGATAATGTCTGAGCTGAATGTTAACATTGAATGAGATATAATGGTCATTTGGGATTTGAGATCATATTTTATCATATCACAGTCAATAGATTAACGTCCAGCTCAGACTATCGACAATTTTTCACAGAGAATAACAAGTTTGGAATATATGAATAGTTAGATGATCATTTTATAACTTTTAATAGTCGAGTGACTCAACAAAACAATGTTCTATAATCAAAGAATCATTTTGTAATTTTTAATAGTCGAAGACTCAATAAAGCAACGCTATATAGTTGGGAGATCATTTATATATTTTACTCTTAACTTTAATCATGTTAGATGATTTTAATATAGACGAACTCTTTATATGGTAGTAAATAACATATAATTTTTTACTTATTATATATATATATATATTATGTTTATGTAATCTAAGTCAACAATCTCTAGAGTAAGTGATTAAAAGCTATCAATTGACATATCTTTCTCCTTAGTTGGGGTTCAATATCTATTAGGAGCAAAATTTCTCTTTTTTCTCCCTTAAGTAGGAATTGTTTCAAAAAATGTTTATATAATTCAATAGATTTTAGGGTAAACTACGTGTTTAGTGTCTAAATTATCAGTTTCGATCCATTTTAGTACTTAAAACTTTCAAATTTTTTCCAAAACTTAACGTTAAGTTTTTAACGGGTACTAAAATGAAACAAAAATTAAACATTAGATATGATTCTGAAAAAATTAAAAATTTAAGTACTAAAACAGATAAAGACCTATAATTTAGGTATTAAACGCACAGTTATCCTATGGTCGAGGAAGGGATGCCGACGGTGGAAGATAAATCAGTTTTATTTACGGAACCAACCTCACCGATGTTGTGATAACAGGTACCCGAGAACTTCAAAGCTACATTAATAGTTCATAGATCATCAAGTGCTAAAATAAGGACTTCAACATATTTCAGGTGACAATGGCACTATTGATGGTCAGGGTGTTACCTGGTGGGACAAATTCCACAGGGGAGAGCTGAAATACACCAGGCCTTACCATATGGAAATCATGTATTCAGATGATGTTCAAATCTCTAATCTCACATTGATGAACTCTCCTTCCTGGAATGTTCATCCTGTTTATAGCAGGTTTTTGCCCCTCTCGTTTTCGAGTTCACGGTTTCAGTTTCCTTAGCATGCTGCTGAAACATCGATATCATGTTCCAACATCGGGTTGTCATTATAATGCAGCAACGTCGTCGTTCAAGGATTAACTATCCTTGCACCAGTAACTTCTCCAAACACTGATGGGATCAACCCAGGTGAGGAAGTGGACATTGAATCGATAAGGCTACTTTTTAACTGCAGCATGTTTTACTTCTTCACGGTGTTAAAAGGTATCGTTTTTCTTCAGATTCTTGCACGAACACCAGGATCGAGGACTGCTACATCGTCTCTGGAGATGACTGTGTAGCTGTTAAGAGTGGTTGGGATGAGTATGGTATCAAGTTTGGTATGCCAACAAAGCAGCTGGTTATCAGAAGGCTCACATACATTTCACCATTCAGTGCAGTGATTGCGCTAGCGCGTGAGATGTCCGGCGGGATTGAGGACGTAAGGGCGAAGACATCACAGGCATTAATTCCGAGTCAGCTGTTAGGATCAAAACCGCCGTCAGACGAGGAAACTATGTCAAAGACGTATACGTGAGAGGGATGACCATGAAAACTATGAAAATGGTGTTTTGGATGGCAGGGAACTATGGTTCTCATCCAGCAATGATTATGATCCAAATGCAATCCCTGTTATCCAGAACATCAATTTCAGAGATTCATTGCAGAGAATGTGACAATGGCAGCTAGATTGGAAGGAATTCCAGGCCATCCATTCTCTGGAATTTGCATATCAAATGCCACCGTTGGATTAACACAAAAGAAAAAAAAAAAAAAAATCAATGGAATTGCACTGAGATTGCTGGGGTAACAAGCAATGTTACCCCTCAGCCCTGCAATCTGCTAACACAAGGCCCAGACAATGCCTGCAATTTTCCAGTGGACAGCTTCCCAAGTGCCAAAGTTTAAGTCTTAAATAGAAATTTGTGACAGAATATAAAGTTAAGATATCAAATTTCTTTTATGTAATGTAACATTAAGTTACAATTACAAAAATAATATTTATGTAAGAAACAATGATTACTGGAATGTTGTTCTTCTTTACCCTGGTGTTTTGATGCTTGAGTTAAAAAAAAAAAGGTATTTAAAACTAAGGAAAGGGTCATTGATAAATACATCACAATCTTTGCACCGAGCTCTTGAGCTTCCATTATATAGTATCAAGAAGGAAGTTCTATGCCTGATTCCAATCATATATGAACCTAAATAACATCCGATCCACATTTGAGTCCCCCATCTCACAAACCAGGTAAGCTTCAGCTCAACAAGTAAGCAAACTTGAATGGTATCCCTAACTTCTATCGACTCCAGTGAATATGAAGAACATCATACTTAGGAAATTCCGGGGAGAGAAGTCCTTCCCACTATATTTGTCCATAATACTCGAAGGACTGAGTCTCTTAATGGGCAGGATCTGGATTGAAGTTCACAGATTCCATCCAGATAAGCTCTTTGACATGGTCTTCAGTGCATGATGATTGCTCGAAATCAAAAAGGAAAGACCTGGCACAGACGGGTTCATCATTGATATCGTGAAGAGATGCCAAGTATGGGTGATAAAGTGCCTCATCAACTGCAAAAAGATGTAAGAAATAATCACATACATATGGAGACTAGAAGAAAAAAGGGTACCATCAGAAATGATGTGGTTGAAACTCTATTTCTTGGTTTGTACCTGTAATTCGTCTGTTGGGATCAAATACAAGCATTTTTTCTAGCAGATCAACAGCCCCATTAGACATATTTGGGAATCTAGCTGAAAACTGTTGCTTCATACACTGTGGAAGCTGTCTAACATATCTTTTGGCATTGTCGCTTCGGAGAAATCCAAGACTGGAGTCATCAGGTGAACCTATCAACTTTTGACCAAAAAAAAGTTTTTTCAATGTTAAAAACATTGACAAACTGAGGTTTACTAAAAGAAAGAAAGCATTTAAAAGAAGGGGAGGCCAGACAGGCTTCTAAAAATAGCAAAGATGGTACACATATATAACCAATGAATTTCAAATTAGACATTTCTCCTTAAACATCTGGACTAGGATCATCGATGAGAATCAGCAACACGAAATGAAATGCTCAAAGAGACTTTTGGGGGAGAGAGAAAGATGTAAAACAAAATTGAAAAGCACATCCCTATGTTTTGTGTCTTAAAACCAGATCATAGATCATGTGAGACCACAGGAAGAATACTTCAGTAGAAGTTGACTACCTCTGTGATGAGTTTCAGTTGATGAACATAATCTTTTCCTGGAAACAGAGGTTCTCTTGTCATAATTTCACCAAGTATGCATCCAACAGACCAAATATCAATGGCAGCAGTGTATTCTGAACAATTAAGGAGCAACTCTGGTGCACGGTACCATCGGGTGACAACATACTCCGTCATGAAATCTGTTTCAGATGTTGTCCTTGCCAATCCAAAGTCGCCAATCTTAAGGTCACAATTTGCATTCAAAAGCAGATTGCTTGGCTTAAGGTCACGATGCAAAACATTGGCAGAGTGCACATATTTCAGCCCTCGTAACAACTGATAAAAAGTACTGCAAAGTTTCATTCAGTATCAGTGTCATGTTTATGGATTGCCATACAAAATCAAAGTATGGAAACATGCATTTATATAAATTTCAGAGAAGAAACTCAGATTGTAAGCTTCTTTTTTAAGGTTTCTGCATGAATGTTATCCTTCATGTTCACTCATCTCGTGAGAAATGTTCTCAAATAGGGCCAGCAACCTTCGGCATTAAGGCTTGCATTTGAAACCCTGCGCTCCTTAAATTCTTAAAATATGGATAGCAAGACTGGTTTGCTCGATACTATCAGATGAGTGCCATGGAAATTGTTTTTTTCATATTAAGTCTAGTGGTCCTTGCCAACAGTGGCCAACTAGTTTAACCTAGAATTTCTCCAATTTACGCGCCACACAGCATAGTACCCTATCCCCAGTTTTAGAATACTAATATGAGGGCATATATCTAGTCAACTGCGCCTGTGCAGTATTTGTTGTTTCTTCCATTATTCAAATCAATCAAGGCTTTGCTAGAAGTATGATGATAATATCTAAAAAGAAAAAAAAACATGTTCATACCATTCAAAGGAAGAACTAGCTGCTTCAATAATTAAAGAGAAGTTATATCAGTGACATAAATGTCTCTGAAAACTGTTCATTCAAACCTGACAGTGATCATCTGTCAATGGTTGGTCAGAGCGAATTATCTGATGAAGATCGGTGTCCATCAATTCATAAACAATGTAAACATCATTGAAGCCAACCTTTTTTGGTGGTCGAATGATGTCCTTGATAGCAATAACCTACAGGAAGAGAATTGAGTAGCAGTTCCAGGCATATAAATATGTAGCAGATGGTTTCAAGAATAAACTTAACTCGTACAATGTATGTGCACTTGTGCAGATCAATTCATTCAATTAGGGAAGATATATGGTTCCCCTTGAACATGTTCTGCTCTACAATGTAAGCATAAAGGTATTTGCTATTAAAAGGCTAAACGAACAAACAGTAAACCCATGTTAGCTCCAATTGTAAATTATAATCTCCTCCTTAATTTGGCACAAGTAATCGAGATGAAACCAGCATAATCCATGAACCCCGATAAGAAAGCTGCTTAAACATCTTTCATGCTGCATTAGATAGCATCTCATTATTTCCTAAGAGATTATCAACAGATTGCACTTGGTGTTCCTAAGTACTAAAATAACAACAAAAAATAAGAGTGCAGGGACCAAAGAATGTAAGAACAGCGAAAGAAATGCAAATGGTGGGTCATAGAACCCAGAAAGTAACTCTGAGCTCCATTAAAGAGGGAGCTGGGAAGTGGGAGTACAAAAGATGGATTATTTTTCAATTGATTACTCTCCAAGGATATGTTAAATAAAGTGTTGGCAACATCATGCACTATTTCGATTACCGTGCTTAAGAAATGAAAATAAAATTTCAATTTCCGGAAAAGAGTCTTACATTTTCATGGTCCATGTGACGAAGAAGCTTAATTTCTCTCAGTGTCCTCTTGGCATCTATCCTATTATCAAATGCATTACCAATCTTCTTAATAGCAACCTCCTCACGGGTCTCTGAATTAATAGCGGCACTGAAAATGAAAAAGGAAATACAGGTGATGCAATTAACAGCCACGCTAATAAAGTATCAGAATCCCAATTCAAATGTGAAAACACAAGAAAGCTTTTCAAAGATACTTTCCAGCCATAAGCAAACCATCATTTCATTTCAGCCCACTCTTTCTTCTCTGAACTACAACATGGCAGGATAATCTTTGAAGAATCCCAAAACTTGTAAGTTCAAATTCTTGTGCTTAAACCGCACTCATTAACAAGTCGAATCACATATAAGTTATAACAGACGCTTAAGAACAATAACTACCGTTAACACACTACATGTAAAAAAATTTACGCTATAAGGTTTGATATGCTACTTATATATTCTTAAAAATCAAACTAATTCAATCATGTTCCAACTGAAGTTAAAGATAGTAAATCAATAAAATAAAATAAAAAAGATCCCTAAATCTAACTATCAGGGAGGCCAGCAACTCCATCAAGGAAAAACTCTAAGGTTGCCAAATGAAAGAATCTTAATTAAGCTAAAAAATCAGCATTAAAATCAGCAGACAAGAAGATGTTTGTTTGATTATAGATACACAAACCATATCATCCACAAAACCAAAACAAAAACAACTTTTTTTATGATTCAACAAAGAATACCCTCAAAAGAGTAAATCAACCACAAAAAGAAAAGAAACCCATGAAATATTTCAAGAAAAAAAATTAAACTAGCATGAATAAATAAGTGAAAAAAACTTACCAAACAATGCCATAAGCACCTCTACCGATTGGACGAATAGGAGGCACGTACTTACTGGAGACCTCAAACAAGTTACCGTAAACATTGTACTGAACATATTTACCTCCATGAGTCTGCACACCCTTGATTTTGCTTCCCTCTGAGCTTGCCTCTTTTGTACTTGCCATTTCCTTTTCAATGTTTTTACCCCTTTTTCCCCCCTCTTTCAGCCTCACCACCTACTACTAAACTTGAAACCAAGTTCAAAGAAAAAGTCTGGGGTTGTTTCTTTCAGCTTATATCGAAGAAGAAGCATTGTCGGCAACTATGTTGTGTTTTGATTTACTCGGTGATGTTGTTTTAGTTGCCAAATGTTTAAAGCGTTTCTTTTTACTCTGGTTTGCTGAGATTCAGGGTAGAGTTTTTTCCCCCTTTTTTTTAATGTTTGGTTTGGAAATCGGTGAACGACAAAGTGTGTAAGACTTCTCTTAGGATTTTGAAATTAATATTTTTAGGGTAGACCACGTATTTAATCATTAATTTATTATTGTAATTCTATTTATTTTATTATTATATTTTAAAATCATGTCTTACATTATGTTTTGTTCTGTTTTGATCAAGTGCAGAACTAGAAAATTTGTTTTGGGTGTAAAATTCAGAAACTATATGATTTTTTTATAAATAAGAAATTGAGTTTTAAAATTTTTATTGTTAAATATTTGTAATATATAGAGTAAATTTCTTTTTTAAAGGGTTTAAAACCTTTTTAAAATGGGTATCATTTTTTTTCTTTTAAATTATATATATATATAATTTATAGGGGTAAAAGAAAATTTCAAAAACTTTTGGGGGTGTCAATTCAATACATACGGCTCCGCCAGTAGTTTTGGTTACTCATCGAGTTACCGTTGAAAAAATAGAATTGTTAATATGATAATTTTTTTAATAACATATTATCATCACTGTTAAATTTTTAATGACATCATTTTTTTTTAATTAGTTAGAGGGCTAAAACGAAACTATAAGAATAAAGTAGTTGACTAAATTAGTAGTTTACCCTATTTTTTTTAATAAAAACGTAGTCTTAGTCGAGGGGTTTATTCAGTACGTTTCAAATCCTCTTAATTGTCTTTATCATGCCAATGACCTTGTGCCACGTGTATCGTTTCTTCCAACATCTCCTTAATTGCAAATTAATGGTTCTTAATTTCTAATTGAGGTTTTGTTGACTTTTTAATTTGTTTTCTTAAAACTTCTACAACCTACTCTTATTGTTTGAAAATAAATATCTTTGAATTTCTACTAAACTTAAAAAATATTATACGAGTAAATAGTCTCTAAAGCATATGATTAAAAATTCTCTTTCCCTCTATCTTAGATAGTTAAAAAAATATTATACAATGATAATCTTTTAATTATAAATTTATTTTTATATATTAATATATTTTATTTAAGCAATGATCTCTATAGTAAAAGAAAATATAGTTTTATCTAGATGACTTCGGTTTAAAAAATTTATTTGCATGTGTATTTGAGTTTAACTAGACCTGAACCCATAAAGTGGTCTCAGTTGTAAAAGAGAACGTTGTTTTCCCTCGAGGTATTAGGTTTGAGCTGATTTGTTTGCAGTATATGTGTGCGTTGTCGATTTATTAAGAAAGTTCTGAATATAAATTATCTTATACTCACCTCTTATTGTACAAAAAAACTAGATCTAGGTTTTCTAAAAAATATTTTCCATTTTAAATTTAATGGTTGAATTAAACAATAATGTTAAAAATCTCTAGAGTATATGATTAAAAGTTATCGGTTGACATTTTTTCTCTCCTAAATTGTGGGTTAAATATCTATTATAAACAAAATTCCCATTCTCCAAAATAGTAATTGGTAAAACAAATCTTTAAAAATAATAAATTTAACTATCGATCTTTTAAAAAAAGTCAAATTATTTTTTTAATGAAAATGTTTATTAAAACATTAGAAAAAATAATTACTTTAACGTAATATTATATGATAGTCTATGAATATTTTATGTCAAAATGAAGTACATCTAGATTATCATAAGGTATCATGCAAAAAAAAATTTAAAAAAAAATTAATGTTTTAATTAATATTTTTATTTAGAAAAATAATTGAACTCCTTTAAAAAGGTTGATCATCATATTTTACTAAAATAAGAATAATAATTAATTTAACAAAATATGTAAAATTTAAAGGTTAAATGTATCATTGTATCGTTGTGTTTTATATATTTCTATAATTTTTTTGAATTTTAAACTAGTTGTTTTTTAAATGCAATTCCTATGTTTGAAAAGAAATATATCAAACAATCACCAACCCATAACTACTATTATTATTTTTAAATAATGCATTATATATAAAAAAAGGTTAAATTATGAGTTTAGTACCTAAACTATCAATTCTAGCCCGTTTTATATCTAAATTTTTTTTTTTTTCAAAATTATACCTAACGTTTTGTTTTTGTTTTGTTTTAGCGCATTGCCGTTAAAAACTTAACGGTATTTTGCAAGTGGTACATTTTTATGGGTAAAATACATCATTCATCACTCAACTATCTATTCACTCCTATTTTGGTCACTAAAGTTTAATTTTTTTATTTAATCACTCAATTTTCAAATTACTCCTAATGTAATCATTCTAACTTTCAAAATTATTTTTTATTTTTAATCATATATTAATAAAATAATAATAATAAATGTCATGTCACAAAAATCATTAATAAAATAAATTAGAGTGATTAAAATAGGAGCAATTTGAAAGTTGAGTAGTTAAATTGAAAATTTTTAAACTTTAGTATCAAATAGGAGTGAGGAGAAGGTACTAAAATAAAACAAAAATTAAATTTTAGGTATGATTTAAAAAATTAAAAAATTTAGATACTAAAACGGACCAAAACTGATAGATTAGGTACTAAACGTATAATTTCCCCAAAATATATTTACATCAATTAATTATTATATCTTGTTAGATAGGTCGGACGGATTTGGGCGCTCATAATTCTTATTAGTTTTCATATATTGACTAAGGAGTTGTTTGTTTAATTCATAATGATTAAACGTTAAATGATTCAAATGTGGAATGATTTAGAGACTCTGTATGAATTAGCTCTGAATGTGACATGCTGTTTGATAATGGCTCTGAATTATTCATAATGTACTTCTGTGCTGAATCATTCAGAGGTGCGAAACAAACGCGCTGAATGGTTCAACATTCAACGCTGAATGGTTTCATTAAGAGACAAACAAACATCCCCTAAGGGTGCGTTTGGTTCACGGAATGGAAGATTACCAGTGCGAATGTAAGATTACCAGGGAATAGGATTACTGGGAATGTTGTATTTTGTGTTTGGTTGGCTTAGCAGGAATGTAAGATTACCGTGTTTGGTTAAAAGAATAAAAGATTATTAGAATGTATATTTGACCAAATTGTCCTTATTATATATTTATTTTTAACAAGTTAGAAAATATTTATATATTTTCTTTAAAAAATTTAAATTCATAAAATTTATATATTTTTTTTACAAAAATGAAAATATAAAAAGGTTTAATGAAAGGGTAAAATTTTATTTTAACCCTTAACTTCATATAAAATTTTAATTATAGATTTTTTTTTTTGTAAATCTAAAATAGTTTAAGGATAAATTTGTAATTTAATATTCGTAGAATTTTTATTATTCAATGATAGAAAAAGAATATTTAAAAAAAATAAAGGGCATTTTAGTCCAAAATGCCGAGAATCCAACAATACCTAAGGAAATAGAGGTAATGACATTCCCGGTAATATACCCTAAAAAATCCACTATTGGTAATCTTACATTACCGAGAATGAGATTCCCAGGCTAACCAAACGGGGGAATGAGGGATTTCCATTCCGATGGGAATCTCACATTCCCTCCTCCAAACACCCCCCAAGTGTTATAGGATAAATTACACCAACTTAATTAATAAAACAAAAAATAATCAATTTATAAAACAAAAATATATATTAGGTCGTTCATTGCTTTTAATTGAACATTTTAGAAAAAAAAAATTTAAAATGGTAGCCTGTTTCTTTAATCACCAAAATAATTTTTATCTAATATTTTTTTTGATAAAGTATATTATTTTCACTTTTTCCAAAATTTAATTATATTTTATTATTTTCACTCAAATATTAGTATTAGAAACGTTTTCATTTAAAAGATATTTTACCCAATTACCATTTTGTTGTGGAGTTAATTGGATCACATGTTCTTGAAGTACGTTTTTTATTTTAAATTAGTCTCTAAACTTTCAAATATTTTAATTTCATCCTTAGATAATGACTATTATTTTAAATTAGTCCTCAAACTTTTAAACATTTTAATTTCATCTCTAAACTATGAACTTCATTCTAAATTGGTCTCTGAACTTTTTGAACATTCAAATTTCATCCCAAACTATATGTATATACTAATCACATCCCTTGTTAATAAAATCATTAGGCCAATTTATATTATTATATATTTGAAAAAAAACAAAATTTAGGTCAAATTATAGTTGAAACTAATTACATATTTAGATGAATTTAGGGATGAAATTAGAATATTCAAAAGCTTGGGGACCAATTTAGAAAAAGTGTCATAATTTAAGGATGAAATTAGAATATTTAAAAGTTTAAGGAATGGCTTAAAATGAGAGCTATAGTTTGAAGACATATGATCATGGGTTAGATTTTTGTCAACCCGATATGACCCAAAAATTATACACCCTCTACTTGACCCGAATCCGACCCGAAAAATATACACTCTTCATTCAACCCGAACTCGACCTACCTTTTTAAGATAAAACCCGAACTCAATAAAAATAAAAGTTTAATTAAAAAATAATATATAGAAGAGTATTATTAAAATTATCTCTAAATATATAAGATAAAATTACATTTTTCGGATCGAGTTGAGTTGGATCAGATATTTTTAACCCTAAACCTGATCAACCTGAATATAACCTCTAAAAAATCCGACCTAACCCGAACCCGAACCCAAACCTAAACCTTTTTAAGAAAGATTAACCCAATAAAATCAGATCAGGTCAAAACTAATATGGTTCAAGTCTCGTACCATCCCTGCATAGATGCAATTTAACTCTTTTGTTGTGCCTTAAATGAGAAATAGGTCAATTACTTACTTAGCGAACACAAAACAGCGCCGTTTGGATCAATTCAGTAAATTCACCAAAGAAGACTCTGGATTGACAGTTGTTATGTTTATGAGCAAGGGCAAAACAGGGAAAAGACTTTTTAAGTTTAGAGAACGAAAGAGAAATCCAGAACCCGCGCAAAAAATCAAAAACCTTCCACTTCATCTTCTCTCGCTATATATATATTTCACCTCTTTGTAATCTTTGATTATTATAGTACGAATCGAAGCTAAATTTTGAAAGAAGAAGAGTCGGTTTATACTCTAGTGCGATCGCAAAAGCACCTTCAATTGTGCGCTCTGTGAATTTCTTTCTTCATTTCGCTGATCGTTTGATATCAGAAAGCGAGGCGGACGTGCATATGGGAACAGATTCAGAGACCTTTGCTTTCCAAGCGGAGATCAACCAGCTCCTCAGCTTGATCATCAACACTTTCTACAGTAACAAAGAGATCTTCCTTCGCGAGCTCATCAGCAACTCTTCTGATGTATGTATTTTTCTTCGTTAATTTGTTTCTGCTTGTTTGTTTGTTGAGAAGGAAAAAAAATAACAAAAGAATTGTTCTGAGGATTTTATACACTGTTTCTAATGTTTTCTTCCCTGTTTACTGCTTAGTGCTAGAATCACGATGTTTTGTTTTGTTTCACGATTTTTACTAGATATACTTATTTTCTGGCATGGTTTATGGATCTGTTTGTTCGCGGAGGAAAATAAATCAGAGTAGAAGAAAATTTTGTTAGGAGTTTGCATTGGTTAACACGTTTCCTCGCAGCTTATTGCAGGTCTTTTATCTTCTTACGGATAGTTCCATTCCGTAATATTTGTTTCAGTTCATCGAAAAGATTATATTTGTGCAGCAAGTTGACGTTTGTGTGTATTTTATTGAATATTTTCTGTTTGGCGATTGAGAAAGAACCGAGAGAATTTTGGTTTTGATCTGTAATATTCTGTTCTTTTCGGTTTGCTGTTTGCGGTTACGGAGAAGTTGATATGCCGTATATTTCTTTACTAAAAAAAAAAATGGAAATGAAAATTTTCATTAATTTCTTTTTCATGTTTTCTCGCGGCATCCTGCTATGCTCTTTATCTGGTTACGGGTAGTATTATGATATTGTTTTATTTTATTTGCATAGATTTTTGTGGATTTTTGAACTTCAAGAAGACGTTTCTGTGTTGTGTATTTTGCTGGCTATAGTATGTTTGGCTACCGAGAAAGAACGGAGAGATTTCTGATTTTGATATGTTATTTTCTACTCTAATGACGGTTAGGGGAAACTGGTATGTTAGATCTAAGAATCTGACATGTTTTGGTTTTGGATATGAATAGGCTTTGGATAAGATTAGATTTGAGGGCTTAACAGACAAGAGCAAGCTCGATGCTCAGCCGGAGCTCTTTATCAGGATCATCCCGGATAAAGCTAATAAAACACTTACCATTGTCGACAGTGGCATTGGCATGACCAAAGCAGGTATATAATATATCAATCTTTTCAAACAAATTTATTTTTACCTATTCGAATTGGAGTTACTAATCTGTAAACGTTCTTTTTCAGATTTGGTGAATAATTTGGGAACCATTGCGAGATCTGGAACGAAGGAGTTCATGGAGGCATTACAAGCAGGAGCCGACGTTAGCATGATTGGTCAATTCGGAGTAGCGTTTTACTCGGCTTACTTGGTAGCGGAGAAGGTGTTTGTCACCACAAAGCATAACGATGATGATCAATATGTCTGGGAATCTCAGGCTGGTGGGTCTTTCACCGTTACACGTGATGTGAGTGGAGAACCTCTTGGCAGAGGTACCAAGATCACCCTGTTCCTTAAAGACGATCAGGTGAGTATTAAACTATTAATGTGATGTGAATTAGAATATGGTTATTGGTATTGATTTTTGTTTGTGTTTGTGTTGTATATAATGTAGTTGGAGTACTGGAGGAGAGGAGAATAAAGGATCTGGTGAAGAAACATTCCGAGTTTATCAGCTATCCGATTTACCTATGGACTGAGAAGACAACTGAAAAGGAAGTCGGTGATGATGAAGACGAGGAAACAAACAAGGAAGATGAAGGGGATGTGGAGGATGTCGATGAAGACAAGGACAAAGACAAGAAAAAGAAGAAGGTTAAGGAGGTGACCCATGAGTGGCAACTCATTAACAAGCAAAAACCAATTTGGTTAAGAAAGCCAGAAGAGATTACAAAAGAGGAATATGCATCGTTTTACAAGAGTCTCACAAATGATTGGGAGGATCATCTTGCGGTGAAACACTTCTCTGTTGAAGGACAGCTTGAATTCAAGGCCATCTTGTTTGTTCCGAGGAGAGCCCCGTTCGATCTATTCGACACAAGGAAGAAGCTGAACAACATCAAGCTCTACGTCAGGAGGGTGTTCATAATGGACAACTGTGAAGAACTCATCCCCGAGTACCTCTCATTCGTCAAAGGTGTTGTGGACTCTGATGATCTTCCATTGAACATCTATCGTGAAACGCTGCAACAGAACAAGATCCTTAAAGTGATTAGAAAGAATCTGGTGAAGAAATGCATCGAGATGTTCTTCGAGATAGCCGAGAACAGAGACGATTTTGCCAAGTTCTACGATGCTTTCTCCAAGAACATCAAGCTGGGAATCCATGAAGATAGCCAAAACAGGAGCAAGCTTGCCGACTTGCTTAGGTTCTATTCTACAAAGAGTGGTGACGAGATGACCAGCTTGAAAGACTATGTTACCAGGATGAAAGAAGGCCAAAAATACATCTTCTACATCACCGGTGAGAGCAAGAAACCTGTCGAGAACTCACCATTCCTCGAGAAACTCAAGAAGAGAGGGTACGAAGTGTTGTTCATGGTTGACGCTATCGACGAATATTGCGTCGGGCAACTCAAGGAATATGATGGCAAAAAGCTGGCGTCTGCTACAAAGGAAGGACTCAAGCTCGATGAATCCGAAGACAAGAAAAACAAGAAAGAGGAGAAGGAGAAGTCCTTTGAGAAACTCTGCGAGACAATCAAAGAGATATTGGGAGACAGAGTGGAGAAGGTGGTTGTGTCCGATAGAATTGCGGACTCTCCTTGCTGCTTGGTGACCGGAGAGTACGGATGGACGGCCAACATGGAGAGGATCATGAAGGCTCAAGCTCTGAGAGACAATAGCATGAGTGCTTATATGTCTAGTAAAAAGACAATGGAAATCAACCCAGATAATGGCATAATGGAGGAGCTAAGGAAGAGAGCTGAAGCAGACAAAAATGACAAATCAGTGAAGGACTTGGTGCTGCTGCTATATGAGACTTCCCTGTTGACATCTGATTTCAGCTTGGGTGATCCCAATACATTTGCAGGAAGGACCAAAGGATGTTGAAGCTAGGTCTGAACATTGATGAGGACGACACACTTGCTGAGGATGTTGATATGCCATCTTTGGAGGAAGTTGCCAATGAGGAAAGCAAGATGGAAGAGGTTGACTAGAAGCTTAAAGACTTGCATACTTCATCATAGTATTAAATTACGGTCGTCGTCGTAGATACGATTGCGGTATCACAATTGCAGATATTGTGGTATTGCGATGGTCTAAAAAAACATTACGATAGTTGTTATACTGAGTTGCGGTTGTAATCAATACTGTGTATATCTGCATGCAAAGCGTCGTCGTCGTGTCATGTGTGTTAGGTTTAGTTTTTCTTTACGGGTCTTTTGTGGTTTGTCTCGTGCCATCTAGAACTTGGTTTTCTTTACGAATAAAAACATTTGTTTGTATATATGTTAGTTCAACTGCCTTGTTCCCCTCCATAGGGAGAGATGCGATGAGATTATTATCTTGAAGCATCTGAACTTATGGGATATCCAAATTCAATCTAATGGTATATATATTATAAAATTATTATTCGTTTTGAAAATTTAAATTATTATATATATAAATTTTTATACTTTTTATTGAAAATTTTTTTTCTTTTAAAATTTTAAAAGTTCACTTATAACATAAAATTTTATGTTTGTCATCATTGAAAGATAATAAAAATATACAAAGAAAGAAACATAAGAACGGTCCAAAAAATTGATAAATATGATTAAAAATATTAATTATTTTTTTTAAAATTATTTATTTATTTTTAATAGAAGTAATCTTATTAAAATGTAAACATATCCAAAATTACAATTTTACAATTATCAATGTAAACTAAATATATAATTTGTATATTTTCTTATAATTTTAAAACTAATCATTTTAGATCATATAAGGATCAAATAAGAAAAGTTAAAAATTTACTAAAGGACTCGAACAAAAAATAATATACAAACAAATTTTATTGCATTGCCAAATGAATCACTAAAAGGGATTAAATTATTGAAAGATCATCAATAATCGCAACTCAGAATTGTGTCGTGAGAAAATATTTACGAACATAAAATTGTATATCCAAATTCAATCTAATGATATATAACAGAGAAGATCAATAAGATTACAAATAAGTATCATCCATAAAAACAGAGAAAAACATGCTACAAATGTAGAATTATTCTTATTAACAGCCGACAAATATCATCAAAATAAGAATCACAATTGATCAAACAAAAATAAAAATAAAAAGTTAATCTAATTTATAAAAAAGTACAAACTCTAAAAAAAAGTGGAAGAGAGAGAGCGGCCAATATTTATTAAAAAATATTAATACATAAAAAATAAGATTATATAAGAATATAAATAAAAGAAATTCACCAAACAATTTGAAAAATAATATACACAAACAATTATTATTTATCGACGAAAAATATAAAATATATACCAACAATCAGTTGGTCTAGTGGGATGATGCACTAGATCCCTTAAGTAAGGTCAAGAGTTTGAATCTTGACGTTTGTGAATGGAGCAAATTGGGTTGAGAGGGACGTTCTCACCTCTGCAGTACCCAATCCAAATTAGTTGATCAATAAAAAAGGTTTATGGTAAAAAAATTAAGGGTTACAAATAACTTTTTTTTTTTACATAAAAGGTTTAGGTTAGGGGTTACTCCTCATTATATGGTAAGGACATATTTAAAACTCAATTGAGATTTATATATGAATTTATAGATTGCCCACCAAGAATAACGGTGGTAGGATTCAAATTTAACCTTACAAAATTAAGTTTTTGAATCTTAACCGCTTATACCTATATTAGTTGGTGTTACAAATAACTTTTCTCGACGTGTTAGTAATCATATTAAGCTTTATGCCTATCTTTAATGTATAATTTTTTTACTAGTTTATCTGTCTATTCATGTATAATGTGTCAAGAATCATATAAATTAGAGTCAATTACAAGTTTAGTACCTAATATTATTTTTATTTTATTTTAGTATCTAATTTTTTTTAATTATATTAATAATAAAAATGTATTTTCATAAAAATAAACAAGAACAATTCAAAGGTTGAATATTTTTTTTAAACTTTGATTATCAAAATAAAAATGAAAAAAATAATGAGTGATAAATAATATAATTTACCTATAAAAAATATCATGTACGATCATTCCATTAAATATTCAAACCCTTTCTTTTTAAAAATTTTATTTGATTGTTTTGGACATTTATCATTTAATCTCCACTTTATATTTATGAATAATTAATTAAATATTCAAATCCATTATTTCATAAAAAAATTTATATCGGATTACTTATACTATATTAGTGTTACAAATCAGTTTAAGCAATTTCATAATAAGAATACGTGCCACTCTTTCATTTTTCTTTTTCATCTTTGTTAATAAGCTGTCAACAATTAATATTGTTCTTTTTATTTTTTTATATCGTATTTTGTCTATTTTTTTTAAATTTTGTCTAAACGTTTCTCTGTCCGCGACAGAGAGTGTAAATAGTACACTTTAAAGTGTGTAACTAGTCTCGAAAAAGTAAGTGTTTATATTCCTTGAATCAGATGAAACATCAAATTGTAGAGTAACCATCAATATTTTAATTTGGTGAGATTGGTCACTAAAATGTCATATTATTCTAATAAAATTTCTAAGAATAATATTAAAATAATACAACTCGGGTCTGCTTACCAGAAAAATGAGTTCGAGAGTCGGTTACGTATGGGGAAGGATTAGCACCCCACAACGCCCAAAATTAATACATCTGTTTATTAATTAATGTCTTTGCAATAAAAAATTATAAATTTAAATTTAATTTAATTTATAATCCCCAAAACAAAACATTAAGAATATTATTTTATACCAACAAATCATTTAAAATATATTCCTAATTAGTTAAGAAAAATACTTTTATGATTCATTGTATAAAATAATATAACCCGATTACATATATTAAAATTATAGGGATTAAATTGCAAAATGCCTAAATTAATGGCCCCAAACAAACATTTTTATTGTAAAAAAAAACATATATATGGAAGATAATACATATGATATTAATAAATAAAATATGACATTATAATTAAAGGAAAGGTTTAATAAAAGGCACATATATTACGACATTCTTGAAACATAGTAAATAAAATATAGAGTATATACATTTTATGCATATGCTTATAAATATTACAATTTTACATTGTAGATAATATATATATGGTACGAAAACTACTTAATATATAAAATATAAAATAGGCCATAAATAATTTAGGTAATACAATATAATATGAAGTCAACTTATATATATAAAAGGAAAAACCTTAGCTTTAAAAACTTAATCAACGATAATCAAGGTGAAATTAGTTCAAAAAAAAAAAAACCCAAAACATATGCATTAAAATCTAAAATAAACCCAAATATTATGCATGGCCAAAATGGTATTTAGAATATGGCATTTCGTATACAAGGCAATTAAAATATTAACAAAATAATAAAATAAATATAGAATGATTAAATTAAAAGAACAATAATTAAAGACCCAAAACATAGAGATACGAACTTCACTTAATGACTAAAATGGAAGACTTACAGAATACATGGACTGCGGGAGGAATTTGCCCATGCGCAAATTACATAGAAGCCCCTCCCTTAAACGGTGTCGTTTTAGGGAGGGTATAAATATACCCTTAACCGTCCATTTAGGCCATTTCTTCTCATTTCTCTCTTTTCCCCTCTCTCTCTAAAATAGAGAAGAGAGAATTCTCTCTAGCTTCTCACTAAAAACCTCCCACCGGAGGTATGCCAACTACCGGCGGCCACCGTATGTTGGCTATTCCGACCACCGTCGGCCACTATCCACGGTGGCCGAAAATCAGAAAGTTACCCCGAATCAAAGCTTTCGAAGTCCTTTACCCGATTTCGAACCCCTTTGGCCCTAAAAGTGTAACAACCCGAAAATTTCAAATAATATTAATTTGGGATTTGAAGATTTAATTGTGTAATTGGTGAAAATTTGGGGACTAAATTGAAAGATTTTAAAACTTGAAGCTTGTTTTAGAGTTAAAGGAAATTCAGGGACCAAGCCCTGAATTTACCCAAAAAGTTAGGTATTTGGTTTATATATATGATTTATGCGTGAATTGGGTTCTGAAAATCAGAACCCAATTCCTCCCAAATTTCCATTTCCTTGCCTCAACTTCCGACCCCGATTCCGACGCCGTCTGAATTCCGATCGTTGTTTTGAAAGCACCATCGTGTTCGTTATCGAGTCAGGAACAATCCCCTCAATTTAATTGAAACGAAACGCTGCCAAACGTCGTGAATTTCAAGTCAAAGCATCGACGTTTTTTTTAGCTCAATCGCCTTGAAAATCCTAAATTCATCGCCGATCGTTGCTCCGTTTACGACACCTTCCGCACCATCGTGTTCCTTGTGCCGTTCCGAGTTCGCCGGTGTCATCCTCGATCTCCGTCGACGGCGGCGCGTGGGGAGGTGAAGCGGTCAAAGTTTCCGATTTGATGAAATCGAGCTCTCCGCCGTTCAAAAATTTGAACCGATCTTTGTAAGTATCTCGAAATCACTGAAAATAATTTTTAGAAATTTTTCCGGAATTTTTAGAGTCCCGGAAGACGTCCCACGCGCCTACACGCGCCGCCGGTGGGCGAGTGAATGTTTGAAAAAAACCGGTTTGACCGGTTTTCTTAAGGGTTTGACCGGTTTGACCGGTCACGACCCGACCCGATAGTTGACCCGACCCGACCGTTGACCCGACCCGTTAACCCGACCCGTTGACCCGACCCGACCGTTGACCGTTGACCGTTGACCGTTGACCGTTGACCGTTGACCGGTGCTATTTTGGTAAATAATTAGGTTTTGGTGCTATTCTGGTAAATAATTCGAAAAAGGGTGCTATTTGTGTAAAATGTTTGACAGTTTGTTGACCTCCTTTGACCAGAACTTTGACCGGCTTTGACCAGCTATTAGACGACCTTTGTTTTTGACCAAGAATACCTATCCTGATAGTTTTCGACGTTCCAAATCCGTTTTTGGGGTCCGTTTTGCTAAATTCAAACCCGAAAGTCTCCAAATCGTCAGTCAACCTCGTTGACTTTAATTTTGACCAAGAATTCGAAATTTCGAAAGGTCATACTTTATATTTTTCAACGTCCTGAGTTTGATTCCGAAGTCTATTTTTGCCAAATTCTGACCCAAAATTCCCAAATCGAGCATGTGAACTCAAAAAGGCTTAGTATCTTAATGTTTTGATTATTTTTAAGAGTTTTGGTTAAGAAATTGATTAAGTAAAATATTTATGAAGGTACTCGTGTTTCACCTGAGCAAGGATTAGTCAGGTCCGGTGTTGTCCGTTCGTCAGATCAGTCCGAACCGCATATTACAAGAACTACCCGTAGGTTTCCGTATATTATTTAAGTAAGATTAAGATTATTTTTTTATTAGAATTCCAATAAGGATTTTTCCAATTCGTAGGATCTAGCGCTGCAGCAGAGCGTGATCGACAAATCCAGTAGTAGGCTTCCCTATCCGATTTCTCAGACTGTTACAGGTGTGTTTCCTAACAGTATTATATTACTGATTTAAATGATTTATCTGAATACCGAATACTTGATATCCGATTTACTGTATATTCTGATATAATTTCTGAATTAAGGTATTTCATACCGACTTCTGAGATCTGCTTATCTGATATCTGAATTATTGATTTGAATTCTGATTTTTGTATTTCTGCATATGGTTTTTAAGCATGAAATATTTGTTATGTTTTAAGTGATTAATCATTGTTTTCATTTGAATACATTCATTGTCATTTGGGTGGGTATTGTTGAAGGAAGATTATCTGCAGACTTCTCGGCTTTGTGCTCAGGGTCTAAATGGCATGTGCGGTTGGGTGTATGGTTCTGGGGAACCTACACAACTATGATGTGAACGGATGGGGGTAGTGTTCATGTTTTAAAAAAAATAAAAAAAACATTGCATAAACCGATTTAATTGAAAGATTTTATCTGTATATTTTTCTGATATACTGTATGGAGCACACTGAGCTTTTTAGCTCATTCTGTAGTTTTACCCTTTTTCAGATAGTAGCAGACAGTAAGCTAGCAGATTTGGCATCAGTGGAAATCAACTACTTTTTTGTACGAACATATATTTCTATATTTTTCAGTTATGTTTGGTGACATGTATTTGCTATAATTTTGGACATATATGTATTATTAATATAATGTATTGTAAGATATAAAAAAAAAACCTCTGAATGGGATATGTGACCACTTAGGTTTGAGTCTAACTCACAGACCGGGTCTAGGGGGTTACATTTGGTGGTATCAGAGCTTTCGGTTTTAAACACTCGGACTATATATGGGTCCTAAACTTTGAATTTTTAAGAAATAAAAAAAAATGTCACCTTATGTTATGATTTAAAGTTTTATCGAGATCCCTGATGCTAATCTGACATATGTTTCAAATTCTTCTGTAGAGCCTTATAGATCCAACGATGAATACTGCTAGAGGTCGTAGGACAGGACGTGGACGTGGTAGAGGGCGAGTCACTCGACCTTCTGTTACGATAGATGATCCGATGTCACCACGTGATCCTCCTGTTCAGCAAGTAGATACGACTCTTTCTCATGATGATCAGTTTACTCCTGTGAGAGACCCTCCCGTCACTGAAGATGAGGATTCTGAGATGAATGAAGACGCCATTAATAGAGCTATCTTCCGCATGTTTCAGAGAGCTGCTAGAGCCCCTAGTAACATGACTGCAGTGGAGATTTCAAATTCTCTGGTTGCTGCTGGTGTAGTACCATTCGAGGGTATTACTGGTGGACCTCCGACAGACGCTGAGTATTGGCTGGAGGACACAGAAAGGATTATGGATGAGATGGACCTCAGACCTGAGCAAAAGTTAAAGGGGGCCCTAACTATGTTGAAGAAAGAAAGCTTCAGATGGTGGCAATCCATTTCTGGTAGTATTCCGAGGAACCAATTAACATGGGATCTTTTCAAGACGCGCTTCCGAAGTCGCTACATCGGAGAGATATCTGCAGGAGCGACGCCAGGAGTTTCAGAATCTGGAGCAGGGTAATATGTCTGTTATGGATTATGAGGTTGAATTCATCCGATTGAGCCGATATGCTCCTGGACTTGTGGATACTGAGACAGATCGATGCTTGAGGTTCGAGAATGGACTCAGGTATGAAATCAGGAGTCGAGTCGCTACTCACCGAGAGAGGAATTTTGATGCTTTGGTTGAGATAGCCAAGACTGCTGAGGAAATAGAGCGACTGGGTATGGAGCATCGGAGAGATAGTGATCGAGCTCAAACCCGATTCAGGAGGCCTTCTGGTTCTGTTAATTCTTCTGCACATCCTAGCAAGAGAGGCAGGGGTGATTCTTTTCAGAGAGGCGGTGCGAGTGTCAGACCTGTTGCATCTGGTGCTTCAACTTTTCAGTCTACTAGACATGGTGAATCTTCTGGGTTGCAACCTTTGCAGACATGTGATTACTGTGGAAAACATCATCTTGGGGAATGCAGAAGAAAATTTGGCACATGTTTTAGATGTGGTTCTAGTGACCATATTATAAGGGATTGCACAGTGTCAGTTTCTACAGTTCAGACACCAGCTCGTACTCCCGCTCGTACTCAGAGTACTGTTCAGACTCCTGTAGGTGGTCGTACTCAGGAGAGAGCACCTGGATCGGCTAATAGAGGCCGAGCATCTCAGAGTAGGGGTCCAGTCAGATCTGAGGCTAGACAACCTGCATTGGTTTACACTGCTAGACTTCGACAAGATCGAGATGGGCCTAATGTGACTGCAGGTACTGTTACTATTCATTCAGTTCCATACTTTGCATTGTTTGATAGTGGCTCTACAAATTCCTATGTATCACATTCCGTTTCTGAGGGTCTAAATATTCCTGTTGAGAATACTGAGCGTTCAGTGATAGTTCAAAGTCCCTTAGGTCAATCTATTGTGTTGGATCGTATTTTTAGAGAGTGCCCTATAGAGATCAATGGGGAGATTTTTCTGGCTGACCTGATGGAGTTACCCTTTGAAGAGTTCGATTTGATTCTTGGCGTAGATTGGTTGGACAAACATCGAGTAAATATTGATTTTGAGACTAAGAGAGCTGTTCTGAAGACCCCAGATAATCGAAAGATTGTAATGATTGGGGAACGACGGGATTTCTGACGAATGTTGTGTCTGCCTTGGTAGCGGAGAAGATGATCAGGAAGGGTTCCGAGGCGTTTCTTGCTTATATTTTGGACACTAGGAGATCGCAATCCGATATTGAAAGCATCCGAATTGTCAAGGAATTTTCTGATGTTTTTCCCGAGGAGTTGCCTGGATTACCTCCTGATAGAGAAGTCGAGTTTGTGATTGAAGTCTATTCTGGTTCCACCCCGATTTCAATGGCTCCTTATCGTATGGCCCCAAAGGAGCTTAAGGAACTGAAAGTTCAACTTCAGGAGTTGTTGGACAGGGGATTTATTCGACCTAGTGTATCACCGTGGGGAGCCCCAGTTCTCTTTGTCAAGAAGAAAGATGGGACGTTGAGACTCTGTATCGATTATAGGAAACTGAACAAGCTCACGGTGAAAAACAAATATCCTCTGCCCAGAATCGACGATCTATTTGACCAATTTCGAGGGCTTCTATCTTTTCAAAGATAGACTTACGATCTGGTTATTATCAACTCAAAGTGAAAGATTCGGATATTCCGAAAACTGCTTTCCGTACTCGATATGGGCACTATGAGTTTTTAGTGATGTCATTCGGGTTAACTAATGCCCCTGCTGCTTTTATGGATCTGATGCATAGAGTGTTTCGACCTTATTTGGACCGGTTTGTAGTTGTATTCATTGATGATATACTGGTGTATTCTAGAAGTGAAGTAGAACATGAGGAGCATTTAAGAATTGTTCTTCAGACTCTAAGGGAGAATAAGCTATACGCTAAGTTGAGCAAGTGTGAGTTCTGGCTCAGCGAAGTGACTTTTCTTGGACATATCGTCTCCGCTGATGGCATTCAGGTGGATCCAAGCAAAGTGGAGGCTATTCTGAACTGGAAGCAACCTAGAAACGTCTCTGAGATCCGTAGTTTCTTGGGCTTAGCTGGTTACTATCGTCGTTTCGTTGAGGGGTTCTCCCTTATTGCAGCTCCTCTGACGAAACTATTAAGGAAAGATGTTCCATTTGTCTGGTCTGAGGACCAACAAGCTAGCTTTGAGAAATTGAAGACTGTTCTAACTCAAGCCCCAGTGTTGATTCAGCCTGAATCTGGGAAGGATTTTTCTGTCTACAGTGATGCTTCTCATTCTGGATTAGGATGTGTTTTGATGCAAGATAGGAAAGTTGTCGCTTATGCGTCACGTCAGTTAAGGCCGCATGAGCGTAACTATCCTACTCACGATCTGGAATTAGCTGCTGTGGTTTTTGCTTTAAAGATCTGGAGACACTACCTCTACGGAGAAAGTGTTATATCTATACTGATCATAAGAGTCTGAAGTATCTACTTACTCAGAAAGAATTAAATTTGAGACAGCGTCGCTGGTTGGAGCTTTTAAAGGACTATGATTTTGAGATAGAATATCATCCAGGGAAGGCTAATGTAGTGGCAGACGCCTTGAGCCGTAAGGCGATATCAGATCTCAGAGCCTTATTTGCCAACTTGAGCTTATTTGATGATAATAGTTTGTTAGCAGAGTTACAGGTTAAACCTACTTTGGCCGAGGAGATTAAGGCTAAACAACTCCTTGATAACTCGTTGCTTTCCATTATTGAACAAGTTAAGCAAGGATCGAGTTCGGAGTATACTGTGGATCAGGATGGTATTTTGTGTTTTCACGGTCGTTACTGCGTCCCTAAAGATGATGAGTTGAGACGGGTTATTCTTCAGGAAGCTCATAGTAGTCCTTATGCCATGCATCCTGGCGGGGACAAAATGTACAATAATCTCAAAGAACGCTACTTTTGGACTGGTATGAAGAAAAATATTTCAGATTTTGTGGCGAGGTGTTTGACTTGTCAGCAGGTTAAGGCAGAGCACCAACATCCATCTGGATTATTACAGTCAATTAAGATTCCTGAGTGGAAATGGGAGCGTATTACGATGGACTTCGTTACTGGTCTTCCTCTAACTCCTTCCAAAAAGGATTCTATCTGGGTGATTGTTGATCGACTCACCAAGTCAGCGCACTTTATCCCTATTCGGGTTAATTATTCTCTGGATAAACTGGCTAAGTTGTATATTTCTGAGATCGTTAGACTTCATGGTGTTCCGTTGTCTATCATATCTGATCGAGATCCGAGATTCACTTCCAGGTTCTGGAAAGCTTTGCACGAGGCTCTGGGTACTCGTTTGAATTTCAGTACAGCTTTTCATCCTCAAACCGATGGACAGTCTGAGCGATTGATTCAGGTGTTGGAGGATATGTTACGTGGTTGTGTGATTGATTTTCGTGGTAGCTGGGAAGATTTCTTGCCATTAGCTGAGTTCGCTTACAATAATAGTTATCAGGCGAGTATTCGCATGGCACCGTATGAGGCTCTGTATGGACGTAGATGTCGTACTCCTATATGTTGGACTGAATTGCATGATAGGAAGACTTTGGGTCCAGACTTGGTTCGAGAGACTGAAGATACTGTCAGACTGATCCGTGATCGCTTAAGAGAGGCATTTGATAGGCAGAAGTCATACGCAGATAAGCGACGTAAGGATATCGAGTTTGAGGTTGGAGATCAGGTTTTTTCTCAAGGTATCTCCATGGAAGAAGGTATTGAGATTTGGACGTAAGGGTAAATTGAGTCCGAGATTTATTGGGCCGTATTGTATTCTGAAGAAAGTTGGACCTGTTGCTTATCAGCTTGAGTTGCCTCCCCAGCTCAGTCGTATTCATGATGTTTTTCATGTGTCTATGTTAAGGCGATACCGTCCAGATCCAGATCACATCATTCAGGTTGATGAGGTAGAGCTGAGACCTGATTTGTCATATGAGGAGGAGCCTGTTCATGTTTTAGAGAGGGATGAGCGAGTTCTTCGGAATAGGCGTATTCCAATGGTCAAAGTTCTGTGGAGTAACCGTAGCCCCTCAGAAGCTACTTGGGAGACATTGGAGTCAATGGAGGTTCAATTTCCTCATCTGTTTTCATAAGGTAAATTTCGAGGACGAAATTTCTTGTAGAGGGGGAGAATTGTAACAACCCGAAAATTTCAAATAATATTAATTTGGGATTTGAAGATTTAATTGTGTAATTGGTGAAAATTTGGGGACTAAATTGAAAGATTTTAAAACTTGAAGCTTATTTTAGAGTTAAAGGAAATTCAGGGACCAAGCCCTGAATTTACCCAAAAAGTTAGGTATTTGGTTTATATATATGATTTATGCGTGAATTGGGTTCTGAAAATCAGAACCCAATTCCTCCAAATTTCCATTTCCTTGCCTCAACTTCCGACCCCGATTCCGACGCCGTCTGAATTCCGATCGTTGTTTTGAAAGCACCATCGTGTTCGTTATCGAGTCAGGAACAATCCCCTCAATTTAATTGAAACGAAACGCTGCCAAACGTCGTGAATTTCAAGTCAAAGCATCGACGTTTTTTTAGCTCAATCGCCTTGAAAATCCTAAATTCATCGCCGATCGTTGCTCCGTTTACGACACCTTCCGCACCATCGTGTTCCTTGTGCCGTTCCGAGTTCGCCGGTGTCATCCTCGATCTCCGTCGACGGCGGCGCGTGGGGAGGTGAAGCGGTCAAAGTTTCCGATTTGATGAAATCGAGCTCTCCGCCGTTCAAAAATTTGAACCGATCTTTGTAAGTATCTCGAAATCACTGAAAATAATTTTTAGAAATTTTTCCGGAATTTTAGAGTCCCGGAAGACGTCCCACGCGCCTACACGCGCCGCCGGTGGGCGAGTGAATGTTTGAAAAAAACCGGTTTGACCGGTTTTCTTAAGGGTTTGACCGGTTTGACCGGTCACGACCCGACCCGATAGTTGACCCGACCCGACCGTTGACCCGACCCGTTAACCCGACCCGTTGACCCGACCCGACCGTTGACCGTTGACCGTTGACCGTTGACCGTTGACCGTTGACCGGTGCTATTTTGGTAAATAATTAGGTTTTGGTGCTATTCTGGTAAATAATTCGAAAAAGGGTGCTATTTGTGTAAATGTTTGACAGTTTGTTGACCTCCTTTGACCAGAACTTTGACCGGCTTTGACCAGCTATTAGACGACCTTTGTTTTTGACCAAGAATACCTATCCTGATAGTTTTCGACGTTCCAAATCCGTTTTTGGGGTCCGTTTTGCTAAATTCAAACCCGAAAGTCTCCAAATCGTCAGTCAACCTCGTTGACTTTAATTTTGACCAAGAATTCGAAATTTCGAAAGGTCATACTTTATATTTTTCAACGTCCTGAGTTTGATTCCGAAGTCTATTTTTGCCAAATTCTGACCCAAAATTCCCAAATCGAGCATGTGAACTCAAAAAGGCTTAGTATCTTAATGTTTTGATTATTTTTAAGAGTTTTGGTTAAGAAATTGATTAAGTAAAATATTTTATGAAGGTACTCGTGTTTCACCTGAGCAAGGATTAGTCAGGTCCGGTGTTGTCCGTTCGTCAGATCAGTCCGAACCGCATATTACAAGAACTACCCGTAGGTTTCCGTATATTATTTAAGTAAAGATTAAGATTATTTTTTTTATTAGAATTCCAATAAGGATTTTTCCAATTCGTAGGATCTAGCGCTGCAGCAGAGCGTGATCGACAAATCCAGTAGTAGGCTTCCCTATCCGATTTCTCAGACTGTTACAGGTGTGTTTCCTAACAGTATTATATTACTGATTTAAATGATTTATCTGAATACCGAATACTTGATATCCGATTTACTGTATATTCTGATATAATTTCTGAATTAAGGTATTTCATACCGACTTCTGAGATCTGCTTATCTGATATCTGAATTATTGATTTGAATTCTGATTTTTGTATTTCTGCATATGGTTTTTAAGCATGAAATATTTGTTATGTTTTAAGTGATTAATCATTGTTTTCATTTGAATACATTCATTGTCATTTGGGTGGGTATTGTTGAAGGAAGATTATCTGCAGACTTCTCGGCTTTGTGCTCAGGGTCTAAATGGCATGTGCGGTTGGGTGTATGGTTCTGGGGAACCTACACAACTATGATGTGAACGGATGGGGGTAGTGTTCATGTTTTAAAAATAAAAATAAAAAAAACATATTGCATAAACCGATTTAATTGAAAGATTTTATCTGTATATTTTTCTGATATACTGTATGGAGCACACTGAGCTTTTTAGCTCATTCTGTAGTTTTTACCCTTTTTCAGATAGTAGCAGACAGTAAGCTAGCAGATTTGGCATCAGTGGAAATCAACTACTTATTTTGTACGAACATATATTTCTATATGTTTTTCAGTTATGTTTGGTGACATGTATTTGCTATAATTTTGGACATATATGTATTATTAATATAATGTATTGTAAGATATAAAAAAAAAAACCTCTGAATGGGATATGTGACCACTTAGGTTTGAGTCTAACTCACAGACCGGGTCTAGGGGGTTACAAAAAGACTCCCACTCGGCCTAGATCTGGACTTTTACACTCGGTGTTTCGACTCTCCAGTGAAGCGTGGAGACTCTGAAGGTCAGGGTAAGTCTCACGATCTTTTGTTTCTACTTTTGATTCGTTATTGGCTGCTATGGATCGTTGCTTGTATATAGCTCTAGTTCTTCTTTCTGTTTCTATCTATCTCTCTCCCTTGTTTCATTATTGTGTGTCTCTATTTGGCTTTGCTCTCTCTGTTGGTTGTTGCCGTGTATGTTCCTTGCTTGCAGGTGATCGGTCGAGTCCTTTTATAGGGCTAAAATCTCGGCTGCAATGATGAGGCTTCAGTGAGATGTGCGACTACCATTTATCTTCTGGAGTCTTCTATTTGAGGCGGTGGTGGCGTGTCTTTGGATGACTGGAGCAGTTGAAGGCGGCGACCGGAATAGCCCTAGGGTGGTAATGATACCCTAGGGATTCTGTTGACTATATTTGGGCCATTGATATTCCTTTTGATCGAACAGTTGTGGAGAGCGACAACTGGAGGCAAAGTATGGGAAACCCTAGCTATTGGGTTCTAGATCGGGTTAAATGGGTTGTTTGGGCCTACTGGTGGGTTGACCCAATTTGCTGTAAATGGGCCTCCGGGTTTGGTTTATACTTGGGTTCTGATTTGGGAAAATGGGCTATAGGTTTATTGTAACTTGGCCTTCGGGTTATGTAATAATAATAATATTAATAGTATATATATAATAATAGAAATGATAATAATAAATAATGGAAACGGACAAAAACTAGTGTCGACAGCTGCCCCTCCTTACTCATTCTTGTGTCAACAAGAATAGGGCAAAGACGAAAAGACAATAAGTTTTTTTCCAGTTGACTTCTAAAAATTTGTTCCACTACTCTTCTGTAGAGATCGAACTTTTGATATGTTCCTGCTTCACTACTCTTCCGTGAAGATTGGATTTGTATCGCTTAACTACTCTTCCGTGAAGGCTAAATTGCATTGCTTCACTACTCTTCTATGAAGGCTGGATTGCATTGCTTCACTACTCTTCCGTGAAGGCTGGATTTGCATTGCTTCACTACTCTTTTGTGAAGGCTGGATTCGAATGACTTGCTTCCACTACTTTTCCGTGGAGATCGGATTTATTTGAAAAAAATATGTTTCACTACTTGTCCGTGAAGATTAGATTCAAAGTTGATTTGATTTGTTGTTTTGTCAAGAAAACCAAATCTGCCATATTGACTTTTTTCACGAGAAAGTTAAAAATTGACTCTATTGAGGAGTCAGACACAAGTTGATATCTTTTCATGAGGAAATCAAGGATTAGCTCCTCTAGGGAATTAGGAAATAACAAAAGTTGACTTCTTTTCACGAGGAAGTCAAGGATTGACTGTGAAGGGAATAGCTACCAAAAGCAATCTTCATTTTTTCATTTGCATCAACGTACACTTTTGCAAGTCTAGAGTTGTATCAATTTCTTCTTATCCCCAACAAGTTCTTGCCCATGCTGAACTTGTGTAGAAATCCAATAAAGCTCTTATTTTTTAAAGCAAGATCTACCTTTTTAAGGAAAACATCATCTATTCTGATTTAACTCTTAAAACACATTACGATGAGGGTTTATCCTAATTCCTTTCATGTCTCCACCTCTAATGAGATATCTAACGAGGTTATTCACACCATATCATGTCGAGATGTTTAACAACAGTCTATCATTCAACCTTAGTTGGCTTCATTAGTTTTTTGTTGTTAAAATTTCAATGCTCCTTCGTGGAAAGAAATCTTCATCATTTCTTATTTTTGTCCTTGGAATTGAAAAAAAACAAACTTCAACTGAGAATACCACATGATCGTAACATTGGTTCAATACCATAACTACTGGTTCGTAAAACATTTGACAACACATTCATCATTTCCTGTGGTTTCTGCCTAGATTTCTCAATCAGTAGACTCTTTCTATGATGTTCAAAATATCATAACAAAGAACATTTGACAACATTCATCCTTTCTTGTGACTCATGTGGGGATAATGTAATCATATGATGGACAAAATATTGATGTATGGTCAACTCTACTGTCATTTGTTTCACCATTTTTATTCTTCATACCTTTCTGTTTCAGTGGAAACATTTATTCAAATTACTAACCTTTTTATAGGATGATACGGGTCCAACATGCCCCATTACTTGCTTCTTGTTGATGTGATCTTCAAAGTGTTTCTCATAGATTATTTCTCTTTAAAATGCCCCAGTGTTCTATTTCTGATTGGAATGAGCCTTCACAAATGTTTCATATGGATTATTTATGTCTGATATGAGCTTTCAATATGCCCCAACATTATTTCATGTTGATATAAGTCTTCAAGATGTCCCAACATTCTAAGTTGCAAGGTTTACTCTCAATATCCATTTGATTTGAATCTCATGACCCTTACAAGGTCAAACTTTGATATTGCCCCATCGTGGGTACTCATGGCTCTATTCGTGCCCAAATCTCTTTATCTGGAATGCTTTCATTTTGAACAACGATGTTGTTAAGTAACTTGAGGGATTCTATTCATGTTGTCAAAAACTTAAGAAGTGATCAATCCTTCTGACAGAAATGTCTGAGATATGTTTCTCTTCCGAATGAGGTGATAATTTTCTTTTTGACTGACTGTTATAACATCATAAGGGAGTGTTACAAGTTCTATCATCCAGCCCTTCTGATCTCTCAGGCTAAGAATGTGAAATGTTTCATGTTCGGACATCACTTATCATTTTTCTCCAATAGAGACAAAATAGGCATCACCTACTTCAAGGACATTTCTTATCATGAGTTCATATCATCCGCTTTTGGTACATTTGACCATGACAAATAACTTTCAACCTTTTTTCTTCAATCAAATTTAACTTGTCATATTTGGTTTGTACCCAGTCTACCTCATCTAGCTTTACTTCTGATAGAACCCATAATGAAGGAATTTTTACCTCAATTGGTAAGACTGCTTCCATCCCATAGGTTAATGAAAACGGAGTTGCCACAGTCGATGTTCGTACTGATGTTCGATAGGCTAACAGAGCAAATGGTAGTTTCTCGTGCCAATCCTTATAAGTTTCAGTCATCTTCTCTATAAGCCTCTTGATATTTTTATTAGATACCTCAACCGCTCCATTCATTTTTGGGCAATAAGTGATGTAATTATGATGCTTTATTTAGAACTGCTCACAGATTGATTTCATCATTTTATTGTTCAGATTCAAAGCATTGTCGGTAATAATTCTCTCTAGCAGACCATATCGACAAATGATTTCTTTTTCAAGAATTTACAGATTGTGGACTGAGTAATGTTTGCATAAGAAGCTGCTTCTACCCATTTGGTAAAATAGTCTATTGCTACCAAAATGAAGCGATGACCATTTGAAGCTTTTGGAAAAATTTGTCCAATAACATCTATGCCCCACATAGAGAATGACCAAGGAGCTATCATTACATGAAATGGATGAGGAAGATTATGTTTTATATCTCTATATTTGACACTTGTGACACTTTCGGGTATAATTAATATAGTCATTTTCCATAGTTGACCAATAGTATCCAAATCCCATAATTTGTCTAACCATTGTATGCCCATTAACATGGGTACCACATACTCCATCATGTTATTCTTCAAGAATTGATTTAGCTTCCTTAGTATCCACACATCTTAACAGAACTTGATCCAGGCTCTTTTTATACAAAATTTCACCATCTAGTACATATATTGAGCCATTCTTCGGATAATTCTCTTATCATTTTCATTTGCTTGTTCAGGATAATTCTGATATTTGATATATTGTAAGATATCATAGTACCAGAGTTCATATTCTTCTTCTTCTTCTTCTTCTTCTTATTCTTTTTCTTTTTTAATGTTAAAACAATGAACTGGATATTCATAAGCCTGCATTTCAATAGGCATCATACTTGAATGTTCATTTACCTTGAACGCGGCTGCCAAAGTTGCCAAAGCATCTGTCATTTGATTTTCTTCTATGGGGATGTAATCGAAAGTCACTTCTTCAAATTATTTGATGAGTTCTAGAACTAGTTTATGATATTTTACAAGCTGTAAATCTTTTGTCTCTCATTCTCCTCTGATTTGGTAAATTACTAGAGCTGAATCCCCATAAACCCTAAGCATTTTACTTTACGTTCAATGGCAGCTCTAAGACCCAAAATACATGCCTCATACTCAGCCGTATTGTTTTTACAATCAAAATTAAGTTGGCTAGTAAACGGATAATGCTCCCCATCTGGTGAGACTAAAATTGCCCCAATTCTATGCCCTAATGCATTTGAAGCACCATCAAAAGTCAAATTCCAATATTCATTAGTGGATGTAATTAATTCTCTTACTAAAATTGCCATCAAATCCTCATCAGGAAAAGCAAAATCTATTGGCTCATATTCTTGAGAAGTTCTATTCGCAATAAATTCATCTATTCCACTCTCTTTTACTGCTTTTTGATTGACATATTGGATGTCGAATTCTGACAAAAAAATTTTCCAACGAGCCAATCTTCCAGATAATGTGAGTACATCCATTAGATATTTCAAAGGATTAAATCTGGATATAAGCCATGTAGTATGATATAACATATACTGCCTAAGCCTTCAAGTGGTCCATACCAGAGCACAATACAATTTCTCAATTAAAGAATATTTATTTTCATATTCAATGAACTTTTTACTGAGATAATAAATAGCTCTTTCTTTATTCTCAGTTTGATCATGCTGTCCTAGGACGTACCCCATTGAATTTTCCCAGACCGATAAATAAAGAATTAAAGGTTTATCTGGGATAGGTGGTATAAAGATTGGAGTAGTTGACATATATTTCTTAACTGTTTCAAAGGCTTCTTGACATTCTTCATTCCATGTCCCATAATCATTCTTTCTAAGGAAAATTTGATCACATTTCTCAGTTAGCTGCGAAATAAATCGAGCTATATAATTAAGCCTTCCTAAAAATCCTCGAACGTCCTTTTTTATTCGTGGCGTGGCAAATCTTGAATAGATTTGACTTTATCTGGGTCTATTTCAATTCTTTTTTGGCTTATAACAAATCCCAAAAGTTTACCAGATGTCACCCCAAATGTACATTTATTTGGATTAAGCTTTAACTGACACTCCCTTAATCTTTGGAAAAACTTTTTCAAATTCTCAACATGTTCTTCCTTTGACTTGGCTTTGACAATCATATCATCGACACAAACTTCTATTTCTTTATGCATCATGTCGTGAAATAATGTTACCATAGCCCTTTAATAAGTTGCCCCTGCATTCTTTAGTCCAAATGGCATCAATTTATAACAAAATATTCCCCATAAGGTGACAAACGTTGTTTTCTCCATATCACCAGGGTACATTCTGATTTGATTATAGCCAGAGAAACCATCCATAAATGAGAATACATAATTCTTAACAGTATTGTCCACTAATGTATCTATGTGTGGCAAAGGAAAATTATCCTTTGGACTGGCTCTATTAAGATCTTGATAATTAACACACATACGAACTTTACCATTCTTATTTGTTACAAGGACAATATTTGCTACCCATTCAGGGTATTTGGTTACTTTAATAAATCCAGCATCAAATTGCTTTTTTACTTTTTCCTTGATCTTGAGTAGAATTTCAGGTTTCATTCTTCTCAGCTTTTGTTGCACTAGCTTACATTCTGATCTTATTGGTAACTTATGTACTACCAATTTTGTATCTAATCCTGGCATGTCTTCGTATGACCAAGAAAATACATCCTTGTATTCTTGCAAAAATTTAATTAAATCATGTCGCCCTTTATCAGATAAAGTGATGCCAATTTTCACCTCATTCTTATTCATATTAGACCCTAGATTTAATATCTCAATAGGATCCTTATGTGGTATAATTCGTTTATCCTCTTTTTCCACCATTTTTAACAGCTCAGAAGGTAAATCACATCCTTCACCATAACCCTCAATTTCCTCAAGACACATATACTGCTTAAAATTAATTTTTGGGTCAGTATTATCGGCATCTATATCATTGATGTTTGAGTTCTTTGAAAAAGCTTTGAAAACTATAGGTAATTCTTTCGCAGTCCAATTATTTAACTCAAAGTCCGATAATGCGGGGTAAATGCCCATAGCTTTCTTTTATACAGATTCATCATCTGATATGACATTGATACTCATTTCTTCCAAAGCATCTTCAACAGCAAGCCCTTTGCTCTGCTGATTCTCTTGAAAAGTATATCCTCCAGACACAAAAGTATTATTTAATGGTGGAAAGGTCATTGGTTCCTATGTAAGATATTCTCCAGCTAACTTTGTTTTTCTCAATTCTTGACTCTTTTTAATGCCCCTCTGTCTCTCTTTTATTGTCCGCTAATATCCCAAACCAAATCGATCTTTCTTGAAGATAGGAAAAACTGGATTAACTGGTCCTTGCAAATAGCTTCCTAATCTTTTTCCAGTTTTTGCCCCTTTTTCTAAGGTCAATCTGAGTCCCATTTTTGTGCAATTGGAAATTTTAGGTTTAGGCATCCTTTTTTCCTCAGCCAGAAATATTGCGTTGACAAATTCTAATGATCTGAAAGAGCATTCAATAGCTTCTTCATCTAATTCAACATATGGAGAAGTGGTAGAGACTGAAGCAATGATGTTTTCTTTAGCATTAAGACATATCAGCCTACCATCTATTACAAATTTTACTTTTTGGTGTAATGTGGATGGAACTGCCCCTGCTTGATGAATCCATGGTCTTCCCAACAAACAATTGTAAGTGGGTATAATATCCATTACAAGGAATTCTACCTCATATGTAGGTGGACCAATAGTTAAAGAAATGTCGATCTTTCCCAATACTTATTTCTTGGTTCCATCAAAAGCTCAGACAATACTATGACTATTTCTCATGAGTGTGCTAGCAACTGGTAATTTTTTCAAAGTCACTAATGGCATTACGTTCAAAGCTGAGCCATTATCTACTAGCACTCGAGATAGAATATGTCATTTTCCCTTAACCGTGATATGCAGAGCTTTAGGGCTATCATTCATCTCAGAAGAAATTTCATCTTCGGAAAAAGAAAGGAAATTGTCAGCCTGTATGTTTGCAATCAGCTTATCCAATTTGTTAACAGGCAATTCCTTTGGCGCAAAAGTTTGATTTAAAACTTTTAACAAAGAATTTTGATGTGATTCTGAGCTTAGTAAAAGTGCTAAGACTGATATACGAGCTGGAAATTTGTGCAACTGTTCAACAATATTGTATTCACTGTGTTTGAGAAACTTCAAAAATCCTACAGCTTCATTTTCAGTTACAAGTTCATTGATGACAGTTTCATCCACTTTCAGTTGTAATTCAACCTGTTTCCCTTTATAAATAGGACCTTGCGTCTTAGGTTCTTTAGAATAACATCTTTCACTTCTGGTAAAATGTCAAAACTTCATATATCTCTTTCTTTTCTTTGGTGGTTTGTTGCTGGATTTACCATTATCAAATTCCAATCTTAAAAAAACAAAATTGACTCATCTTCTTCAATGGGCGGATGTACTTGTACAACTATGTCTCTTCAACTCTAGACACACTGTCTAACATTTTCCATGCTCTGCATTACCAGTCGATTGGGTCTTTCTTGTTTGGAGAAGTAAGCCTAACCGCAGATTCTCATAAAGAACTTTTCCTAGTGTATTCTCTTCACGGGATTTCCTAGGTTTGAGTTCTAGGTTGACTATATGTTGGGTTTGGCTCTATCGTAAAAAGGGACATCAAATTGTCCTTGTTGGTGCCCTATTGGGCTGCCAAACCCTCAAACCTGGTCCATTACAGACTTTCAGATTGAGTTCAATTTGAAGGAACACACTTCCTTATGTCCATACGGAGGTGAAAACCACACGAGGAACATAAGGTGTGAGCTCAAGGAATGGTCCCCTATCCCATACGGAGGTGAAAACCACACGAGGGAGTAGTTTCTCATTCCAACTAAATAGGATAAGAGCGGGGTTTTAGCTCATGTCATGAATGCAGTGCACAGTGTGTGAGGAAAATCAGAAAAGAAACATAATCACATAACTCACATAATTTATTCCTCGATTTCTATAAAGACTTAATTAATCTGAAAACACTAACAAACAAGTTAGTATAACTATTTATACAAAAATGGTTATTAAAATAATCAAGGGATCAAAAACTAAATTAAAACAAACTTATAATTTTTTATTACAAAGACATTGATTAATAAACTGATGGCTGGGCTCTCTTATTTTTTTAAAAAAAGTTCCCCAGTAGAGTCGCCAAGCTGTCGAGACGTTTCACTGCCCGACGACGGAGAGTGCAAATAGTACACCTTAAAGAGTGTAACTAGTCTCAAAAAAGTAAGTGTTTATATTCCTTGAATCAAACGAAACACCAAATTGTAGAGTCACCACCAATCTTTTAATTTGGTGAGATTGGTCACCAAAATGTCATATTATTCTAATAAAATTCCTAAAAATAATATTAAAATAATACAACTCGGGTTTGCTTACCAGAAAAATGAGTTCGGGAGTCGGTTACGTATGAGGAAGGATTAGCACCCCTACAACGCCCAAAATTGATACCTTTGTTTAGTAATTAATGTCTTTGCAATAAAAATTTATAAATTTGAATTTATTATAACCCGATTACATATATTAAAATTATAGGGATTAAATTGCAAAATGCCTAAATTAATGGCCCCAAACAAACATATTTATTGTAAAAAACATATATGGAAGATAATACATATGATATTAATAAATAAAATATGACATTATAATTAAAGGAAAGGTTTAATAAAGATATATATATTACGACATTCTTAAAACATAGTAAATAAAATATAGAGTATATACATTTTATGCATATGCTTATAATATTACCATTTTACATTGTAGATAATATATATATGGTACGAAAGCTACTAATATATAAAATATAAAATAGGCCATAAATAATTTAGATAATACAATATAATATTAAGTGAACTTATATATATAAAAGGAAAAACCTTATCTTTAAAAACTTAATCAACGATAATCAAGGTGAAATTAGTTCAAAAATAAAAAAAAAAACCCAAAACATATGCATTAAAATCTAAAATAAACCCAAATATTATGCATGACCAAAATGGTATTGTAAACACCATTTTTCAACACCAACACCCACCACCCCATTTTTCAATACTTACACCCACCATCTCATTTTTTCAACACCAACCACATCACCCCTTGATTCCTGCAGAAATATGCGCCTCACCCATACTCCACTACGTTTGTCTTTATTTCCTTTGTAATGGGTATTTAACCCACCCAAAAAGCAGTGTAAAAGAGAGGAAGAAACGAGAAATAAAAATATATAAACAAAATACATTTTCAGCAATTTTTTTGAAGGTATTCTAATCTATGTTTGATTTTAATTATATGTTATTTCAAAACAAAGTAAAATAAATAAAATAGATCGGGGTTAAGAGTTACTTGTCGTTGAGCGTTCATCGGGGTAGCGCCGTCGTCGAAGGGATGAGAGTTTGGTCATGGTTGAGTTAGGGTCGCTAGACCACCGCAAGGGGTGGTTGGTTGAGGCCAAAGGGTGGGTTGGCCACCGTGAGTGAAGCGAACAGTGAGGATATTGGGTATTTAGGGTGAGCGGCAGCCATGGTTGAGAGTAGAAGGGGCTCGGGCAGAATGTAATCTAAAAAGGGGAAGGTGTTTATATTTTAGATTTTGGGGAAAATCATGCTAAGGTCCTTAGACCTTTAACGTGATAAGCATTTAGATCACTAGTTTTAGGTTAAATCACCTTACTGGTCCTTTAAGTTTAATGTGATATGCGTTTTTAGTCATTTTAGGGTTAATCATATCTTAGGTCCCTTCAAGTTTAGCTTTTTTGTGTTTTGGTCACCATTTTCTTTTAGTTTACATGATTTACGATTTGGCTACTTTATTTTGTATTATTTTAATTTAGTCCTCTATTGTATGTATTATTTTGTTTGAAATAGGGTACTGATGTTTATGTTATTCTATTTTTGTCCTATATTTATGGTTTTATTACAATTCTAGTGCTCCTGTTATGTAATTTTCTTGTTTCATGCCATGATATTTGTTTTTATTAATGTTTATAATCTTAAAATTATTTTTCACTCATTTTTGTCACTAAGATATTAATGAATATATATATATATTGTTTATTTGTACCATTAAAGTATGTTTTATGTTTTAGATATTTGTTTTACTTATATTATTGTATATTACTTTATTATATACATAAGATTGTATGTAGAGCATGATAAATACTATATTTTACATTTTCATTATAGAATAAATATTATGTCATACGTTTAATATCATATTTAGAAAATATATATATATATATATATATATATATATATATATATAAAGTAAAACAAAGTTAAAATTAACCTTAATTTTTTTTAAATTCCATATGTGTATTTATTTATTTTTTAAAATATCTTTATGTATCATATTTTATTTTGTTTAAAAATAACCTTAGGCTTTTAAATCTTTTAGGTCCGATATTTTAATTATTTGACATGTTTAGTCCCCAAACTTCTATTAGACATTTAATATTGACATAATTAAATAGGTTAAATAGAGCCTCAATTTTAGCTTAGATTTCAAACTAGTCTTTTAATTTAGGGGCTAATTCGAGTCGGCCCTCGCGTAAACGCTCGAGGGACCATCTTGATTATTCGATTCAATAATTGATTAAAATCAAATAGGATTAATATTAGAGCCTACATTTAGGTTCACTCTCCTAGGTTCTTTAATTTTCATAATTTGACACTTTAAGTTAGAAAATAACCTTAATTTACTTTTAGTTTAATTAGGATTAAATAAAATTTTGTTTGATTGCATTTTATTTTAATTCTAAGGCACAATTTACTTATTTAAGAAATTAATAGTATATGTCCAGTGATCACGCTCAGGGGGTGACTACTGGTGATTCCCTAAATAGGTCGACATCCTTTTCAAAATCGCATCATGTTTTCTAAAAACGAGGCAATGTTGGGTTATTAGACACAATAGTTGATCTTTCGCATTTACGCTCGGAGGTGAATGCTATCGGTCTCAATAAACGAATACCCTTTTCAAACTCTGCATTCTTAATGATTTTTAAATTAAATAAAGATCGAACTCAAAATTTTTGATTTTAAATATAGGGTAATCAACTAGGTATCAATTTTTGGGTGCTAATTCTTCCCCACGCGTAACTGACTCCCAAACCTAATTTTTTACAGACCCCAAAACTCGATATTTTATTAGAATAAAACATTTTATTAAAATCACCCGATTTTTATGGTGTTCCAATCTCACCTTAAATGATTGGTGGTGACTCATCGTATTTTTAAGTATTTTCAAAGAGAAAACCCCAAGTCGATATCGATATTTTCCCCGCCCGGGCGAAAAACGATGTCGACAACTTGGCGACTCTGCTGGGGAATTTTGTTTTTAAAATAAATTAAGAGTTGAGCCACGAGTTGCTTACCCTATATTTATTATTTGGAAATTACGAGTTCGATCTTGTTTAATTTACGGTTCATTATGTTATTTCAAAAAGAAAAAAAAAAGATTTTCTCTCTGATTAATGCTTACACTTCTGTGAAATATTTAGAATTGTTGCATATCATAACTCTAAACCCGATCTCAATCCCGTTTTACCTAAGTAGAGAGAAACGTCACACCTCACGAGGAGCATTGGGTTTCCTTGTGTGGGTCTGACAAAGTATCTCTGGAAAGCACCCTAAGTTGCCTATCCGTATATCAGTTCCGAGGTACGCTTTTAGTGGTGTGATCCCCTGAGCTGAACCCGATTCGTAAGTCTGTAATGGGCCATAATCGAAGTCAACCTTAGTAGGTTGTAAAAATAGCTTGGGAACTTTTGCTAGAACCCATCCTCATATAGAGAATTTAGTAAGCCTACCCCGCTTGAGCCATATAGATAACCTAGGAGAACTAGAACGCATACAGTTAGGACCATTAATTTCCTTTTTATGCTTTATTTTTTTTAGTATCAACTTTAAGTTATACTTAAGATATTTTTTTTTGACTAATCATTTCAACTAACTTGATTCTCATCGTCTTGTTTTACTAACATTGATTCTCTTTTGTTTATTCTTATTGCATTTTTCCATGTATCATTGTCATATCACATCATTTCATAAACGATATTGATTCCCAGATTACCAAGTTATTATAAAAAGAGCTTAAGGCAACAATGTCTTCCGATGGGACTGAGAATGCAATCAGTGTTTAGACCTGGTCCGAGTACGGGCAGGCGCGGTTCGGAGACAACCTTGTCACTACCAAAGAATCAGTTTTGTCAGAGAAGGTAATTATCCGAGCCTTGTAGCACACTCAGAGACTGAGAAAATAAAGAGATGAGGCTAACAAGGAATTGGCGCAGAGGCGAGCATAGATTGAGGAGCTTGAAGCACAACTGCTTAATTTGGATGAGACTTTTCAGAACCCTTACAACAACAATGAGTTTCGTCTTCAAAAAGAAAATGAGATGTTAAAGAAGAGAATAACGGAGCTAGAAGGAGCAGGGTTGATCCACTCATCCTCACAATAGATAGCCAGGAAGGAAAATGAGGCCTTAAAAGCTAAGATTACTGAGCTAGAAGTTACAGTATAAAGATGCTATCAGCAAATTAAGCAGTGAACTTGGAACCGCGCTACGGTAGGATTAGGACACCATTCAGAGGCAGCACGAAGCAATGGAGAGAGGAGTGAATCAGGCCCGTGGTATTGCTCGTCAAGTCTACGAATTATCTGAAAAAGTGGCAGACTTAAGAGTTTTCGTGATCCAAGAATCAGAGGAAGAACGGTGTATCATGGGATTGATGATAGAGCTCGAGAGATTAGCGAATAGGGCAATATTCTACGTTTAGTTTCCATGTTGATGTGTTCTATTTGCCTAAGTGCTTAGACGTTGTAGGTTGTTGAGTACTTTTTGTATAAACTAAGTTTTTTTCGAATCAATATCGGGTTGCATTTGCATTTGCATCCGCATTTTGCATTTCTTGCTTTTGTATTTACCTTTATATCTTACTTGTTTTTATACGTCTTAACTTGTTTTCTTTTTGCCTTTCTCTTTCTTACATTATATGGTCATGACATACACAAAAGGGTGTCAATTCCGAGTAGTCGCCAATTAAAAGGTTTTCACCATGGACAAGGGGTTTCATAATCAGGTAAACCATGATACAACCAAGAAATGGCATTCAAAAGAAGTTCCTATAAGGGAGTTATATGTCCGAAGATCGAATATCTAATGAAGAACAAAGAGAAATGCAACAAATGAGGGAACAAATGTCCAAAATAATGGATAGAATAATTGTGCTGGCCAAAGTAAAAGAGGTTTCTACGCAAAAAGAGAAAGAACTCGAAAAAAATAAATTTGTAACACAAGAGACTACTTGTGAACAAAGTGACGCAAGCAGACTTAAGGAGCCTTTTGCAATCATTTCCCGCATCAACAAGTTATCAGGAGGTATAAAAGAAACAGTGACAACTGTAAAATTTCAAGGAAATATGGAGGAAGAAAAAACACATAATCACTTCAAACGGGAGACGTGCCTCATGAATGACCGAGAGGTAGGAGGGAGTGAACATGCCTTTGATCTTATTCCTATCGTATATAGAGATTTGTACAATAAGTTTCTAGAAGCACGAGAAGTGACCCCGCAGTATGTGAAGCCTCTATAACCTCCATATCCAGAGTGGTACAATGCCAATGCCAACTGTGAATATCATGCAGGAGCTCAAGGACATTATATTGATACATGTGTTGCCTTTAAACTTCGAGTTTATTGCCTAATAGAGCATGGAATACTGGAATTCGAGAAGGAAGGTCATCTTGGTTCAATAATCGAACATCTGATCAAAGTGAAGCCAATGAAGTCCAAGGACAAAAGCATAAGTGAGAAAAGCCAAAATGAAGAGCAGTTGCTAAAATACGAAGTTCAAGTACGACAGTTGCAGAGAGAAAATGACATTCGGAACAAAGATTTGAAAGCCATGAAAGATAGTTTTCAAAGAATCAGTTAAACCTTCCAAAGTATTGGTTTAGGCATTACCCCGGAAGAGTGGGTAAAAGAGGCCTCCAAATTGAAAAATAATGTTGAACGATGGAAAAGAATTGCAAAATGCATGAAGAACGGGCTAAGAAGTACTCTCAAGATCTACAGATTGCAGAAGGCGAACGTAGGGTAGCTTTACAAGATTTGGGGCTTTGGAAAAAGAAGAATGAATTATGGACAACAACTTTTATCGACTTAGAAACCAAGCTAGAAGCTAGTAAAGCTGAAAATAAAACATTGACAGAGCTGATAGTTGACTGTAGGAACTTTGCACGAGAACTTTATAACCGTGCTGAGTCTTTTGAGAAAGAAAATGATCAATATCGCCTATAACTTCAAGAGTTGAAATGTAAGTTGGGGAAACAATATGGCGCGATGAATGAGGCGATTACTCAAGCAAGCAATGTAGCTCACAAGTTCGTCGACTTAGATGTCTTTGCAAGGGATTTGAAGCAGATTGGTGGCTCAGTACTAGATCATGCCTGGAAGATAACCTGGCTCCTGAATGAGATAGAAAAATTAGGAGCTAAAGCTATTTATTATATGTAGCTTGGTTATTTGATGTACTGAAACCTTTTGTGATCAATGAAAATCATTTTAAGATGGTTACTCTGGATTGACACCTTTCTTTTGCATGTATTGCATTTATTTTAATTTAATACATTTCTAATATAAAAAAATCATCAAATTAATTTTTGAAAGTTTATATGACAGTAATACCAAGGTCACCCATTTATATTTCTCCTACACTCTCGATGGATAAGAGGTTAAAAGCAATAAAACATTCCCAAGGAGAGTTACGGGATCAAATGCAAGATCAGATAGCCACGCTGTAACAGAGGATAAAAAGTCAAACATTAGTCTCTCAAGAAGAAGTATGGGGTCAGATGACTGGAGTATTGGCTACATTAGATATTAACCGAGAAAAGGTGTTTGCTAAAGGATGTCAACAATTGGACACATCAAGGTTGGGCATCCTATTTGGATAAGGGGAAAGGTCTCGCAGTCATCAAGCATGTCAAAGGAAAAATTGAGCAGTTAGAAGGGTCGATTGAGGCAATAAGAGTTGGTGAGGCATCCCGTGAAAATTTAGACGCGAAAGAGCTAAGCTTAGTCCCCATCTTGGTCATTCCCCACAAGTTTAGGGTACCTGAGTTTGAAAAGTATATGGTACCAGTTGCCCATTAATCCATTTGAAGATGTTCTGTAGAAAGATTGAGGGGTACTTGAATGACGATGATTTACTGATTCATTACTTCTACGACGGTCTTACTGGACCAACAATGGTGTGGTATAACCGCTTGATCAGAGAGCAAATAAAGTCACAGATTGATTTGGCCAATGCTTTCTTGGATCAATATAAATATGTCAAAGACTTGGCTCCAAATTGTCAAGATCTCCAGAAATTGAAGATGAAAGCTACTGAAGGCCTTACAGAATACAGACTGAGATGGAGGAGCATGACAACTTAAGTACAACCTCTGATGCTAAAAAAGAAAATGTCACATATGTTTCATAGCACCCTTCTGGATCCTTTATTTGAGTTGTTACTTGCAGATTCAACGAATGATTTTGAAGATCTTGTGTCAAGTGGGGAACAAATAGAGTATGTACTGCCTCCAAAAGATCAGCTACTCAAAAATCAAAAGATAGTGCGGTAAATAAATATAACGTACAGAGCCCCCAGAACCGCAAGAGAGGAAGGACAACTAATAACTCAGATCGACCAAACAAGATTCCTCGAGTTAGAAAAGCGTTGGAGGTATTCCAAACATACAAATCAGAATTATTCCCGCATCTTGTTAAAAGTCAACATATCACCCTGGGATCGATGAAAGTAATGTTGAACCCTTCTGGTCATAGTTATGATGAAGACAATGTTTGTGATTTCCACAAGGGGCATCTGGGCATTCTACGGGGAGTTGCGGTCCATTGATGAAAGAAATAGAGATGATCGTCAGTAATAGAACTTTAACTCAAGAGTTGGTTGAACAATGGATGACGAACTCAAATGGGGCATCATAGTGCAATATGTAACATCTGATCGAATCGAATGCCATTGCATCAGATGAGTAATAAGGACATCCTGACTATGCAGAAATCATTTCATCCATCATGAAACTTTATGTCATTTGCAGCATCTTGTTTGAACTTGTTTTGTCATTTTTCTTAGCTTTTTGAAAGGATTTTTAAATAAACTTACGTCATTTTCTAAGGTTATGAGAAATAAATCAAGTTTTAATCTTGTAATTCTTTGAATATCGAATGAGTTAGAGGTTCTTTTACTACATTAATTATAGATCTTTGACAAGGGGCAAGATTAGACCTTCCATACCCCTGTCCAGACAAAAATAACCTTTCAATAACATTACCTTATTCAGAATAACGACTTTAAAGTCACACCTTTCCCTTCCTAGGCATAGAACCAACATTCGTTTCCCAACCTCAATAAATCTTGGGGGCATGACGAGGACCTTTCCTGAAAGAAAGATAAGATGGAATATTGCAGATCAAGTTTTGAGAATTCGAATAATTGTGGCATACTAGGAGCAAAGTGAAGTAGAAATAAAGGGAATCATTGAAATAATTCTATCATACATTAATTACATTTTTTCATGTAAATACGATTAATCCTGACACCTCTTTTACAAAGTCTTGCGTGTATGAGATGATGAACGGCTTTATTTCATTTATCCTTTTATATATATATATATATATATATATATATCCATTGTTATCCCATTTTGAGCCTATAATATTTTTTTCTTCTGATTCAACCTTAACCAAGGATCACTCTCCAAACAGGGGGCAAAAGATAATGACATCTGCTAGCAATGAGTGAAGATCATCAATCCAGATTTTGTTACAGAAGCAAGTCATGATGAAATAAGGTGAGAAATAACTAGATACCACAAGGTAGATCAAATATAAGGTGCTTGAAGATCAAATCCAGTCAAGAATAACAAATGCAAGAGGAAAAGAAGGTACTCAAAGCAATGGAAGTCTTATACTCATCCATCAGAAAAAAGAAAAAAAAAAAGAAAAAAGAGAAAAAAAAAAAAAAAGAAAAAAAGAAAAAAGAAAAAAGAAAAAATAAAAAAGAAAAAAGAAAAAAGAAAAAAGAAAAAAGAAAAAAGAAAAGAAGAAAAAAGAAATTGAATCAAGTTGGGTGAATCAAGTTGGGTCAATCATTGAGCTTCAAGTTACAAGATTGATCAAGTGCAATTAGTTCAAGGATTCATATTCAATAAGAATCACAAGAGATGCTGAAAAATGGAAATAAACCCAAAAATTGGTGTTCTAGAGGGATCCAGAAAAAGAAATGATGAAAGACAAGTAGCAAAGCAGATTCAAGTCAAGCAAGGCAAGATTGAAGATAACAGGACGAATTGATCCTTGGTTCGTTAACCCTTAAACATTTGTTTGAGTCTATTTATCTCATTCTTTCATAAACGTGAGCCCTAGCCTACGTTACATGCCTATAAAGTCCCTTCTAATCATACATGGATTTCTAAAGTGGAGAGATTATCTTCAGATTTCATCCCACCCATTAGGATTAATCTTTATTTGCAAAAGGTTTTCTAAAATATTTAATGCATGATAGGAAAAATAACAAATGCGGGTTCAAGACGTAAATTTTAAATGACATTTAGAAACCAAATGAGGATTCGAGTTGAAAACCTAAAAAGGCAGCTCGAACATGAAGATTGTCAACCACTGTACAGAATGACGATCTTATAAATCTCTTGATAAAGTATCGCATAGTCCAAAGGTACTCACGAGGGCTGAGAACCAGTGAGCATTTCCAGAAGGGAAACATGATAGTTGCTTCATCAGATCAATGAACGCCATAATTAAAAATGCAAGGAGCCAACCTGAAACATATTACCTCCCCAAAATAACCTGAAACACATTACCTTTCCAAGTCAGCCTGAGCCTTTTATCAATAATAATCTTTACACTTTTCAAATGTATATAATTTTTGAAGGATTAAAAGAAAATTTTGTTTATTTGATATTCAATGAACTCTTGTTTTACAATTTGTTTTGATTGTGAGCCAGAAGAAAATAAAAACATTTTTGAATTTTATTCAACATTTTTTCACATTTCAAAATAAAAGAAAAGAGAAACATTTTCAAACAGGACAATCTCAAGTGAAAAAAGGTCCTTGAAGTGGATGAGGCTCATTCTGCCTCTAGCGAAGAAAAGAGCAAACGATGCTAGAACAATGAAGCATGTCTTGAAAGAAGATAATCTGAGAGATCATAAAGACTAGAGGAAGGAACTTCTAACACTTCATTGTGACATTGTAAGAAACAGATGATCGCCTTAGTTGAAGGTGACAAATATCCTAGTTCATAGCAAAGATGAAAAAAATCATGTTAGAGGAATTGATTATTTCTTAAGTGTTCATCTGATAGTGGCATCATGAAGAGAAGCCCTCAAGCTATTTGTTAACATTACTGATTAGCGATACAAGAGCAAGTCCATTTGAAATGAAGATTTTGGCACAAAGAGAGCCATGAGTATCCGCATTTGGGCATCACCTAAACAAGATGCCGTTAAGATTACAAGATTCAAACCAAACAGACATGGTGAATGACCCCCGTCGCTTGGAGTGCTAGGGTCGAAAGATGAACACAAAAAGAACTTACCTTGAGTTGAACCGTTCACACTGCAGTTAGCCAAGGAGTCTTGAGAAATAATTCTGATTGAAAGATCGAGTCAGAGACGTGTAAGGTGCCCAATCATCTACCTAATTGCAACGAGAATTCAAGGGATGAAATATTTCTTATAGAATCATGTTGAAGAAGCAAGACAAAGGATAGAAGATGAGAGAGACATAATTGTTCCAGATGATTAGTTTGACAATGCTGATGTAGGGGTAGACTCCATACAAGAATGATCAAGTTGAAGGAGGGCTGAAGTCTCCATTTTAAAGTCAAAAGAGGATTACTGATAAACATTTGCCCATAAGAAAATCATACATTACATTTAGATACATGTTGCATTCACATTTCATGCATTAAAGCATATTTTTACAGATTTTTCAAGAAAAGAAGAGAAGAAAAAGACATAATTCAAGCCTTGAATGAAGGAAAGTATATTCCGATTGGCAGAACCGTAAGAATTGAAGAGCCCAATCCAAGAAGAAATCAAAGGGAACTCAAAGAATCAATGAAATATTCATTTCACAACTTCTGGAAAGAATCAGTCCATATCTTTCATGGATTGCAGTAAATTCAAAAAAAACCTTGAGAGAAGATAAACCAGTCATGGGAAAGTTCATAATGAAAAGAAATTGTTCTACATTTTGCTTGATTCTATCGAAAAATGAGGTAGATCAGGATCGACATTCAAATCCATCACATAAAAAGGATCGACATTCATCCATCACAAGGTGGATCGACATTCAAATCCATCACAAAAGAGGTGGATCGACATTCAAATCCATCACAGAAAGAGGTGGATCGATATTTCAAATCCATCACAGAAAGAGGTGGATCGACATTTGAAATACATCACAGAAGGAGGTGGATCGACATTCAAATCTATCACAGAAAGAGGTGGATCGACATTGAAATCCATCACAGAAGAGGTGGATCGACGTTCAAATCCATCATAGAAAGAGGTGGATCGACATTCAAATCCATTATAGAAGGAGGTGGATCGACATTTCAAATCCATCACAGAAAGAGGTGGATTGAAATTTCAAATCCATCACAGAAAGAGGTGGATCGACATTACAAATCCATCACAGAAAGAGGTGGATCGACATTTCAAATCCATCACAGAAAGAGGTGGATGATATTTGAATCTATCACAGAAAGAGGTGGATCGACATTCAAATCCATCACAAAAAGAGGTGGATCGACATTTCAAATCCATCACAAAAAGATGGATCGACATTTCAAATCCATCACAGAAGGAAGTGGATCGACATTCAAATCCATCACAGAAAGAGGTGGATCAACATTCAAATCCATCACAGAAATAGGTGGATCGACGTTCAAATCCATCACAGAAAGAGGTGGATCGACATTTCAAATCCATCACAGAATGAGGTGGATCGACATTCAAATCCATCACAGAAAGAGGTGGATCGACATTCAAATCCATCATAGAAAAGGTGGAACGACATTCAAATCTATCACAGAAAGAGGTGGATCGACGTTTAAATCCATCACAGAAAGAGGTGAATCGACGTTCAAATCCATCACAGAAAAAGGTGATCGACATTCAAATCCATCACAGAAAGAGGTGGATCGACATTTCAAATCCATCACATAAAGAGATGGATCAACATTTTAATCCATCACAGAAGGAGTTGGATCGACATCAACTTTTTGCTCGATTCTATCACATAAAGAGATATATCAGCACCGTCGTTTTGTTCGATTCCATCACAGAAAGAGTTGGATCAACATGTTAATCTATCACGTATAGAGTTGAATCATCAATACCTCGCTAGAAGGATCATCATTTCCAGTGGAAAGACCAGGATGATAATAACCCATAACCAGAATAACTGAAGATGAAGACTCAACCAAGAGAACGAAGCAAATATGACTTCATTTGTAGCAAAGACCCGATGAATTTCGCAGGAGGAGAAGAATTGACATTCTCAGTGAAGAGTTTGCACAGCGACAAGAAGAGACCAAGATAAAAAACTGGTGCTTTATTGTCTTTTCTCCATTCCCGTTCCATAGCAATGAGCAAAGAGGGGTAGCTGTAAACACTATTTTAAACACCAACACCCACCACCGCATTTTTCAACACTTACACCCACCATTCCATTTTTTCAACACCAACCCCATCACCCCTTGATTCCTGCAGAAATATGCGCCTCACCTATGCTCCACTACGTTTGTCTTTATTTCCTTTGTAATGGGTATTTAACCCACCCAAATAGTAGTGTAAAAGAGAGGAATAAACGGGAAATAAAAATACATAAACAAAATACATTTTCAGCAATTTTTTTGAATGGATTCTAATCTATTTTGATTTTAATTCTATGTTATTTAAAAACAAAGTAAAATAAATAAAATAGATAGGGGTTAAGAGTTACTTGTCGTTGTGCGTTCATCGGGGTAGCGCCGTCGTCGAAGGGATGAGAGTTTGGTCATGGTTGAGTTAGGGTCGTTGGACCACCGCAAGGGGTGGTTGGTTGTGGCCAAAGGGTGGGTTGGCCACCGTGAGTGAAGCGGGCAGTGAGGATATTGGGTATTTAGGGTGAGCGACAGCCATGGTTGAGAGTGAAAAAAGGGGCTCGGGCAGAATGTAATATGAAAAGGGGAAGGTGTTTATATTTTAGATTTTGGGGAAAATCATTCTAAGGTCCTTAGACCTTTAACGTGATTTGCATTTAGATCACTAGTTTTAGGTTAAATCACCTTAGTGGTCCTTTAAGTTTAATGTGATCTGCGTTTTTAGTCATTTTTAGGGTTATTCGTATCTTAGGTCCCTTCAAGTTTAGCTTTTTTGTGTTTTGGTCACCATTTTCTTTTATTTTGCATGATTTGCGAATTGGCTACTTTATTTTGTATTATTTTAATTTAGTCCTCTATTGTATGTATTATTTTGTTCGAAATAGGGTACTGATGTTTATGCTATTCTATTTTAGTCCTATATTTATGGTTTTATTATAATTCTAGTGCTCCTGTTATGTAATTTTCTTGTTTCATGCCATGATATTTGTTTTTATTAATGTTTATAATCTTAAAATTATTTTTCACTCATTTTTGTCACTAAGATATTAATGAATATATATATATATATATATTGTTTAATTGTACCATTAAAGTATGTTTTATGTTTTAGATATTTATTTTACTTATATTATTGTATATTACTTTATTATATACATAAGATTGTATGTAGAGCATGATAAATACTATATTTTACATTTTCATTATAGAATAAATATTATGTCATACGTTTAATATCATATTTAGAAAATATATATATTTATAAAGTAAAACAAAGTTAAAATTAACCTTAATTTTTTTAAAATCCATATATGTATTTATTTATTTATTTTAAATATCTCTATGTATCATATTTTATTTTGTTTAAAAATAACCTTAGACTTTTAAATCTTTTAGGTCCGATATTTTAATTCTTTGACATGTTTAGTCTCCGAACTTCGATTAGACTTTTAATATTGACATAATTAAATAGGTAAAATAGAGCCTCTATTTTAGCTTAGATTTTAAACTAGTCTTTTAATTTAGGGGCTAATTCGAGTCGGCCCTCGCATAAACGCTCGAGGGACCATCTCGATTATTCGATTCAATAATTGATTAAAATCAAATAGGATTAATATTAGAGCCTACATTTAGGTTCACTCTCCTAGGTTCTTTAATTTTCATAATTTGACACTTTAAGTTAGAAAATAACCTTAATTTACTTTTAGTTTAATTAGGATTAAATAAAATTTTGTTTGATTGCATTTTATTTTAATTCTAAGGCACTATTTACTTATTTAAGGAATTAATAGTATATCTCCAGCGATCACGCTCAGGGGGGGTGACTACTGGTGATTCCCTAAATAGGTTAACATCCTTTTCAAAATCGCATCATGTTTTCTAAAAACGAGGCAATGTTCAGTTATTAGACACAATAGTTGATCTTCCGCATTTACGCTCGGGGTTGAATGCTATCGGTCTCAATAAACGAATACCCTTTTCAAACTCTGCATTCTTAATGATTTTTAAATTAAATAAATATCGAACTCAAAATTTCCGATTTTAAATATAGGGTAATCAACTAGGTACCAATTTTTGGGCGTTTGTGGGGGTGATAATACTTCCCCAAGCGTAACCGACTCCCGAACCTGATTTTTGGATTTTTTGCAGACCCCAAAACTCGATATTTTATTAAAATAAAACGTTTTATTAAAATCACCCGGTTTTTATGGTGTTCCAATCTCACCTTAAATGATTGGTTGTGACTCCTCGCATTTTTAAATATTTTCAAAGAGAAAATCGTCGAGTCGGTATCGGTCATTTCCCCGCCCGGGCGAAAAATGGTGTCGACAGGTATTTAGAATATGACATTTCGTATACAAGGCAATTAAAATATTAACAAAATAATAACATAAAATACAAAATGATTAAATTAAAAGAAACAATAATTAAAGACCCAAAACATAGAGATGCGAACTTCACTTAAGGACTAAAATGGAAGACTTACAGAATACATGGACTGCGGGAGGAATTTGCCCATATGCAAATTACACAGAAGTCCATCCCTTAAACGATGTCGTTTTAGGGAGGGTATAAATATACCCTTAATCGACCATTTAGGCCATTTCTTCTCATTTCTCTCTTTTCCTCTCTCTCTCTCTAAAATAGAGAATTATCTCTAGCTTCTCTCTAAAAACCTCCCACCGGAGGGATGCCAACTACCGACGGCCACAGTATGCTGGCTATTTCGACCACCGCCGGCCACCATCCATGGTGGCAAAAAATCGGAATGTTACCTCGAATCAAAGCTTTCGATGTCCTTTACCCGATTTCGAACCCCTTTAGCCCTAAAAGACTCCATTCGGCCTAGATCTGTACTTTTACTCTCGGTGTTTCGACTTTTGTTTCTACTTTCGATTCATTATTGGCTGCTATGGATCGTTGCTTGTATATAACTCTCGTTCTCCCTTTTGTTTCTGTCTATCTCTCTCCCTCGTTTTGTTGTTGTGTGTTTCTATTTGGCTTTGCTCTCTCTGTTGGTTGTTGCCGTGTATGTTCCTTGCTTGCAGGTGATTGGTCGAGTCCTTTTATAGGGCTCAAATCTCGGCTGCAATGATGAGGCTTCGGTGAGGTGTGCGGCTGCCATTTATCTTTTGGAGTCTTTTATTTGAGGCGGTGGTGGTGTGTCATCGGCTAACTGGAGCAGTTGAAGGCGGCGACCCAAATAGCCCTAGGGTGGTAATGATACCCTAGGGCTTCTGCTGGCTACATCTGGGCTGTTGATCTTTCTTTTAATCGAACGGTTGTGGAGAGCGGCGGCTGGAGGCAAAGTATGGGAAACCCTAGCTACTGGGTTCTGGATCGGGTTAAATAGGTTGTTTGGGCCTACTGGTGGGTTGACCCAATTTGCTGTAAATGGGCCTCCAGGTTTGGTTTATACTTGGGTTTTGATTTGGGAAAATGGGCTTCAGGTTTATTGTAACTTGGGCTTCGTGTTATGTAATAATAATAATAATAATAATAATAATAATAATAATAATAATAATAGTATATATATAATAATAGCAATAGTAGTAGTAATAATAATAATAATAAATAATGGAAACGGACAAAAACTAGTGTCGACAGATTTTAATAAGTCTATATATAGTACGTTTTTATCTGCTTTTACGACATGTCTTCTTCTGCCTTTTAACATGTTTTTCGGTCGCTTGACCGTTTTTCAATTATCTTTTTCTAAGGATTTATTTGGCATCGCTACAACTGATCAAGATAGTACTTATCTGATATCTTATTGATCTTCCTTGCTTTAGACCATCGAATTAAATTTGAATACCTGATTTGCGTTTATGGGTAACTTTTCATGTCGCTCGAGTTTGATTTGTGATTTGTTAGCGATCTTTCAATAGATTTTTGTTTGCAGATACCATTAGATCTATTTGTATCTATCTTTGTTTAAGTTTCTTAATTAGATTTTTACTCTTTCATTGTATGATCCTTATGTGATCTAAAATTTCAAATTTTTGTTTCAATAATTATAGGAAACTGTCGTAATTATGTGTTTAATTTATAATTATGATTGTAAATCTTTATTGTAATTCAAGATATTTCATGTTTTAAATAATATTAGGTTTCTATTAAAAAAATCATAATAAGAATATCACCATGTTTCTTCCAAAATTGGGCTGCACAATTGCAGTATTCAAGTAATTTATCTGCAATAATATCTTGAATGATCAAAATTATTTATAAATATCCAACCGAATCAAAGAAATTAATTCAACAAAATTCCCAAAAAAGAGATAATTTCAGCCATCCAGTACAACTAAATGAACTAAAAGTGCAAATACACATTAACTGACAACCCTATCGCCACGACCAGCTGCACCAGCAGAGCCGCCACGACCAAAGCCAGGCCTTGAATAGAGCCCTGTGTGCTCACAATAAATTAAATCAGTTTCCAAGGAAAACAACCTCGGTTAGGGACAAAAGATTTTATATTATGGGAGATAAACTTCTAAAATTTTAGAACGAAAATGAATCATCAATAGAAAACACAACACAACGAAGACATCTAAATTACATGGAAATTTGAAACTTTAAGGACTACCGCTCCGCCAGGTCATCCCTGACCTCATCCATATGCAAATTTGCTCGTGTGGGTAGTGGAAAAATATTATTGGTTAGTATAGGGTATCGCCGAAATTATTTTTTGATTTAGTGTGATTGCTACAATATTCGTCGAAAGACGGCAAGAACACAATGCAACCCTTGCTTTTTTCCTTTGGTAGTCTTGGCAGTTTTGACATTCCAACTGTGTAAAAAATAGGAAAGACACATTGGGTTCCCTATTCTGTAGCGATTACATTATCTCAAAAAATAATTTTGCCGAGACCCTATAAGAGCCAATTATTTTCTCCAACGCCCCCACGAGCAATTTTGCCCTCATTGACTGATGCCTATGCATGAACGTCAATAATGGATGCCTAATCAAACAAATGGTACAAACTCAAATAATTATTGTTAAAAACATAAACCTTACACAAAATCAGAATATCACCAACAATTCATTTGAACCAAATGATGATAAAGAAACAGCCAACAATCTCAAGCAAACATTACTTTTGTTCATATGAAAATGTAAAAGTTCCACCATTATTCAAAGAAAAATTACCCTGAATGAAGGCTGATAATCGGCAGGAGCACCTCCCTTGTCGCCAAAATCACGCCCTCCTCCTCGTGGACCTCCACGGCACCCATCTCTGTCACCCAATCTCCTCTCACCATCACCAAAGCGCAGTGGACCTCTGGTTCATAACAGAACAAAAAATCATCAAATCAACAACAAAAATTCATCTGCATTGAATCAAATAAACGAAACCCAAACTATCACCGTGGGTGGCTAACGGAAGGGTCCATGGGGAGACCATCGGGCCTAGTTTGTTTCTTCAAAGTAGCAGGAACAATCTCAGAGGGAAGTGTAATACCCTGATTTTGTCTGAGCATCCCAAGTCAAATAGAAGACATTCAAGGACTAATTTAAAGTTGCTCGTGTAACGATGTTGAATCAACCGAAGTGGCAGTGGGGTCACGCCTTTGCTTAGTCGGGTTTATTTAGTTCAGGTGACCGTGCATGATTGTGTTGGAATTTAGAGCTCAAATATTTCTAACCTACCTTATTAACATCAATTAAGCAAAAAATAAATAAATCCATAAAACCAAGTGTCCATTCTAATGGTACAAATACAATTTGCTTCATTATATCTACCCATTTCAAATGTACCAAGCCTTTAACACAAAACTCGAACCTAGTTGAGGCCCGTTTATCCAACAAACCCATAAACAATTCCAGCAAGCCACGCCAGTAAACCCCATGCCTTCACACGAACAGCCACCACACCAGCAGCAACAGTGGTCCTATGGCCACGTGAGAAGCTCAGCACTGGTCTCCCATACACCTCTAACAGCCACGGTTGCATCACCACTGGTCCCCATCGAGCCTCACGAGCAAAATGCCAAATTGGCTCTCACAGTATCCCCTGGAAAAAATGGTTATGGCAGAGCCAATGAGGCACTCAGAAAAAAAAAATGCAACAGAAGAAGACAATGCATAAAAATCAGAATGGGGATTAGTTTTCATTTTACTTTTAAAAATAATGTGACGGGTAATATATAAACCCCAATCGCTTTGTAACAAAGGGAGGTTGGATTCCCATATACGAAAGAAAGAAATAGAAAAGGCAATATCAATTTCTTGAGGTATATATTCTTTTTTAATTCATTTTCGATTTCCAGTATGAGGGTGTGTGTTCTAGTTTCGAAATAAACAGAAAATAGAGAGAGACGGTCGAGTTACCTGAGTTGTGCGAACGTCAATAGAGTATCGTCGGCTCCGTCTCATAGTCGTTCGGGGCTCCATTGCCGGAGATAAGGGGCCGGGGTTAGTCTTAGTAAACCAAATAAGTCCGAAACAAACGAAAAAGGAAGAGGAGAGGGAAGTGAGGCTCGTTACCTGAGTCGTGTTAAGGCTATGGGAATCTCTTCGGCTTCTTCCCGTAGCCGTTTGGGATTTTATCAGTAGATTCTAGAAGCCTTGGTACCCTCATCTGAGTAGGGAATCGTCGAGGTTAGGATCCTCGTTGGTTTTGGTCGAGAGAAAAGAAAGGGGGAGAAATGAGTGAGTCGACTGTGAGAAGAATATAGAAGAGATGAAGGAGGAGAGTGCTTCGGCATCTTTAGCAATGATTGGGGGACGATCGGAGATGGATTTGGCCACCGACGTACGGTGGCAGGCGTAGAGAGCTTTGGAACTCTCGGTTTGAGAGAAGAAAGGAGAGAGTGAGAGAGCCTTTTTTGTGGCTGCTAGGGTTTCAAATAAATAAAAAAAGAAAAAAAGAAAAGAGGCTAAAATATCAAAAATTAAGGGAGATATTATCTTAGGCCCCCTAACTTTATGCGCAGTTTTTCCAAATGGTCCCTAGATTGCTTTAATTTTCTGAATTACTTCAAATGTGCAAGCACTATGTTATTTTCCATCACATTTTAGCTTAAACCAAATAAGAGAAGTTGCCTATAGGACCCTAGAACTTGTTCGCGTTTTTACAATTAGGTCACTGTACTAATTCTAAAATTGCATGCTTAATTCCCTTTCACTTTCGATTTGGTCAATATGCTGAATTGTTTCATTGTATTAAAATTAGGTCCCTGAATTATTCTGGTCGTTTTAATTTAGTCCCTTATTTAAATGTTTCTATTTCAATTTTGATCCTTGATTTACTTTTTGTTATATTTTACTCCTTATATTAATTATATTATTGATTAGCCTTTTTATTAATTAGTTTGTTAAAAAATTAATTAAATTTGTATTTTGATTTTATCATATGTAGATTATTTTATCTTTTAAATTGAATCCTTATATTTAGATTTCAAATATTTTAGTACTAATTCAAATTACTTTATCTTTTAGATTTAAGTACTTAAATCTAGATTTCTTTTAATTTAGCCCCTTTTTAGGTAATTGCCTTCTTTAATTAGTTGTATATATATTTTTGCATGTTGATATGTTTACATGAGTATGCGAATGATTAATTTAAGAATCACATGACATCATTTTTAGTTAATTTGCACGATGCCCTCGTAAAACATTACTCTACTTGTTTTAAATAATTGGATTAAGGGTAATACTCGACTTATAAGAAAGTCACTTCCGATGATTTTAAAATGAAAGCGTATCCCACAAGTGAAACCTAAAAAATGATCGCACCTAAAATTTGGGAACGAGAGAAAAATAAATATTCGTCTATTTAAATTTTTCGAGAAAAGATCGTTAGAGCTTATCTAAGGTCCGATCTCGACGTCTTTAAATAATCAAATATCATTTTTCTATCTAAAAAGGATTGGTAATTTTTTAATTTAATTTGTTTGATTTTGTGCATCTGAATATTGCAATGGAACCATAATATTTCTCTATTTCGTTTGGAGTAAGAATTGATTGCCTCAAGGTATGAGGGGTCATTGTTTCTCGATAATTAAATATTATCAGGTTTCGTTCTAAAATTCATAGAGTATTGTTTTAAGGGATCTTAAACTATATTAAATTCAAACTTGTAAATTTCATTTTAAATATAATTAATTAATTAACTAGGTACCGATTTAGGTCGTTGTGGGGGTGTTAATCTTTCCCCAAGCGTAACCGACTCCCGAACTCAATTTTTTGGTACACATACTGTAAATTTGTTATTTTAATTAAAATTAATATTTTTATTAAAATGAAAAATATGTTTTTTGGTGCACAATCACACCTTAATCAAAGATTGGTGGCGATTCCTCGAAACATATTTTATTTTATTTTTAAAAGGGAATCCAAAATTTTTTGAAGCGAGAGATTTTTTTTAAAATCACATTACTTTGAATTAAGAATTAATCAAAATATATTTAAAAATGTGTTTTTAAATAAAAAATCATTTTAACAGCTTAACGACTCCGCTGGGGACTTTTTTTAGAGAGTCAAGCCGCTAGTCGATTAATTAATTGTCTTTGTAAATGAAATTTACAAGTTCGTTCTAATTTGGTTTTTGATCCCTTGTTTGGTTTTAAATAAATTATTGTTTTCCATTTGATTAACCAGTAAATAGTTGTACTGACTTGTTTGCTAATGTTTTAAGATTAATTGTGTGTTTTCATATTTGAGGAATGAGTTTTGTATGTTGTGTGAGTGTTTGTTTTTTGTTTTTACTCACATGCTGTGCACTTGCACTATCATAACATGAGCTAAAAGCCCACTTTTTCCGATTTAAGTAGGAGTGAGAAACTACTCTTCGTGTGGTTTTTACCTCCGTATGGCATAGCCGACCGCTCCTAGAGCTCATGCCTTATGGTCCTCGTGATGATTTTCACCTCCGTATGGACATAAAGAGGTGTGTTCCCTTGAATTAAAATCAATCCGAAAGCCTGTGATGGGCCAGGATTAAGGGTCTTGTAGCCCAAGGGGGCTTCGACAATGATAATTCGAGAACCTTTTACTTTATAGCCGAACCCAACATATAGTGAACCTAGAACCCGAACCTAGGTATAGCCTAACCCAAACCTTAAGAGTCCCTTGAGGAGAGTACACAAGGAAAAACTCTTTTGAGTCTTTTAATTTTTCTAGTTTAATTTTATTTTCCAAATAAATGTATGATAACTAGAAATCATGCGGTTATGATTTTTTTTAATAACAAAGTATGTGGGTAGAAAGCATGTTTGGGTAGGATTTATCATACCATGTATGGGTAGTCAACCTGTGAGGGTTGGTTTTATCTGATGCTTATGGTACTTACTATCTTGTTGTTTATCTTATGTGTACTAACCCATTTTTGTTCTGTGTCTATTTTATTTTTGATTTTATTGCATTTGCGTCTTCATGTCATCCAAAGGTGTTAATTTGCAAGTGATTGACTAAATAAGAAGTCTGTTCATAATGAGACAAGAAATTCTTAGCCATGTAGTCAAAATCAGTAGATCCAAAAATGTTCTAATGATCCATGAAGAAAGACATCTGATGAATGAAGAAGTTTGAAGCTGTTGAAGACTTCCTTTAAAGGAAAAGGCCAAGATATTGTCTCAAGAGATAGATACAGTCATACCAAGGACGAGAAGACCCGTCACGAAGATATGAAGATCTTAAGATTCAACCATAAATAATTTAAGGACATCAAGTGTCATCAAATGTGATAAAATACACCGACAACTTTGGGTGCAATGTTAGATTCCATGAAGAGTACGACTCAAGAAAATGAAGAAATGAAGAATCACAAGTTTATTTTGACTACCTGATGTAATAAAACCTTGTTGTCTAAATGAAGGTTGTTTTATGGTGGTCGTTTTTGGAATTAACACCTTGTGCATTTGCATTCGCATTTGCATTCTTGTTTTGCAGTAGCTTATTAATTTATTTATTTTGCTATTATTGCTTTTATAATCATTCTTGTCATATTGTTATCTTATTTGTACTGACTTGTTTTTACGTTGCTTTTCTTTTTGCTTGCATCGTATGATCATAACATAATCAAAAGGTGTTGATTTGTGAGTGGTCATCAGAGTAAAAAGGTTTTCATGATGGACAAAGAGTTTCATGATTAAGTAGACTATAACACAACTAGGGAATGACATCTTGAGGAAGCTCCGAGAATAATGGAGAGCTATGCACCCAAAAATCGTATGTCTGACGAAGAATAAAAGGAGATGATAGATCAAATTTCCAATATAATGGATAAAATAGTTGTTTTGGCCAAAGGAAAAGAGACTTCTACAAAAGAAAAGAAAGAGCTCGAGGAAAACAATCCCACGATGACAAATACACAAAGGACTACTTTAGAATAAGCTGATCCTAGCCAATCTGAAAAATAACACACAATCACCATTCGTATCAACAATTTGTCTGGAGACCCCAATGAAATGGTGACAACTGTAAAAGTCCAGAAAGATGAAAAGAAGCCATGCAGTCAAAACTCGTGGATATTTGAGAGTATACTTTCAACATCAGGGGAAGTAAACCTGAAAACTCCAGTTCAATCCAAGTCGAGATGTGACTCTCATTTTGATTATGTCCCTATATCATATAAGGAGTTATATGATAAGCTGTTAGAAGCCCGAGAGGTGGTCCTATACTATGTGAAACCTTGGCAACCTCTATATCCAAATTGGTATGACGTCAATGTTCATTGTGAATATCATGCCAGAGCTCAAGGCCATTCCATTGAGAATTGCATCGCCTTCAAGCATCGAGTCTAGCATCTTTTGGATCATGGAATATTGGAGTTCGAGATGAAAGGTTAACCTAGTTTGGTAGTTGAGTATCCTATTAAGATGAATCCAAAAGTGTTCAAAGGTAAGGGTATCAATATGGGTATCTAGGAGGAAGATTATTTGCTAAAGTACGAAGCTCAGGTTCATTATTTGAGGAGTGAAAATGATAAACTGAGTAGAGATATGGAAGCCATGCGTGATGGTTTTCAAAGGATCAATCAAGCTTTTAAAATTGTTGGTATAGGAAATACCTCAGAGGAGTAGGCAACAGAGGTCACTAAACTAAAAAACGATGCTGAACAATGGAGAAAGAATTGCAAGGTGTACGAATGTCGAGCCAAGAAGTTCTCTTATAATTTACAGATTGCAAAAAAGGGACAATACAACTGTTAATGATTTGGGAAGATATCAAGCCGAAAATCAGATGTTGAAAATGTCCATTGCCAATATAGAAACTTCATATCAGCGCCACAAGCATGAAAATGATGTTGAGCTATAAGCCATTATGGTCAAAAACAAGGCATTGACAAAGATTATAGATGATTGTAGAGATATTGTATGAGAGCTTCATAACCACAAAGATTTTCTTACAAGGAAAACTTAATAGCAGTGTCTACAGCTCCAAGAATTGACACATCAGATTGAGGAAGAAGACAACGTCACGAAAGAAGCTATTACCCAAGCAAGCAATGTGGCCCACAAATTGGTTAATCTAGTTTTCTTTGTAAGAGAATTGAAGCAGATTGACAATTTAACACCTGAGCATGAGTGGAAGTTAACTTGGCTTTTGAGATAGATATGGAAGTTAGGAGTTAAAGCTATTCCTTACATGTAAAGTTGTTTGATGTATCGAAACATTTGTGTTCGATGAAAGTTGTTTTAAGATGGTCACTCTGGAATGACACCTTTTGCATACATGCATTTGCATCTCACATCTTGCATTCCCATTTCTGTATTTTCTTATTCGTATATGTATTTTTGCATCTTTACATTCACATCTATACGTCATACATTACATAATATACATTGTATCTTAACGTGCATTAATCACGGATCCTGGTAGTAAATCGCAGAGAATCTTGTGACAAAAATGTTGAAGGTAAATTGAAGCCATCCGGTTCATACCTATTTGGGGCATGCCACTAAGAATTATAGGGCGACGAAGAGTAAGTTATAGAATTTGATCATTTAGGGGCATGATTTTTTATGAGAAATTGGGGTATTAGATTGTAACAACCCTGAAGATCTAGTTAAGCACCCACATATCTGATGAGTAATGGGGCATCCTAATTAGGAAGAAATCATTTCATCGATTATGAGGCTTTATTCCATTTTGCAACATCTTGTTTGAATTTGTTTTTTTTGTCATTTCTTATATTTTTTTGTAAGGATATTTAAATGAACTTGTGTTACTTTAAAGATGGTGAACATTGAATCAAATTTTCAATCTTGCAGTTCTTTGAATATCAACTGAATTAAAAACTCTTTAAATGATTAAAGTTATAAGTCTTTAGCAAAGTGACAAGATTGAACCCGAATAAAACAATGACCCTTGACCTTACCCCAGAAGATACACTCGAACACCATACCCTTCTCTTGTAGGGACCAATATAGCCTTCTGCTCTCATGAAGAAATGATCAAGAGGTTTGATATTCAGGTATGCATAGGAGCGGATAACATGGGGCATCTCTTATGTATGACATTACAAAACTAACTAGACCACACTTCTATTGAGGACGTCCAGTGATGATCCTAATTTTCACAAATAAAATGGTGGAGTGGATGAATTTAGTATAGGTCATTTTTTTGGGAAATGAACTCTAAATATGAGATTTTCTAGTCATCAAGGACATATATACTATAACATGTTCTTTTCAATAAGTGTAAGAAATGTTAAATCTGAATACTCCAAAGGTTAATAAATTACTATTATTATAGATTATACAATAAAGCCGAGCTATTCCACTAAAGCAATTGGTCATGGAGGAAACTCAAAAGCCCTGGCTTTATGAATATATTGCATTCAAACCATGACATTTCTTGGGTACTTGGCAGTTTTGGTGTTTGCTCCACTGCGATTGTTAAGTCAAAGATTTTGTGACGAGATGAACACTTCATTTAGCCCAATAAAGGCGATTATAATATAGATATACAATAAAGTTGAATTCAGCTAGCTAAACAATGGCAAATTAAATCAAATGTGTCTAATAACGAGTTTCAATAAAATAAACTAAGGGAGTTGAGGAACACCTGTTATAGTCGACCTCACACAAGCACTCAATAATTTTATACTTAGATTGATATCCCTACACTACCTTTGCTAAGGAAGTTTATGAAGCTTGAACAAATGGAAGATTTCAGAGAACCGAAATAGAAGTATTCTAGAAAGTGTAGTAATTCATTATGCTAGTTGCATCATTTTGTCTGCATCCGATTAAAATACCAAGCCCAAGAAGAGGGGAATGTTATAATGTTCAAAAGGACTGAGAAAGAAATGAAATATTTGATGATTGAAACCTTAGAAAATAGGAAGCCAACCCATCAATTTTAACACTTGTCAAAGAGCTATGACTTTGAAGATATTAAAAGAACTATTGTTTCTTTTGATATTATATGAACTCATGTTTATGATTTGCTTCAATTGCGAGCATGAATTAAGGGGTAGCACTTTACAAAATTATTTTGTTCTTTGATTTTTTAAAATAAAAGACAATAGAAAAACATTTTCAAACAGAACGATCTCAAATGTAAAAGGTCATTGAAGCGGGTGAGGCTCATTTTGCCTCTGTTAGAGAAAAAGAATAAGCTATGCTAGAATAATGAAGCATTCTACAATCTTGAAAGCAAATAGCCCGATAGATCAGAAGGGCTGGAGGATAAAACTTGTAGAACTTCCTTGTGATGATGTCAGTAACCCGTCAAGAAGTAGATGATCACCTTATTTGAAAGGGGCACACATCCCCAACTCGTAGCAAAAATGTAAGAGTGGAACCAGTTAAGGATGAAATTTTGGCAGCTAAATAAGGATGAGCTATGAGAATACCCACTTTGGGGCATGACCAAAAATCCAAATCACGTTGAGATAACAAAATTTAGACGAGAATACATTGAGAATGAGTCTCACAACTTGGAGTGTCAGAGGCAGACCATGAATTTAAGCAGAGCTTACCTTGTAAAACAAACCAGTCGAGTATCAATTAATTGTAGAATTTCAGAAAAATAACTTTGATAGCATAATTGAGTCAATGAAAAAAGAGAGGCCTCAAGGTCATATTACTGACCACAGTAAAAATTCAAGGATGAAACATTTTTTTGATATTTAATACATATAAGAGGCAGAACGACACATACATAAGATGATCAGATGACTCTTAAAAAGTGCAAGCTTGAAACTATAAGTTGTTATGCTGATATTTGAGTAAACCCTAGAGAAGGGTGATCAAGTGGAAGAAGATCAAGTTCTCTACTTTGGAGTCAAATGAAGATTGAATCAACATTTATACATTCATGCAAACATTATTTGCATGAAAGAAAATTCATTACATTGATACATTTAATTGCATTCTGCGTTTCACATATAAACACATGGTTTTTATAATCTTCCAATGAAAAGAGAAGATTCATGATGTCAAAATCCTAGCAAATGAAATGTATAATTCAAACATCAAACATAGGGAATCATGTTTAGAGAGGAGAAACCTGAATAACAGAAGGGCCCAATCTATAGAAGAAACATTACTTTGAAGCGGGGCATGTTACTCGACCATTAAGTTGTTTTGAAAAATGAGAAAGTGATTTTCAAAGTTTCTCATTTAATGTTTTCGGAAAATATTTTTTTTTTGAAAAATAAGAAAGCGATTTCCTAAGTTTATTACCCAATAAACTATTTCCAAAATTGGTAAGTCCTTCTGGACTTAAATAAGTGTTTCGAGCATGATGATTAAATCTTTCGGGTTATCTATCAGACTTTCGAGCAAGATGATAAGTCCTTCGGGCCATCTATAAGACATTCGGGCAGGATGTTTTCACATGATTTTAAAAAAAATGAGAAAGCGATTTTCAAAGTTTCTCATTTAGTATTCTCAGAAAATGAAATTTTTGAAAAGCAAGAAAACATTTCTAAAGTTTCTTACCTAGTAAACTATTTCCAAAATTGGTAAGTCCTTCGGATCATCAGTAAGTCTTTCGAGCATGATGATTAAATCTTTCGGGTCATCTGTCAGTTTTTAGAGTAAGATGATAAGTCCTTCGGGCCATCTATAAAACCTTCGGGCAGGATATTTTCACATGATTTTCAAAAATGAGAAAGCGATTTTCAATGTTTCTCATTTAATGTTTTTGGAAAATGAAAATTTTGAAAAGTAAGAAAATGATTTCTAAAGTTTCTTACCCAGTAAACTATTTCCAAAATTGGTAAGTCATTCGGGCCATAAGTAAGTCTTTCGAGCATGATGATTAAATCCTTTGAGCCATCTGTCAGTCTTTTGAGCAAAATGATAAGTCCTTCGAGCCATCTATAAGACCTTCGGGAATGATGTTTTCACACGATTTTCAAAAACGAGAAAGCGGTTTTCAAAGTTTCTCATTTAATTTTTTTGGAAAATGAAATTTTTGTAAATTAAGAAAGCGATTTCCAAAGTTTCTTACTCAATAAACTATTTCAAAGATTGGTAAGTCATTCAGGCCATCAGTAAGTCTTTCGAGCATGATGATTAAATCCTTCGAGTTATCTGTCAGTCTTTTGAGCAAGATGATAAGTCCGTCGGGCCATCTATAAGACCTTCGAGCATGATGTTTTCACATGATTTTAAAAAAAAACGAGAAAGCAATTTTCAAAGTTTCTCATTTAATATTTTCAGAAAATGAAAATTTTGAAATGTAAAAAGCGATTTCCAAAGTTTCTTACCCAGTAAACTATTTCTAAAATTGGTAAGTCCTTCGGGCCAGTAGTAAATCTTTCGAACTTAATGATTAAATCCTTCGGGTCATCTGTCAACCTTTCGAGCAAGATGATAAGTCCTTCGGGCCATCTATAAGACATTCGGGCAGGATGTTTTCACATGATTTAAAAAAATGAGAAAGCGATTTTCAAAGTTTCTCATTTAATGTTTTCAGAAAATGAAATCTTTGAAAAGTAAGAAAGTGATTTTCAAAGTTTCTTACCTAGTAGACTATTTCCAAAATTTGTAAGTCATTCGGGCCATCAGTAAGTCTTTTGAGCAAGATGATTAAATCTTTCAGGTCATCTGTCAGCCTTTCAAGCAAGATGATAAGTACTTCGGGGCATCTATAAGACCTTCGGGCAGGATGTTTTCACATGATTTTCAAATGAGAAAAGCAATTTTTAAAGTTTCTTATTTAATGTTTTCAATTTTTTTTTGAAAAGTAAGAAAGCGGTTTCCAAAGTTTCTTACCTAGTAAACTATTTCCAAAATTGGTAAGTCCTTCAGACCATCAGTAAGCCTTTCGGGCATGATGATTAAATCATTCGGGTCATATGTTAGTCTTTCGAGTAAGATGATAAGTCATTCGGGCCAACTATAAGACCTTTGGACAAGATGCTTTCATATGATATTTGTAAGAAAATGAGAAAGCAATTTTTAAAGTTTCTCATTTAAAATATTTTAAAAAAAGAAAAAGGAAAAAAAGAACACAAAAAGAAAGAAAAAATAATAAAAGATAAAGAGGAAGAATAAAAAATAAACATTCAGATGCGCTAATTAATGGTAATTGTGTCTTTTGCAGGTTCGCCAACACGTGGAAAATTAGGGCAAGTCAATAGAGAAGATTTCGAATACAGATGAGTTGATCAATCAATTGAAAGAAATAACACCTATAGATTGGACGAGTCACAAGATGGCCAACGAAATAGGGCTCTCATTTGAAAAGGAAAATACACTAAAATCGTAATATTACACACATTTTAGGCATAAGCATGATCATGACATTCATAAAAGCATGATAATTAATGTAATTAAGTACTTAGAGGTCTTCCAAAAGAAAACTAAGTGTTGAAGATGCTGAAAGCTCAAGATAAAAGTAACTAATTCAAAGTCCCAAAAAGGGAGATGTTCAAATGACACTCGAGTCAAGGCAGATTCCATATTTGGTGGCTGCGAGACAAGTTCCCACAAGAGAAACGGATTTTCAAAGATTCTCTCAAATTCTGAACCTTCGGGTATGATGTTTTCAAATTCTCAAACGTGTACTAATGATTGAGTTAATTTTCAGATTCGATATTCTTGAAGATAAGAGAAGCAAATTGACTTTGATTCAACATTTCCTGAAGAGCAGTAGAGTGAATCAAATTTCTCGAGTATGATCTCCCTAAAGAATAGTGGAGCAGATTCTTATTTCTTTAAGATTTGGTCTTCCTGAAGAGCAGCGAAGCAAATCACGTTCGATTCAATCTTCCCTGGAGAGCATCAAAGTGGGTCAAAATTTTCTCGAGTTTGATATCCCCTAAAGAGTAGTGGAGCATAGTCTTCTTCTTTCAGATTTGGTATTCCTGAAGAGCAACGAAGCAAATCAAGATCGATTCAGCCTTCCTTGAAGAGTAGCGAAGTGAATCAAATTTTTTCGAGTTTGGTCTCTCGAAAGAGTGGAACAGATCAAGTCAGACCTACCCTGAAATTGTAATGGAGCAGACTAACCTTTCGATTCCTTACAACCGAACCCGACAAAATTAGGCTATCTTTTGTCTTTTCTTTGTTATTGCTTCACAACAACAAGCAGAGAAAGTAGCAGTAATACCCTGATTTTGTTCGAGCATCCCAAGTCAAATCGAAGACATTCAAGGACTAATTTAAAGTTGCTCGTGTAACGATGTTGAATCAACCGAAGTGGCAGTGAGGGCACCCTTTGCTTAGTTGGGTTTATTTAGTTCGGGTAACCGTGCATGATTATGTTGGAATTTAGGGCTCAAATATTTCTAGCCTTCCTTATTAACATCAATTAACCAAAAAATAAATAAATCCATAAAACCAAGAAGTGTCCATTCTAATGGTCTAAATACAATTTGCTTCATTATATCTACCCATTTACCCATTTCAAATGTACCCAAACCTTTAACATAAAACCTGAACCTAGTTGAGGCCCGCTTATCCAACAAACCCAAAAACAATTCTAGCAAGCCACGCCAGTAAACCCCATGCCTTCACACGAACAGCCACCACAGCAGCAGCAACAGTGGTCCCTTGGCCACGATAGACGCTCAGCACTGGTCCCCTATATACCTCTAACAGCCACGGTAGCATCACCATTGGTCCCCATCGAGCCTCATGAGAAAAATGCCAATTGGCTCTCACAGTATCCCCTGAAAAAATGGTTATGGCAGAGCCAATGAGGCCCTCAACAAAATAAGGCAACAGAAGAAAATGTATAAAAATCAGAATAGGGATTATTTTCATTTTTCTTTTAAAAATTATGTGACGGGTAATATATAAACCCCAATAGCTTTGTAATAACGGGAGGTTGGATTCCCATATACGAAAGAAAACAACAGAAAAGGTAATAGCAATTTCTTGAGGTATATATTCTTTTTTATTCATTTTTGATTTCCAATATGTGGTGTGTGTTCTTGTTTCGAAATAAACAGAAAATAAAGAGAGACGATCGAATACCTGAGTTGTGCGAACGTCGATAGAGTATCGTCAGCTCCGTCTCATAGTCATTCGGGGTTATATCGCTGGAGATAAGGGGCCTGGGTTAGTGTTAGTAAACCAAATAAGTCTGAAACAAACGAAAAAGGAAGATGAGAGGGAAGTGAGGCTTGTTACCCGAGTCATGTTAAGGTTGGGGGAATCTCTTCAACTTTTTCCCATAGCCGTTTGGGTTTTATCAATAGATTCTAGGGGACCCTCATATGAGTAGGAATCGTCAGGGTTAGGATCCCGTCGGAGTCTCTTTAGTCACCGCCTCTAGGAGTTGAGGGATTGAGAGGCCTTATCTGTTTAGGCGTTTGCATGTTAGTGTAGGGTTAGTTTTGTTGAGCTTCGATCGTGTCATCTTTTAAGAGGGAGCGTGTCGTTCTGTTCGGGGCTGTTTGGTTGCGGTCGGAGGAGTGAGCTGCGCCGATGAAAGGCGTTAAGGGCCCTCGTTGGTTTTGGTCGAGAGAAATGAAAGGGGGAGAAAAGAGTTAGTCGATTGTGAGAAGAATAGAGAAGAGATGAAGGAGGAGAGTGCTTTGTCTTCTTTAGCCATGATTGGGGGACGATCAGAGATGGATTTGGCCAACGACGTATGGTGGCCGACGTAGAGAGCTTTGGAAATCTTGGATTGAGAGAAGAAATGAGAGAGAGAGAGCCTTTTTGTGGCTGCCAGGGTTTCAAATAAAAATAAGGGGACCTAAAGCTAATTTACCCTAAAAAGTAAGGGGCCTAAAAGTTTAGGGGAAATTAGCTTTAGGTCCCCTTACTTTACGTGTATTTTTGTAAAATGGTCCATCGATTGCTTTAATTTTCCGATTTACTTCAAATGTGCAAGCACTGTTTATGTTATTTCTATCTTATTTTATTTAAACCAAATAGAGAAATTGCTTATAGGACCCTAGAACTTGTGAGTATTTTTACAATTAGGTCACTGTATTAATTCTTAGATTGCTTGCTTAATTCCCTTTCACTTTCGATTTGGTCACTATGCTGAATTGTTTCATTGTATTAAAATTAGGTCCCTAAATTATTTATTAGTTTTAATTTAGTCCCTTATTTAAATGTTTCTATTTCAAATTTGATCCCTGATTTACTGTTTTTGTTATATTTTAGTCAGATTAATTATATTATTGATTAGCCTTTTTACTAATTAGTTTGTTAAAATTTTAATTAAATTTGTATTTTTGATTTAGCATATTTAGATTATTTTATCTTTTAAATTGAATCCTTAGATTTAGATTTCAAATATTTTAGTCCTAATTCAGATTACTTTATCTTTTAAATTTAAGTCCTTAAATCTAGATTTATTTTAATTTAACCCCTTGTTAGATAATTGCCTTCGTTAATTAGTTATATATATTTATTTTGCATGTTGATATGTTTTATATGTATAAGTATGAGAATGATTAATTTAAGAATTGCATGACAACATTTTTAGTTAATTTGCATGATACCCTCACAAAAAAAAACTCAACTTGTTTCAAATAATTGGATTAAGGGTAATATTTTCATTTTGAAATCTCTGTGAGGAGACTGTCTTAACTTATAAAAAAGTCACTTCTGATGATTTTAAAATGAAAGTGTATCCCACAAGTAAAACCTAAAAAATGAACGCACCTAAAATTTGGGAACGAAGGAAAAAATATTCATATATTTAAATTCTTCTAGGAAAGATCGTTAAACTTATTAAGGTCCGATCTTGACGTTTTTAAATAATCAAATATCGTTTTTCTTTCCAACAAAGATTGATATTTTTTTAATTTAATTTGTTTGATTTTGTTCATCTGAATATTTTAATGGAACCATAATATTTCTCTATTTTGTTTGGAGCAAGAATTGATTGTCTCAATGTATGAGGGATCATTTCTTTCGATAGAAAATAATTAAATATTATCAGGTTTCGTTCTAAAATTCATAAAGTATTGTTTTAAGGGATCTTAAACTAAATTAAATTCAAACTTGTAAATTTCATTTTAAAAACAACTAATTAATCGACTAGATATCAATTTAGGACGATGTAGGATGCTAAACTTTTCACGCGTAATCGACTCTCGAACTCAATTTTCTGATACGCAGACCGTAAACTTATTGTTTTAATTAAAATTAATATTTTTATTAAATTGACAACTATGTTTTTGAGTGTACAATCACAATCTAATCAAAGATTGGTGGCGACTCGAACCATATTTTTTTTTTTAAAAGGGAATTCTAAATTTTTCGAAGCGATATATTTTTTTAAAATTATATTATTTTAATTAAAAATTAATCAAAAGATAATTAAAAATATATAATTTTTAAAATAAAAAAATCGTTTCGACAGTAAATTAAAATTAAGGTAAGTACTCAAAACTCGATGCCATCATTTGTAAGTTACCAGTAATAATGCATCCAAGCAAAAGTTTAAGGGATTCCTTGGATTTGAACGATTGCATCAGCTTTATCACTTGAAGATTCGGAACATCGGTTTCTGGGTGTTTCGCCAAGTTGTAATCTTTCTTGGCGTAGCAAATACCCTCTGAAAAACGTACATAAAACCCAGATTTTGAATCCAGATGAATAAACGAATCCATGGGTCGATTGAAATGAAAATGGGGTTTTATTCGTTTACCTTGAAAGAGGTACTTGGATATCTCACGGCGGTTCTTTTCTGGTATGATCTAGAAAACATGAAAACAAACATATTAAAGCCATTTTAGGGAAACCAGTTTCTTTGAGACCAAAGATAATGATAGAAACAGAGAAAGATTACCATGTTTGCGGAAGAGATTAGACGCTGAGAAGAGGCGGCTATCTGCTAAGGAAGAGCCTTTCTTCAACTCTAGTATAATAGATAAAAGAAAACCCTATTTTTGAGTTATTATATTGTAGTCTAAAGAACACAAATAGGGATGGCATGAGACTCAAATAAGCTGGCTTTCAATCCAATCCGACCGATCATATTTTTTTTCTAAAAAAAATTTAAGTTTGGGTTAGGTTGGGTTGAGTTTTCTTAGAGGTTGTGTTCGGATCGGACTTAGGTGAAAATATCCTATTTAACCCGACCCAAAAAATATATAAATTTACCTAATATATAGAGATAGTTGCAATAATATCATTCTATATATTATTTTTTTAATTAAATTCTTATTTTTATTGAATAAAAGTAATATTTTTTTAATAAATATATTATTTCGGGTCAGGTTCAAATTTTATCTCAAAAAGTTGAGTTAACCGGAAATCTGACCTTATCCGACCTATGCCAATTCCTAAACACAAATGATCCCCTATTATAGGTAACGTTTTGTCGAGTCCACAATTATTGAAAGTTATAAAATGATCATTTAATCATAGGATGTTGTTTTGTTGAGTCATCTGATTATTAAAAGTAACAAAATGTCATTCGACTATCTATATATTCCAAACTCTTCCTTTTAATAAAAAAATTAGAGACCTTCTAAGTTGAACATTAACATGTTGACTGAGATATGATAACATTGCATGTGACATGTCAACAATTAGGCACATGTGAAAATGTCACGTTAATAATATTAGTTGAGTATTAGTGAACTAATGATTTATATCCAACATGATTTATTTTGACCAAAAATTAAAACATTTAAAATGTAAAATACTACGAAAAGAAATAGGTTACAAAGAAACTTTTATACAAATGTTTAGAGTAATTTTTATTGTGCTTTTTTTTTATATAAAAAGAAGTGTAATAATGCCAACTCTTGACAATCGAATAAACAATGAAATATGAAATACAACATTAGTGAAAATTAGACAATGCAATCGACAGTAGTACGTTGTAGTATTACGTATGCAACGGCATACAAAGAAAGAAACATGTCTATTTATGAAAATCATATGTTGACTCAGTTTGATATTGTTTAAGTAAGGTTTATGTCAGCACCGTTTTTCGTTCGGGTGGGGAAAAATTAGTACAATTTAGGATTTTTCTTTGAAAAGGTATTTTGAAATGTTGGGAGTCGACACCAATCATTTTAAGGTGCGATTGAGACACTATAAAAATTGGGTAATATTAATAAAATATTTTTTTTATCAAAATACCAAGTTTAGGGTCTACAAAAATAAAAAAATGGGTTCGGGAGTCAATTATGCGTGGGATGGATTAGCATCCTCACAACGCCTTAAAATCAGTATCTAGTTGATTACCTTATATTTAAAATTGGAAATTTTGAGTTCGAAGTTTTATTTAATTTAAAATCGCTATGGATGCAAAGTTGGAGAGGGTGCTCATTTATTAAAGCTAATAATATTCACCCCCTAGCATGAACATGAGAGATCAATTATTGTGGCTAATAACCGGACATTACCTCGAAATTTAAAAAAAAATGAAGGATTTTAAAAAGGATGTCCATCTACTTCTGGAATTAACAGTAGTCGCCCCCAGAGCATGATTGCGAGAATTATACCATTAATTCCTTGGTAAATCAACATTGCCTTAGTTGTGAAATCGGAATGCAATAAAAAATCTATTTATTGGACCTAATTAAACTACACAATTAATTATGATTTCCTCTATTCTAAAGTATCAAATTATGAAAATTAAAGAACTTAAAGGACTAAACATGAAAGTGAATCTCTAATATTAATCCTAATTTATTCTAATCAATTATTGATTCGAATAATTGATTTGAACATCGAGCATCTTAATGCTAAAGCCAAATCAAATTATTCCCTAAATTAAAAGACTAAGGTGAAATTAAACCTCAAGAGAAGGCTCTAATTAACCTAATTAATTATGTCAAATGAAAATATCTAACTAGAAAGTTCAAGGACTAAAGTATGAAAAGGCTAAGGTTAAGGCTCTAATTATTAACCCTAATTAATTACCTTTTTTTATTGAATTGAATAATCGAAATGAACCATCAGACATCTAAATACGAGATTTAAATTGAATTATTCCCTAAATTAGAGTCTAAGTGTGAGAAATATAAACTTAAGGTTTAAATCTAAAATCTAAGGAACTAATTACTAACTAACTAAGGAACTAAAAGATTAATCCTAAAAACATAAAATAAACATGCATTAAAAACTAATATTTTAAAAAAAACTAAACTATACAAAGTTAATTCTAAATATCAATTAAAGACTAAAGATATAAAAAAAGTACAAACACCAATTCCAACATATGCAAAAGGATACAAGGCGTCACATTGAAATAAATACAAACAACATGGCAAATTAACAAATAAAAAATCAAGTGATTAAATATAAAAATCGAAAAACCAATAAGGACCAAAATATGATTATTCCTAACATTCAAACATATTAAATAACAAATAAAAAGGAAAAAGCACTCAATTAGTACATCCAAATTCGAAATAAAATAAAAATAACATGACAAGAACCTAAGTGCAAAAATGCGCTAAAACAACGAGGACTAAAACGTGATTTTCCATTTTTAATAAGGAAAATATGAACTAATAAACAAAATGCAAAAATTAAAAGATCAGGCCAACAAGATTAAAACTAAAATCAAAACAATCCCTGCAGGTGATCAAAATGTAAATACGCGACAACTTTCTAGGGACCTAAGCAAAATTAACCCTAACATCCTATTATAAAACACACCTTTTTTTGTTTGAAATTATTTCTAACCTTGAACCTAAAAAAGTTTCCAAACTCTCTCAACCCTCTTTCTTATTCTATCGACCGACACCCCATGTATGCTTTCATCGCCGTCGACCACCAACTACGGCGTCCGATAACCTCAAGACACCCCAAAATCAAACCCAAACTCCTTAATTTACTTTTCCTAGTCTAAAATAGGAGCCTAATGACACTTAAACAAGCCTTAAACCCCATTTAAACCTAGATCTAAAAAACAAACCCTCTATACTCACACTCCTTACTCCGGTGAAGCCCCGACTCTGACGAGACCCATAAAAACAGGTAAAGGTTTTTACTTTTCCTTTTTTTGTATTCGAAATATGCTATGAAAATAAGAAAAAAGGATCTTTTACCTTCAAACTTTTTGCTTTCTATTTTTTTAAATGAAGGAAAAAGATCCCTTTATAACATTTTTTTCTCGGGTTTAATACCCAATTTCACATAGATATTTTCGTGATTTTTATAATAAAAACACCTAATCCTACTTTTTTTGACATCCACTGTTTCCCTCTGCATGTGGTGGATTGTATTTTTAATGCCCGTAATTTTTGGGTTTTGTTGAGATCTCTAATGAGAATTGGTTCTGCTAGGCTTGACGGCGACGATGACCAGCACTGCTGGATGTGGGATGAACTTGATCGGTGGTGGTGGGAAATATATTTGGCGGTGGTTATTGCTGCTATCAAATATAGATGGTGGCTAACCCTGAAATTAGGGTTATAATTAGCCATAGAGGGATAAGGTTATGGTTTAATAGGTTTAGGGTTTTTTTAGGTTTTTACCTTTGGGCACAATGAAAATGGGTTTGATTTGTAAACGCAAATAATATTTAATAATATTATTTTTATTTATAATAATAATAATAATAATAATTTGGGTCGGGTAAAAAATTGTGATTATAGCTTCCCTATTTGCTCATTATTGTGAAACGAAAATGGAGCAAAGATCTAAAACAACATTTTTATCCATACTAAACTACTAAAATTATTGAGCTAAAGTTCTTCTTATTATGAACTCTTCACTATCCTTGGACGAGCTCTTCTCATTATGAACTATTTTTTGGGAACGTTGATCCATCTCCTTCTATGATGGAATCGAGAAAAGGTGACATTGATTCAACTCCTTATGTGATGGATGAGTCAAGGTTTGAACACGTTCTTCTCATTATGAACTTCTTCTTTAGAAATGTTGATCCACCTCCTTCTGTGATGGACGAGCAAGGGTTAAACAAGCTCTTCTTGTAATGAACTTTTCTCCCTCATCGGACTAGTTCTTCTCATTATGAACTCTCTAATATATATGTTGATACGTCTTCTTCTATGATGGAATCGAACCAAAGTTGAACAAGTTCTTCTCATTACAAACTTATTCTCTCTAGTTGAATGAGTTCTTCTCATTACAAACCCTTTATTGGATGATTTCTTCTTATTAAGAGCTCTTTATTTATCCACATCCTTGTGAAATGGATGATTCTAGGTTGAACAAGCTCTTCCCATTATGAACTTCTTCTCCATTGTTGGACGAGTTCTTCTCATTACGAATCCTTCCACTTGGAAATGTTGATCCACCTACTTGTGTGATGGATGTGTCGAGTTCTTAACAAGTTCTTCTTATTATGAACTTCTTTTCCCTTATCAGATGAACTCTTCTCATTATGAACTCTCTAATAGAAATGTTGATCTATCCTCTTGTGCATTGGATGTGTTTAATCTTTGTTTAATCATATCTTTTGTAGAATCAAAATATTTATTGAGCTGTTGAGATCATGCCAATCATCAAATAGGTGAATGTGTATGTTCCTATTTTGCAAATGCCTATTAGTATGTATGATGTCATTTTAGTATTGTAAATCCTATTGTCTTGACATGTTTGCCTCGTTCTTTGTGTTGAAGCTTCATCTTTGCACCAAATGATTTTGTCATCTCCTTACCCCTTCTCCAGGTTTTCTTGGGGTATTGTTGTTTCTGAAATGTTATCATGCGGTCACTCTTTATTTCTTGTTGAATTGTGAACTACTTTAGATTCTCTGCATTTGAAAGGTTAACCAAAGTAATACCAATAAATCTTTTGTTTAAATTGGGCTATGTTAATCTACTTATGAAATGTAGAAAACATGAATGCATTTAAAAATTGAATTGATAAATCCAAAATTCATTGAAAATTTGGGAGTTTACAAAATTATTCAATCACATAAGACGAAAAGTAAAACCTTAAGAGTAAGGATTGATGCCCCAAGGAACCCTAGCAAGAGCATTTGAAATTCATTGAAAATTTGGGAGTTTAAAAAATTATGGAAATCACAAAAGACAAAAAGTAAAACACTAAGAGTAAGGATTGACACCCCAAGGATCCCTAGCAAGAGCGTTTTTGAGTTAATCAACTTTGTGTAATCCTGAGCACTGAGGTGAGCTTTTTTCTGAAGGATTTCAACGTTGTGAAGAAGTCTGCAGATGTCAAGCTTCTTCCGAGATATTAGACTTATGAGAGGGTTTAATTATCGGATGTCTAACGTTAATGCACTTGAGCCATCATTTCAAGTTTTCAACTTAAATCCTTCATTTGGTTTCAAGACACTTTTGCGGGCTTACGCCTTGAACCCTTTTTTATCAAGAATAATATTTCTGGACATAATCTGAATTTATCGGGTTTTTCAATACTTCTCCATCCATTTCATTCAAAATCTACGCTCCTCCGGAGAAGGCCTTTTTGACAACGTATGGCTAATCCCAATTAGGTATCTATTTCCCACGAAAATCTTTGTGAATGGGAAATATACTTTTAAGCACTAGATCACCCTCTCAAAATTCTCTTGGGTGAACCCTTTTGTCATGTTTACATTATTCGCTTCTGGTACATCTGCCCATGGTAGATAACTTTCAATCTCTTTTCTTCAATGAGGTTCAGTTGATCAAACCGAGCTTAGACCCACTCTACTTCATCTAGTTTAACCTCTCTCAAGACCCTCAATGATAGAATTTCAACCTCAATAGGCACGATTATCTCTGTTCCATATACCAAAGAGAAAAGGGTTGCCCCTATCGATGTCTGTATTGTTGTTCGGTAAGCGTATAAGGCAAATGACAACTTCTCATGCCATTCTCTATAAGTCTTCATGATCTTGGTAATGATTTTCTTGGGGATTTTGTTTGCAGATTCTACTGCCATGTTCATTTTTGGGTGATAAGTTGTAGAGTTGGCATGCTTTATCTTGAACCACGTACATAGCTCGTTTATCATCTTGTTGTTCAGATTAGTTGCATTATCAGTGATGATCATTTTTGGTAATCCATGTATACAAATTATCTCTCTCTTTATAAATCTACAGGCCGTAGCTCTTGTGATACTAGATTAGGAAGCAACCTCTACCCATTTAATAAAGTAATCAATTGCTACTAGAACAAAACGGTGACCATTTGATGCTTTTGGCGTGATTGCTCCAATAACGTCCATACACCATATAGAAAAAGGCCATGATGCAGTCATTACGTATAGGGGTGATGGCGGTGCACGAATCTTATATGCATATATTTGACACTTTTAGCACCTTCTCGCATAATCAATGTGCTTCGTTGCCCAATAGTACCTATATCTCATCCGTTTGTGTGGGTCCCACACATTCCTCCATGCATCTCTCCCATGATGTTTCTTGCTTCATTAGTAGTCACACATCTCCCAGGAATATATGCTACCAGGATAGGAACATTGGATAGATATTTCTTGACAACTTCCAAAATATCTTGGCACTCTTTATCTAGAATTTAGGGTTATTATTCCTGAGTAACTTGAATACCAGATCACATTTGTCAGTTAATTGGGAAATGAACTGAGATATGTAGTTTAGCCTCCTAAGAAAACCTCGAACTTATTTCTAATTCATAGGTGGAGGAAGATCTTGAATTGATTTCACTTTATTTGGGTCAATTTTAATTCCTCTTTGACTCACTACGAATCCCAAGAGCTTCCCTAATGTTTCTCCAAAGGTGCACTTAACTGGGTGAGCTTTAGCTGATACTTTCTTAATCTCTTAAATAGTTTCTTTAAATTCTGAATGTCCTCCTCTTCTGTTCTGGATTTGGAAATCATGTCGTCCACATAAATTTCAATTTCTTTGTGCATCATGTCATGGAAGAGGGTCATAATTGTTCTTTGATAAGTTGCCCCAATATTTTTCAATACGAATGTCATTACCTTATAGCAGAAGGTTTCTTACATAGTCACGAATGTAGTCTTCTCTATGTCCTCGATACTCATCTTGATCTGATTGTAGCCAGAGAAACCATCCATAAAGGAGAACCATGCATGACATACTGTGTTATCCACCTGGGTGTTTATATGAGGTAATGAAAAATTATCTTTAGGGCTAGCCTTGTTGAGATCTCGATAATCCACGCACATATGAAATTTCCCATCTTTCATTGGTATCAGTACTAAGTTGACCACTCATTCTGGGTATTTGGCTACTTGGAGGAAACCCATGTCAATCTGTTTTGTTACTTCCTCTTTAATTTTTAGAAGCATCTATGGCCTCATCCATCTGAGTTTTTGTTTAATGGACTTGCATTTTGGTTTTATTAGAAGTTTATGCACCACTATGTCTATACTTAATCCCGACATATCCTAATATGACCATGCGAAGATGTCTCTGAATTCTTAGAGAAAGTTTACTAGTTTTGTCTGATTTCTGCAGATAGAGTAGTGTCAATCTTTACTTCTCTATTTTCCTATTCTGTCCCCAAATACACAATCTCGATTTCTTATTTATCAGGTACTATTTGTTTATCTTCTTTTTATACTAGTCTTAGCAGCTCGTTAGGAACATTACAATATGCCTTATCTCCAAACATATGGGCCGCTCTAAATTCATCTCATGATTGGACTAAAAAACATTCATGTTATTGACATTGCGTGCCATCTACAAAGGAAAATTTGATACACATTTGGATAACGATCGATGGGTATAAATGTAAGGACTAATGAATGAAGGAATGATGTAAAATGTACAAAATATAAAAGTGATTGCCATTTTGGAAACAAAAAGCATATTCTTTAATATAAAAGTAGTTTTGACATATCATGCCCTTACAAAAGATCCCCTCTACTCTCGGGCGTAAGCTTAGCGGTGGTTTCAATTATTACTTTGAATCAATCTTAAAGACCATAGAGAGATCCTCTGAAGTCCAGTTGCTCAACTTTTCACCCGGGAAGCAAGGGTGAATTCCATCCAGATATTTTTCAGGTTCATCTTCAGAGATCATGTTAATGGATAAACCCTTCACGGCCTCAATAAACATTTTTGTCTCTCTTATCTTCACCTCCTCTTTGAGGGTTTTGGTCTCCTGCTGCTTCAAGTCATACACCCCTCCGAACCTAAAAAGTGATTTCAAGGAGGGAATGACATACGTTCCCAAGGGGCATCCTTCCCTATGAGTTTGGCCTTTCTTGCCTCGGTCTTCTTTCTTATGTATTTTCCTTGTTGTTGATACGTGGGTTTATATCCGAGCCCAAAGTGATCATTCTTTATTTTAATGATTATGATAAGTACTATTCCCTACAAGTTCCTTCCCAAACCCTTTTCAACCTCAGCTTCTCTTCCTAGAGTTTGTCTAATAGACTTTTGGTGCAGTTAGATAATTTGGGTTATGACATCCCACTCCCCTTGGCAACATAGCTTGTATTGACAAATTTTAGAGCCCTAAAAGAGCACTTCAACGCTTCCACATTAATATCTATCTATGGGCATTGGTTGTTACAAAAGGAATAATTTGTTCTTCGGTTCCGAGGCTGACCAGTTATTCATTGATGACAAACTTTACTTTCTGATGTAGAGAAGAAGAGACCGCCCTAGCATAATAGATCCCTATGGGCATTGGGATAATTTGGGTGCAGTTAGATAATTTGGGTTGTGACATCCCACTCCCCTTGGCAACATAGCTTGTATTGAAAATTCTAGAGTCCTAAAAGAGCACTTCAAAGCTTCCACATTAATATCTATCTATGGGCATTGGTTGCTACAAAAGGAATAATTTATTCTTCGGTTTCGAGGCTGACCAGTTATTCATTGATGACAAACTTTACTTTCTGATGTAGAGAAGAAGAGACTGCCCTAGCAGAATAGATCCATAACCTTCCGAGCAGGCAATTGTAGGTAGAATGTATGTTCATCACCACAAAATCAACATTGTACTATACGGGTTCGATTAGAAGGGGTATCTCTTTTTTATCCATTATATTTTTTCTTGTTCCATCGAATGCTTGACGACATGCTGGTAGTCTTTCATATGAGAGATATCGATGGGTTTCCTTTGTAGGGTAGCTAATGACATCACGTTTAGTGCATACTCGTTATCAATCAGGAATCCTGACAAAACATGACCATGACAATGAGTGGTGATGTTCAAGGCCTTGATAAATCCCATTACTCCCCCTGGGATCTCATCGTTAGTGAATATTATGTAGTTTTCGACAGCTATATGTCCCATGATGTGATCAAGATTGTTCAGAGATATATTTTCTGGATGAAAATATGGTTTATACATTCAACAAGGCATTACGGTGTATTTCTAAACTTATCAATAGATCTAGTATCAAGATGTTTACTTGCTGCTTATGTACTGCTCCACTATACTAGATTCACTATCCTTTAGGAATATCAAGAATTCCTAGACTTGAGCTTCAGTCACCGGCTTGTTAATCAGCAACAGAGGTTCTTCTTTGAATATACTAGGTACCTCAAGTGTTTTAGCTTTCATTTTGCTTTTTCAGCTTCCTTTGATGCTTTGGGAGAGTAGCATCTCCTACTTCTGTTGAAGTGACCTACTTCACCCACTTCCTCTATGATGTGTTTCTATTGTTTTACTTTTTCTACCTTCTCAAATGCTTGAATCTTTTCTATGGACCTTGATTCTTTAAGAATTGATACCTGAGCGGCATAGTTCAATGGTACTCAATGGGTGTCTTTGAACGAAAACGGTGTTGGAGCGATTATCACAACCCTTGGATTTGTCATTGACGAACTATCAGCTCGGGGTCGAACTGTGATGATTACGGGTTTTCTTGCATCATATGTCATTTATAATTATTCAGACGTACACACATCAATTTCTTTATTTTCATCAGATTAGTCAAAGAGTTCTATTTCTCGATTGTCCATCATCCTCTGGAGCAACCCTTTAAATTTGAGACAGTGTTGGATCTCATACCTTTTCTCTTAGTGATAACCATAGTATAACTCATAATCATCTAGCTTTGGTTCCATGCTACCTTTGATCATGTCGGCCTAACATAATTGTTTGAATACCCAATAAATGCTCGAGGTACGGGCCTTAGGTGTGTTCACAAAAATGACAGTGGCTTTCTTTTCTAGCAGTGGTGGTTGGACTTATGTTGCTACATCTCACCATCTTTGGGTGTACTGCCTAAAGGTCTCGTTATATTTCTTCTCCATATTTTGGAGAGTCCAACTATCCGGCACCAGGTCGATCACATGGTGATATTGTTTCGTAAAAGCCTTTGCTAGATCTTTCCATGACTTGATATGAAATCTGGTCAGCTGATTATACCATTTTACTACAGACCTAGTTAAACTATCCTGAAAGCAAAAGATTAACAACTTCTTATTTTCTAAATAACCATACATCATTCGACAGAACATTGTAAGGTGTTATGAGGGGCACGTGGTTCCATCATATTTCTCGAAATCTGAAATTTCAAATTTTGGGGGCAGAGGAAGATCAGGGACTAGACTTAGTTCCCTGACGTCTATCCCATAAATTGGTTCTATAAGTTCAATATATTTTATTATCTCTTTCAAGTTCCTGAATTGTTAAACGATTTTAGTGTTTGTTTTCTCCCTCTTAGCCGTTTTATTCAAATATGGTGTTAAATCCTCCATGCTGAACTCATTTGGTCTTTCTCTTTATATAAGTTGGTAATTTGAGGGTTCTTCATGAGGTTATGGGTTGGAAAAGTAAACTCATTGTCGAGCCTCTTATGGAGCCGATGAGCGAGCAGTGATATAAATGGGTGTAAAGCCTGGAGGGTGTTGAGGGTCTGGCGTGAATCCTGGGGGATGAGATGGCTCTTGACCGAACCCTGGAGGGTGTAAGGAGTCTTGGGTGGACGACAAAAGTTGATTAGCAGGAGCTATACAAGCGGTCGAGTTCTTCTCAAATATGTCATTTATCTTTTTCAGTAAATTGAGCTATGAACTTTCCATATATATTTCAAGTTTACTCAGCCTCTCTCTCATTTCTTATTGCGTGTCTCATTGATCTTGGTCGATTCAGGCTAGTCTCCCTTCTATTTTCTTGGTCGACTTATGAGTACAGTAGGGGTGTGTGGTGTCTTTACCACTATTGAGGGCTAGGGTAACTGCAATTAGAAATCTTACCGAGTTACTTTGGTGTTTTATTGAATGGATGAATGAATGTTAGAATACAATGCATTAAGACATAAAGATTGGAAAAACATGAAAATGCTAGTGCAAAAGATATTGATTTCAGAATGAATTTCAGAATAACCATTTCATTCAAAAGTTCTCAATAACACTTAATGCCTAAGCACTTAGGGAAAATAAAGACGCCAACAGAGAACTATATATAATATCTAGCCATATCTCCTAACTTCTCTAGATCCACCATCATCTTAATAATGCATCGCCCTTCTTTAGATTTTGGTACCACAAAGACTTTCAAGGCAGCTCTCTTTCAGACAACTCAAAGACTTGTTGAGCAACCTTTCTAGCTTGCTCCATTACTTTCTCCATCGCTTCATGCTACATCTAAATGGTGTCATTAGCTTGGCACAGTGCAATCAAAAGCTATTAATTAGATAAAGGTTTATTTCTTTTGAGTTGTTGGATTCGTCCATTGCATCTTTGCATTGCAGCCTCCAACTCATCAATCTTATTCTTCGAAGATTAATTTTCTTGCCAAGTCATTTCATGGGCTTATGAGTAAATCAGTTCAATTCATTCCAAATTAGCTATTCTTTTCTTCAAGGCCTCATTCTCTCTTAGAAGAAATGCCATTACTATTGTAGGGATTTTGAAAAGCCTTCTCTGAACTAATAAGTTATGGTTCGAGTTGCTCAATTTGGCTCGCCTTTTTTCTAACTCTTGATTGGCCCATCTCTTTGTTCTCTTAATCTCTGGGCATGTTGTATAGCTCTCTTCTTTCCTTCATTTCTTCTTCTTACACTTCTTTCTACTCCATCTAACTTCACTTTCAAAGCATTAATTGTATGATGTAGGCCCTTAGCCTTCATATTCTTTTCCAAGTCTCTAAAATCTTGATCCAGGGCATCGAAAGTCTCTCGGATTCTTTCATTTTCTTTGGTTAATTGTTTTACCACCCCATCTCGCTTTACTAGCTCAGTTTCCACATCGTTTTCTCATCTGAGAAACTTATTTTCTCTTTTTCACTATCCATATTCATCAGCCTGATTTCTTCTCTCAATAGCTCAGCTTCAGCTGAGAGCCTTCTTAATCGTTCCTCCATGGTCAACCCATCTTTTAAATTTGGTTTCAGGGTATTATCATTGATTCTTCCCGTCCTACAAGCCTCATAGGCCAACGTGAACGCTGATTCTATCATCTTGAAATTCAGGAAATTGGGATTTTTCCAAGCATTGTATATCATCGAGATTTGGTCTCTAAAATTCAGGGTAGAAAATGAAAACTCTTTCAGCCCACGAGTAGTTAGTATGAAATATCGGGCACTAAACTGTCGAAGTTCCATCAAAAGAGTGTAGCCAATTGCTCCCTATAGTCCATGTAACATAACAAAGTTATCATTTCCACATATGTACAATATGTATTCCTTGGACAACCAATACACTTTCCAGACTACTTCGGTATCTTTCATATTTCTTAGAGCCTCAATCCAGTCTTTTCTTCTGCGAGGTTCTGGAATCTTGTACTTGTCAAGGAAATCTGCTAAGGGGGATCAATACCAACACTTTTAGACTATCTAGAAATGGCTCTACCACCATACTATCAAGAGAGATACACAACCTTTAAATTGGTCACCACCTGATTGCCTACACTTGTTTAAAGACATGAATGTTTCTTCTAGGATGACTTGTTCGGGATTTGTTTACCTATCAATGATTTTGAGAAAATATATTATGGAAATATCGAAATGATATTCCTTTCTCGGTAAAACTACTAAACTATATACTATAAGTGTAACACCTAAAATCTGTATATTTATACCTATACAGATTACGGATGTCAACCGTAAAACCATTATCCAATTAATAACAATGATTTAAAATATATTTTCTTAAAATGGTAATTGGTATTATAATAATATCTATGCATAATTGCGTATATCATTTTTTCATAAACAACACTGATTCACCCCAAGGTAAAATACTCGGTCTAATGCATCCTCAATCTAGCAATTCTTGCAATTGGTTCATTATTCTCTTAACTCAATCGCAATTATTCGATATAAACACATATATACATGATTAATGCCTTGATAACCATTAATATTGAATTTCCACCTCTAAATCTGGAGGTAACCCACATAATAAATCTAGAAAGACATATGGAAATTTCCAAGTTATGGAAATATCATATGATCTTACTTCAGATACTTAAGTATCTATCACTTTAGCTACAAAAGCTATGCATCCTTTTTACATCTTCTTAATCGCAACCATTGTTGATATCACGTTAGTGATGATTTTGCTTTTTTATCAATCACTAAATTTTTTTTCTCTGCATTTTTCTAAATTAATCGCTTCTCGCGACTAATAACCCAACCTTAATGCAGAAACAACCAACTCATGATCAAAATGATCTAAAACTCATTAATGATGATCCCATAAGATTCGCCATTACCATAAGCTCATGAATGTTTATCGGACATTTACTATTTATCTAATTAACACTTGTATCATGACTGTGACCTATGGGTCTTCCCATAATAATACTTTTTATCAAATTGAATTGAATATCTCTACTTTAGAATTCCTTATTTCATCTAAGGAAATCTATATAATTTTTTTTCTAAATCCAAAAATAATATTTTCGAACAGTTGAAATATTTTCAATCACAAATGAAAGTCTCAATGTTCACACCATTCAATAAGAAAACTTGATAAATTTGTAGCAATAACTTCATAACAGTAAATGCTAGAATAACACTAGTAAACAAATTTACTCTTTTTTCTTCTTATCATCACGGACTTGACACTTTTCAAGTTCTTGAGAATCCATCTTAATCTAAACACTTTTTTCATTTCAGCATGAAATGGTTAGACAATCCATTTTCTCATATTTACCTTCACAAGGTAACTCTATCCAATTTTTATGGACTTGATATTTATTATCAATCCAACTCATAATCATTTGATTCACTAATAACTCAACTTTCTGTAAACTTTTAGCGGACAACTTATTACCGCTTATTTATTTCCTCTTACTCAAATCAAAATGCTTTAAACAATTTAATTATTAGCTTAAATATTTCTCACTTATTTAAGCTTACCTGGAGAAACCTCAGAATCATCACTAGATTCAACATTCTCCTCTGGATCCTCATCCAATTCAACTTTTCCTGTAAGTCGTTCAAACTTTTTAATCGATTCTTTCCATTCAGAAACTTCATTAAAAGCTAGGGCATTTCTTCCACATAATGGATGAAAATCCCTTACAACTTCCACCCTTCTGAGGTGTTTTACATAATTCATATCGCGTCCCTTTTGGGTCGATTTCAATCTCGACCTTCTTTTTAACATTTTCAAATTTCTTACTTTTGTCTTTAATTTCCAACATCTGAACATAGTCAGAATCCTCATACATTATTAAAGAGCAAATTTACTCTCAAAAAGCATCATCATAGTATATATATACAACTATCAATAACTTTCGACATCCTAGTGGCATGTATACACTTTTTAACTCAAAACAAACTCGGTTTAGACCTAGAATCGGCTAAACCGTAGCTCTGATACCAATAAATGTAACACTCTAAATCCGTATATTTATACCTATACAGATTACGGATGTCAACCGTATTTCAAAAACCATTATCCAATTAATAACAGCGATTTAAAATTTATTTTCTTAAAATGGTAATTGATATTATAATAATATCATATCATGTAATTTATATTTTGTTATAGCAAATTTAATTCAAAAGATTTTTTAATGAACAATACCCGTGAACAGTTATGAACAATACCCGTGAACAGTGAACAGTGTATCGATGCGCTACAGTAACGTGAACAGTGCATCGATGCATCAAAACATTGAATTAATATTATGCATCGATACGCTACAGTAACTGCTACAGTAATTTCAGCATTATACAAAACTCATAAAATTACCATTATGTTTCCAAATTTGTTCAACAAAATAAATTAAAACATTTATAATTACATGCCACTAATAAAACTAACATTAAAACTTAGGATCTCTTACTGATATTGAAATATACTTCTCAATCTTTGATGACGCTTTAAACTCTTTATTCCATTACTGACTTTTTACCTACGCGTGAAAATCATCACACGCTAAGTATATACTTAGTGAGGCAATTAAAACAATAAACAATGCAATACAAATCATGCTTTTCAATGTTAAAATCAAAATGCCATAAAATCATGTTATCAATATATCCAATTTTTACCATGATCAAAATGCTATAAGATTTCTTATCAATATACATACCATTTAATCCATAAGCTCGTAAGCTTATTTTACCAATATACTTACCATTATTCCATAAGCTCGTAAGCTTATTTTACCAATATACTTACCATTATTCCATAAGTTCGTAAGCTTATTTTACCAATATACTTACCTTTATTCCATAAGCTCGTAAGCTTATTTTATCGATCTACTTACTATAATTTCATAAGAAATTTGTATATTCGTATAATTTTCTTATAATATTAGCACTCTCAGTGCTCTATCTGGAATATCATATACTTAATATGATTTCCTCCTCATTTTAGCACACGAAGTGCCCTATACGAGAATCCATACCATTAGTATGATTCGTTTACCATTTTTAGCACATGAAGTGCCCTATATGAAAATCTATACTATTAGTATGATTTCCTTATCCTTGTAGCACCCTTAGTGCTTTTTCTGGAAATCCATACACTCAGTATGATTCCCTTACCATTTTAGCACATATAATGCCCTATCTGGAAATCCATATATTCAATATGATTTCCTTATCATTTTAGCACACTCAATGCTCCATATGGAAATTTATACACTCAGTATGAAAATCCATACTATTAGTATGATTTCCTTATCCTTGTAGCACCCTTAGTGCTTTTTCTGGAAATCCATACACTCAGTATGATTCCCTTACCATTTTAGCACATATAATGCCCTATCTGGAAATCCATATATTCAATATGATTTCCTTATCATTTTAGCACACTACATGCTCCATATGGAAATTCATACACTCAGTATGATTCCCTTACCATTTTAGCACATATAGTGCCATTTGGTAATCACTATACATACATTAATAAATCATGCTATTTTAACTATTACCAAATGTACGTGAATAATTAGATGCACTCACCTGGTTTGCCTTGCTTATAAATCCTTATTAGCAAGATAATTACTCTGAGACTTGGCCCTTACCTTTCGCCTTACTCGACTCGAAAGCTTTATTTCGATCTATCTCCCATTCATTGAGTACATGTATATTACCAACTGTTAGTGTATTTACTAACCATTATAATTTAAACATTAATCAAAATATTTATTATTAATCTTTCTACAATTTTCGTCCCAACTTAACAATTCTGGCCCTATGCATCGATGCACTCTATAGTGAATGACTTCTCAGTTAAAGTGACCATCTTGATTACTAATCCTTTAGGTCAGATTTCCTTTGGGTAAAGTGAATGACTTTTGACGTTTGGTATGTTCAACAAAGTAATATACTCTTTGAGGGTAGAGGTCATGCCTACTTTTCAAAAGGTGAAGAAATGATACACGAGATTCCAGTACTCAGATAAAGCTTGAATGACAGTTGTGTCGATTGGTACTTTTAGTAACTCTACTACATCTCCATAGACTTCTCTGAACAATATTTTCTTAGTCTTATCCTTAACTGGCCCAAATTCTTGACAATTCTGCCCAATGTGTTTGCTTGACATCAATAATAATCTTTTCTGGCATCACAAATTATTCACCAGCTACAAAATTATCTAGATGAGTTTTTGTTCTAAGAAGGTTCCCAAGCTATCTTTACAGCCTGCTAGGTTGACTCCGATTCTAGCCCATTACAGACTTGCGAATCAGATTCAGCTTAGGAGATCACACCACTAAATCGTGCCTCGAACTGATATCCAGACAGACAACTTAGAATGCTTTCCAAAGGTAATTTATCAGACCTACACGAGGAAGCCCAATTCTCCCCATAAGGATGGCGTTTCTCCATACTTAGGTAAATCTGGATTGAGGTCAGGTTTAGAGCTATGACATGCAACAATCCTAAATAAATTCACAAAAGTGTAAGTATTAACCAGAGAGAAAATATATTTTTGGTTTTTTTGAAATAACATAATGAATTATAAATTAAATAAAACCCAACTCGTAATTTCCAGAATCCTAAATATAGGGTAACTTGTGGCTCGACTCTCAAGTTGTTTTGGAAAACAAAATTACTCCAGAAGAGTCACCAAGCTATCGACAATATTTTCTGCCTGGGTGGGGAAAAACTTGTACGATTTCGGATTTTCTTTGAAAAGGTTTTTTTTGAAATGTTGGGAGTCACCACCAATGATTTTAAGGTGTGATCGAGACACCATAAAAATTGGGTAATTTTAATAAAACATTTTTAACAAAATACCAATTTTAAGGTCTACGAAAACTAGAAAATGGGTTCGGGAGTCAGTTACGCGTGGGGAATGATTAGCACCCCCACAACGCCCAAAAATAGGTAACTAGTTGATAAGCCTATATTTAAAATTGGAAATTTTGAGTTTGAAGTTTAATTTAATTTAGAAATCACTATGGAAGCAAATTGAAGAGGGTGCTTGTTTATTAAAGCTAATAATATTCACCCCTTAACATGAATGTGGGAGATCAATTATTGTGTCAATTTTTTTGCATGTTGTGGATTGCATTTTTAATGTTCTTT